>NC_090383.1:99402584-100027584 GCF_036365525.1 Heterodontus francisci | reverse complement strand
ACACTAGAATTAAAAAAAAACTACCACAATAAATAAGCGAAAAGGGTAGATTAAGTAAGACCAAGCTTGGATTTTAAAAGCATGTAGATCATCAGAACAAGGGAAGACTTTGGGAATGAAGATGCAAAAGAGAAATAAAAATCTCACTATAGTGATGGTTCATTTAAATATTGCATTGCCGAGATGAATGGAATAACAACACGGAGTTGTCAGGGGTGGGCGAAGTGGGGTGAGATTTACGATTTCAAAACAATGAGGAAGATTGCAAACCCATTTAAGCAAGTGTGGAGCAGTGGCGACATCTTTACAGTGAGATCCACTGAAATAATATTTGAAAACTAGAAAATGTGAGTTTCACATCGAGACGAGTGAGGCTTGCCACCTGTCCGATTTGTCCAGACAGTCTGAATTTTGGGCTGGTAGTCTGGAAATTTCTATGGGCTGAAATGGATACGAAAAATGTCATTGTAAAGTACTTCTCTGTCTCTCTCTCTCCCCACCTCCCCTCATGTTCTTGCCGCGTCTTATGATGCCAGTGCATTCATGAATGAGTTTATTAATGCTCCTGATCATTTTCTTTCAACAAGCAGCCAAGCAAAAAAAAAAATCAGATTAACACTTGACATTACACTTGGCAAGAGGTGTATTCCAGATCTGTCGGGGCCACTTGGAAATAAAAGATAACAGTATTGTGAAGGGTGTTTCCAGCGCCGGACACAGAGAGTGTCTGACTCATTCTGGATGTGTCTATAATGTGTCTTTGGGGAGGCGCTGATGCTACAGACAAGAGTTAACGGATAGAGGGGGGATTTATTTATTTTTTACCGGGTGGATGGAGCGTGGAGCAGCAGCGGAAGCCTGACACACACTCAGTAGTGATATATCTGCACACTCACGTATAAACACACACACATAGCAAGAGGAAGAGTGCTGAAGCAGCGGGGAAGGCACCGCACCACTCCAGACAGGCAAGGCATTGAAGAAGGCGACACATGCAACCTGAACCCCCTTCAAACTGAAGGAAACAAGAGAGAGAGAGAGAGGTTTCATACAACTTCCAACAGAGAAAAGAGGAAAGAGACAGGAGGATTTTGCAGGGAAGAAAAATATTTTTGAGGTGGGGGGGAGGGGGGGACATACATATGCATTTGCTGTGGAGACAACTGGCAAGGAATTAATAAGAGCAGTTTGCAGAAGACGCGCGATCACTGATGAAGAACAGGAACGGTCGATAAGGCTTTGATATTTGCAGCAAGAAACATTTATGTTTCCATTTTGCTATTTTTAATTCTGGCACAGTTTGCCATATATTGTTTTCTTCATCTATATTTTTCCCCCTGGTTTCTCCCCTCCACATGGAATAATGAAGAGTAGAGGATTGGTCCTCTTCATCTTGCTTCTGTTAGCCGCTTGGCAGCTCTCCTCTCCGGAGAGGCAGCGGCAGCAGCGCCGGGGAGGAGGAGGGAGAGCGGCCGAGAACCGAGGGCAGAGGAAGGCAGCCAGGCTGGAGCAGACCTACACGTCGCGGCTGAAGCGGAAGGGACTGGCCGTGGACTTCACCTTCTCGCCCTTGTTTCGAAACTACCTGTTAGAATTCTTCGGGCGGCTCAGGGACGCCGACTGCCGCCTGCTGCTGGACTGCGTGGCGCTGGCAGCCGCCCTGGAGCCTTTCCACGGAGCGAGCATCGGGCTGGGCGCCCGGAGCGGGCTGCAGCCCCCCGGCTCCCCCTCTCCGGCCCCCTCCCCGTCGCCCCCCTACAACCGGAGAGTCAAGAAGCAGCCCAACCAGGTGGTGCTGGAGGTGGGCTCCGGAGAAGCCGCCCGCTGTCACCCCGGGGCCCCTCTCCTGCTCTACAACTTGACCCAAGTCTTCCTGTGGTGGACGGATTCTTCCGAGGGGAGGCTGAGGATCCGCCTGATGCCCGAGAGGAGGGTGGTGGCGTCTTATCCCAGGAGGGAGGAGATCATCTCGGCCGCTATCAGAGGCTCCGAACCACGAGTTTGGCTCCAGGTCTCCTTCGCAGGTGAGCCGGGCAGAGTGAGGGGCAGAGAGGGAAAAAAGAGGTGCGTGAGAGTGAGTGCGAGATAAAGTTAGGCGGAGAGAGGGAGAAGGAAGGAGGAAAAGAGGCGTGGATGGGAATGAAAGAAGGTGAGGGAGGTGAGAGAGAGGGAGAGTGGAAAAAAGACAGAAGACAAAACATCTTTGGAGCGAGCGACAAGTGGTTACAGGGAGAGCCCTACACACTGAGGCACCAGGATATATACAGAGAGAGGCAAACAAGTCTGGAGAAAGTAACAGTACAGAAATAAATGAATCACAGTGAGGTACAGGTTGTAAGATAATGAATGATTCAAAATCAGACAAAGTGAGAGATAGTACAGAGAGCAAACGAGTACATGATCATCTGTAAAAGATGGGGAAATTTTCAACTGCTGGCCGAAACAGGCAAAGGACAGTTAAATGTACATTATGCACCTATTTGCTGGCCTGAATCAACTTTCAGCCAAGTAAGTGAAACCTATCGTTGGACCAGATTACAATGTTCAAGGGAAAATGGGCACACCATGGACAACGCATGCTAGTGCCATTTCTCCAGGGGTTGAGAGGTCTAAGCAGCAGTCCTAAACCTCCAAGAAGGTAGGACTCTTTTTTTAAAGAAGATTTTTTTTCGGGGGGTGGGGGGGGGGGGGGGGTAGAGGTGGGAGGAGTAGTGCAGACATTAGCCCACTGCAGCACGGTGCCCATTTGATAGCCATAGCTCCCCCAGATAATGGGAATTTTAACCCAACTCACTGGTCGGGAACCTGACAGGATCAGGTGGAACTCCGGTTTTACACTTCATGAAATATTACTCTCTACTGACTTCAATAGGGAGGAAAATTGAGTAGTGTGTAAAACACAAGCTTGCACCCGATCCTGTCAATTTCCTGACCTGTGGATCCGGTTAAAATTGGTTGCAATGTTAATGACGCCTGAGCCTGAAAATAGTTGAGGTCTCTGGAGTGCTGTGTTGGGTGGGCACCTCAGACTGTTCAGCATCGAACCTGAAAGTTTCCCCCATTGATACAATAGGTGGAAGGGGAAACCTGTAGAGAGAACAAGTGGAGGAGATTTAAGAATAAAGTGGAAGAGACCAATACAATGAGCCGGTGAGAAGGAACTAAATATTGAACCTGTGAAAGAGAAGATATTCGTTACCTGAGACTTCCCTCTACTGGTATAGTTAAGAGCAGAAAGGCTGCTGGTGGGTTTTAGATCAAATTAAATGTGGTGTTTGCATTCAATTTTCAGTTCACTCGCATGGTTTTAGATGCAGATTTGGATGGGTGTGGGGAGTACACTAGCGGTGGAAGTGGGAAATTTGGTGAAATTTGAAGGAATGTGGAAAATTAAAGAGACTGTCATAGTCGGTGACAAATTCTGAAAGTCTTGTAAATCCTCAAAAAGTATTTCAGCATATGAGTAGCTGAAGAACAAAGAGATAGGCAAAAACAAAGGGAAAGGCAACTTAAGGTTCAGGCAGCAGTCTGCAGTTAAATAATGGAGCAGCCCTGCAGCCGATCCTCTGCTTGATGGTTGTTGAAGTGGTACGGCATGAGGTACCTGCTTGGGTAGAGACAACCTGTACTACACCACATCATCATCCCCATAGCTTAGCATTGCACCATGCCAGCAAGGACATGGAGCCAAGATTCAGACCACAGCTGGATGTGCCAGCCTTATGTAGCACTGTAGCTGGAGGTGTTCTTGCAAAAGATGACATGGCTCTGCAGCTGGTATTTTGCTGGACTGGATCTTGTGAAGCCAGTTCCAAGCAGGTCATTGGCAGATAGATGTGCCAGAGCCTGCAGTAAAGGGCGGTAACATCTTGCCAGATGGAATCAACCCGCCTTCATTCTCTGCTCATTATCTTACCATTCCTTCTATCATGCATGATATTGTGTGATTGGGTTCTGAGTAAGTATCCGGCATTGTGGTTCGTCAGGCATTCACATACCTCAGTGCTGCTATTGGGTGTGCTGTCCCACTTTCCTTTGGGATGAGGAGCCTCCACAGGCACTAATTGTATGTGAAATTGAAGTATGTTCCCTTCTATCTACAGATACGAATCTATGGGCTAAAACAAAAGCACAATACTGCAGATGCTGGAAATCTGAAATAAAAACTGAAGATGCTGGAAATACTCAGCAAGTCTGGCAGCATCTGTGAAGAGAGAAACAGAGTTAATGTTTCAGGTCCATGACCGAATGAAGAGACACAGACCTGAAACATTAACTCTGTTTCTCGCTCCACAGATGCTGCCAGACCTGCTGAGTATTTCCATCATTTTCAGTTTTATTTGTACTAATCTATGGGTACCCATGAGTGGGCACAGAGCACCCCTTGAGCAGCATCACCTGCCTGGCATTCCGTAGTATTTCCTCCTCTTCTTCCAGACATGCCAGATGGCAGATCAAGGTCAGCAGAGAGCAAGTTGGGCTGCTGCTCGTCATAGTGATTGGAAGGATTTTGTTTAAATAATTGACACAACGATTCATGAGAACCTAAATGCCAACTGAAAAAAAATAAAGAAAACAGTCAAATAACAAATTAAATATCCAAGATTGAATTTATTTACCTGGGCCTTTTAAGTCAGTTGGCTAATTCCCTCTGGGTGTCTTTCAAGTAGGTAACTTACAGACTTAATGCCTTGCATGCCCATAGAATGGAAATGGATGCAGTTGTGACACATCATCAAATGCTTATTTTAATCTAGTGTCTACTCTTTTGAGGAGTGCTGTTCCATCACCCCTGGCCCCACCACTGGAAGCTACATTAAAGTGCAAGCTGGGCAGTGTTCTTTTACCCATTTTATGTTGTAATAATGGATGATTAGCAGTGAAAATTCCAGGCCATTCAGAGAACTAGCAACAGAAATAATGAAAGTGCAAGGGGAAGCAATGCACAGTACACGTGAGGAAAATATTAGTGAGAATGAGAAAGTGAAATATGATGAACAAAGTGAGAGAGAAAGGACACTCCTATAGAAAACCTGTGCAGGGGTACCGAAAATGCAAGAGAGAGCAGTACAGAGAACCCGTGAAGGAAATACTAGACTGAAGGAGTATGTGAGAAACAGGGTAAAAGAGCTCTGAACAGGGAATGAGGGAGAAAAATAGAACAAGGGTGTGAAAGAAAATAAAGTGAGGGAGATTCTGAGATACTGAGTGGAGAGTGCTGCAGAAATGGAGCAAAGTATACAAAGGGAATAAGATACAGAATGAGAAAGGGAGGTACAGACAGGGAATGAGAAACAGACAAGGGGCTGAATTTTATTCAGACGCTGCGCTGTGCGGTGGCGCCCTTTAAACTCAGCGGGGTGCCCGCATTCAGCGGCCGCCGAGGAGCCCCCGTAATATTTTGCGCGGGTGCTCATTTAAATAGTTGGGGCAGAGCGCCCACCCCTGATGACTTGTGGGGGTGGCTGCTGGGTCACCGGCAAAGATGTAAGGCGCCACCGCGCAGGTGCAGGTGCCATTTTTAAAGGGCTTTAAGCACTTACCAGTAATTATGATTTGTAAAGGGAAAATATAATTGATTAATTATAAAAATAAGAGATGGAGGCCCTTCCCCAAGCCTCCCAATTGTCATTTCATTGCCTGAAATGACCATCAATTGATTTTTCAATTACCCGAACGTTCCCCCCAACCCTCAATCTTTTGCCCTTCAACCCCTTCCCACTATCCCCACATCCAATAAGAATTGACTTCCCTGCTTCTCCACCCCTCCCGTCCTGAAAATTTTATTCCTCCCCCCTCCCCACCAAGTTCTCTCCTTGGAACTCTGTGTGGAGTTCCAAAGGTGCATGAAGGTCGAACGGAGGCTGTAAAATTGGCCTGGGACGGCAGGTAAGTTATTTTGCATACATTTATTGGCAATCTGCATATGGAGATGAAGGGCCCATTGCCAGGTGGTGGGGGGTGGGGGGTGCGCACCGAGGCCCCACCGCCACCGGTAATATGTGACGGGCCCTTCTCAACGTCGCGGGTCGAAGTGGGCCTCTCTCCGCAGAATTTTACCGGACTCCGTGCCACGACCCGTGGTGTTGAGGGGCTGGTAAAATTCAGTCCAAGGAGTGAGGAAGAAACTGTAAAATGAGTTAGATAAAGAGAGAAAGAGACAGAAGAGTGGAATACAATGAGTGAAAAAGAGGGAGAGGGAAGTATTAAAGCAAATAAGGGGAGGAAAGATGTAGGAAAAGTAAAAAAAGATGATTCAAAAACGAGTTACGGAGAAGTTGGTTTCTAATGAATAACCACAAGAGAGATGAAAAATATTGGAGATAAAAGAAGCTGACAAGACACAAGATTAAGAGAGAGTTGAAAAATGTCTTTGTACCTTCTGAATAGAATTTTATTGAAAAATAAATCACTGTTTTAAATCCACCTGTATTTTGATATGTGAAAATGTGATTTAGTTGTTCATTGGATCATAAAATGAATGAAGAATGGATAGACATGTGTTGTGGAAAATCCGAGTGTGAGGGAAACTTCACATTAAGGGTTTTCTTTTAAAATATTGAGGAAAACAAATCAAATGAAAGGGAATTTTCAATGCACAGATGTTGTATCAGTCCTTTATTAGCCGAGGTATAGAATATAAGAGCAGGGAGGTTATGCTGGAACTGTATAACTCATTGGTTAGGCAACAACTTGAGTACTGTGTACAGTTCTGGCCACCTCATTACAGAAAGGATGTAATTGCACTAGAGAGAGTACAGAAGAGATCGACGAGGATGTTGCCAGGACTGGAAAAATGCAGCTATGAGGAAAGATTAGATAGGCTGGGGTTATTTTCCTTGGAACAGAGAAGGCTGAGGGGAGATCTGATTGAAATGTACAAAATTTTGAGGGGCCTGGATAGAGAGGAGGGGAATGGCCAATTCACCTTAGCACAGAGGTCAGTGACGAGAGGACATAGATTTAGAGTGATTGGTAGAAAAATTAGAGGGGAGATGAGGAAAAACTTTTTCACCCAGAGGGTGGTGATGGTCTGGACCTCATTGCCTGAAAGGGTAGTTGAGGCAAAGACCCTCAACTCATTCAAAAGGAGTCTGGATATGCACCTCAAGTGCCGTAAGCGGCAGGGCTACGGACCAAATGCTGGAAGGTGGGATTAGAATAGGTGGATTGTTTTTCAGTCGGCACAGACACAATGGGCCAAATGGCCTCTTTCTGTGCCTTAAACTTTCTTTTTATGTTAATATTTCTTGTGAGAAAATGATGTGTATAGGCAAATATGTCCAAGGTATAAATTTTGGATCATATCCAGATATGTATCTTTTATCTGTTAAGAATTTTTGTTTCTGAATGGGTAAATGACATTAATCCCAAAACATCATCCCTTTATGATTGATCAATGTCATCTGCCTGCCGCCATTTAAACTATGTGTTTAAATGGGCTGAAATTTTCCATTTTGGCTGAGGTCCCACCTACGGGGTCAAAAGCAGCCGGTGACCATGCTTCAGCTGGTGGTGGACCTGGGCAGGCATATTCCAAATGGTGGCCAGTTAATTGGTGCTACCCCCAAGAGCTGCTGACCTAATCAGAGGACCGGCAGATCGGCAGCCTCAGCAGTGCCACCGCTGGTGGTGGCCATTACTGAGGCTGCAGTTGCGAGGAGAAGGTGCCTCAATGGCCGAGGTGCCCTTGAAGTTGGGTTGGGGGATGCTGGGGCCAGGCAGGCAAGCCCTGGCAATTGGGTTGGGGGGGCGTGGTCACTGAGGGCAGGTGGCGCTGCGAGGGCGGCCATGCCGCTGGTGGGGGGGGGGGCCCTCAATGGGGCATGGCGAGCCCAGAAAGGAGGGTCCCTGCATAAGAAGCCTGGTGGGAGGTCGCCAGGTTTCATTGGATGGTTGGCTCACACAGTAGCAGACCCCTCCCCGATTCAGGCAAAATGTCCGCAGAGGTGGGAAATGGCAGTTAATTGGCCACTTAAGTGGCTCAATTGGGATTCGGGTGGGTGGCTGATCTGCAACCTTGGCAAAATGACATTGGGCACCCCCCCCCCCCCCCCCCCAACGCCCTGATGCCTTCCCGAGCCATTTTGCCAGCTTTCCAGCCTCCCATCCCGTCCCCAAAGGCCTGGTAAAATTGCCGCGAATGTGTCTGTCTGGTAACTTATTTCACAATTTCATTAGCCTTTGGGTAAAAAAAAAATCCAACTGACTTCCCTTTTCCCTGTTTTAACTGGTACTCTCTGTTATTAGAACCTTTTGCAATAGTGAACAATTTGATTGGATCAAATTTGTCAATCCTCTTCATAGATGACATTTACTTGGTTTCTTAAATAGAGATTAGAGACTATTAGACCAATGAGATGTAATTTGTTCCCCCTTCATCTTGAATGGGTCTAATTGGATAGCTCTTTCAAAGAACTGGCACTGATACAGTATAGATCCATAATTCTCATTCATTATTAGTTAATGCTTACTCAAGAACTAAACTTTGTGCTGGCAGCAGGGGTCCCACAGCTGGGCCAGAAAGGCGAGGGGAAGCCTGCCTTGGCCGTTCAGAGGATCCCTGGCTGTATTTAACGATGCTTGGGCAATTAACCGCTCAGCGCCAGGGTCCCTGTCCCTTTAAGGAGTCTCAGCAGCATCACTGGGAACAGTGGCCACTGCTGATACTACAGGTAGGCACAGCACCAGGAGCAGCGCTGAAGCCTGGAACTGGACGTTAATGGGGTGGGCTTGTTGGGGCTGGTCAGGCAGACCCCAGCGAGGGGGGTGAGTGGGTGGCTATTGAGGGCAGTGGGGATGGTGGGGATGTTGGCGCGGGGTGGCCTTTGCCACTGGGGGCTCTCTGTGGGTCACAGATTGCCAACAGAGAAGGCTCCCCCCAAACTGCCCACAGGGAGGCAGCCTGGTTTTACTGGGCGACCACCCGACATGGCGGAGGCTCCCCCCCCCCCCCCCCCCCCCCACCCCCAGCATCATTGGTTAAATGACAGCAGTGACAGGGTGAGGACTTTAAGTGGCCCTTAATTGGCCACTTAAGGGCCTCAATTGGGCTCCATCCCGAAGGCCATCTTCGGCCTTCCCCAGCGCTTACTTAATCAGGGAACCTCTGGAAGGCAACGGGCACTCCACCCCTCCCCTCCCTCACTTCCCCCCCAAATTGTACAAGCCCCCCCCCCACCTCCCAATCCATCCTGAGGAGAGAATTAAATTCTGCCCTAAAGGTCCAGTATAAGTTATTTTCATAGAGGAGGGTTTGCACGTTTAGTTTTAAGAAACTACCTAGGTAACATTAAATTGAATCAATAGTCACAACTGAAAACTGATGTAATTTGATGCAAATACATGTTATGTAAGTTGGATAGGTTTTTTAATGAAATGTAAGAAAATATGTATGGGGCATTGAAACTATCTAAATTATCAGCAAAGAAAAATGTAGCACTTTATATGGCAAACCAGATTCCGGTGTCCAGGGATTAAAAGTGAACTGTATACCTGATCTAAAAGTGTGTTAATTTTAATTATTTTAACTGCAGATCAGTCACATCCTCCCCCATCTTGCCCGCTCAATAATCCATATTCTGTTGTGTTGTGGAGAAGCCATTGCTTCTCCTTCATGCAGTAATTTTGTATAAGGAGTATTACTGTAGTTGGGGAAAAAATGTGATGTAGGAAATCATGAATATACACAGCAAATAGTGAAAGTACACTGCATCTGGAAGAGAAAGGTATGTCAGCCTTCCAAGCAATATAGTGTCTCGAAGTGAATTGTCCTTTTCTGACCTGACCTGATGTGCTTTCTTGATTTTTTAAAATCACGTTGACAGATTTGTGTTTTGCAGTGATGCTCTATAATTAACATAGAGCTCTTATTCATAAAGATATTTGTATATTATCGGTACCAGGTTCACTTGCCACTGATTAATGTTAACAATGGAAAAATTTTAAAGTTAGTTGCCTTGATTGTCAAAGGTAAGGTCTATATCTCTGAGCCATAAAGAACAACCCAAGATTCAATTTGTGATCAGTCCTGAATCAACTGAGTTAAGTTGATTCAGAAGTAGCAGTGCTACAGTTACATAGTATTTACTGGTCATTCAACCCAACAGGTAACAGGTAACTTCCTTCTGAATTCGGAAAGGAAATCTGGCTAGTGCTTCCATTGGCTGTTTTTTTTTTGGTGACGGAGCTCCCGGTGACTGGCCGGAAGGTGGCAGGGGGGTGGTGGGGTGGCCCCGCCTCGGCCCTTTATCAGATCCCCAGCTGAAATAAATGGCAACGAAACAATTAAGTGTCCGCCGTCGAGGATACTGTCCCCTTTAAGGGACAAGATCCCACCCCAAGAGCTGCGGACCAATCAGAGGATCAGCAGTTCAGCAGTATAAGCAGCGCCGCTTGGAGCAGTGGCCACTGCTGGTACTACAGTAGTTCCAGGACCAGGAGTAGCCATGGAGCCCCAGACTGCAGCTAAGTAGGGCAGGCTCGCCAGGGCAAGTCAGGCAGGCCCCAGTGAGGGGTTGGATACAATTGTTGAGGGTGGGGCGGAGGGGGTTGTTGGCACAGGGGCAGCTTTTGCTGCTGGGGGCCCTCCATGAGCCACAGATTGCCCAAGCAGGAGGCCCCTCCCCAACCCAATTCACAGCGAGGCTGTCTGGTGTTACTGGGTGGCCCTCCCCCACCGCTGGTAAAATGTCAATGGCATCAGGATGAGGCCCTTAAGTGGCCAAGAATTAGCTACTTAATGGCCTCAATTGGCTTCTGGGCGGGAAGGCCGTCCTCAGTCTTTCTCGTCCCTAACAAAATTGAATAGCATCAGGAAAGCGATGGGCACTCCACCCCCTGCCTTTCCTTGATACTTTATGGGCCTCTCCCCCCCAACCCCCCCACCCCACACACCTTCCTACCTGTCCCTCAAGGGCTGATAAAATTCAGCCTGATCTCAACACAGTGACCTCTTACTGGAAGTGTGTGTAAAACTCAGAGTGAGGACAGGATTTATTTTGATTGTGATGTTTCCCACAGTTGGATAGCCGACTGATGGTTATTTGTCAAGATTCCCACAGAAGGGTTATCACTTTGGGCGAGGTACTGGAGGGTGACCTACTGTCTATCAAACCGGTCATAGAGTCAACACTTTCAGGTGAAGTGAAGGGAATGAGAAAATTTGGAGAGAATGTTTTTTTTTAAAGAATTGGCTCTCTTGCCAGCTCTTGATTAACAATTAGAAGAGTAAAAGTGTAATTCATAAAAGTTTTTTCTGTGTGAAGTTTTTAAACTTTGCTTCACACCAAGTGCAAAGTTGAAACATCATGAGGTTACATCTTTGAGGTGATCTCGCACTACTTGCTTAAATTTGATTCAAGCCACTAAACACCCAAGCTCCTGTGTAGAAAGAAAAAGAAAGGACCTGCATTTATATAGCATCTTTCACATCCCAAAGCACTTTATGCCAAAGAAGTACTTTTGAAGTGTAGTCAGTGTACTGATGTCGGAACATTATATTGATGTGAAGCAAAGCAATATATGGCATAACTGCTCTATTGAGGTATGGCTAGATTTACAGCCTTTAGCTTGATCCCTGCATTTTACTGCAGGTGATGCAGCTTTTGCAGAAGCGTGGTAATTTTTGCAGCACTGGTATTTTCTGCTGTTGACTCCAGGAGAAAAACTGTCTGGTGAATAGAATTAATCAGACTTTCAAATTGCATTCACATCTGATGCAATATTGTTTATCGCAGCAATGTTATTTTATAAGATTCCAATATTGTGTTCTAACCTAGTACAGCAATGGCATAAACAAAAATAAAACATGCAAATGCTGGCAATCTGAAATTTAAAAACATGCTGGAAATATGCAACATTTGTAAAGTGAAAGGTAATGGGTTTAATGTTTTAGATATGGATTCTTTGTCATGTCTTAATTCTATTTGGATGCAGCAAAAAATGTGCAAATGAAAAGGTCTCAATACTGCAGAAAACTGGAGGAGTATGAAAAGTGGAGGGGTGAAATTAAAAATGAAATTAAGACAGCAAAGAGACAGCATGAAAAAATTATTGGCAAGTCAAATCAAGGCAAACCCAAAGATTTTTTAATAAATACACAGGGAGCAAGAAGACAACTAAAGAAAGAGTAGGGCCTATTAGGGACCATAAGAGTAACCTGTGTGTCAAGGCAGAGGACAATAGTATGGTTCTTAATGAATACTTTGCATCTATTTTCACAAAAGAGAGGGATGATACAGACATTGCAATTAGGGTGGAGGACTGTGAAATATTAGATGAAATTAACATAGTGAGAGAGGAAGTATTAAGGGGTCTAACATCTTTGAAAGTGGATAAGTCCCCATGCCCAGATGAAATATGTCTTAGGCTGTTAAAGGAAGCAAGAGAAGAAATAGCGAAAGCTCTGACCATAATTTTTCAATCCTCTCTGGCTACAGGTGTGATGCCAGAGTACTGGAGGACAGCTAAAGTTGTTTAAAAGGGGAGAAAGGCATAGATGGAGTAATTACAGGGCATTCAGTCTAACCTTGGTGGTGGGGAAATTATTGGAAAAAATTCAGAGGGACAGAATAAATCTTCATTTAGAAAGACACAGATTAATCAAAGGTAGTTGGCACAGATTTGTGTAATGTAGTGTAGAAGTGACTTTACCTTTAAGAAACCATACCTTTAAGACACCAGGCCACTGATGCAACTGATGACATCATCCTACATATATAAAGAGGAGACACCATGTTGAGAGATCCACTCAACACATGGCCTACAGAGAGCACAGATACACATCAGCGAGGAAAAGACCTGGACCTGAGATCATGCAATGTATATAAGTAAGACAATAAATAGTGTTTGCGTTGAATCTGAATATAAAGCCTGCAGTTATCATTTAATAAAGACTTAAGAACACAGCACAACACTACATTTTCTGGCAACGAGGATGGGATAAGGATTGATGCTAGTGCTGGGTTGCTCAACAGTTCTTGAGTAGTGAAATTGAACAGTAATGGTTTCTCACACCCATATGGTAACTTGACATTTGGGTCTCGTAGTTCATCTCAGAATGTATGTACATATGCCTTTAGAGGCATCAGATGGGCAGGTGATGTATATTCAAGCAGCTGGCTACACAACGCAGTGACTTCCGGGGAAGTGCGGGGTCGGAAGACCTTCGTTGAATGATGTGTCTTGATTTGTGGGAATTTGAACTCAGTGTGATTGGGATTCATCTCTCTGATTTTGTCCCTTGTTGGCGTTCCCAGGACCTTTAGAATTTCTACCAGCTGATCAACACCACTGTCACCAAGGAAGATGGGTTGTCCTAGCAATAGCTCCGCCAACACGCAGCCAGCTGACCATACATCTATGCTGGAGGTATAATCCATGGCACCAAATATCAACACCGGCGCCCTGTAGTACTGTGAGCAGATATAAGAAACATTCGGTTCACCACGCACCCATTACCTTGCATTTCCAAAGTCAGAGTTTTAGGACAGCTGTTTCAGGATCACACAGCAGATTCTGTGGTTTGATATTCTGATGGCAAAATTCAAAGGAATGAATGTATGCTAAACTCTGGAACAATTTTACATAAATCATCAGGAGTATCTGCTTGGCTTGGCTATAATGTCTGGCACCTATGCACACAGTTTCTGGAACTTAGTCCAGCACTAAGTTGAGGTACACTTCATCTTTCTTTTCTCCACTGGAGTAAAAGAAGTATCATAATCTGATGACATTACAATGATCCAGTTTTCACATTATCTGCAGATCAATGATTCTAAAATCCCTTGTCCTGCAAAACCTTCTTGATGGCCACTAGCTCTCCTGTGTCCATAGTTTCACCTGGTAAACCCCTCCAAAAGAGCCAATGGTGCTGGTGTAGCTGACCTCTTGCGGTCCTGTCCAGGTGTTGTCACCACTGTTGTCACCTTACCAGTGCAAATATGATGAGCTGAATGACCTCCTTCTGTGCTGTAAGTTTCTATAATTTTTTCTATGATTCTGCGATTCTATGAAAAGCATGTGGGAACATATTCAAATACATGATAAATTACTTTGTGCCAGGTTATGCAGTAGGTTAAGGCATTATCACATTGTGCCTTTGAGTTATAAGACTCACTTTTGAACTTGAAATTCAACATGCTTGTTGTCCTGATTTCAGAAAGTGAGCAGAAAGAATTGCTTTGGGTCGTCCACGTACAGGTCCTGCGCTACAAAGGGTAAGAGGGATGACAAGAGTATGCAGTACTGCTGAGTTCAGACAATTGGAAGCAACAAACCTTCTGGGAGAAAAAAACAATAACTTATATTGTGGACCATATTATAGAGCAAAGTATTTTGTTTAGTACAACTAGGTACAGAATGCAGTAATTACCACAGAAATTGATGAGGTTTGGCATGTCTGGGGATGGGTACATCACTTCAGGAATGAGGGCCACAAAATAGAAGCAAAACGCAACATGTTTGTGACCTACATTCTTTTGCTTTATTCTTTGCAAGTGGAAAGAAAGAATAGACTTTCACAAGACACTTTCAACTCATTCTCTTGTCTAACAAAAGCTACAGAGATCATCATTAAAGTTTCGTCTTCTTTTTAAATCTCAGCCCGAAAGATAACAGGATCTGGTAAAATAGGACGAAAGGAAATTCACTCCTCCCACTCTTGATGCTCTCTGTAAGTGCATTTCATGAAATCGCTTGCTCCGAGCCTATGATTTGCTGTCCATTAGTTGGGCTACTGGCATACGCTGAGAGCATAGGAGCAGAATTTTAATGTGCCAAAGACAGAGTTTAATGTGATAACCATAATCCAGCCATAGCCTCATCTTTTGCTGGCGACTCCATTACCTTCACTAATTGCTTTTGACATAACCACTTTATAATCTGTTATATTTTGAAAAATACTAATGATATAGCTGTTTAATTATGTAGACAAGAAAATCTATGCACCATGTCATTGGACTATCATCATTTAGTCATTTCGATTTGTAGTGATCTATCTGGTTTGCAGAGAGGAGCACCCAGGAGGGCATGTATCTGACACTCTTGTAAATGTAGGGCAGACTTAGGGTTTTGTTTGTGCGGCACCACTAGGTGGCGTAAACAAACCTTGTTTCCACCAAATATGCTTAAACATTGGCCTGGAAATGCATATTTCCTTTCCTTTGCTTTCTTCGGCAGAGACACAGAGCAGCACTTAAGCTGCCAAAACTATTTTAAAGAAAGTTACAAAGAAGGCCAACTGCTTGTATCTGCCTGGAAACAATTAGGCGCCTTTCCAGTATTTTCGTCCCCTCTGGTGAAGACGCCTGACTTCTTGCTGAGGAATGGCTCTACAAATGTTTGGTATCATCAGGTCCCCTGCGCATGTGGGCATGCTTCATATGAAGCACGTCACATTAAACTCAATTTTTTTTTAACTGACTTGAACACATGCTCTTTCCTGCATGAGGACAATGTAACAATCAGGTGTGGGAACATTGGCTGATTTCCCCTTTCCTAGTCCAGATGATGCTGAAGCCAAGTTGTAGCACCCTTGCCTAAATTCAGCTGGGTCAGCACAGACCAGGGATCAAACTCCAGATTTCTTGATCTGTGTAGCTTAATAGTTCATCAGCCTTTACCGAGTAGACCATCAGGGGAGCAATTTAAAAATAAAACTCATTTGTATTTTTAATATTTAATTTGTTTGTTGGTCTGATTGATGCTTCGGCATTTAAACCGCTTGACATCATTGATGGACGTAGCATGTGGATTGTTCATGTTTGATTACAGATCCCATGGTGACAGATAGGATTTATTATAGCTGAGCAGGTACTTTACTAATAGCTGTGACACATACTAGAGCGTGGAAATTTCAGGAAAACAGGCAAAATGTTTTAATTTAATCATTGCTGAAATTAATCAAACAGTTGTTACTGACCACATATTTGCAAAGAAAGTTTGTCATTTAACTTTGTCACTTGACCTTATATTCTGCACAGTCAAGTATGACTACTACATTCTGCTGAGGCTGTTTGAAAATGATTTGCTCTCA
Organism: Heterodontus francisci; assembly: GCF_036365525.1. NCBI lineage: Eukaryota > Metazoa > Chordata > Chondrichthyes > Heterodontiformes > Heterodontidae > Heterodontus > Heterodontus francisci. The sequence continues at coordinate 100,011,548 of NC_090383.1, read as the reverse complement.
TCAACCACAACAGTGTTTATGACCTTAGATGCACACGATATGTAGCAATTGGATTTGAGTTAGATTAACGACAGTCAATTTAAATCATTTAAACTATCCTTTGCTACTGTTTGTGAAATAAATTGCAAGCAGCACCACCTTAGATTTATTTTCCTAATTCAAACATAGTTCACAAAAAGTACAAGGGGTAACATGCATAGGCAAAGTGCACGTTACAATTATGGTGAATACCCCAACCAAGACTAACATATTGGATCAACAATTAGTAAGTGGTTGAAAACTTGAAGACTTCTGTGTCTGGGAAAAGTCTTCTGACATCTCCCTCACACTATTGGTTGGAGTACAAGGAAAAGCTTATTGTTTCATAGCTGATCTTTCTCCCACCTTTCTTTGTTTCTTTCTGTCTCCATTCAATCAATTTTTGACTTTGTCAACCTTAAAAATTCCTTATGGTTATTGCTGCTAAGAGGTTTGCTATTTCCTTCTAAATAGGATGTGCTGCACACTCTCCCTTCTTCCTGAACACACTGAGGCTTGAAAGCCAACACTCACCACAACGATTCCTTCTCTAACTCATACTTTTTCAGGACCTCATACTCTTTTTGATCGTGACAGTGTCCTGCAAAATGGGCCGATGCCCTTCACCGAGGTAACTCAGTTACAAAAGGAACAGTGCCAACAAGATGGAAGTAGATGGCAGGGGGCGGGAGGAGTGAATGCCAGAAGCTTCTCTACATGAAAAGAGGGTAAATTAGAGAGCAGATGTTTCCAGAGTGAAAATAAGTCAAGTCTCAGCCAGAATTTTAGGGAAGAAACCGTATGAAAACAATGTGAACACTTTATTCCCTTACATCTTGGGAATAATGAGGTCAGCTAGCCCTGGAGCACGCATCTTTGTAACATGATGTAAAGCTTCAGTGACTGAAACAGAAATGTACTCGAACGTTTGTGCATGCTTTTCTTGCTTGTTTTGACCTGCCAAATCATGTTAAATATTGAATAGCTATGGGCTGCACATGTGGGTTGATTTCAGCAGTATTTTGACAGGACAAAATCATGACAAAACAACCAATATACAGCACATTGGTCACGAGTGCATAACTGCGGCTGCTCTAAAAATAATGCCTTGTACAAAATAGGCAGGTGCAATTGGAGGGGGAGGGGGGTGAAATTGGTATTCAACAGTAGTGCAAAATGGGCAACAGTGAATTAACATCCCGTGACAGCCTGCCCAATACCCTCTTCCATTGTCCTCAATGGAAATGAAAATCGACAATGTGTTTATTTTTTCTTGGGATGTGGGCGTCGCTGGCAAGGCCAACCTTTGTTGCCCATCCCTAAATGCCCTTGACCTGAGTGGCTTGCCAGGCCATTTCAGAGGGCAGTTAAGAGTCAATCACATTGCTGTGGATCTGGAGTCACACGTAGGCCAAACCAGGTATGGACGGCAGATTTCCTTCCCTAAAGGACATTAGTGAACCACATGGGTTTTTACGACAATCGATAATAGTTTCATGGCACCATTACTGAGACTAGCATTCAATTCCAGATTTCAATTAATTGAATTTAAATTCCACCAGCTGTCATGGTGGGATTTGAAGCCATGTCCCAGGGCATTAGCCCAGGCCTCTGGATTACTAGAACTTGATTGAGTTTTTTGAGGAAGTAACTTGGAGAATTGATGTGGGTAGTCCAGTGGATGTGGTCTACATGGATTTTAGTAAGGCATTTGACAAGGTCCCACATGGCAGACTGGTTAGAAAAATGAAAGCCCATGTGATACAGGGGAATGTGGCAGGTTGGATCCAAAATAGGCTCAGTGACAGGAAACAAAGTCAACAAATGTTTTTGCGAATGGAAATCAGTTTCCAGTGGTGTTCCACAGGGCTCAGTGTTGGGACCCTTGCTGTTTGGTATATATTAATGATTTGGACTTAAATGTGGGAGGCATGATTGGAAAATTTGCTGATGACACACAAATTGGCCGTGTAGTTGATAGTGAAGAGGATAGCTGCAGACTCCAGAATGATATCAATGGTTTGGTTGAGTGGGCGGAAAAGTGGCAAATGGAATTCAGTCTGGAGAAGTATGAGGTAATGCATTTGGGGAGGGCAAACAAAGCAAAGGAATACACAAAAAACGGGAGGATATTGAGAGAGGCAGAAGAAGTGAGAGACCTTGGAGTGCATGTCCACAGGTCCCTGAAGGCAGCAGGACAGTATAGGAAGAAGGCATATGGAATGCTTTCCTTTATTGGCTAAGGTATAGAATACAAAAGCAAGCATGTAATACTAAAACTGTATAAAACGCCATATAAATACCTTGGCTACAAGAGCAGGTCAAAGGCTGGGAATCCTGCGGCGAGTAACTCACCTCCTGACTCCCCAAAGCCTGTCCACCATCTACAAGGCACAAGTCAGGAGTGTGATGGAATACCCTCCACTTGCCTGAATGGGGTTAGCTCCAACAAGACTCAAGAAGCTCGACACCATCCAGCACAAAGCAGCCCGCTTGATTGGCACCCCATCTACAAACATTCACTCCCTCCACCACCAACGCACAGTGGCAGCAGTGTGTAGCATCTACAAGATGCACTGCAGTAACGCACAATGGCTACTCAGGTAGCACCTTCCAAATCCGCGACCTCTACCACCCAGAAGGACAAGGGCAGCAGATGCCTGCGACCACCACCTGCAAGTTCCCCTCCAAGCCACACACCATCCTGACTTGGAGCTATATCGCCATTCCTTCACAGTTGCTGGGTCAAAATCCTGGAACTCCCTCCCTAACAGCACTGTGGGTATACCTACTCCACATGGACTGCAGCGGTTCAAGAAGGCAGCTCACCACCACCTTCTCATGGACAATTAGGGATGGGCAATAAATGCTGATCTGGCCAGCAATGCCCACATCTCATGAAACAAATATAAAAAAAAGCTGGTTAGGCTACAGCTGGAGTATTGCATACAGTTCTGGTCACCACATTACAGGAAGAACATAAAAACAAAAAGTGCTGGAAATACTCAGCATATCCACAGATGCTGCCAGACCTGCTGAATATTTCCAGCACTTTTTGTTTTTATTTCAGATTTCCAGCATCTGGAGTATTTTGCTTTTATTATAGGAAGGACATAATTCCATCCATCGATATTGGCGACCACGCTCTGGAAGTGGTTCAAGAGTTCACCTACCTAGGCTCAACTATCACCAGTAACCTGTCTCTAGATGCAGAAATCAACAAGCGCATGGGAAAGGCTTCCACTGCGATGTCCAGACTGACCAAGAGAGTGTGGGAAAATGGCGCACTGACACGGAACACAAAAGTCCGAGTATATCAGGCCTGTGTCCTCAGTACCTTGCTCTATGGCAGCGAGGCCTGGACAACGTATGTCAGCCAAGAGCGACGTCTCAATTCATTCCATCTTCGCTGCCTCCGGAGAATACTTGGCATCAGGTGGCAGGACCGTATCTCCAACACAGAAGTCCTCGAGGCGGCCAACATCCCCAGCTTGTACACACTACTGAGTCAGCGGCGCTTGAGATGGCTTGGCCATGTGAGCCGCATGGAAGATGGCAGAATCCCCAAAGACACATTGTACAGCGAGCTCGCCACTGGTATCAGACCCCCCCGGCCATCCATGTCTCCGCTTTAAAGATGTCTGCAAACGCGACATGAAATCCTGTGACATTGATCACAAGTCGTGGGAGTCAGTTGCCAGCGTTCGCCAGAGCTGGCGGGCAGCCATAAAGACTGGGCTAAAATGTGGCGAGTCGAAGAGACTTAGTAGTTGGCAGGAAAAAAGACAGGGGCGCAAGGGGAGAGCCAACTGTGTAACAGCCCCGACAAACAAATTTCTCTGCAGCACCTGTGGAAGAGCCTGTCACTCTAAAATTGGCCTTTATAGCCACTCCAGGCGCTGCTTCACAAACCACTGACCACCTCCAGGCGCTTACCCATTGTCTCCCGAGACAAGGAGGCCAAAGAGAGAATTGCTCTGGAGAGAGTACAGAGGAGATTTGCAAGAATGTTGCCAGGACTTGAAAGTTGCAGTTAAGAGGAAAGATTGGATAAGCTAGAGTTGTTTTTCTTAGAACAGCGGAGGCTACGGGTGACTTAATTGAGGTGTACAAAATTATGAGGAGCCTAGGTTGAGTAGACAGGAAGAACCTGTTTCCCCTAGCAGAGAGGTCATTTACCAGGGGGCACAGATTTAAGGTGATTGGTAGAAGGATTAGAGGGGACATGAGGAAAAACTTTTTCACCCAGAGGGTGGTGGGTGTTTGGAATTCACTGCCAGGAATGGTGGTGGAGGCAGAAACCCCCAATTTTTTTAAAAGGTACCTGGACATGCGCCTCAAGTGCTGTAACCTGCAATGCTATGGAGCAGGTGCTGGAAGGTGGGATTAGATTGGGCCGCTAGTTTTTATTTCAGCCGGCACGGACACGACGGGCTGAATGACCTCCTGTGCCATAATTTTTCTATGGTTCTATTAGTCTGATGACATTACCACTATGCCACCATCTCCCCCGAATACAGGCTGCAGTTTTGCCTGAATGTCATAAGCCAATTTCCCCTCCTGACATCTGAATTATGCCTTCCGTTGATTATTGTGGTACAGAAATGCTATCGGTATACTTCGGTTGGCAAGAATCCAATTTTGTGCTGCCTCCCCGTTTCCTGCCCTCCTCTCCAGAAGCAGCTGGCTCTTACTGGGATGCTTTTCCATGGTGCCAGCTAAGTGGCCACCTTCATGTCTGAACAGAGAAAGTGACTGATAGGCATATTAGACCCATTATACTCCTGTTCTCGGGTGATGTCCACATTTTACAGACAGGGCCACCAGAGAATGATCAGGAGTGGGACCACTGGTTGCTTTTGCCCAAGCACATTCTGGCTGAGGTTGGAGACTTGACCAGAGATCAGAGATCAAACCTGGCATTTTCCCCAAGCCTGTATGTCTCAGTAGCACTGGATACGGTGAAATTAAGCCATCAAAGCATTCAAGAATCTCTGGAATATGAGTGGAGTGAGTCTTAGCTAAAACAAACTGTGAGCTCATTCATAGGTGTTACCCTGTCGCAGACCCCAAAATGCTTTGAACTTAACTATATAAACATAAGAACATAACATGTAGGAGCAGGAGTAGACCAGAGAGCCCCTTGAGCCTGCTTTCTTATTCAATAAGATCATGGCTGATCTCTGCATCAATTCCACTTTTCCATCCAATCCCTTGATTCCGGAAGTGCCCAAAAATCTATCAATCTCAGTCTTGAGTATACTATGGTTTACTCAGTGAGCATCCACTGCCCTCTGGAGTAGAGAATTCCAAAGGAAAAACATTTAATATATGCACCTATTAGTTTATACATTTCATCATAGTTCAATCTGTTGATCTTATTGTGCCAAATAAATTTCCAATTCTGGACACCAGGATGCAAATGTTTGAAAGATAGTTACTGGAACCAGAATGACAAAGTCAAAAAAGATCTAACGTACTTTATATTTTCCCTACTTTTCTACATTTTGTTCCTTATTTTCTTTATAAACCGTAGCTCACAGATAAATGCAAATTTATTTAAATCTATATCTACCAGAGCATTGCAATAGAAGAACTGGTTCGTTGTTCCAAAGAAGATTGCCTACTTGCTTAATGTATTAAATAATATTTTAAAAATCTCCAATTAAGTTGGGGTGGTGCGGGAATGCTATGCAGTAAGCCTTTTCTCAGAAATGCATCTCCCAAGAAATTACTCAACGTCACCATAAAGTCAAAGAGCTTACTGCCTGGGTATTATGCATGTACTGTGTGTGTGTGTGGAAAATGTTAGTCTTGTGAAGAACCAGCAATTGCTGCATTTTTACCTCCTCACTTGTGCTACGTGCAGACCGTTCTAACCCTCCTGGTCTCTATGTTGGTGTTTGGGAGCGATGGAGTGTGTAACATTGCTTCTTCCAGAGGAGTGTCCTCCTTCAAATTCTCTTCCGTGGCATTTTCAGAAAGGACCTAAAGAAACGTGAAGGCAACAAGAGTTAGCATGAGTTCTGATGAAAGGTCATTGACCTGAAATGTTGGCCTGAATTTTACTGACCACTGGGAGGCCAGCTGGGAGGCAGGGTGGGGCCAGTAAAATAGCAGGGAGCCATGTAGGGACGGCTCCCTGACGTGGTCCTGCTGCCAGGGCACTTTTCCAGTGGCATGACTGGATACGGATCAGCTGCCTGCTCCGAGGCAGTGGGCAGCTGACTGGCATAATTAAAGACCAAATCAGGGCTATTTTACAGGGCAGTTTGCATTTTGCTGATGGCGGGAAACCCCCTCTCCCTGCTATGTAGGATGGCCACTAGCATAATGGAGGCGGCCTCCCTGCGGGGGCCTAGGGGTGGGGAGGGTGTCATCGGAGCTGGAGGCTCCATGGCCCAAAGAAGGGACCACAGGTGAGGAAGGCCGCCCCCCCCCCTCCCCACAGCCCCAACGGTCTCCCCAGAGGGGTTTCCCCTTCAACCCTTGGCGCCATGAATTTTTAATTTTATTTTGGAACTTAGCTGCTAGAGGTTTGAGGTTTCCTGGCTGCCTCAGCAGTGCCTGCTTCTCCCGGTGGCCTTCAGAGCAGCCAGCTCTCTGATTGGGTTGGCAACATCAGGAGTCTGCCTGCCAGCTTTAATTAGACGCACGCCCACAGACGGCCAATTAGGAGGCCACCTGTGGTAAAATTGCCAGGCTGGTCCTGCTGCTGGCAATTTGGGGCACGGGACCTGCTTTTCACCATGATGTTGGGGTTTTTACGCCCACAACAAAATTCAAGCCGTGAACTCTCTCTGTTTTCACAGATGCTGCTGAGTATTTTCAGCAATCTCTTTTTATTTCAGACTTCCAGCATTGCAGTATCTTGCTTTTGTATAAAGCTGGACCGTAGCAGATGATGGCCTTCGCAATGTGGCATTAACTTATCAAGCTGCTTCAGTGGAAGTGTACAAGTAATAAGCAGACATCTTAACTCAGTGTCATCCCAGCCTCACCATCTCTGATGCTTTCCGCCTTGCCATCTCACAGGCTAGCTGCTGCGTCTGTGTGAGGGCCTGGATGCTTGCTAATCTCCTCCCAGTCTGGCTGCTGTCCCTTACGTTATGAGCCACTTTGTCCAGTGAAAAGAGAGGGAAAGAGTTACTGAGTGACTGCTGAAAAAAGAGATGTGCACTTGTGCATGGCTTCTTCATATCGTGCATCTGCTGAGAGGGAGACGAAGCAAGGATGGACAGGTGGTCAATGGAAAGAAAGTAGCTGGACTGTGAAATGAGACAGTATTCATCAGAAGAGAACATTGTTTTGTAATTGCTACCATGTGAGAACAGACTGCTGTTAGTGCCTGGTGCGAAAGCAGAAAGCAACAGGTGAATGTATGATTGGAATGAGCAGGAGAGTTTGTGTCCTTATTTGACTGGTGGAATGGGATGTAATATAGGGAAGGGAAGTGGTCTGTTTGGGTTTGGGGTGGGGTGTGTGATGAAGGGTAGGAAGTGTTGTTGCCAGGTGGAGTAGAGAGAAATGGAGATATGAAAATCTATACTCGCCCTTGCTGCTCTTATTAGGGCATTGAAGCATTTCTTGCATTAAAAGCAGAACCTTGGGTTGACGCTCCGAGAGCTCATTTCTCTCCAGGCTTTCTGCAAAAATTGATGGAAATTTCCCTCTACTCCCTCAACTTCTCTGTGGATGTGTCTGAGAACCGGAGAGTGGGTTTTGCTGCTGATGTGTTCAACATTTGGATGTTTCCAGCGAAGCCAGAGTCAAATTTCAGGGATAAAAACAGAAATTGTTAGAAACACTCAACAGGTCAGGCAGCATCTGTGGAGAGAAAAACAGAGTTAATGGGCTGAATTTTATTCTGCAATGGGGTCCCAGCGGCGGGCCGGAAGATGGGGGGAGACTTCAGCCCTCCGTCAGACCCCAGAAGCCATTCAACAGTGGGCAGGCAATTAATTGCCCGCTGTCGGGGATACTGTCCCTTTAAGGTACAGGCTCCCACCTCCAAGAGCTGCAGGAGGCCCTGCTGTACCAAAGAGATGTGAGAAATCCCCATGAGAGGTAAGTGGGTTCAGGGTCGCCAGACCATTCAAGCAGGCCCTGGCAATGGGGCAGGCGGGGTTCATCTCAAGGGGGTGGTGATTGCTGCAGGGCGGGCCCTCCAGGGGCACTGGATTGCCACAAAGGAGGGGGCCCCCTGACCCCACTGGGAGGTGGCATCAAGCCCCTCCAACCTCCATTAAATTGAGCTGGAGGTGGGAGGAGGCCCTTAAGTGGCTATTAATTTGCCACTTAAGGGCCTCAAATGCTTTCTGGGCCGGAAGACTGTCCTCGGCCTTCCCCACCCCACACTAAATTGGAAGGCGCCAGGAAGGCGAAGGACGCTCTACCTCCCACTTTCCAACACAATTTTATGCACCCCCCACCTCCGTTCCTGTCCCTAGGGGGCCCATTATATTCAACCCAGCATTTCAGGTCTGTGACCTTTTATCAGAACTGTGAAAAGTTAGTAATGTAATAGATTTTGAGCAAGTGAATGGCAGGGGGGTGGTGGTGGGGGTGATGGGGGAAGAAGAACAAATGGATCACCTGTGATAGGGTGGAGGACAGGAGAGATTAAATGACAAAAGGTTTCATGGTACAAAGCCAAAGGGAGTGGTAATGGGACAAGTAAAGAAACTAAAGATGGGTCCAGATGAGGTGTGAATGGCAGTTTATCAGCTGTCTGAGCAGCAAGTGAAGGGATTAAGAAAGAAACAAGAGGGAAAAACAAACAAATCAGCAAAAAAACCACATGACAGAAGAAAAAAATGGGGGCAGAGATTCTGATCTAAAATTATTGAACTCAATGTTAGGTCCGGAAGGCTGTAAAGTGCCCTGTTGAAAGATGAGGCGCTATTCCTTGAACTTGCATCGAGCTTCCTTGCAACACTGCAGGAGGCCAAGGATGGAAAGGTCAGAGTGTGAACAAGGTAGAGAATTGAAATGACAAGCAACAGGAAACTCCGGGTCGCGCAAAGCGGTCAACTCTTATGCATTTGGTCTCCCCAGTGTAGAGGAGACCACATGATGAGCAGTGAATACAGTATAGTAAATAGAAAGAAGTACAAGTAACTCACTGTTTCACTTGGAAGGAGTGTTTGGGACCTTGCCTGGTGAGAAGGGAGTTCTGATGAAAGGTCACAGACCTGAAACATTAACTCTGTTTCTCTCTCCACGGATGCTCCTTGACCTGCTGAGTATTTCCAGCATTTTCTGTTTTCATTTCAGATTTCCAGCATCTGCAGTATTTTGCCTTTGTACAAATTTCAGTGCAGTGTTCCTTTAAGAGGGGCACTCGCACATTAAGTAGCCATCAGGAGAGCCAAAAGTGGTTGGGCTGCCCGTTATTGACTCTAATGGGTGGGCATCCGGCTGACTGAATGCTAGTGAGGCCCAACAGTTAAAATCCTCTGGGCCTAACACTGTTGACAATTGGTTGGCAGGCCACCCACCCTGCCACCACCCACCCTGCCACCACCCACTCTGCCACCCTGCCATCACCCACCCTGCCACCACCCACCCTGCCACCACCCACTCTGCCACCACCCACTCTGCCACCCTGCCATCACCCACCCTGCCACCACCCACCCTGCCATCACCCACTCTGGAACCACCCACCCTGCCATCACCCACTTGAAAGCTGTAACCTGTTAAAATCACCTCTTATGTTTCCTTTGTCTTTATGTAGAATTTGTTTTTTCACTGGTACTGTATGCCTACTTACCTATTAAAGTGATTTCAACTGCATGATATTAAATTCATGAAGGGATGAATGAATTCTAAAATTATCAAATGTGTTATCTTAGCTCTGAGACAAAACAAGCTATTCCTGACATGACAGATCAAAGGTCTGCACAGATTTAGACTTACAACCCCAATCATTACAGCGAGGCAAGAGAGAGAGTGGGGGTGGGGGGTGGGGGGTGGTTTGCAGTAGAGCGGGAGAGAAACCCAGAAGTAGGAATTTCCCGCAGGCCCTGCTGAATTTAACGAAAGGAACAATTAGTATTTTTCAGCAGGTTTCCCAGCGGGCAGCTTAAGAGGCTGTCGGGCAGGACGGCAGCTGGGGAGTGGATCGGTGGTAAGTCGGATGGGGGTGGGGTGTCAAAGATCAGGGGAGTCAGACTCAAGTGTCAGGAGTTGAACATGGGGGGAGTCGGAGGGGTTGGGAGAATTGGACATTGGCGGGGAGTTGAACATCGGGGGAATCTGAAATCAGGTGGCTGGGGGAGTCAGACATGGCAGTTGTGGGGGTTGGCCAGTTGCAGGGATCTGATCCTGGGGGCTAATTGGTGGCTTGGTGGGCCGGGGGGAAGCAACTCTGCTCCTCCTGACCCACAAGCAGTGCTGTCAAGGCATTGAACTGCTAGATTCAGCCATTCATGCCTCCCTTGAGCTGCTGAGATTCCTGAGACCAGGGAAACCCAGCCTGCAGGTGTTATAAATAAAACTTTACTTCGAACGGAGCATGCACCTTGCTTAAAATATTCTAATGACTGACCTACCCTCTGAGAGCAGGTTGGTTGCCCGCACCCCTCCTCCCCCAACCCGCCTCTGTTAAAACTGGAACTGGGCAGGTTGGAGGCAGTTTAGGGCCAGGCTGCCCAATTTTAAAATTTTTAACCTGTTTTTAATGGTCAGGAGTGAGAATTACTTTCCCCTTCCACAGCCCTAACGTGCTGTAGCCAAATATAGCGTCTTCACTGTTGCCCTGGATCAAAGCACCGAACTCAGTGCAGACTAAAGGTTCATCTGGATATGTCTTAAAGCCCAGAATTGGTACTGCAAATGTAGCATCACACCAACCGGGAGACCTAAGACCTGTCCAAAATTGAGCCACAGGCCTCCTTTCAATCATTTAAGCAGACTGGTAATGCTGGTTGTATCTCTGCAAGCAGCTCACCCACTTGAGGATATGAATTTTGGTCTTGATTATCTTGACAGCAGTGGCCATTGGGTGAGCGCTGGGGAGTGGAGGGGTGCGTAGAGGGCAGCGGAAGTGGGGTTGATTGCACCCATCAGCAGTCGTCAGGGGTGTTTAAAAAAAATTGTTAAAAATAACTTAATTTCTATTAGCAGCCACTGCTTCAGCTACTATTGCCACTGAAGAACCCTGAGTGGGGTTGTGAGGGGGTGGGGGTGGGGCGGGGTAGGGTAAGCCCTGCTTATCACAGCCCAATGTCTGTGAAGGGACCTAAAACTGCTATTATGCCCCTCATTTATGTGTGTAAGGGGCCAAATGCCTTTTTTTGACAGCTGCTAAGGCCTGAGGTAGTTTTGGGTCAGGCGTTTCTTGGGCATCCTTGAGCTGCAGGACATTGGTCCCAGAAAATGACCAAATGAGGTCCCATTTCTGCCCATCATGATCAAATGTGGGACCTTCCTGGTCTGTGTCACTTAGTACCACACTTTGGGATATAATTACTCACTGAGCCAAGCCGGAATCTTTAATCTATCATTTCTGGGTTAGTTCTGCCTTCACGATCATTAAGAGATGATTTCTTTCTGACATTTCCGCCTTTGTATGGTTTCCGATCTCTCTGCTCTTCTATTTCTGCCTTTGTTGTGATTAAGAGCTGGTTTCAACAGCACATTTCCATTTATTACCTCAAATGATCATTAGCTACATCATTATTTAAATTGCTGGGGTGGGGAGCGATTCTTTTATGGTTCCCCATTTCATAGCTGACTGCGTTATGGACACATTGACATGTAAATGGCTGTCGTCGCTAATAGTTTGCCCTTGTTTAAGAGAAGGACTGTTTGTGAACTTGTAAATGATTCCAATTCAATATGTACTGTGCTTGTTTTGCATTGGAACATTGCTATCTGTGTTGCTGTGTGCAGGTTTTCCCATTATTTTTATGGTAATTACAATCTCTGCACACTTGCAGTTTCCTAATGTCTAAAGTCTACACAAATTTGGCCTGTAATTCTATGGGCTTTGGAGGGTGAAGAGTGAATGGATTTTATATGGTTGGAGACATAATTTGGGGTGGGACTGGATCTGCTGGGTTTTGTCCCTTATAAATTTCCACACAAATTTCAGTCAGGCACTCTTCTTCCTGTCTCTTTTATATCCTTATAGTACCTATAGTCCTTAGAGGGGAAGTGTTCCAGGAGTTCCTGGGCTGTCTCAGGAATTAAGCCCATTCCTGTCTCCCTAGGCCCAACAGTACTCATGCCAGCTGAGAACTATCATGAGTTTTACTGTGGTAAAAGCTCGAAAAAGCTTCCCAGAAAAGATACCCAATCCTAGAGGGAATCAGTAACCTTTAGATGTCTGCTTGTTGTCCCATCGGAGTGAAGAAAAAGTGATTTTACTTTGTTGTTTCAGATGTGCCTCTTCTTCTCCCATTGAGGTGGTAGGGTATTGGTCTGTTTTTCTGGACAGTTGTCACGGTGGGTGTTTATGTTTAATGATATACGTGCCAGGTCAAATATCGCAAAGCTGAAGGGAGTAAGACCTCTCTCAGCTACCACCAGCATGAGATGCAGTTTGCTGAACCTTTACCCATTCTCTAGAATTAGGCCATTCAGCCTATCATGCCTGTGCTGGCTCTTAGAAAGAGCAGTCGCGCTTAGTCCAACATCCATGCTTTTTGTCTGTAACCCTTTAAGTTCCTCATCCGCAAGTACTTGTCCAACTCCCTTTTGAAATTATTTACAGAATTAGCTTCCATCACCCTTTCAAATAGCGTGTTCAAAATCCCAACAACTCTCGGAGTGAAAGTAATTCCCTTCATCTCCTCTCTAGATCTTTCACCAATGATTTTGAATCGATGACCTCTTGTTATTCATCCACTCTTTTTATACTTTTTTTTTATTTGTTCGTGGGATGTGGGCATCACTGGCATTGCCCATCCTGAATTGCCCATGAGAAGGTGGTGGTGAGCTGCCTTCTCGAACCACTGCAATCCTTGGGGTGTAGGTACACCAACAGTGTTGTTAGGAAGGAGGTTCCAGGATTTTGACCCAGCGACAGTGAAGGAACGGCAATATAGCTCCATGTCAGGATGGTGTGTGACTTGGTGGAGAACTTGCAGGTGGTGGTGTTCCCATGCATCTGCTGCCCTTGTTCGTTTAAGTGGTAGAGGTCACGGGTTTGGAAGGTGCTGTTGAAGGAGCCTTGTTGAGTTGCTGCAGTCATCTTGTTGATGGTACACACTGCTGCAATCGTGCATTGGTGGTGGAGGGAATGAATGTTGAAAGTGGTGGATAGGGTGCCAATCAAGTGGGCTGATTTGTCATGGATGGTGTCAAGCTTCTTGAGTGTTGTTGGAGTTGCACCCATCCAAGCAAGTAGAGAGTCTTCCATCACCCTCCTGACTTGTGCCTTGTAAATGGTGGACAGGCATTGGAAAGACAGAAGGTGAGTTACTCACCACAGAATTCCCACCCTCTGACCTGCTCTTGTAGCCACAGCATTTATGTTTCTGGTCCAGTTCAATTTCTGGTCAATAGTGACCCCGCAGGATGTTGATAGTGGTCGATTCAACCATGGGAATGCCATTGAACGTCAAGGGGACATGGTTAGATTCTCTCTTGTTTGAGATGGTCATTGCCTGGCACTCATGTGGCACAAATGTTACTTGCCACTTATCAGCCCATGTCTGGGTGTTATCCAGATCTTGCTGTATATGGACATGGGCTGCTTCAGTATCTGAGGAGTTGCAAATGGTGCTGAACATCGTGCAATCATCAGCGAACATCCCCACTTCAGACCTTATCATGGAGGGAAGGCCATTGGTGAAGCAGCTGAAGATGGTTGGGCCTAGGACACTACTCTGAGGAACTCCTGCAGTGATGTCCTGGGGCTGAGATAATTGACCTCCAACAATCACAACCCTCTTCCTTTGTGCTAGGTATGACTCCAACCAGCAGAGAGCTTTCCCCCCCGATTCCGATTAACTCCAGTTTTGCTAGGGCTCCTTGATGCCATCCTCGGTGAAATACTGCCTTGATGTCAAGGGTAGTCACACTCACCTCACCTCTGGAGTTCAACTCTTTTGTCTATATTTGGACCAAGGCTGTAATGAGGTCAGTAGCTGAGTGGCCCTGGCAGAACCCAAACTGAGCGTAAGTGAGCAGGTTATTGCTGAGCAAGTGCCGCTTGGTTGCGTTGTTGACAACCTCTTTCCATCACTTTGCTGATGATTGGGAGTAGACTTCTTTGGCCTCCTTGTCTCGAGAGACAATGGGTAAGCGCCTGGAGGTGGTCAGTGGTTTGTGAAGCAGCGCCTGGAGTGGCTATAAAGGCCAATTCTAGAGTGACAGACTCTTCCACAGGTGCTGCAGATAAAATTGGTTGTCAGGGCTGTTACACAGTTGGCTCTCCCCTTGTGCTTCTGTCTTTTTTTCCTGCCAACTGCTAAGTCTCTTCGACTCACCACACTTTAGCCCCGCCTTTATGGCTGCCCGCCAGCTCTGGCGATCACTGGCAACTGACTCCCACGACTTGTGATCAATGTCACAGGACTTCATGTCGCATTTGCAGACATCTTTAAAGCGGAGACATGGATGGCCGGTGGGTCTGATACCAGTGAAGAGCTCGCTGTACAATGTGTCCTTGGGGATCTTGCCATCTTCCATGCGGCTCACATGGCCAAGCCATCTCAAGCACCGCTGGCTCAGTAGGGTGTATGTGCTGGGGATGTTGGCGGCCTCAAGGACTTCTATGTTGGAGATACGGTCCTGCCACCTGATGCCAAGGATTCTCTGGAGGTAGCGAAGATGGAATGAATTGAGACGACGCTCTTGGCTGACATACGTTGAGCAGGCCTCGCTGCCATAGAGCAAGGTACTGAGGACACAAGCTTGATACACTCGGACTTTTGTGTTCTGTGTCAGTGCGCCATTTTCCCACACTCTCTTGGCCAATCTGGACATAGCAGTGGAAGCCTTTCCCATGCGCTTGTTGATTTCTGCATCGAGAGACAGGTTACTGGTGATAGTTGAGCCTAGGTAGGTGAACTCTTGAACCACTTCCAGAGCGTGGTCGCCAATATCGATGGATGGAGCATTTCTGACGTCCTGTCCCATGATGTTCGTTTTCTTGAGGCTGATGGTTAGGCCAAATTCGTTGCAGGTAGCCGCAAACCTGTCAATGAGTCTCTGCAGACACTCTTCAGTGTGAGATGTTGCATTGTTGACAACCTCTTTCCATCACTTTGCTGATGATTGGGAGTAGACTGATAGGGTGGTAATTGACTGGGTTAGAGTTGTCCAGGTTTTTTATGTGTACAGGACATACCTGGGCAATTTTCCACAATGCCAATGTTGTAGCTGTACTGGAACAGCTTGGCAAGGGGCGCAGCTAGTTCTGGAGCACAAGTCTTCAGTACTATTGCCGGAATGTTGTCAGGGCCCATAGCCTTTGCATTATCCAATGCCTTGAGCCATTTCTTGATATCACGTGGAGTGAATCGGATTGGCTGAAGACTGGCATCTTTGTCTACTCTATCAAAATCTCTCATCATCTTGAAAACCTCCATTACATCACAACTTAACCTTCTCTGTTCCAAGAAGAACAGTCCTAACTTTTCCAAGCTCTCCTTATAACTGAAGTTCCTCATCCCTGATAAAATCCTGGTAAAACTGCTCTGTATCCTTTCTAAGGCCTTACATCTTTCCTAAAGTGTGGTGCCCAGAATTGCACACAGTATTCCAGTTCAGGCCAAACCAGTGATTTTTAAAGTTCAAGCATAATCTCTTTGCTTTTATATTCTATTCCTTTATTTATAATCTAAGTAACCCATGTGCTCTTATAAGCACCTTTAAGAATTTGTATATATAGATACTAAGATCCCTTTTTTCATCTACACTTATCAAAATCATTCCATTTGTAGTATACTGTATAGTTCCATGTTAGTCTTCCCAAAGCGCATCACTTCACACTTCTCTGCATTGAACTCCATCTGCCATGCTTTTGCCCCTTTCACCATCCTGTCTGTGTCATCCTGAAGCGTATAAAAACCCTTAACACTATCTACTACTTTGCCAAGTTTTGTATTATCTGCAGACTTTACATTACTGCTCCCAGAACCTGAACCTAGGTTGCATATTACAAAGAGCAATGGACCTAAAACTGGCCCTTGGGGAACACCACTGCAAACCACCTCCCGGTCTGAAAAGTTGGACAGGTACTTGCGGAAGAGGAACTTAAAGGTTTAGAGACAAAAAGCAGGGATGTTGGACTAAGCATAATTGCTCTTTCTACGAGCCAGCGCAGGCATGATAGGCCAAATGGCCTACTTCTAGAGAATGGGTAAAGGTTCAGTAAACTGCACCTCATGCTAGTGGTAACTGGGAGAGGTCTTACGCCCTTCAGCTTTGCGATATTTGACCTGGCGCATATATCATTAAACATAAGCACCCACCACTACCCTTTTCTTAATGATGGGTCAATTTGATATTGCTCGTTTTACATCATTGTCCCACTGCGAAATGATTGAGAGATATGAATTTGTGTTACTGATGGATGAACCCAGAATGATTGAGGGATGTGTTGAGTTATGATCGAGGGCTACAATGAAATGAAATTGACGAGTACAATCAGTGTGGCCTCTAATTTTTTTTGTAGTGCGCAGACGATTTGTTTAAGTGAGCAGGCCATTTACATTTTTTTGCATGGACACTCACGTGCGGTAACTTAAAGGGGCCGACTTTTTTGTGTCCTGCACAGGAACTTTCGTGTTACTGCGCAGCTTAGAGAGAACATTGGGTACAATGCAATGGGATTGATGGGTACAATGAGAATTATTTGAAGGATATGGTGAGAGATCAGTTAATACAGCAAAAAAGAACAGGTTTGTTGAGCTTCATAATCCTTTCCTGTTCATAAAAATTCTTCTACTGTTAAGATGGAGAGCATAATTTAAGAAACAATGAACAGAAGGAGCCATGCTCTTGAGCATTTGAACATTATTACTACACTGATCACGTACAGTCCTATTATTGCATCAGTAAGGGAGCCTTTCCAGTCAGTGCTATCATCACAATGCTGCTGATAATTAAAGAGGCTTCATGCTCCTATATGTCTGTGAAACAAGAGGAATGAAGAACATACAAAGAGAAAAGAACTGATGAAAGGTCCATTACTCTACCATTATCTTAGCTGAAATCAATTGCATTCACTTGAAACTTCAACATAAACTTACTATTTAGGTCTATTTCATGAGACATTAAAGATGGATAGTTTGTTCATTGAATGTAAAGTGATTGCTGTTTATTTTGTGCAGTTCAGAACTTAGCTTGTCAATCATGACTTAATGAATGGCATTGCACAGCCGGAGATTGAACAAGATCTATGCTTTTTATTGTAACCAAGACAGCGTATTTATAATACACATTCTATGGGTAGGACTAAATGAGCATTGGTAGGATATAAGGTTCGGAAAATATAGTCTACTATAATTTTTTGTTTCCTCAGTTAAGGAGTTAGGGGAGAGTGGTGGTGATTGCTGTTTTGAGGAGTGAAATTAAGTCGCTCCATACTTAAAAATACTTGCTTAATTTTCAAATAATGTCAATTAAAGTGGTTTGGTTGCCAGTTCTTGTAACCTGTCCCAGTTTCTTATGGTCAACTACAGAAATATCCAAGTTTGCAGATGACACAAAGCTGGGTGGGAGTGTGAGCTGTGAGGAGGATGCAGAGAAGCTCCAGTGTGATTTGGACAGGTTGTGTGAGTGGGGAAATACATGGCAGATGCAGTATAATGTGGATAAAAGTGAGGTTATCCACTTTGGTGGCAAAAACAGAAAGTCAGATTATTATCTGAACGGCGATAGATTGGGAATGGCGGAGGTGCAGCGAGATCTGGGTGTCCTTGTGCACCAGTCATTGAAAGTAAGCATGGAGGTGCAGCAGGCAGTTAAGAAGGCAAATGGTATGTTGGCCTTCATAGCGAGAGGATTCGAGTACAGGAGCAAGGATGTCTTGCTGCAATTATACAAGGCCTTGGTGAGACCACGTCTGGAGTATTGTGTGCAGTTTTGCTCTCTTTATCTGAGGAAGGATGTTCTTGTTATGGAGGGAGTGCAGCGAAGGTTCACCAGACTAATTCCTGGGATGGCAGGGCTGACGTATGAAGAGAGACTTGGTCGATTAGGCTTGTATTCGCTAGAGTTTAGAAGAATATGAGGGGATCTCATAGAAACTTACAAAATTCTAACAGGACTGGACAGACTAGATGCAGAAAGGATGTTCCCGATGGCAGGGGAGTCCAGGACCAGGGGTCACAGTCTAAGGATAAGGGGTAAGCCATTTAGGACTGAGATGAGGAGGGATTTCTTCACCCAGAGAGTGGTGAACCTGTGGAATTCTCTACCACGGAAAGCAGTTGAGGCGAAAATCATTAAATATATTCAAGAAAGAGTTAGATATAGTTCTTAGGGCTAATGGGATCAAGGGATACGGGGAGAAAGCGGGAACAGAGTACTGAATTTGAATGATCAGCCATGATCATATTGAATGGCGGAGTAGGCTCAAAGGGCCAAGTGGCCTACTCCTGTTCCTATTTTTCTATGTTTCTAAATTAATATGTATTTTGAATCGAATATTGGCTAGCTAACAGGAAACAGAGAGTAGGCATAAATGGGTATTTTCTGGTTGGCAAGATTGAATGAGTGGTGTGCCACAGGGATCAATGCTGGGGCCTCAACTTTTTACAATTTATATAAATGACTTAGATGAAGGGACTGAAGGTATGGTCGTTAAATTTGCTGATGACACAAAGATAAGTAGGAAAGTAGGTTGTGAAGAGGACATAAGGAGGCTACAAAGGGATATAGATAGGTTAAGTGAGTGGGCAAGGATCTGGCAAATGGAGTATAATGTGGGAAAAAGTGAAATTTTCCATTTTGTCAGGAAGAATAAAAAAGCATATTATCTAAATAGTGAGAGATTGCAGAGCTGTGAGATGCAGAAGGATTTGGGTGTCCAAGTGCATGAATCACAAAAGTTTAGTATGCAGGTACAGCAAGTAATTAGGAAAGCTAATAGAATGTTATCATTTATTGTGAGGGGAACTGAATACAAAAGTAGGAAGGTTAAGCTACAGTTATACAGGGCATTGGTGAGACCACATCTGGAGTACTGAGTAGAGTATTGGTCTCCTTATTAAAGGAAGGATGTAAATGTGTTGGAAGCAGTTCAGAGAAGGTTTACTATACAATACCTGGAATGGGAAACTTGTCATATGAGGAGTGGTTGGACAGGCTAGGCTTGTATCCACTGAAGTTTAGAAAAATAAGAGGTGACTTGATTGCAACATATAAAATCCTGAGGGGTTTTGACAGGGTGGATGTGAAAAGGATGTTTCCTCTGTTGGGAGAATCTAGAATTAGGGGTCACTATTAAAAATAAGTGGTCGCCCATTTAAGATAGATGAGGAGAAATTTTTTCTCAGAGGGTTGGGAGTCTTTGGAACGCTCTTCCTGAAAAGGCGGTAGAAGCAGAGTCTATGAATGTTTTTAACGCCAAGGTAGATAGATTCTTGATAAACAAAGAGGTGAAAGGTTATTGGGGTGAGGCAGGAATATGGAGTTGAAGTTACAATCAGATCAGCCATGATCTTATTGAATGGCAGTGCAGGCTCAAGGGGCTGAGTGGTCTACTCCTGCTCCTAATTTGTATGTTCGTATGTATTTTGGGATATTAACTCTTACATTTATGCCATGTAATACTCTTCAAATTTTTTTAACTTCTCAATATTTATATGTGAATTTCTCGTATTATGGTCATTAAAATAATTTAATAAATAAATATTTTAGGAATCAAGTGACAAAAAAGTTGCCTCAGGTCATGTGCGCGCTCAGAGACATTACTGTTATGCAATGGTGACTGGGAAAAACTTTATTTTTGGTGGTAGCTTAACACCAAGGTGGCTGCGGTACCCTACTACACTTCATGTTGATCAAAGAAATTCTATTCCTCTCAGCAGAGGTGTGTAAGAATGAGCAGCATAGTCAATATAAATAAAAATTGGACCATATAGCATAAAACATAGGAGACACAGATCAGCTAATTCTGCACAGAATCTGGGTTGACCAGAATATGGGACTTGTAAATCACTAAAAAAAACACACAGATGTGGGAGACTATTAAGTCCACCTTAGCTCATCTATCAGGAAAAACCTCCAGTTCCCCCGTCACATCAGCAACCCATCTCTTGAACTGCTTTTGTATTTGCTTAAGTGCTGTACTGGTACTGCTGGCTCTCTGTACATGGGGGACCTGCACAGCCAATGGCAGCAGCAGCATTAATTTTAAGGCTGACAGCTGGGAAGATCTAGTAAAAAGTATTTACTACAGCACTCGTCCCAACAGGTGCCTTTTTTATACTCCACTCGAGCCTCCTTTCACACCTTTTCATCTAACCTCATCGACATATCTTCTTTTCCTTTTCTCCCTCGTGTGCTTATCTGGGTTTACTTTGACGCTGTCGTTAACCATGTGAGACTTGTATGTCGGAAGACAGCAGCACTAACAAAACACTAGAGGAATAAAAAAGGAGCTTTAAATGTCTCCAA
This sequence comes from Heterodontus francisci, assembly GCF_036365525.1. Classification (NCBI taxonomy): domain Eukaryota; kingdom Metazoa; phylum Chordata; class Chondrichthyes; order Heterodontiformes; family Heterodontidae; genus Heterodontus; species Heterodontus francisci. Next base: position 99,990,950 of record NC_090383.1, on the reverse strand, counting down.
GGCTTTTGTCTCCATTATCCTACCTGGAAGTTCATTTAAATGTTAATCACTGTTTGTGTCTAGAAGAATTTCCTGTTATTGATCTTAATTTTGCCTTTCACAATTTGAACCATGTGTTCTGTTGCTGTAACACATCTTGAAGTAGTGTTTAAGATCTACTGCTGTTGTAATTCCGCAGGCTGTAATCCTGGTGGTTAGACAGGGATTGTGTCCAGTGGTGCCCTCCAGCATTGAACCCCTCCAGGGTTTGTAATGTCAGTGGGAAGACACCTTACTTTTTAAGGGCAAGGGGTTGCAATTGCCATTCAGGCACATCATTGGCACGCCCGTCCCATTCACCCAAAATCTTGGTTATCCAGCCAATCCCCCGTCTGATTGGGCCCCAAAAAAGTAGTTTCTTTTGGAAAATAGAATGCTGCTCTTCAGATTGGCGATGCTTTGACCCTGCTGGTGAGGTTCACATGCACCCTTGTGGAGGCTGGTATTTCATGGCTCACTCAAGTATACTGGTAGCCACTGCAATGCAGGTTCCCGTTCTGTGGTCAGGGCTAAGAGCTGCTCCGTTGGGATGCCTCTGACTCGTTATTTGTCTGTTAAGTCAGCAGATAGAAATTCTGCTCCTTACAAGGCTCTTTGGAAACTCCCAGAAATGGAGGCACAACTTAACCGGGTTATCACCTTTTCCAGGATGATTCTGCTAATCTCCTGCTAGGGCTACAGTGAAACACCAGTCGAACATCTGAACAATTTCAGGTCTAGTTTCTGTTAACCTTTTAATACCTTTTGTACATTGTTTAGGTTTCTTGGCACAGTCTCAGAAGAGTTCAGAAAGTAAGAAGTTGTGGACATTAGGATCCAGTGGGATTGAGAAAGTTAAGAGGGTGTGACTCATGCATGTGCTCTGACTGGCTTTGAGACAGATTATAAATTCAGGCCAGGGACATTTCTAGGCCTGTTTTGGAGGATTCCCTCACATGGCTGAACTGGCAGGTCCATACGGTGCCTCCAGAATCCCTGCAGATGTTTTGTTTATAAGTGTACCTCTTTGACTGCTTTCTCACTCTGCTGTGGATCATGCTGGATTGTGGATAATAATTCTTCCTTCAGCTGTATTATGCATAAATGCATGTATATATAGGTATGTACATTATGGGCATAGTTTAGTTTAGTTTAGTTTAGAGATACAGCACTGAAACAGGCCCTTTGGCCCACCGAGTCTGTGCCGACCATCAACCACCCATTTATACTAATTCTACACTAATTCCATATTCCTACCACGTCCCCACCTGTCCCTATATTTCCCTACCACCTACCTATACTAGGGGCAATTTATAATGGCCAATTAACCTATCAACCAGCAAGTCTTTGGCATGTGGGAGGAAACTGGAGCACCCGGAGGAAACCCACGCAGACACAGGGAGAACTTGCAAACTCCACACAGGCAGTACCCAGAATTGAACCCGGGTCACTGGAGCTGTGAGGCTGTGGTGCTAACCACTGCGCCACTGTGCTGCCTCATAGTGTTTCACAGTCACAGCATTGCACTTGAACAACAGTCCCAGCATCTGGGTCTGTCACTAGACCTAATAGTAGCCTAGAAATCTCCCACCAGTTGCAGGCCTCTAGTGTAGTGTGTCACTCGCAGTCACCTCCTTACAAAGCTGGAGAACTACATTTTCGCTAGCCTTTTCTTCATAATTGAATCATTTGATAAAGATCAGCCTTGTAGCTCTTTTCAGTGCTATTTCCTAGGCCTGAATCTTTCTCCTGTGTCTAACAGCTTCACTAATAAAACAGCGACTGACTCTTGTCAAAAAAGCCATTCATTTACGTGTGGTTTGACAACCTCTGACTGGATAGAATGTTGAATTTAATGATTCCCCTACACCGGGTTTCTGTGATTGTGCATTCACATATTAATATGTAGTCCCAAAAAAAGGAGAATTTCTGCAAATGTGAATTTTTTCCTGCAATGCCATATGAATATTTGAAATTGTTGGGCGGGAAAAGACCAGCTGGTTCATCGAGTCTGCCTCATGTTTTCTCTCCTACAATTTTGACTTAATTCGGTGTATTAACTTTGAATAAAGTCAATATAGTGTTAAAGCCACGTGGTGATAATATGGGTGGTTCTCACTGTTCAACTCCCTGCCTGACCGCGGCAAGTGTGTTTTGTTGTTAGGATTTAACCCCTTGGTGTTTTATTTTTTAAATATACAAACAGTGACAGGTTTTCTTGTAAGTTTAAAAACAGAACGTCAATTGTTTATTGATCAATACGCCTTATCCCGAAATTGTCACAACCGCATTCATTCATGTATTTGCTCACACACACAAACAAGAAAAGACAGATAGAGAGTGAAAAGGGGGAAGTGAATTTTTTGAGTGGGCTGTTGGGGGGCGGGGGTGGGGGGGTGGGGGGGGGGAATGTGGGGGGAAGGTGGGGGGAGGGGGGAGGTCACGATAAACCTGTTGAATTCTCTTGGAAATCACATTGTAGGCTTGAGGTGATGGTAAATTTCTCTCTTGGTTGGTAGTTCAGTTGAAGATGGTGGATCACATCTAGTTCACTGCTGTCTAGTGTAGATGTAGGATTCCACAGCATGGCATGTGCCTTCTGGTTTGCTGGAAAACAAGCTGCTGGATGTTGCTTTGTCTTCTGCATCTTTCTGTCTCTAGAGTCTCGCTCTGGGCTATCTTTTTTAAAGTAAAGTTGTGTTACTTCTCACCTCCTGGTAGTAGATGTGCTGGTCTCTTCCCCAAGGTGATCACACACAATAGTCTAGGATGTGGCTGCTTCACACCTTTTTTCCAGAAGAAGACATTCAATTCTGGAATGTTTTAGGATGGGTGCAATTGGCACCTCTTAGCTTTGAAGATTTTTCCTTTGTCCTTGACAGACAGTTTGAACCCAGAAAGGCCAATTCCTTTTTTCTTCACTTTTTAAAATAAAGGTTAATTTTTAAAAGACAAAGTCTGTGTTTAGAACTCTTCGGATTTAGCCCATAATTTGTATCATTGCACTTCTTGTGTGTGTGACAATAGATAAGTCATCATTTAATAATATAAGAAATGGGAGCAGGTTATAGGCTATAAGGTCCCTTGAGCTTGCTCCGCAATTTAGTAAGATCAAGGCTGAACCAATACATGAACTCCACTTTAGTGCTCTACCTTTCGATTCCCTGTCTGCCCAAAAATCTCTCAATCTCTGTCCTCAACATACTTATTGCCTTGAGCATACATAGCTCTCTGGGATAGAGAATTCCAAAGATTCACAGCCCGATGAGGAAAGGAATTTCTCCTCATCTCAGTCCTAAATGGTCAACCACTTATTCTGAGAATATGGGCAGAACTTCCCCTTCATATGGGACCAAGCGGCAGTTTGCCAACTGAGGTAAATAAATGGCCAATTAACAGAGGCCGACTGGAATTTGGCATCGGGAACTAGGCCAGCTGCCTGGAGGCGCCCACCCGGCAGCAAACTAGGGGGCCAGCACTCCAGGCAGGTTTTGAGGCCCTCCTAGCCTACCTGGCTACAGCTGTCCATGATGGTGGCCCGGTAGCTGTGGCCACTTTTTACTTTAAAAGTTTTAACAGTTGCTGTGATGGAGGTTCCCCGTCTCTATCCTACCTGAAACAGCCTCCTATTGGCCCTCCAACTTTGTTCTTAATTGGACAGGGAGCTACCCTCTGGCCATTAATTGGTCAATTCAGGAAAATCACTGCTGGGTGACTGCTCACCCCACGGTGCAGCTCGTGACCCCCATTTAACACCAAGATTGGGGTCTTGACCCAAAACCCAAAATCCTACCCTATGACTCCTATTTCTACATTGATAAACATTGTAAGAGAGGAAGTATTAAAGCATTCAATGTCTTTGAAAGTAGATAAATCGCCAGGCCTGGATGAAATATATCAATATATCCCAGGTTGTTAAAAAAATCAAGGGAGGAAATTGCGAAGGCACTGACTATCATATTTCAATCCTCCCTGGTTACAGAATTGGTGCCAGAGGATTAGAGGACTGTCAATGTTCTACTGTTGTACTGCTGTTTAACAAGGGAGGAAAGGATAATCTGAGTAATTATAGGCCAGTTAGCTTAACTTTGGTTGTGGGCAAATTATTGGAATTAATTCTGAGGGACAGTATAAACCTTCATTTAGAAAGACACAAATTAATCAAGGAAAGTAAGTATGGATTTGTTGAGGGAAGGTCATGTCTGATTAACTTGATTGAATTTTTTGTGTAGGTGACAAGTAGGGTTGATGAGGGCAGTAGGGTGGATGCGTATTTTGGCCAGGCCTTTGACAAGGTCCCGCATGGCAGGCTGGTCAAAAAGGTAAAATGCCCTTGGGATCCAAGGGAAAGTGGGAAATTGGATCCAAAATTGGCTTAGTGACAGGAAGCAAAGGGTAATGGTTGACAGGTGTTTTTTGCAACTGGAAGGCTGTTACCAGTGGAGTTCTGCCGGGCCCAGTACGTAGTCCCTTGCTTTTTGTAATTTATATTAATGATTTAGACTCAAATCTGGGGGGTATGATAAAGAAGTTTGCAGTTGATACAAAAATTGGCTGCGTGCTTGACAATGAGGAGGAAAGCTTTCGCTTGCAGGAAGATATAGATGGTCTGGTCAATTGGGCACAAAAATAGGAAAAGGAATTCAATCCAGAGAATTTTGAGGTAATGCATTTTGGGAGGTGCAACAAGGCAACAAGGCAAGGGAATACACAGTAGATGGGAGAATACAGAGTAGTGTGAAGGAACAGAGGGACCTTGGAGTGTCTGCCCACAGATCCTTTATTAGCTGAGGCATAGAATATAACTGCAGGGAGGTTATGCTAGAACTGTATACAACATCAGTTAGACCACAGCTTGAATACTGCGTACAGTTCTGGTCACTACATTATAGGAAAAATGTAATCGCACTGTAAAGGGTGCAGAGGAGATTTACGGGGATGTTGCCAGGACTGGAAAATTTTAGCTATGAGGAAAGATTGGAGAGGCTAGGGTTGTTTTTCTTGGAACAGAGGTGGCTGAGGAATGACTTAATTGAGGTATATAAAGTTATGAAAGGCCTAGAGAGAATAAATAGGGACAACCTATTTACCTTAGCAGAGGGGTCAAAAGCCAGAGGGCATGGTAGAAGGATTAGAGTGGAGATGAGGAAATATTTTTTCACCCAGACAGTGGTAGGGATCTGGAACTCACTGCCTGCAAGGGTAGTATAGGCAGAAACTCTCACCACATTTAAAAAGTACGTGGATGTATACTTGAAGAGATGTAACCTGCAGGGCTTAAGTCCTAGTGCAGGAAGGTGGGATTAGGCTGGGCAGATCGTCATCGACCACCAGGACATGATGGGCTGAATGGCCTCCTTCTGCATCATAAATTTTCAATGATTTCTTTCTAGACCAACAAGCCTATCATCATTTGATATCCATTGCTCATCGATAACCACTGCTCAAAAGCTGTGGGTGCTTTGGTATTTATTAAGGTGATGTTCTTCTGTTTGTATGGATGATGTGCATTCTCAGCGGAAGTAATTATTGTAAAAAAGAGAGCAATGTGAGCCAGCCAGTCAGTTTATTGTTGAAAAGGTGCAATTATTTTATCCAATTGGTACTGCTAAATATGACATTTGCCTGGTCTGTCAGTAAATGAAACAATCTCACCAGTTTATTTAACTTCCAGCTGCTTTTAATTTTTGTTGCTTTGTTTCTTGATTACAGCTTCAGAATACATTTGTTACCAATATTGCAAAACACTGTTTCAACTCAAGTAATGGGTTGCATTCATAGTATGAAAGACATAATATGCTTGCTATGGTCTGAGAACAAGTGAGTTTACAAAAGGGCGTGCTTCTCAGATTCCTGATTTTAATTGTGTTGTACTGATATTGAGCTGCAACACCGGGAAAGAAAAGCTGTCAAAAATTGACTGATCATTTGGTTCTTTTTACCTTTTCTGGTTAATGTGGCTAGGGTAAGCAGGAGTGCTCTTCTTGGTCCCACAGATAAACTCCAGCTTGTGCAAGATCCCACTCCAGTGTGGCCCATTCAACACCCTTGCTCTGACTGCCAGACAGCGTTTGGCTCTGCCTCAGGGTGCCACTTTGCTCCTACAGCTTCCTGGCTGCCTGCAAATGATGTTACTGTCATGTGGACCGAACAACAGGTGGGCAGCGGGTACACTCTGCCTGCCAACCAACCTCAAATACGCTTCAAAGTTAAAATACCACCTCTGAGTGTAAAGAGTTCTTGAAAGCTATGATTGGAACTTTTATTTTCTCGCCATGGACTCCAGTGTTAGAATAAGGTTGCTGCAGGTCAGCAATGCACAGATGTCACTCTGGTGCAGTTTGTGCCACCGTAGAAAAAGACAGCTGTAGGGTTGTTTGTATTTGGCTATAGCCGCATCTGAGGTGGCACTTTGTAGCTTTGGAGGCAGTATCACAGCCTTATTTGTATTACAATTTGGCGTCAACATCAAGGCGGCTGCCAGCTGCATTCATGGTCTTATTTTGGCGGATGGTAGGAACAATTGAAGGTGCCCAGGGAAAGGCTGGTATTGCTATACCTGCCAACTTATCCACCTTCAGACTAGTTTTTTCCTTTAATGAGCATTGACAGGGAGAAATCAAAATCTGGCACCAGCTGCTTTTGCATCTGTTGTCAGCTGTTGCTGTTGTTTTGGAGTTATCACCAGGAAGGAACTTCAATCCTTTTTTAGCTGTGCTTCAGGGCAAATGCACTTCATTGATGAAAAGCAACTGCGCATAACCTGGAGGAATTCAGACACAGCTTTGCAACTGTGGTCGTATCTCTCCCCTCTGGGTCCAAAGTTTGTACGCCTCATTCTTAGATTTGTTCCCATAATCTTGGCTGACACTCAGTGCGGTACTGGATTGCCACCTTTCAGAGGGACCAATGCCCCCTCTTTCTGTTGTCATATATATAAAACCTCCCATTGCACTATTCAGACAGGAGTAGGAAGTTTTTCTGCAGACCCAGCCAACACTTCTCCTGGTCATCATCTCCTTTCCTGTTTGTGGGATATTACTGTGTGCAAAATGGCTCCCTTGTTTACATAACAGTGATTAAGTATTAACCATAATTGTTTGGATGTAAAGCATTTTGAGATATTCTGAGGGTATTATAAGACTAAAGATTTCTGACTGGCCACAGGTGTGGCTACGGGAACCCTGTTTTAACCAAATGCATGAATAAACACTCGCACAATACAGGTAAGAACATAAGAAATAGGTGTAGGAGTAGGCCATACAGCCTCTCGAGTCTGCTCCACCATTTAATATCATGGCTGATCCTCGAGCTCAGCTCCACTTTCCTGCCCAATCTCCATATTCCTTGATTCCTGCAGAGTCCAACAATCTATTGATCTCTGCCTTGAATATGCTCAATGACTGCGATAGAGAATTCCAAAGATTCACAGGCCTCAGAGTGAAGAAATTTCTCCTAATCTCATGTAAATGTACTTCACGTGTACATTTACTCAACAAACATACCACTAGGCAGTAACCAAGCACTGACAACAATCAAAAAGTATTTGCACACTCTGCTTTTTGTTTTACCATTTTACCAACAGCCACCTAAAAAGGTTAAAGCATATATGCCATTTGAAAGCACATTGAGATTACATGCCCAACAACTATGTCTGTTGCTTTTTTAAAAGATTCAACAATAAGAAATGCAATAAGCAAAATCTGCATTCCCAATCAATCATATGTGGCCCGCATATTGGCTAACATTGTGATGCGTCACTATACAAATCAAGGATGGTAAAGATCATTTTATATGGTGGGCCTGATCTGATATCCTGACACTATTAAGTAAAAGTTATTAAAATAAAAATAGATAAAGATAAACCATATCAGTTCTTACCTTCTGTTACGCCTAGGGTCCCTCTCAGCCTTCAACTGGTCTTACTGTAACAGGGTTTAATTTTAAACACACTGTGAATAGAGCTCCCCCTTGGTGAATCCTTGTTCACCGCTTTCTAATTATAAGGCAAAGAAATGAGCACAAACAGGCTTTAAAGAAGAAAGGTGAAATTTTATTAAAACGTAAACTTTAATTTGGTTGATGCCTACGGATACACGACGCGCCCACGCTGGCATACATACGCGATATACGTGTGCAAATAGAGACAGAAAAGTGCAAAAGAAATAAGGTGGAAAAGTATGAGGCAATATCTGAAGCTCACTGTATAGTCCTTGCTTGTAGGTAGATCTTGCTTTTCGTTGCGGCCCAGTATTCTTCTTAAACCTTGTTCACTGTAGGAGACTTTTCTCTCTTGGGGTTCATGTGTCTTCAGTGGGTTTCAGTTCCATGTGAAAGAGATGGGAGCAGACAGGAGGAGAGGATGTCTTTTTCAGTCCAGGAGCAAAGAGCTTTCTCTGCCAGTTCAAATCCTGTCTCGATGATTTAAAACTCCCCAAGTTGGCTGGCAGGGTGGTCTTGAGACCGACTGAGCAAGATATTCTTTTTGCTATCTATATAGTATTGTATATGTAATTAGTAATATTGAAAATATATACCCTACAATCGTATATTTTAAAATCTCCTACAATGAGACTGGGTTGACCGGGTCTGTTCTGTGTATTGTATGGGAGCAGGGGATAGCTCTTCTGTTCCAACACTGCTAATATGCAAAAATGTCTTTCCGGGTCGGGGCCTGGCAATTTCTTGTAACAGGCCTCCTCTTCTTCCCAGCAACAATTTGAAATTTAATGCCCATGTGGTGAAATTAATGTGCCTCATTCTTGGCAGGTAGGGGCATCCTGCATTGGAATGGTGACTACATTTCCAAAGTACTTCATTGCCCGTCAAGTTTTTTAAATTTGTTTATGGGATGTGGGCATTGCTGGCCAGGCCACATTTATTGCCAATCCCTAATTGCCCATGTGAAGGTGGTGGTGAGATGCCTTCTTGAACCGCTGCAGTCCATGTGGGTTAGGTACACCCACAGTGTTGTTTGGAAGGGAGTTCCAGGATTTTGACCCAGCTACAGTGAAGGAACGGGCGATATAGTTCCAAATCAGGATGGTGTGTGCCTTCGAGGGTAACTTGCAGGTGGTGATGTTCCCATGTATCTGCTGCCCTTGTCCTTCTAGGTGGTAGAGGTCGCAGGTTTGGAAGGTGCTGTCTAAGGAGCCTTGGTGCATTGCTGCAGCACATCTTGTGGATGGTACACACTGCTGCCACCGTGCGTTGGGGGTGGAGGGAGTGAATGTTTGTGGATGGGGTGCCTATCAAGTGGGCTGCTTTGTCCTGGATGGTGTCAAGCTTCTTCAGTGTTGTTGGAGCTGCACTCATCCAGGCAAGTGGAGAGTATTCCATCACACTCCTGACTTGTGCCTTGCAGATGGTGGACAGGCTTTGAGGAGTCAGGAGGTGGGTTACTCACTACAGAATTCCCAGCCTCTGACCTGCTCTTGCAGCCACAGTATTTATATGGCTACTCCAGTTCAGTTTCTGGTCAATGATAGCCCCTAGGATGTTGATAGTGGGAGATTCAGCGATCATAATGCTGTTGAATGTCAAGGGGAGATGGTTGATTCTCTCTTGTTGGAAATGGTCATTGCCTGGCACTTGTGTGGCGCAAATGTTATTTGCCAAATATCAACCCAAGCCTGGATGTTGTCCAGGTCTTGCTGCGTTTCTACATGGACTGCTTCAGTATCTGAGGAGTCGCGAATGATGTTGAACATTGTGAAATCATCAGCGAACATCCCCACTTCTGACATTTATGATTGAAGGTAGGTCATTGATGAAGATGATTGGGCCTGGGACATTACCCTAAGGAACTCCTGCAGTGATGTCCTGGAGTTCAGATGATTGACCTCCAACAACCACAACATCTTCCTTTGTGCTAGGTATGACTCCAGCTCGCGGAAAGTTTTCCCCCTGATTCCCATTGACTCCAGTTTTGCTAGGGCTCCTTAATACCATAATCGGTCAAATGCTGCCTTGATGTCAAGGGCAGTCTCTCTGGGACGTCCAGATGTTGTGACAGTGCTATATGTAAAATGAAAGTTGTATTAGTGATACCGCTGTTCCCCAAAAGCTGGAACCTCTTGACTGGATCCATTGCGTAATCAGTTGATTTTTTTGATTTATAGATTTAGAGATACAGCACTGAAACAGGCCCTTCGGCCCACCGAGTCTGTGCTGACCATTAACCACCCATTTATACTAATCCTACACTAATCCCATATTCCTACCACATCCCCACCTGTCCGTATACTCCCCTACCACCTACCTATACTAGGGGCAATTTATAATGGCCAATTTACCTATCAACCTGCAAGTCTTTTGGCTTGTGGGAGGAAACCAGGGCACCTGTAGGAAACCCACGCAGACACAGGGAGAACTTGCAAACTCCATACAGGCAGTACCCAGAATTGAACCCGGGTCGCTGGAGCTGTGAGGCTGCGGTGCCAACCACTGCGCCACTGTGCCGCAAATGATGAACATGTGTCTATCTTAAGTACTGAGTTTAGGTTTGTATCACAAAGCTGAGAATGTAGTTTATACTTGCTGATATTTATGATGGAGAAGAATCATTCACATGTGCATGTCCCCAGAAAAGGGAATAATTGTTGTTGCAAGGACCTCAGGGTGGGATAATATGGTGGCAAATATTGATAAACATTGATAACAGCAATATTGGTAAACTTGTTCTTTTACAGAGTGTCTCACAGCAGTTCAATAACTTCCATTTGGAGCTCCTCTGGCACATCACACGCATTGACATAAAACTCTGTGTTAAAAATTGCAAACTCTCCTTCATGACGTCAGAGAATTGTTCTTGAAATTCCTTGCTCAGTTCAGCAATTTTGTGCATGTACCATTCTGTGGTGCCATCACACCGATTTCCAGCAGTGCAGTAGTGTCATGTACTGATTTCAAGGCAGGAAAATGTGCCATGCTACCCTGGGAAAGTTGCTTCTCCCACAGCTGAAGCTTCATCTCAAGGACCTAAACAGTTTCACTACTTGGTTTCACCCCTGCATTCTTCAGTTTAGTCAGTTCATGTGCCATGTCACCATTACAACATGGTGTTGAAGCTGTTTATTGTCCGGTGAGTCAGAAGCATCTTTCCCTTTCATAACATGAAGAGTTGGATTTCACCAGGTAATTCAAAAATCGTGTCCCCCAATTTAGCAACCAAACTGCACTGTGAAAGCGGCAGTCAACGGTGAACTTGATATTCTTCCAAAAGCCAGCCAAACTGCTGGACTTCAAATTAGATTTACAGTTTTTGTAAAACTTTAACATTCAGAACATTTTCAAAGTTTTGCTGCAGAACTTCATGATGCAAAATGCTGTTGTCATGAAAGCCCTACATGTCAAATGGGAAATATTAATTTCATCGGCTGGAACCTTGCCAGAGACTTTTACTGGAAATTCTTACAAATAACTTTTTTAAACAGCACACTGACAGCCAAGGTTGCCACTGCAATGTACATTTGAAACATCAAAGGATTAGACTGGAGACAAAATGACTGATTTGGCCTAGCCAGAACAATGGGGTGCTCTCTGATTAAATTACCTGAAATGGCTTTATCAACATAGTCATCAGGAGCCATCGACACCCATTGACTTTGAAATAGCCAACCCCCACCAAGTGTGACTGGACAGCTTGAGGGGAAAGCCTTGAATGTCAGAGAAGCTACCAGAAGGACCTCATTAAAACACAAAGAGGTTGGGAATGTCATGTGACTGCTTGTGCAGCTCTGGAGAGACTAAGCTTTGTCACTCAGAAAGCAGAGAACAATAACTGAGAAGCCTTCTACAAAGCAGCTCTCTCTCTCTCTCTCCAGTAAAGATCCAGAGAAGTCCTGGCTGCAACTAGCAAAGCCTCCAGCCTATAGACCACCACCACCAACAGCTCGGGGTCATGGATCGAACCCCCTCTTCTGCTTTCCGAAGCCTGAGAAGCAAGCCCACAACTGTGCACGTGGCCCAGTGAGAACTTCAGGACTATAATTTCAACTGAGGAATCTGGGCTGATATTCAGTATTTAACTTACTTTTTTGGCCTCTAGTCCAACCAACCAATTCTGTTTTCCCTCTGTAATCTATTTGTGTGTGTGTGTGACTCTCGTGTGAATGAGTGAGTGAATGCGTAGCATATTTTCAGTAATTTTAACTGGTTTAGACTGTTAAGAATAATAAACTTACATCTTTCTTGTTTCAACTCAAGAAAACCTGTCTGATTGGTTCTTTGGCAATTATATTAGAGGAACAGGAGGAAGCAGTCACTGAGGTTGTAAGTTCAATCACTGTGTAAGAAAAGGATAAACCCTGCTGCGGTCAAACCAGAGAAGGGGCAAAAGGGGAGCCTGAGACCCCTTCCTCACCTGGCTGTAACACTGTGAGCATTAAACTGTTGTTTTGGGTTGATTCTTCGCACTTTGGCCTTCAGCTTTCACCCAACATTGCTGGTGCCCCATTTGTGGTCACACCCACCACCTCTTGTCCAGTCCACAACCCCAGTTTGTCCAAAGTGCCCACCAAGTTACTGCAGAGGTTACTTGTGTCTCTCATTGGCATCAATTCTACATACTCCTCTGTTCTGCACATGTTCTCATCAACTCCACAAACAAATACTACTAGCTGGGTCATGACAGCTACATCAGTGCTTCCATCCATTGCAATTGAAAAAAACAGAAAATGACTTTGCTTTGCCCAATTGACTGTTTGCAGCTTAAACATTGATTCTCTCAGCTCTTGTGCTTCTTGAGCGGCTGATATTTGCAAAAACTTTCCACTTATCAGGATACCCTCTTTCTGGAACTTTTAGTGTTGTAATATAGGAAACACGGCAGCCAATTCGTGCACAGCAAGCTCCCACAAACAGCAATGTACTAATGACCAGATAATCTGTTTTTGTGATGTTAATTGAGGGTTAAATATTGTCCAGGCCACCAGTAATAACTCCCCTGCTCTTCTTTGAAACAGTGCCATGGAATCTTTTACTGAGTGGGCAGACAGGGCCTCGGTTTAAAGTTTCATCCTAAAGGCAGCAACTCCAACAGTGCAGCACTCCCGTAGTACTGCACTGGAAGCCTAGATTGTTATGCTCAATTCCTAGGCTGGAATTCAACACTGAGGCGGTGGCCACGCCCACTGGCTGGAAAGCTGGGGGTGAGCCCACCTCCACTGGGCCTGGAAGCCACACTGTTATTTTGCATGGCCGAGGCCCTTAATTGGCTTCAGTCGGCACTTACGCCCCTCTGAGGCAGGAAGTCCCGGCTCGAAGAGCTGCCGGCCAATCAGAAGGCCGACTGCTGTTCTGTCCCAGCAGCGACACTGGGACTGGGCCAATGCTGGGATTGCACCCAGCAAGAGGAGGGCAATGGACTTTGACATTCAAAGAGGTAAATGGGGATTGGTCCTCGCTGGGGCAATCGGCTAGGCCTGGTGACAGTGAGGGTGGGTCGGAGAGCAGGGTGGGGGGTTAGTTTTAGTGGGGGCAGCTTGTGCTGCTGGTGGGGGTCCTCCATGGGGCACAGGTTGCATTCTCAGGAGGGGACCCCCCCCCCCCCCCCTCACTGCAGCCCACAAGGAGGCCTCCAGGTATGACTGGGCAGCCTCCTCAGGTGCTGAAGTGCCCGTCCACCATTGGTAAAATATCAGTGGTGGCAGGAAGAGGCCCTTAAGTGGCCTGGGGTTGCCGGGCTGTTTGCCGCCTCCCCCACTGCTGGCAAAATAGCAACGGGGGCAGGTAGGTGACAAACACAGCACCCCCCACTCCCGGGTGGCGTTAAATTTCAGCCCTGGAGTGGGACTTGAATCCACAAGTTTGTGATTCAGAGGCAAGAGTGCTACCAAATAAACCACCACTGAATTTGAACATTGATTGCTGCTTTTTTAACTATTGTGCTAATTCAGAAACTGTATCTTCCCTTAAGTTGCCTTTGTACGTATCATATTTCTCAGCTAGGCTTGCTTGGAGTGTTGTTTCTTTTGGGACAGCTAGCTGTTGCAGGTGGGCTTTCCAGTCATGTCTGTAAAGAAATAGGAAATTCTCCATTTTTCTCGAAACACATTGCTGTTGATCTGCCCTTCTCTTTTTGTGTTAAAACATGCAAGCCACCTGTCATCGCAGAGCTTAAAAATCAGGAGTTAATGTTAAGAGACATTGAACAAATAGAAAAATGAAGATTCATGGGGAGAAAACATTAAGTAACTCCAGTGCTACATTTTTCATTAAGGATGAATGATTCATACGTGTGCATGGATATACCTTTATTGTCTTTTATATTGGTAAGTCAGTTCTGAGTGTCAGCGACTCCAATTCAAGAAGTTTGAAGGGACTGCAAAAAAGGTCCAACACATGAGTCTGGTTCTATTGTGGTGTTTAGACCCTGAGTTTCAAAAGCAAATATAACTTCATATTGTTTCGCCTCCCTTCACGAACAGCGAGGAGAAGCTGCCCAACAGCCAGTGACCTCCTGCGAAATGTGAATGCGTAACACGCATGCACTCAGTAGAATGAGGCACCAGGAAATCAATCACAGCTTTCAAAGGGTGAGAAAACCTTTTAGGCAGAATTTTGCACAGAACTGGAGACTGGAAAAATAATGAAGAAAAAGTTGATAAAACAGACATTTACAAAGTAAATGGTAAAACTGGTCCTTTGGAATCACCAGCAAGTTGCTGGGGCTATCAATCAATTGTTTCCCACAAGCAGAATTGGGAAAATACCTCACTTGCTGACAGCCTAGTCTTGCTGGCAGTGTGGTCAAACCAGCAGAATAGTCAGCACGGTTTTGTGACGGGTAGGTCGTGCCTCACAAACCTTATTGAGTTTTTCGAGAAGGTGACCAAACAGGTGGATGAGGGTAAAGCAGTGGATGTGGTGTATATGGATTTCAGTAAGGCGTTTGATAAGGTTCCCCATGGTAGGCTATTGCAGAAAATACGGAAGTATGGGGTTGAAGGTGATTTAGAGCTTTGGATCAGAAATTGGCTAGCTGAAAGAAGAAGGTGGTGGTTGATGGCAAATGTTCATCCTGGAGTTTAGTTACTAGTGGTGTACCGCAAGGATCTGTTTTGGGGCCACTGCTGTTTGTCATTTTTATAAATGACCTGGAAGAGGGTGTAGAAGGGTGGGTTAGTAAATTTGCGGATGACACTAAGGTCGGTGGAGTTGTGGATAGTGCCGAAGGATGTTGTAGGGTACAGAGGGACATAGATAGGCTGCAGAGCTGGGCTGAGAGATGGCAAATGGAGTTTAATGCGGAAAAGTGCGAGGTGATTCACTTTGGAAGGAGTAACAGGAATGCAGAGTACTGGGCTAATGGGAAGATTCTTGGTAGTGTAGATGAACAGAGAGATCTTGGTGTCCAGGTACATAAATCCCTGAAGGTTGCTACCCAGGTTAATAGGGCTGTTAAGAAGGCATATGGTGTGTTAGCTTTTATTAGTAGGGGGATCGAGTTTCGGAGCCACGAGGTCATGCTGCAGCTGTACAAAACTCTGATGAGACCGCACCTGGAGTATTGCGTGCAGTTCTGGTCACCGCATTATAGGAAGGATGTGGAAGCTATGGAAAGGGTGCAGAGGAGATTTACTAGGATGTTGCCTGGTATGGAGGGAAGGTCTTACGAGGAA
The DNA here is from genome assembly GCF_036365525.1 of Heterodontus francisci. NCBI lineage: Eukaryota > Metazoa > Chordata > Chondrichthyes > Heterodontiformes > Heterodontidae > Heterodontus > Heterodontus francisci. The sequence continues at coordinate 99,975,309 of NC_090383.1, read as the reverse complement.
AGGCTGAGGGACTTGAGGTTGTTTTCGTTGGAGAGAAGGAGGAGGAGAGGTGACTTAATAGAGACATATAAGATAATCAGAGGGTTAGATAGGGTGGATAGTGAGAGTCTTTTTCCTCGGATGGTGATGGCAAACACGAGGGGACATAGCTTTAAGTTGAGGGGTGATAGATATAGGACAGATATCAGAGGTAGTTTCTTTACTCAGAGAGTAGTAGGGGCGTGGAACGCCCTGCCTGCAACAGTAGTAGACTCGCCAACTTTAAGGGCATTTAAGTGGTCATTGGATAGACATATGGATGAAAATGGAATAGTTTAGGTCAGATGGTTTCACAGGTCGGCGCAACATCGAGGGCCGAAGGGCCTGTACTGCGCTGTAATGTTCTAATTCTAATTCTAAAAGTCAAAGTTGGTTGCCTCCATGTATTTAGTAGCCGTACATGCATGCAGTCAGGCAAAATAAGCAAAACAAGCTGTCCTTAAAGGGCCTCGTGGAGCTTGCCACCTAAACGTTTAGGTCTCTTTATGCACGTACTGCATGTGCTGAGCCCAGATTGTGCCCCCTTCGGGCACAGATCCAATTTCTAGGCCAAAGCTTTGTAATGAGTAAATAGCAATAAAATACTACATTGATGAGACGAGTATCTTTTATTAACAGTAAATTTGATAAATTTGCTACATTATGTGTAGACTACGATGTCATAGAGTTATAAAGCACAGAAACAGGCCCTTCGGCCCGTCGTGTCCATGCCGGCCATCATGCACCTATCTATTATAATCCCACTTTCCAGCACCGGGTCCGTAGCCTTGTGTTTAGGCTTATGTGGAAGTGCAGTAACGATCAGAGATTGCACTACAGTTCCTATTGTATCCATGCGAGCTCTACTAGTAATTTATTATCGAGAATTTATCATGTCAAAACTTTAATTGCTGTAAATAACATGTTCAATTAGGATTATTAAAGAATTAGATGGAAATGTGACCCTACTGTGGTTTTCATAATTGTGGTACATCTGGTCAATTTTAGAAAGACTAGGGCCAAAATTTTATGGCCCCCCCCCCAATGAGCGAGGTGTAGTGGAGGGGCCATAAAATTGAGTGGGAGGTGGGTCGGGGGGGGGGCGGTGTTGGTTGGGGCGGGGAGGGGGGAGCCCATTCCAGACCCCCTCCTGCCCCCGCTGCAATTTTACACGGGGCAGCGGTGGTGAGAAACAACCCACCCTCCCCAGGCCAATCAAGGCCCTCAAATGGCCAATTAACTGTCACTTAAGGGCCTCTTCCTGTCGCCGCGGGTATTTTACCCTCAGTGGCCTTCTTGCGGGCTGGATGGGGGCCCTCCTGATCGGGCACCCTGTGCCACACAGAGGGCTTTCCCCGAAGCCCCAACCGCCCCAAATGCACAGAACTTCACCAGCCTACAACCGACCCCCCTTGCCTCACTGGAGTCCGGCCGATTGTCCCGGCAAGGCCATAAAATCTTACCTCCTTTCCCGGGTTGTCCTCACTGTTGCCTCCGATGGCTGGGTGTAGTCCCAGCAGTGGCCACCGCTCCCAATGGTGCTGCTGGGACAAAGAGCTGCCAGCCTGCTGATTGGCTGGAAGCTTCATTAGACAGGACTTCCTGCCTCAAGGAGCTGGCAGTCCCGCCCAAGACCAATTAAGGGCCTGGAGAGTGACAAATCCCAGTTTGGCTCCCCAGGCCTGGCAGACGCGGGCTTGCCACCAACTTTTCGGGTGGTGGGCGGGGCCTCCCGCCCAACATAAAATTCTGGCCTTGTATTTCTTTAGTAGTTATTTCCTATGTATAATACATATTTTTAAATGAACAATGTTTTTGTGTCTAACTAATGTAATCTTGTGTTTCTCTTCCTCTCTGTGACCTTCAAAGTGGGTAGGAATTAAAGTTGTTTTGACAACTAGTGATGACAGTCTCAATGTGTGCTAAGCCAGGAATAGTGTGTGTGCCTCTACTTTCTCCTTAGAAGTGAGATGCTCTAAAAGAGCTGGCAAAACTCAACAGATATGTTTCACACCTAGCATTGAGAACTGAGCATGTGATTGTGATGTGAACACTTGAGTAGAACACAGGCAGGTGGCTGTGCCATAATATCCTGCGTCTGAAACCTGTGAACGAACATCTTGTTCTTTTCCTGAATTGGAATTTTCACGTTGGCTAAAAATAATTGCTTGTCGGTGCCAGAGTAAAAGAGTAAGGAACAGAAGCTGAGCTTTTATGTTTTTTTTTGTTGTTTCCGAAGTATTGCTATTCTCATTTCTTCAGGGATACTATGAGTACCTGACAATTGAGATTGGCACAGGCATTAGAGATTTGTGTTGTTATGGCAACAGGTTTACAGATAAGTTGGAACAGCTGATAAGAAGGTAATACTTTGCATGCCTTCTATGTGTTTTTTGTTCTCTCAATTTATTTTCCCTTTTGAATATTTATGCTCATCAAGGTGACGGATGCCAGCATCAGGGAATGGAGCACTTTTTGGGCTGCCATTATCACAATCAAGCACTTCCAGTTCAGGTATAGAATGGTTAGATACAGAACAAAGCTCCCTTTCCTCTGCCAATGAACCCCAACCTCAGATGACTGTTGTGTAATCGCCTTTAAGAGTCATGTCCCTCTTAGTATGCTAATGAGCTACATGCCAGTATGTAGTCACGTAACTCGGAGCCAAAGGCACTCTGTAACTGTAACACCAAGAGACAAGTTCTGTAAATAGGTAGCTCTGCACTGTATATAATAGTTAGCTGTAATAAACCTGTTTTGAGATCTTCAATCAACGGAACTCTATGCATCTCATTTATGTTGCATCAGACAACATGAAAAGCTTCTCATTACATGGTGGCAGCTGTGGTGAGAAGACAAATTTCAAGATTGAAGACTACAGGAAATCAGCTATAAAAACCACCTACAGCCAAAAGAAACACTGGCCCAAACACTGTAAAGAAAAAAAAAACTACAACTCACCTCCAGCTGCCGAAGACAGAGCTGAAGGACAGGCTACAAATCAATCACTGTGCTCGGGTGAGTCAGTTTGCCATCAGTACAGGAATGCCAGTTTTAAAAAAAACCTTTGAGGTGCTTGCAAAGTTGATTTTTTAAAAAAGACTCAGTAAAAGAAAAAAAAGGAAATCCAAATCCCGATCTCAGGCTGATCGATTGTTTTCAAAGGCTCCCCCAGGCTGACCATTACAGGAGGTGCCCGACAACAAAAAGCGTGGCAATCCTCCATTCACATATCTTGCAGCTACAGCTACAAAAAGAAACCATTAAATCACTCCAGCGTGAAGAGTTTTCATTCACTCAGCCTGAGTTTAAAAGAAAACTCATAAAACCACTCAAGCATGAAGATTGCCTCTTGAACAACTATATAATCAAACCCTAGTTGTTAAACAAGCACTTGAAATGCCTATTTCAGAGCTGTATAAGCAGATGGACTAGAATGCTGGAAGCTGGATAAACAAACAAGCTGCTCCTGTCAATCAAACCAGCCAGTCTAAAGAAGAACATTTTTTTAAAGGGAAGACAGTACAGAGTCACAGAACCAGGTCATAAAGCAAGTAGAAAAGCATAATTACATCAGAAAGATGGATACCAATTCTCCCAGCATGAAATGGAATGCTTTGGATATCCTATCTGAGTTCAAAAGTGTTCCAACAGAGAATACAATTATGCTTTACAGACCAAATGATTGTAGAACCAGAAAAACAGCTGTAAAAATAATAATAGTGATTGGAAATGAGGTATTGCAAGGAATCAATACCTCTGGATTATCTGATCAGGACCAGAAAGATTCTACAAAAGATATGAAAAGTGCTGGAAGATCAGCTCCGATTGAGAGTGAATTTTCAAATTCACCACCTAGAATTGATGTCCTACAGGCAACAGCCACAGGAATCAATAGACCAGTTCATCAGCAGATGCCGTAGTAAGGGCAATGAATGCGACTTCTCAGAAGCTGAGCTGTCAGACCAAATAATTGATCGTATCAACACCCATTGAAGCGTTCCAGAAAGGCCTCCTTGGGGAAAAGGAAAGGTGAGGGAAAAGACCGCTTTGAAGCACTGTTGGAAGATGGCAGGAAATACAAAGCCATTGTAACTGGACAACAGCACCTACAAGCACTAGGTGCAACCAACAGTATCAGCACAATAACCAGGTCGAAAAGAGCAAGCAAGCTGTGTGGTAAGTGTGATTGGTCCCACTCATGGTGACGTTGTCCTGCATTTCGAGACCTGTGCAAGGCTTGTGGTGCAAAAGGACACTGGGCCCACCTATGCAGGAATTCTGACTTGAAAGATGCAGCCAGAAGCCACGGTAGGACAGGAGCCAACAGAAGACAGGTGCAGCAACAGGGCAACAGCAGCAATGAAAGTGCCAGAGACCTGTATAAACACAAGCCGATACATGAAGTCCACAGCAAAACAGACCTGAGACAAGACTCAGATAGGAGCAAGTCTCAGTCAGCTGACAAGCAAGCAATCCACATTGTGAATCTGATATATCATGTCGATATAGTCCAACAACTGGAAGTTTTTGCCACTATCAACATCACGTGCCCAAAGAAAGCTGGCATACACACACAAGGTCAAGATTGACACCGGTGCTAGTACAAATATCCTCCCAGTCTGAATCCTCAAAGATATGTACCAGAGTTGCTGGAAATCAATTATACAACCGACAACTGCCAAGTTATTTGCGTACAAAAGTTCACCCATCCCTTGCAGTGCCACATGAACAATGCAATGCAGGTACGGCAAGTTGGCATGGAAACCACAAACATTCTACCTAGTAGACACGAGCAGACCAGCAGTGGCAGGACTACCAGTGTGTAAGGACTTCAGCATCATAACTATCCACGGGAGCATTGCCAAGGGGAAATCTCCAAGGACCGGAACCTGCTCGCAGATTCTGACCAGCATCAAATGGTGCAGTCTGGAAGCCCAGCAACAGCACAGCTATGCCGTGCCTTCACTTCTGCTCTCTAGAGAGTAGCTAGCAATACAACAAGCCAGAACGGACGGGTACCTCCATGAGACCAAGTACTTTTCCCCCAACAAGTCCTCAACCTTGTGCCTCAAGCCTTCAGATGCAGAGGATGTGGAGAGGTGATGGACACGCAATGTCCTGAAGAGGTAGAGGAGGAATGAGTTGAAGCATTGTCTATTGGCTCTTCGAGATGAGGTGTTGGAGATTTCCAAGAATGACAAGGCCTCAAAGGTGGTCATCTTGAGAAAAGCAACTGAGTATGTTAGCAGGCTGAAGACAGAGCAACAGAAACTGAATGCAGAGAGGGAGAAACCTCAGAAAAAACAGAAACAGCTGAGACACAAATTCTCCGAGCAAGAATTCTCAAACCACTGAGACGATACAAGGACTTTTGTGCCTCTATACTTGTACATTTCATAGTCTCTATACATGAGTAAATAATTTTGATGTCATCTGAGTTTATGTATTTTTGCTTTTAGCATACGAGACTTATCTTTGGAAAGAAGGGGGATGTTGTGTGATCGCCTTTAAGAGTGATGTCCATTTAAGATCTTAGTATATTAACGAGCTGCGTACCAGTATATAGTCATGCGACTCGGAGCCAGAGGAACTCTGTAACACCAAGAGGCAAATTCTGTAAATAGGTAGCTCTGTATAACAGTTAGCTGTAATAAACCTGTTTTGAGATCTTCAATCAACTGAACTCTACACATCTCATTTATGTTGCATCAGACATCTCACTTCAGTCTGTAAGTGTCACTAAGCAATATTGTTGATATGTGCCTATTTACGTGCACTTTTATATCATAGTCATATCAACTAGGAGCTGGGTTCAGACTGCCCAAATTTATTTGTTGTAGGACCCTTACAGTCAGCAGAGAGAAAAGATATTTAACCTATTGCTAGATTTGAAGTCAGGGCCTACAGTTGAAAGTACAATATGCTGACTCAATGTGTGAACTAATCCCTTTGTACAATTTTATAATAACAAGGCTTTATTATAAACAACAGCAGCTTATATCTATGTAGCATATTTATTGCAAGGAATATTCTTCGCAGATATGCATAAGGACAATGGAAGCCATGCCAGGAAGGGAGAGGTTTGATGGGTGATCAAAGGTTAGTCCAAAGAGGTAAGCTTGGAAGGTTTTTAAAGAAGAGAGAGAGAGAGAGAGAGAAGTGTAATGGCAGAAGGGAATTCCAAGGAATCCCAAGCAATACACAAAAAATCTTGAACAGGTAGATGAACTGAATGTGGAGTAGTGACCACAATATGATGAGGTTTAAGATCCAACTCGAAGTACAAGACTAGAACACCATCTTTGATTAAGGCAGATTTTGGAAAGCTGAGGAGTGAATGAGTTGAGCTAAGGTGGAACGAAAAGTTGGCACACTGGACTGTACAGTAAAAGTGGGATGCTTTATTTAAAAAAAATGAAATATGGCCAAAGGTACAGAATAAATATCTCGCATTAAAGGAGGAAATTATGAGTAGATTTAGGATACCATAAATAAATAGAGGTTAGAAACCAATTACAAATGAAGAAGAGGGCCTATGAGGATTATAACTATAATAATACAAAAAAATGAAAGGAGAATAAAATAAGAGGTTAAGAATGTGAATAGGAAAGCTAAGAGCGAGTCTGAGGGAAAAAAAAATCAAAAACATCAAAAAGTAGAGCATTAAAAGAATTGTAAAAAGCAGGATGGGACCCCTGAGAGTAGAGGACTGTCAATTTGTAGATGATCAAAAAATGACAGAGGATTTAAATCAGTGTCTCCACCAAAGAGAAGATGGAATGAATCCTGAAATAGCTTAGCGTGAGCTAAGCGATATTATGATAGATAAAAGGACCATTTTAGATGTTAGTTAGGCTAAAGGAAGACAGAGCCATCAGGGTCTGATGGAGTAGTGAAGCAGTTTTAGGAACATGAGGGAGCAAATTGCAGATGCCCTAGAAATTATAATTTGGGCGCTATTGAGTCTGGATGGTTGCCACAGGACTGGTGTGTTCAATATAGCAGCAATTTAAAAAAAAAGAATGACAGAACTAATTCATTTAATTAGAGGCCAGTTAGCTAAACATCTGTGGCATGGAAAATTTTAGAATCTTTAATTTAGGATGAAAATTTGTCTCGATGAAGGGGAAATAGTTGGAATTGGATAGCACTGATCTCAAAAGGGATGATTGAGCTTGAGAAATGTCATAGAATTCTTTGAGGAGTTAACAAACATGATAGATGAGGGAAATACAGTGAATGTAATGTACATGGACTTTAGGAAAATCTTTGACAAGATACCACATGGGAAATTACGAGAGAAGATTAAGGGGTATGAAATTAGGAGGATAATACTCTGGATTAAACATTGATTAAAAGGGAGAAAATAGAGAGTACAAGCTAAGGGTCGTTTTTCAAAGTGGTTAGAAATGGGAAGTTGTGCCCCATAGGCTTCAGTTCTGGAGCCACTTCTGTTCAATGTGTACATCAATGATTTGGATATAGGCCAAAAAGGAATGGTGATAAAATGTGCAGATGAGGCCAAAATAGGAGGTATAGGGCTGAATTTTAAGGGAATGATTTGGACAGGTATGGAAGTGTGGGGGGACATAAAGTCAGGACAAGACATATAGGACAGGAAGTCTGACATTGTGACGTTCCATCCTAATTTTGTTCATGGCAGCAAACATGGAGAGCAGAGGTCTGATGGTGACGTGGCAGGCAGGTAATTAAGCTAGTTAAATGGCCAATTGAACGCGATTTTATGTGTTGGATGCAATTTTATAAATGCTGCACTGGTCTCACGGGGCTTCAGAGTCGAGGAGGCAGATCATGCCTGCTTGGAAAGGGAGGCTATTGAAAGGGAAAACATTGAGAACCTGGAAGCGGGTCACGAAGGGCTGAGCTTAGCATGTCGGGAGTGAGGGGAAGGTGGGCTGCACTGCAGGGGGGCAAATTCAAGAGGGCAACGGGCAAGTGACACCTGGGCAAGGGTCACAAGTGGGGCATCAAGAGGGGGATACTGGTAGGGGAAGACTGCCTTTAAGGGAGAGGCCATTTATCATGGGCCTCATTTGCCCAAGCTTCAAGGACCCCATTGAAGGTGAAGTGCACCTGAGCGGGAGGGAGGTCCAAGCACCTTCAGTGGCACTGCAATGGACTATGAACCCACAGGAAGAACCTCAGCGGCCTCAGGACACAGCAGAAGGGCGAAGATGGGAGAGAGGGAGGTGGCCCATGCAAAAGGAGGTAATCTACAGAAAGAGTGTACAGGTCGAGACTCAAGTATCTGCAGATGTCCAAGAGATAGTGCCAATGAAGACTACAGGGAGATTGTCACTGATCTGTATGCAATGATGCATAATGAGCTGTGCCCCAGGGGACTGGGTGGCAATCAAATGCCAGTGACCCTGAAGGTTACCGTGGCATTGAATATCGACACCATCGGATCATTCCAGGGATCCACAAGGGACCTTTGTGGAATCTCAGTCCATGGCACATCGGTGCATCAGGGAGGTCACCATTGCCCTGTTCAAGAGGGCCAGAGATTATGTACGCTTTCACATGGATCTCAACTCACATGCAGAGGGCCATTGGTTTCAGGGCCATCACTGGATTTCCCCAGGTGCAGGGTGTCAGCAACTGCACGTATGTGGCCATCAAGGTTCCGGAACACCCGCCAGTGGCCTTCGTCGACAGGAAGGTCTTCCACTCCCTCAATGTACAACTCTGCGACCATCGTAAATGGATCCTGCAGGTCTGCGCATGTTTCCTGGGATGATGTCACAATGCCAACATTTTGAGGCAGTCCCAGGTTCCTAAACCTTTCTGCCCTCCCTTCAGGGCTGGACCCTTGGACATGGCTGCTGACACCTGTGAGGAACCAATGCACAGTTGCTGAGGAGAGGTACAACGCCTGCCATGGGACAACACGAGCTACCATTGAGTAGGCCATTGGTCTGCTGAAGATAGGATTCGTGCCTAGATCGGTCCAGAGGTGCCCTTCAGTATGTCCTGGCGAGGGTCTCCCACATTGTCGTGGTTTGCTATGCACTGCACAACCTTGCCCTGCGGGGGTGGGGAGCCGATTGAGCAACAAGGAAAGTGAGGACCGGACTACCTCCTCAGATGATGAGGATGTGGAGTGGGAAGATGGGCAAGCTGGGTCAGATGAAGAACCCCAGGGGCAACAGGACAACATGAGAGACGCGCAACGGAGCTCACGATGCCCTTAGATATTCGTGTTTCATTTGATCCTTTATGGCCCTTGTACCTTATCCAATAAAGACCTTTCTTTATGCAGCCATCTTTCACCATTCCTTCCTTAACCATGCATTATCTTATTGAACATTCGCGTATAGCTGATCTAGTGAGGCTCTGGAGTTGAGTCCGCGCAACATCAGTGATCACCTCCAGGATGCAGTGAAAGGTCAAGCCCTTGATGGAAGAAAAAGGGAGGGAGTCCATGCCTAGTAGTAAAGATTTATGTTACAGTCATTATGGAGGCGGACAGTGTAATAATAGACAAATGCTCATCCGTGAAAACCCAGTGATTCTAAGTTCACTTCTTAATTCGCTTCCATGAACTCATATGTGGTGCTGTCCCTGCGCTGTCAGCTGAGGTATAGGCTGCCTACTGACTTTGCTGTCCCATGGCTATGGATGACCTTGGCGGTCGTCCTCTGGTTGCCTTTGACCTGGAGAGCCCCGGCAGGCTATGGGCCTCCTTCACAGAAGCAATACCACCCACTTTTGGCAGGGATGTTGGATGAACTGGCGACACTGGCAGAGGGACAGAGGAACTGCTGCCTGCACCAGGAGCACCCCGAGAGGAGCCCCCAGCTGCAGAGGCAGCCGTTCCTCCTCCCTATCAGGGAAGACTTCTGCCTCCCTGCTAACCTGAGAGGACAGAGGACCTGGTGGTTACTCGAGGCCCCCTGTCCCCCTCTCACCTTGTCACTGCTGCCTTGCACCCATAGTCAGGACGAGGGTATGGAGGATATGCACGAATATCCAGCAAACACCAAGTGCTCTGCTGGATGTGGCTCTCCATCAGATCCGCCAACCTCTCAATGGAGGAGGGCACTTGTGCACAATGTTGAGGTCAATGCTTGGATGGGCTCGTCCATTGACGGAGCTTGGGCACATATAGCCTCTGGCATCTCTGCCAGACGTTGCCGCACCTCTCGCTGCAGCTCCAGCATTTCTCTAGTTGCTGCCGAAACCAGACGCACGTCATGTGCCTGGGACTCAGCATGGGCCTGGCCTCCCACAGTCCTCCGACTGTCAGAGGTATGGAATGTCACCCCCTCCATCAGCTGCTTGGGTGCGCTTGTACTGTGCTCACCGGATTCTGCACCTGGATCTAAAATCGCACACAAACCCACCGACGTGCATGTATCTGCGCTGGTAGAGGGTGGAAGTGTAGGAAGTGCCAATGGATCCTCTGAGGCTCCTTCTTCCCCCTCAGAGGTGGCAGGCTCTGGAGCATTTTCCACTGTGACAGGCCGCTGATGGATATGTTGCATCCCCATCCCTTTGCCCACATCTGGAGGGTAGATCACTCCCGTCCCAATGCAATGTACTACTTCGACAGATGCAAGGCCCAGGATGAAGGGATTAAATTATACTCACTTTCGCAGCCAGGATGAGGTCATTGAGTTGCTTGTGGCACCGTATCCATGTGTGCGAGGTTATACCACGGCTGCTGACCTCATCAGCGATCTGGCGCCAGGCCTGCTTGGTTTGGCTCACCGGTCTCCTCCTCCCATCCCTTGGGAACAGGATATCCCTCCACTCCCTGACAGCCTGTAGTATCACCTGGAGGGAGGCATAATCATCTGATGTCACCTCCTCCTCTTCCAGGCCTTCCCAATGCAGAGTTCAATGCAAGGCTGGCAGCCCTTTAAAAATGGTGCCAGACCCTGCCGAGGCTTCACCTGATGCCATGCTCCCCGTCTCTGGGCTTGACTCCAACCATGCAATTGGTCAGAGTTCATGGCTCTTTAGTCTTAATTGGCCGGCTGCCGCTGAATTGCATGCGGCCGGTCTCTCCAGCCCCTGACATGCCTTGCACCCGACAATACGACCGGCGTTCAAAACATAAAATACAGCCCATGGTTATTTTCAGGAGAGCAGTGGAAGCTGTAAAGGGATCTTGATATGATTGGGGAATGCCTTAAAAAGTGGCAGATAGAATTCAATGTGTTCATATATTCAGCACATGAAATAGAAGAGAGGGACAAGGATTAGCTTTTAGTGTGAGGGACAGCAGAGAGAAAAGTGACTGGGAAAGCAACTCCAGTTGTCATGCTGAAAGTGTAGGGTGAGAGAGAAGTAAGAAAGAAAGAAAAGAATAAGCATGTGAAGAAACCTTGTATATCTCCTCCAGTGTTGCTACTCGCCACAGTTATGACTTTCCCTCTGCCTGCGATGGCCAGCATGTTTTCTTCAGTGGGAGAGGATGTGCAAGTGGGCTCAGCCTCCTCTGGTGGCAGTCTCTTGTTGCAGTTTGTGCATGACTGTCTCCTGCAATAAAGAGGGCAGTGTGTTGGTGACATCCTTGTGTGGTTCTTAAGGAATGTGGCTGCCATGATCGAGTAGCTCATACGCAGTGTGTAAGATGTGCAATGTGGTAATGAGAATTGCAAGCATGGTGAGTGTGTGTGAGGTTGAGCTGGAGTGAAATGTGGTGGTGATTGTAGGAGAGTGAAGGGAAATAGGGAGGGTGTATTGTGAGTAGTGAGAAGTTGGGAGCAGAAAGTGAGAGCAGATTTCTTATCTTGACAGCCTTGTTCAGGTCATTGAACTTATTTCAGCATTGCAACCATGTCCTGAGAGCTCAGTTCCTGGCATTGACCTGCAATCTCTTACTAGTGGCAGAGGTGTTGACTGGAGGATTTCTTGTCTCCTTCGCAGAACAGGAACTCCCTGCTCTGGATCAGGGCCTCCAACATAGTGTCAGAGAGTCAGCGTGCCCTTTCTAGACCTCTCCCCACCATTCTTAAATCTCAGCAGTTTTCCTGTTGTCTGTAACCAAAGTGCACCTCTCCTTCGGTGCTGGTTGTCTTTAAGTGAATCATAGAATGGTTACAACACAGACGGAGACCATTTGGCCCTTTGTGTCCATACTGGCTCTCTGCAAGAGCAATTCAGCTAGTCCCACTCCCCTGCCCTTTCCATGTAGCCCTGAAGATTTTTCTCTTCACATGTCCTATTCCATTTTGAAAATCACAATTGAATCTGCCTGCACCACACTCTCAGGCAGTACATTTCAGATCCTAACCACTTGTTGCTAAAAAAATATTTTCCTCATGTCGACTTTGGTTCTTTTGCCATTCACCTTAAATCGGTGTCATCTGATTCTTGACCCTTCCACCAACGGGAACAGTTTTTCCCTACCTCCTTTGTCCAGACCCCCTCATGATTTTGAATACCTCTATCAAATCTCCTCTCAACCTTCTCTTTAAGGAGAACAGCCCCAACTTCTCCAATCTATCCATCAGAGAAACTCCACACTGCCCCACCCCCACCCATCGCACACAGGCATGCAGCTGCTGAATAGTCAGCACCAAGTTCACATGGTTCCTGGGATGTGTGGCTTGTGGCCGACAAGCCGTTCATTTTCTGGCCATTTCATTTTTGCGATGGCATCATTGCACAGATTCATTTCTGTTACAGAATATGACCTTTCTTATGCCCAAGAATGGTGAGTTATCCTTTCATGGGTCAAGGTGCATCACAGCCAAACTCAGCAAGGTGCTCATCTATTTTATGTGTACATCCGGCAGGGATCCCAGGTGGCGGTACAGAACAAGAACCAGCAAACTCAACACAGAATGGAGATTGAATTGTAGTTCTGGTTTATATGGCTCAGTTACACATTGCAGTTTGTCATTGGGAAAGTTAGTAATGAAGATATAGGTCATTAATATTAGATTGGAGTTTCACTATGTTGTCTTTAGGAAAGGCAGAGTAAAATTGTGCTTATTTTCGTCTTATGGAGGTTTAACCTTTGTTAGCTCACCTCTTTTAGGAGATTTTATCAGATAGAGTCAATAGAATTGCAAGTACCCAGTACTCTGACACGCTATCCGGAATGGCCACTTGAGAGACATGGAGGGCGGTGGAAGGGGAGGAGTTGGTGGAGGGAAGCATGAAGATTACTTGCTGACACCTGCAAAACCATATCCTGTGTAAGGCTGCACCAGTGGGTGATAGAAGAGAGAACACTAGAGGTAAATAAAAGGCCCTGCCTATGCTAAACCTGGATCTGAACAGTGATACTCTGGTAAATAAGAGAGTGAATGCCTTCATTTCACACTATTTTACTTTCTTATTCTGCAATTAATTATCTTGCTGAACACATTGGCTGAATCTCCCCACAACCTCGTACATATTCAACAAGGAAAATTTCTACTTATAATTATTTTCACGCAGACCTTTTTGCTTGATCTGACCTTCTTAATTGCAATTTAAAGTGTATAAATTGAGGTGGCCTATATAAGCAGCATATAAGAATATTAACAGCAGATGTTCTTGGGAAGATGGAGTTACTAATGTATGTACACTGTCTCAGCTCATGTTCAAAGTCTAGCATTGTGATTACGGCAGGCTGTACTGATAATTACAGATACTTGCAAATTGTATGTTTAAAATGATGCATGTGTAAAGAGGTTTGCACTTAGAAGCTTTTATTTTTGCAAATGGGACTGAGATTTATGAACCTCACTAAAAGTATATTTAAGTTAAAATTATGCATGGAAGGGCCATTCATACTTCTTTTTTTTTTCACATGGTGACAAGAACTAATCTTTTGTTTTTACCCCTCTCAAAAGCAATGGGCCATTTTTAAAGTGATTAATAGTTCTGGGGTGAGGTGGGGTGGGATGAGGGGAATAATTTGGCCTGTGCGCTATAGTGTAAAATGGGCAATATTGAATTAGCCACTTGATATGAACCATGCTCAATTTTACTTGCCGGTGAAGTCAATGGAAGGGAAACCTGGGCAGGGAATACAAAGTGAAAAAAATATTGAGCCGTAATTTCCCTAGATTTGACCAGCATCCTAGACCCAGCAACTGAGCTAAAATAGTTTGAGCAAAACACCTGTTGGACAAGTGAAGGCTCTATCTCGGGTTCAATTCCTTTTTTTTTGAATAAAGCATCACTGTCTATAAGATCAATAATGCTCTCAATTTAAAAAAAAATCCACCCAATGTTGAAAGCCAAGGACAGACAGCTGTCCCTTATATCCAGCGTTACCATGCTGTACATAACAGGAACTATGTTGGATGATGTAGTTCTCTTATCTGAAAATGCTTACAATGTGCCCAACCTTAAATGAGTACATTATGCACCATCAGTCCTTTTGTGCGGGATGTCATGACGCCATAGTGGGGGAGGGATTATGGCAGATCAGACACATGATCCCTTTCTTTCCCCAGCCTGCAGCAGTTCCAACACTAAATCAGCAGAGGCAGGGTGTAAAATTTTAGTTTGACTCCCAAATGATGCATAAAGAATAGCACTTGAGCGGCGTACTGGAGTAACGTTGACAAAGGCAAAATACTGTGGATGCTGGAAATCTGAAATAAAAACAGAAAGTGCTGGAAATACTCAGCAGGTCAGGCAGCATCTGTGAAGAGAGAAACAGAGTTAATATTTCAGGTCTGTGACGAACTGTACCCAGTGTAAGTCACCACCATCAGAAGAGGAATTGGGAAGAGGGAAGAAATTTGTTGATAAGAAGGCGCCCCATCGATAGCAAGCATGAATCTCAAACAGTGATGGTGACCGTTTTTTAATTCAGCCATTCCTCACAGCTGAACTTTGGCTTTCTCACATTTATGTAAAAGCTACTATTGGTATTTTGTCATTGGTGAGATAGTTTCGACTTAACACCATTTAACATTTGTGCTAGAATTTCCACCAAGCAAAGATCATGGTTATCAGGTCTCAGACATCCAGATGATCCTGGAGGACACCTGATCCAGCATTTATCTGCTGGGCATGTCCACCAAGCTGATATTCTTTTCTGAAGGGTGGCAGTAGGAGAGAGCAGTGCTAAAACAGGGATGAAGATTGGGACGGGGATCAAGCGCACACTGGACATCATAACAGAAAGGGGAAGCAACAGAGGACAGGACAGGGAAGAGGAGGGAATCAGGACATTGGGTGTGAATGCCAACAATGAGCTGAGTAAGAATACAAGAGATGCACATCGAGAAGAATCAGAAGCATTAAGAACGGACCAGAGATGATACAAAATGAAATATGCACGGGGCAAAATAGTGATGGATTAATACTTTTGTTTTTTCCTTGGGAACTAAGCATCAGCACTCAAATGCTGCCCTCTTTGAAATGCTAAGGACTTAGGGCACTGTACACCACAGTCCTTAGATTCCTAAATCCATTTAAAGTATGCAATTTAATGAATTGGGGAAAAAAATTAAGATAGACAAAAGTGTTTACTCATTCATTTATCAGTAAAGACAAGGTAGGCATTTTGGGGCTTGCTGCCAAAATGTACTGTAAATCGTCCATCTGAAGTGCTTGCCAGGACATCTCTTAAGTGTAGTGATGCAAGGTACCTGTTTCCTTTTAGGTTGTACTCAAACTAAAAATTTTTTAACTTCGACATTGAATTTGAGACTCACTCCAAGTCAAATTTGAAAATAAATGTGTTTTCCATATATTCTACCTGTAGCCAATCGTTGTGAGCCTTTCTTGTGCCAATTATGTGAACTGTACAATCATGATTTATTCATGTCAGATTAATTGCAAAATCCTGCTTCCAAAATCAGGTGACATACACATCTATAACTGATCTTGGCAGCCTTTTAAACTGTCCTCCCTTTTGACAGTTTTCTTCCCACAGTTACAACCATTTTAATCATTTTTATCTTACTACCCTCCTCAGGGTATTTTAAAAAGTAGATTTTATCCCTCTCTCTTTCTATTTGTCAAAGTGAGGGACGTTTGTAGTATGAATGGAACATTTTCTTATGTAAAGTGCTGTGCGTCAGCTTCAATCACTCAAAGCTCAGATATAGCATGGGTTTGATGCAGAGTAAGGCTGTCTCTTTTCCTAGCAATCCTCCTTCACCTTAACAATAACACAGCACCTCTGTTGCACCAGTTGTACATTTCAGTCTCCAGCCTATCTGAGTAACATTGGCAAATAAGACAGTTTAGCACAATTGGCCCTGCACAGCTGTTTAGAAACAGGACATTTTGCCCATTGTTTACTGCCTGTTCATAAATTGCACACGAGGGTCCTAGATTTTGGCTCTGTAGTGCCACTGGCAACTCCTCAGATACTGAAGCAGTCTGTGTCCGTATGTAGCAAGACTTGGACAACATTCCGGCTTGGGCTGGTAAGGGGCAAATAACATTCATGCCGTACAAGTGCCAGGCAATGACTATCTCCAAGAGAGAATCTAGCCATCTCCCCTTGATATTCACAGCATGACTGTCACTGACTCCCCCATTATCACATCCTGGGGGTTATTGACCAGAAACTGAACTGGAGCAGCCACATAAATACTACAGCTACAGCAGCAGGTCAGAGGCTGGGAATTCTGCAGCAAATAACCCACCTCCTGACTCCCCAAAGCCTGTCCACCATCTGGAAGGCATAAGTCAGGAGCCTGGATGAGCGCGGCTCCAACACCATTCAGGAAGTTCGACACCATCCAGGACAAAGGAGCCAACATCCTGGGGGTTACTACTGACCAGAAACTGAACTGGAGTAGCCACATAAATACTGTGGCTACATGAGCAGGGCAGAGGCTGGGAATTCTGTGGCGAGTAACACACCTCCTGTCTTCTCAAAGCCTGTCCACCATCTACAAGGCACAAGTCAGGAGTGTGATGGAATACTCTCCACTTGCCTGGATGGGTGCAGCTCCAACACTCAAGAAGCTTGACACCATCCGGGACAAAGCAGCCTGCTTGATTGGCACCCCGTCCACAACCTTAAATATTTACTCCCTCCAACATCGACGCACAGTGGCAGCAGTGTGTATCATATACAAGATGCACTGCAGCAACTCTCCAAGGCTCCTTCGACAGCACCTTCCAAACACACAACCTCTTCCACCTAGAAGGACAAGGGCAGCAGATGCCTCGGAGAACATCTGCAAGTTCCCCTCCAAGCCAGACACCATCCTGACTTGGAACTATAAGGCTATTCCTTCACTGTTGCTGGATCAAAATCCTGGAAATCCCTTCCTAACAGCACTGTGGATGTACCCACACCAGATGGGCTTCAGCGGTTCAAGAAGGTAGCTCACCATCACTTTCTCAAGAGCAATTAGAGTTGGGCAACAAATACTGGCCTAGCCAATGTGCCCACAACCCATGAAATGAATTAAAAATAGCCCAGAGAGACAAAATTGTTGGCCGAAATGATTTTGACAACTTCATGTGTGGCATGTCATGCTTGGAAGGGCAGTCGCATGGGTGTGCCATTTGTGCACTGGAAGCATGTAGAGTGTGTAGATCATGACATGACATTGATTTGACACCCAGTCTGCTATTTTGGACTTTGCAGGTCCTGTTGCCCTTTCTTAAACACTCCAACTGAATGCATTTTCAGCTGCACGGGCGGAGGGGCGGCCCTACTAACACTATTTAAAGGCATCAGCGTGTACTTTCTGGTGACGTGCTTTTGACTTTCTTTTGCTGCTGCAGAGTGAGTGGAAGTACTTTAGTGAGTGTTGTTGGAGGAGTTCTGAAAATGTTTTGCCGTTAGAAGGAAGAGTTAATGGACTTTTGCAGACCTGTCAGCAGAAAGTCTGCTAGCACAAATGGGGGCTATGATTGCAGTTCATCTTGCATTGCAACACAACAGGGAGATGGAGCACAGGCTGTGGAGAGGGAAAGCTTTGCTCAGAGGGAAGAGAAGGAGGGCTCTCAATAGAAGAAAATACCCACCTAGGATATTCAGGAAGCATTTCTTGACCTTCATCCCATCCAGGAACAGTGTCTGAGGTGGCTACGATTCACCAAAGTGGTAGTCACTGAACTGTGCCACTTGTTCCACCAGGAACTGCAGCTGCAGAACAGGGCAAGGATAGTGCTGCTAGTGGCCATGAAGATCACCGTGTTCCTCAATTTCTACTCAAATGGATCCTTCCAGGCGTGAGCCAACAACATTGCCAACATTTCCCAGTTCGCCATGCATCCCTGCATCAAGGAAGTAACCATGGCCCTGTCCGCCAGGAAATGGAGACTTCATAGTCTTCTCTGTAACTAGAGAGAAGCAAGAGGAGTGAACACCTAGTCTTGCCAGGCTAGCGGGATTCCCAGTCGTGCAGGGAGCCATTGACTGCACGCACCTGGCTCTGCGGGCACCACATACTAACGGGGACATGTACCGCAACGCAAAGGGCTATCACTCTCTTAACATGCGGTTGTTGTGCGACCATGCACAAAACATCAAGTCAGTGAATGCCTGCTATTCTAGCAGTAGGCATGACATTTTTATCCTGTGCCAGTCACCCGTTCCTGCCATATTTGAGCCAGCCCAATGACCCAGAGGCTGGCTGCTTTGTGACAAGGGTTACCCCACTCTACAGGTGGCTCAGGACGCCCCTGCACCACTCAACCACGCATGGGCAGAGCTTGTACAGCGAGAGCTATGCTGCAACCAGGAATATTGTGGAGCAGACTATCAGTGTTCTGAAACAATGGCTCCACTGCCTGACTGCACGGGAGGAGCAAGACCTCCAGCGTGACTGGAGCATGTCTCCAAATTTGTTGTTGTCTGCTGTGTCCCTCACAACCTTGCTCTTATGAGGTGCAGTCCTTGCCACCAGACCTTCGGCATGGACCTCAGGAGGAGGAAAAGGAGTAGGGAGGGAGGAAGAGGCATCTGGGACCTGTTCGCTCTGGGTGGGCTGTCCGTGACTCACGAATCAGCCTGTGGTTCCCTTAAAATCTCATCCTCACATCACCACTGCTCCATACGTCCCTGCCTTTCCATTCCTCTGCTAAGGGCCATCACAGTGTTAGCTTGGCCACATTGCTGAAATAAAAGCCACTACAAATAAACTTTCCACAACAACTTTATTCAACATTCTATAATAATAATACTCTGTTTTTGCTTGTCCAAGCTCTTTTTATTGGTCAGTTTAAGGGGCGCATCTGTTGGTGGGTTTATTTGGTGGGCGGTGCCTGGCACATGTGGAGGTACGTGGAGCATGCCAGGGACTGAAGCACATGATGCACATGCAGTTGCCAATGGTTGGTGGCGCTGGTGAACAAAAGTAGCGGAAGGTAAGGGAGCCCAACAACAAACTTACCCTGGCTGGAGAGACTGTTTCTGTGAGGGATGGGATTGATGGGAGGGAGGGTATGGCATGGGAGGGGTGGATGAGATGATGGAATTGGTTAATTGTGGCAAAATGGCGGGGACAATTATTTGATACAACTTATTATTTGAAAGATATTCTTTGTGCCATAAATGAAGATTCACTAGATTTGAATGCAAAGTTTTAGTAAAGCTATCCGGTGCATTAAAAGAATACATCAGCGTTAATTCTATAGATGAAGAAGATGATAACAGTCTTTTCCCTCCAGAGTTCCTACACAGTCTTAACTCCAACGGGTTAACTCCACTGCATAAACTTAGACTCAAGGAAAAAGTAGCTATAATATTGCTGGGAAACTCAAATTCTAAGCAAGGATTTTGTCATGGAACAGAATTGGTAGCCAGAAAGCTGTTTTCTTCGATAATAGATGCTGAAATTATAACAGGCAGATTTCAAGGAGATCGAGTGTTTATTCCTTGAATAATATTGAGCCCATCAGATATAAATCTGCCTTTTCAACTCAGGAGAAAACAGTTTCCAATTAGCTTTTCATATTCTATGACTATAAAACAAGTCACAAGGCCAGATTCTTAACAAAATTTGTATTTATATTCCTAGGCCTGTTTTTACACATGGACAGCTTTATGTAGCTTTTTCCAAAGTGCTAAGTTTTGATTCTGTTAAGGTCTTTGGTGAAAAAATAACTAGAAATCCTATATTTAAAGAGGTATTGTTGCAATAAAGATACTAATTTGGATTTCTGCTAATAGTTCCAATAATAACTACAAATTTGAACTATTCATCCTTGTGCATTCTCTTAATGCCTGTCTTGTGGGGCCTTTGCCTGGCCTAGTGCTCCTACGCAGCATGGCTGGTGCAATGCTGCTGACTTTCAGTGGACGGGACTGCAGATGCCTTGTAGGATGACCTCGAGCAGCTCCGGGCCTTGACAGACTGGTTTTGAAATGCATCACCTCGGCAGTCTGGGCAGGCTGGCTGACAGGCAACAATGGTGGAGTGACAGTGGTGGGTGGACGAATGCTGCCATCCTGAGAGAGGAGAGCAGGTTTGTGCACCGTGGGCCCATGTCACTCCTCTGGGCTGATGCCTCTGCAATCCTATAAATCTGCTGGAATACAGATTGCTGTGGAACGCTGCAAGCCCCTTTGAGCACTGATATCTGCAGCCATTATAGTGGCAGTCAGAGCCAGCATGGCAGCAAGCAGAAATCACATGCCCTCAGTCTGAGCTTCTACTGCAGCACTGAGACTTCAGGCAGCTTCTGCCTATGCCACAGAGGAAACAGAGACATTGGCCACCGGGTGCCTCATCACAACTGGGTCCACATGTGCTGTTATTAAGTCGACCACCACTTCCATGCTGGAATAGATGGGCTCCAAGCTCTGAGCAAAACCTTGTGCCAAGTTGGAGCTAGACTCCGCCATGCTCCTTGACAGTGACAATAAGCTCTGTGGCAGCCCTGCCAATGCACTAAGTATCTTTGTTTGCATGTCCATCAGCGTTCCCCTGTACACTGCCCCTTGAAGTCCTTATCTGACTCCCCTGCAGGAAAATTCATCCTATGTGAGCACACCCTCTGGGGAGCTGGCACATATGCTACCTTTTCCCCCGGCCTGGTTGCAGCCCACTCATGCCCAGTGATTTACTGCACAATGCCAGTATCTGAGCTGGTGGTTATTAATGTCAGATCAAGTGATGGTGCCTCTTCATCAGATGTCTGCTCTTGTTCGCACCCTTCATGGTGAGGTTGCAGTGGCTGTCCAGGTCGTAGGTCTTGGGTATCTGAAAGCATAAATGTAGAAGGGGAGGGTTGGGTGAGGGAATTGGGATTAGGAGAAAGCAAGAGGTAAATGGTGACACCATCTGCAGCTTGTATTTCATGCCAGATAACAGGATAAGTGTGAAGTGGAATTTGAGAGTGCATAAGGCAGGAGCATACCGCATACCTCATTCTGAATGTACGTGGCGATGCCAGAAACAACAGCTTCAGTCAATGATGGTCCGATAAAGTCTCCTCCAAGGATCTCAGGAGATGCAGGTGTCCCAGTCCCCTGCTGGTTCTCTGCTGCTCCCTTCAGTTATAAGGACCTTGTCCCATAAGAGAGAGGAAAGACTCAGTGCATGTGGTGCAATATGTTTGAGCGATGTGCCTCTCATAGTTGAATTGCCAGAAATTGCGAGATGTGGGTGTGAGGCTGCGGCATTAGTAAGTGTGGCGGGGTGAGGTAAAATATTTGGAAGTCAGGCATGGGTTCTGATTGCTAGAGATTGTTGATGGGTGAGTGATGGGGTTGTGGTTCATTGAGCAGCGTGAGAAGTTGGTGGGTAGGACACGCCATTGGAAGATGTATTCACTGACCGTGACCACCTGTGTGAGGCCATTCAACTTTTTCTGGCACAACAGCCAGGTCCTTGGGGGCCAGACTGCTGGAAATCACCTCCATGGTGACCTGCTGCCATTCCCTTTGCAGGGTATGCCTTGAGAGTCTACTGGCCCTCCAATGAAAACATGACATCTCTCAAACTTTTGACTTTCTGGACAATGGCTGCCAGAGCTGCATTGGAGAGCCTGGGAGCCCTCTCTGTGGTCTGGTGCTCCATTGACAATGTTATTCCTTCCCTCAAAACCTTTCACTAACAGTTAAAGTGCTGAATGCACCTTCCCTTTATGAGGAACAGCTGTAAGTCATGCATGCACCTGGGCCCCCTGCTGAGTGTCCAGCCAGTCAGCAGCACAACTTGCACTGGGCTGCACTCTGCAATCATTGAGGGGTGCAGGCTTACAAATTTTGCGTGCTGCCTGCATCACCTCGACTGGGCAAGGTGTAATCGCGCATCACGATTGCCGTGCCTCCTGATGGGCCAAATCGAATTTTTAGCCCTAGCAATTCTACTTCCATTTTGAACTCACTAACAACCATGTGGCTGCATCACTGTATTCATCTTGGCTCACACTTGCAATGATGTATTGCACACTAACAGCCTACACAACAATAAAGTCATTACATTATCCCAGTCTTTGTAAAAGCAATAATTAAGATAAACTCATAAAATTGCTCTGTGTATGGTGTGAATAAAGGTCTTGAAATTATGCACTGGGATTAATAGCATACAAATGCTTAACGAGTTCTTTGCGAATTTTGTATTTTAGTGGAGGTATTAACCAATTTAAAATAAATAATCTGTTAAAATACAAGAGAAAAGAATTTCTGATGAATCCCGTAGTATAATTTCAAGACCAATGGCAATTAGTTTCATTACATATGAAGCGTCACCCGAATGTATGTTTTCCAACCTATGTATGTCTAAAGAAAATTATTTTACTGTACAGTTGTGAGTGAATAGATAATTTAATAAAAGATTGTGGGCTATTTTTTCTGTGGGAGTTCCATGATAACTCACTGTAACTTTGGTGGATTGGTACATACCCCAGAACAACTAGCTGCAAACAGCCACTTAAACCATTTTGTCTGCTGAAATTAGGATGGATATTCAGGAGAAGTCTTCCAGAAATTCTAGGTATTTTTCTTTAACCACTGGTTAGGCTGCATGCTGCCTTATAATCCTTAACACAGTAGGCCCAATGCTTGCAGTGCTCAGGGTAAAACCAGTTTAAGTTCTAAAGCTAGACTTTTTAGAATGTTCAAAAGGCAGAAAGTTTATTCTAGGTGGTGTTGTATGATCGCCTTAAGAATGATGTCCCTTTAAGATCTCAGTATGCTAATGAGCTAAGTATCAGGATGCAGTCATGTGATGACAAGTCAAAGTCACTCTGCAACAGAACACCCAGATGAAGGTTCTGTAAATTGTTTGCTGTGTACTTTATATAATAGTTTAGCTGTAACCTGTTAGAGATCTTCAATGAATTGGACTCCACACATCTCATTTATGTTTCATCAGACAACATAAAGAACTCATTACAGATGGCTCCAAGGTATGCCTCTATAGGGCCCAACCAGACTGGCTTTGGACTTGTCTAAAACTCTCTATCCTCTCCTGCATCACATCACATTCTCACTAGTCTACATTTGTTCTCTGTCTCCAACACAGCAAATTCAAAATCCTTGTCCTTATCCATAAATCAGTCCATGGCCTTGTAGAACCTTAACCAATCTCTTCCATACATATCTCTTCAGGAACATTCCATTCCTCTAACTCCTTTCAATCCACCATTCAGTTTTCAGACCTGCCATCTGTCACAGTCTTAAGCTTTAGAATTCCTTCCTGAATCTCTCAACTTCTTTATGACTTTCACTACCATTAAGGACATCTTTAAGAACCAGTTCTTTGCCTAATCTTTCTCTCACCCCTCCTAATCTCACCCAGGTTCGGCATCCATTTTCCTTACGCGTATCAGTGAAGTGCTGTGAGATATTCTTTGTTAAAGACATTATATAATGCAAATTGAGATTGTGGATAGTGGCTGTCATGGAGGACACTGTGAGACTGTGCTTTGATGTGATCATTTACAAGATTAGTGATTATGGTGTAAAGAGTGGAAATTTACTGAAGAATAATGGTCTCTTCATTTAGATATGAAAAGCCTGTGGAGATAAAAAGAAAAATAAATGCCAACTAAAGAATTAGCTGGTGAATCAGCAGTTGAAAAAGAGGAGAGTACTTTACAAATTTGTGTTCTTGGTGGACAATGGTCTATAACCACATTTTCAATGTGTGCTGTGTTGCACAAAGCTATTTGCATCAGACATGCCAATTTGGGAAACACACCCCAGAAAGGCAAGTGTCTTTGGAACTGGTGAAATATCTGGACCAAATTATTACCCTCACCAGCGTTTTCTGTTTTTAATGTAATCTGTTGCTATTTATGTTTGATGACATTAGTTCTCGTCTTGAATATTTCTCTTTTAATGTCTTAGAGACAGAGTCATTTACAGCACAGAGGAAGGCCATTCGGCCCATCGAGTCCATGCTGGCTCGCTACAGAGCTATTCAGTCAGTACCACTTCCCCGCTTGATCCCTGTAGCCCTCAAGTTTATTTCTTTCAAGTGCCCATTCAACTTCCTTTTGAAGTCATTGACTGTCTCTGCTTCCACCACACTTGTGGGTAACGAGTTCCCGGTCATTCCCACCCACTGCGTGGAAAGGTTCTTCCTCGTATTCCCCCTGCATCTCTTGCCCAAAATGTTCAATCTGTGTCCCCTAGTCCTTGTACCATTAGTTAACGGAAACAGTTTTTCCTTGTCTAACTTATCAAAGCCTGTCATAATCTTGTACACTTCTATTAAATCTCCCCTCAATCTCCTTTGTTCTAAGGAGAACATACCCAGGTTTTCCAACCTAACCTTGTAACTAAAATCCCCCATCACTGGAAACATTCTGGTAAATCTCCTCTGCACCCTCTCAAAGACTTTCGCATCCTTCGTAAAGTGTGGTGCTCAGAGTTTTATAAAGGTTCTGCATAACTTCCCTGCTTTTGTACTCTATGCCTCTATTTATGAAGCCCAAGATCCCATATGCTTTACTAACCACTCTGTCAATATGTTCTGCCACCTTCAAAGATCGATGTACATCAACCGCTCGGTCCTTCTGTTCCTGCACACTCTTTAGAACTGTGCCATTAAGTCTATATTGCCTCTCTCTATTCTTTCTGCCAAAATGCATCACTTCACACTTGTCAGTATTAAATTCCATCTGCCACCTGTCTGCCCTTTCTGCTAGCCTATCAATGTCCTGTTGCAGGCGATTCTTATCATCCTCACTGTTTGTCACACCTCCAAGTTTGGTGTCGTTGGCAAATTTTGAGATTCTGCTCTGTAAACTCAGATCCAAATCATTTATATAAAACAAAAAAAGCAGTGGTCCCAGCATTGACCGTTGGGGAACACCACTGTCCACCATCCTCCAGTCTGAAAAACAACCATTTGTTATGACTCATTGTTTTCTGTCCTTAAGCCAATTTTTTTTATCCAATTGGACAATGACCCTCCTATTCCATGAGCCTCAATTTTGTTAACCAGCTTTTTACATGGTACCTTATCAAATACTTATTAAAAATCCTTATTAACAACATCCACTGTATTCCCTTCATCAACTTTCTGTTACTTCATCCAAAAATTCAACTAGATTAGTCAAGCATGATCTGCCTTTTACAAAGCACTGCTGGCTATCCTTAATTAACTCAAACTTCTCTAAGTGTCTGTTGATTTTTTCTCTGATTATTGTTTTGTGAACCTTATCCACACTGATGTTAAACTAACTGACCTGCAGTTGCTAGGACTGTCCTTGCACCATTCTTGAATAAGGGTGTAACATTTGCCACTCACCAATCCTTTGGCACTTCCCCTGTTTCCAGGGAAGATTGGAAGTTTATGGCAAGCCCTTCTGCTATCTCCACTCCCACTTTCTTTAGCAACCTGGGAAGCAAGCCATCCGGACCAGATGACCTAGTTCCCCTAAGCAAAGCAAGCCTTTTTAGTACCACCCCCTCTCAATTTTTACCCTATCCATTGCTTCTATTCTCTCTGCTTCTACTGATATTTTGTCCTTAAACTTGTGTTAAGCTCCTCATTGGAACATGCAAGGGACCTAATGCCTATTTAATGGAATTTTATTGAATGACAGAGCAGGCTTGATAGGCTGACTGTCCTGGTTCTGCTCATATTTGTTATGTTTTTATGTTTAAGAAAAACGCCCATTGCCAATTTGGCATCAGGCATATTTCAGGCACCTTTGGGGAGCAGGACATAGCCCTGCAGAATTGTTTATATTCCTCCTCCCCGCCCCCATTTCTGCCTATAAAAGGGAACACTTTCTACCCTATTAAATTTATGAACTCAACTAAACTACAACATGACTTGCATTGCAATTCGACTAGGTCTGTGATAGGCATTTGTAAACATATAAATGAGCCGACATAACAATATTTGTATGCTACCTGCATACTCACAATGAGCAGTCGTGGGTTAATTGTGAATTGTGATTCCTGTGCCTGTTTTTGGACCTTATCCAATTTCCCCTACCCCCGACCCCACTGATTAAAAATATTTATTTTTTATTATAAGCCATCTTTGGCTGTGTTAATAATTCCACCAGGTTACCACTCTTAAATATATCAAGGAATGTTTTTAAATGCAGAATTTTCTTTTAAAAGAAACATTGTAAAATGATGCTTAATTGTGCTGGTTCATAGCAGATTTTACATTTGTCAATATTGTGACAGAAACCACACCTGCCAAATGGAAACATATTAATTTTGTCATTTGGGACACTACTTGAACTTTTTTTTTACTGGTCATTGCACAGAACTTGTTTAAGAAGAAAGAATGAAGCAGCTGAAAGCATGGTTGCACATTTGCATTCTGAGAGACAGTTGAATAGATAGACAATGGAAGTGCTCACTGATTCAATTAACAAGATTGGTCTGGGCAACGGTGATGATCCACATCTTGTTTGTGTAAGAGCCAGCACTCAACAGCTGCACCCCCCGCCCCCCCCCCCCCCCCGGGGGTATCTGGGAGACCCAAAATTAAAGGCCTGCTCGGGTCTACAAATGAGACCCGACCCAAGCCCAACCGAACCCCATCCGACCCCGCGCTCGACCCGGCCCGACCATCAGTTAACTTACCTTCCATTTTTCACTTTGTTCCTTACCTGCACAAGCTTAAAATAATTGTAACACAACCACCTTTAAAGTCCAAAAAGTAAATTAACATTAGAGTCACTTACCTGAGCGTGTCCGATCCGGCCCGACCCAACCCGAGCCCGAATGCCAGATCCGGAAGTGCGATATGACCCGAACCCAACATGTCGTTGGGTCCCGTCGGGTTCGGGTCGGGTAACAGGCCTTTACTCTGAATTCCAACAACTCTCTAAGAAGTTGCTATTTCAAACAAAGAGATGGTCACATGACTTACTTGCTGGCCAAACTGGGGACTATTTGAATTGTGCCACACTGAAAGGTAACAGACTGCAATTTGAAGGTAAAAGAGAAGGAAGGTCTCCCCCTGTCTGTCCCTCCAGCAAAGTTCCAGGGACCCACGGCAGTAGCATGAGCCTCAAGACAGAGGACCTGTTCAGTCTTCTGGTACCAGAGAAGCAAGTTGGAAATTGTGCACTGGACCCCAGAGAGAACTCCAAGACTTCAGCTTTTATCAAAAGTACATTTCCACCCAATAACTGAATTTCCTTTATTACAAATTCTACTTCAACACCCCCCCACCCCATCCCCCAAATTCTTTCCTTGTGTGTATGTTTCTCTCGTATGCATGCTAGTTTGGTTGGGTCGCGTATTTTAGTAATTTTAACAGAGTTAGAGTGATAAGGCTAATAAACTTACATCTTTCTTGTTTAAGCCTAAGAAAATCTGTCTGGTTGATTCATTTGCAATTACAATTAGAGAGCAGTCAGCAAGGACTCACTGAGGGGTTAAGCTAAAAGCACTGTGTTTTAAAAGTTAAACCCTGTTATGGCCAAACCAGAAAAGGGGCAAGAGCCTGAGACCCCTTCCTCACCCAGTTGTAACAATATGCGAAGGAGTTTGATAGGAAACCTGAGCAAAAAAACACTTCTTAAAACTAGTACAGTTTGTGCCCAGATAGTCGATTGCATCCAAAGCAGAAACACTTGATCAATGTGTATACAAAGTTGAAATATTACAATATAAACTGATGGCTAAAGCCAGTGCATAGTCCTATTGTTCATGCAATGCCAAAGTCTTACAGTATATTTGCAGTGTGGTCAAAAAACTGATCTTAATTCAAACTGAACATGGAACACACAGGAAAACAAAATGCTATTTTGTGTTAGACCATACGTTTTCTGATCAGTCAGCCACTACACACCTGTTCTTCGCTTCAAAAAGCATGCATCAAATTGTTGGATCTTGTTATGTGCTGGAGTTAATATTAGTACTTTCAGAGGCTCCAGGCAAGACATTTCTCTATGAAAAGCAATCATGTGGTTAGAAATCCAGACTTCCTGAATAATCATTCTCCAATTTATTTATTTGTGCCCACAAGTGTTCTTTTCCCCTCTGGGTACAAGTTTGAAGCATACCTGGGTTTTCACATTTCAGTTTATTCGCAAATTTTGGAGCTGGCCGTGATGCTACCTGAGGTCAGGAATAAGTGACAGTTTTAGATTGGCATTCAGAGGCGAAAGGAATACTGGTCCTGATCCTTTCAACAGATGTGCTTGCTACCTGAGGCAGTGGTTGACAGCCAAACACATCTCAGGTCTCTCCTCAACCCAACATGTCATGTCTCTTTGGAGCTTCTGCATTATAAGTTATAGTTGCTGCTGAGTGATAGCAGATGCATGTAAACTAAATGAAAGGGGAAACGGAATTTGAAAATATTTCTCTGTAAGTTATCTCCTCCATTTACAAAAAAACAGTTGCTTTGATGATCATAAGCTTTCCTTTGGCAGTTATGACATCAGTCGGCTAGGTCCCACCCTCATTTATGTTTCCACCTCTCCTCTTTTTTTAGAAATCACCTCTTTCACAAAGCTTTTGGTCACCCCGCCCTGCAAAAATACCTACTTCTTTAGTTTGGGTGTTAATTTTTATTTCTCAGTAAAACACCCTGAAATGTTTCTCTGTTAAAGGTGCTATATAGATATAAGTGCCTTTTATGCACGAAGAAGGTCCCAGATTTAACTAATAAAGACAGAAAATGTTGGAAGTACGCAGGCACGTGAGGCAGCATTTGTGGAGAGAGAAACAGAATTAACAGGCAGGATTATTGGAGGCCGATGGGGGCAGGAACTGAGACAGGCAGGTGTGTAATTCTGTGCCGCCGGCTAGCAAGCCACTTTGCCAGCACCATCCCACTCCGAGCCATTTTCAGGAAGGCCAGATTGGGCAGGGAATGCCCCAACCCCCCAAGCGGTGGGTAGCTTGTTACGTTAATTAAAAGGCCAATTAAGGCCATTGATCAGAGGCCAAATTCCAGTTGGTTTGCGGGCCGCCCATTGGCATCAGGAGCACGGCAGCCGCCTGGTGCAGGCCTCCTGGAGGCAGACCTAGGGTGGTGGGCCAGCACTCCAGGATGACTGTGGCCTACCTGGCCACAGCTGCAGCCTCAGGCCACCCTATAGAGAAGTTTCCCCTCCATAACGGTGGTCCAGCAGCTGTGGCCATTTCTTATTTCAAATATTTTAAAAGTGCTGAGAGGGTGTCTCAAGATGGAGGGGCCCTCTCCCTCACCCGCAATAGTAGTCTGAAGCTCCTTCATCTCTGGACAGCCTCCCATTGGCCCTCCAGCTTTGAGTGCCCGCCTGCTGTCCTTAATTAGATGGTGAGCACGCCCACTGGCCACTAATTGGCCAACCCAGCAAAAATCAAAGTTGGGTTGCAGTTCCTGACATGGTATGGGGATGGGACCGGCAATTGATGTCCCGTCCCAAATCAGAAAATCCTGCCCAGCATTTCAGGTCAATGACCTTTCATCAGAATTGAATCTAACTGATGCAGTCAATGTCTCCAGGCTAGGGAGAAAGCGTGTATTGGATGTGGACATGATTGGGCTCCCTCTTCTCCTGTCCGATATCCCTCCAATACAGCTGAAAAACCTGTGGGCACACACTCTTTTGATTCATGCAGGACCAATGGCCATTTGGTGAGGTACTGCAGGACTAGTGGCGCTCTAAAACTTTGTATTAGCATAAGCTGTCCTCATCAGGAAACGGAAAAACAAGGTAAAATTAGCAAAAAAGAATTGGGCATAGAGACAAAATACCTATTTATTTCGTTAGCATCAAATGCAATATCTGTATGTTGTCGAAGTATTTATGCATCCCCTCATAGTTTAATATGGAAGGACAAGATTTATTTTGAATTTATTATCTGGCTGAAAGTGTGTTTCAGTGTGGGACAATATTTAGGTTCAGTCTGATAGAAGTTTTAGGCTAGGATAGCCGGTCTATTTGCCATTTGTTGTAGTGGTTGTTGTGAGGTACTGGGCATAATAGTATGTGTGCTGCCTCTAAGGGTTAAAACAGATAGATAACAATTTTGATTCATTGCCCACTCTTTGCAAGATAGTTTTATGTAAATAATGCTGTCAAATGAAGCGCAGTGGAGTGAACTGGTTAGAACCAATGAAGGTTCATCGGATGAAGGGTCACTGACCCGAAACGTTAACTCTGCTTCTCTTTCCACAGATGCTGCCAGACCTGCTGAGTGATTCCAGCATTTCTTGTTTTTATTAACCTGAGTAGTAATGCTCAGCAAGCTATTCATATCAAATGCCTTGAGTCAAAATCTGCTGAGAGCAGGCAACCCTGTTCTCGGATCAACTCTACAGTGTTTCTTTTTTTAGCGTGAAACCTATTTGGTTATAATTTCATGCATGAATAAAGAAATTACAAGCACTTTTTACAAAGGGAGGAAAGTTGTTGTCTGTTATAGTATTTAGAGAGCAGCACTGAAAAGCTAAGTTAACATTGGCTTCTGATAATGTTGCCACAACAGACTGAAGTTTTAATATATAATGAAAATTTTTTGATCATGTACATTCTGTCCCAGAAGAAAATGCTGAATATTTGATGTTTTATCTCTACATAACCTGAATCTTCCCAAGGGTTTAATATTGATTTTATAATGGGTTTGGGGGTGGGGGGTGTTGGGTGTTGTGGGTCAGTGGGGGTGATGGGGGGGGAGCTCTCTTCCATCCTCACACTCCTGGACAACAAGGCAACAGAAAGTTTACTGTCTGACACGCACCCCTCTCACCTGTACCCTCCAAACTCTCTTTCCATTGTAAACTTTCTTGATTCCGTCAATGTACTATGATCAATGGATTCTTCAGGCATTTATTTTTGTTCATCTTAAGCTCTAAAAACCCCATCCTACAAGTTCCTCATCTTTCCTATATTCTCTTTGTTTTGAAATTGAGATGCATTATATCATCTACTAGTCTAACTCCTTTTTTTCCTTAAGTCTGTAAAATTCTGAAATTCCTTCCCTTTTTCCAATTTTCCATTTTTCCCTATCACCTTAAGGCACATGCTTAGTATCAACCTGTCGTTACTCCTTGATGCACCTTCTCTTGCTTTATCCAATCAAGGTGTTGTCTCAGACTTTAGACGTTGGCTTTCTTCTCAGTTGCACAATTTTAAAAACGTTCTTTGTCCTATTTTTAGCTTGGGTGCTTGTCTTTGTTGATGGCTTACTACTTTGCAAAAAAGAATTGAGATACTTAAGAATGGTGGCTGGTGATGCTGAGCATTGGAGCAGCATCATATTCAACATCATAGATTAGGAGGACACATATTTAATTGAGTTATAGACTTATTTATCCCCAAGGACACATTGTACAGCGAGCTCGCCACTGGTATCAGACCCACCGGCTGTCCATGTCTCCGCTTTAAAGACATCTGCAAATGCGACATGAAGTCCTATGACATTGATCACAAGTCGTGGGAGTCAGTTGTCAGCGATCGCCAGAGCTGGTGGGCAGCCATAAAGGCGGGGCTAAAGTGTGGCGAGTCGAAGAGACTTAGCAGTTGGCAGGAAAAAAGACAGAAGCGCAAGGGGAGAGCCAACTGTGTAACAGCCCCGACAACCAATTTTTTCTGCAGCACCTGTGGAAGAGTCTGTCACTCTAGAATTGGCCTTTATAGCCACTCCAGGCGCTGCTCCACAAACCACTGACCACCTCCAGGCGCTTACCCATTGTCTCCTGAGACAAGGAGGCCAAAGAAGAGAAGACTTATTTAGCACATACACTTTATTCCTTTCCAAATCTGAACCAGGCTGATTTGGAGAAGTTGAGGGATGGGGGATGGGTAATTAGATAGGGTAGTACAGCATCGCCCCTCCAAGCATCTGATGGAAAGGGCAGCTGGATGAGGTTTGGAAGAACAATGATTGCCTACTATCTCAGCAGCAGAGTTTTATATCTGAGAAATGATTTAATGTTGAAGATTGATGAGCGTTATAGTCTAAATTTTAGCATTGAGCACTTCTGGCACAGAGAGCTTTCTGTGATGGGAGCATGCATTGGGAATTGTTTGTGGAAGTCGATGTGCTTTGCATGATTTTCTATATTTTATTCAGTGTCATGCTGGTAAAGTAAGACTATAGAGTAAAGAAACACCTATGTAAGGATTATTCAAGGCTCATGGTGAAAGCTTCTGGAAAGGACTCTAAGATTTGAGGATATTTTGTTTTTTTACACAATAGGTTAAGCATTTGTATCGCCGATTATTCTACATGATGGGCAGTCCCCACAATTTCTGGTGCATAATAACTTGGTGAAAGAGTAATTGCTGATCCTGTGGAATGCTTCTGAAACATGAGCTCTCCACAATTGCTGTGGTTCCTCAAGTATCCAGGCAATGAAAGTAAAATTCCTGGACCAAGTGGGATCCCTCAGAGACTAGAGCATGGCTATAGCACACCACCCTTGCCATAGGCAAGGTGGGTATCATTCATGAGTAATTTGAGTAATTGCTGAACAGAACACTTATCATTATAAAGCCGTTGACTGTTACATAGTGTGCAAAACATTTTCTCATGATTGCCAAGGCTAGTAAAGCAATCCAGACAGTGAAGGTAACGATCCAAGGATCGAATGCTATCCTGCAGAGATTCACAATATCAGTGTGGGGCTCTCACTGACCAGCTACATAGACTCTTCAAGCTCTACAGAGTAGACACCATCGCATGAGAACAGAAATTTGAATCAATTGTTTTTGCCACCAAGTTGAAAGGCAAGATGAGCAGCTGCAGCAACTCTTGTGGAATTTCGTTCTTTTTCTATATTTGGAAAAAATACTCACAGGAATGCTTCTTGATCATCTGCTAGATCATTGACTCACCTTTCCAAGAGCACAATGGCCAATATTTTCATCTCTGGTTTAATTTCCAGAAGTGTGTTGATGCAGACCTTTCACCCGCCCAATCAACAGCGACAACCAGGACAGTCCATTTAGTTGGTACTCTTGCTTGAAACTTAAATGAGTCACATTACCACCGCAAAACTTATCCCATAGTGGACTACGTGCCTGAACAAAAAATAGTAAAGAAGGATTCCATGCTAAATGTTAACCTATATTCCTCTTTCAAATGATAACAGACCTCTTGCACCCTGCCGACACTTTGTTTTTATTTCCAGCTTCCAAATTCATTGTTTTTATAAAAATTCCCGTAATCCTATATATTTTTTTGACTAATGTTGAAATATGACAGCAAAGGGTTAACTGCAAATTAACTTCTGCAATTAAAGTGACTTAAACATTCTAATATGATATCAAATGGCCACTTTTGAATCAATCTCAATTCTTAAGTGGCTTAATTTTCCATGACTAGTGATTTATTTCAGCTTAACATTTTTGGCTTACACAATATATAGTCATATTAATAATCAAATTATTATATTTTAAAATAAAGAAAGACTTGTGTTTATAGTGCTTTTCATGACTACTGGATGTCTCAAAGTGCTTTACAGCCAATGAAGTATTTTTGAAGCATAGTCACTGCTGCAATCTAGGAAACGTGGAAGCACAGCAAGCTCCAACAAACAGCAATATGCTAATGACCAGATAATCTGTTTTTGTGATGTTGATTGAGGGATAAATATTGGCCAGGACACCAGAGATAATTCCCTTGCTCTTCTCCGAAATAATGCCATGAGATCTTTTACATCCACCCAAGCAGGCAGACGGGTCTTGATTTATCACCTCATCCAAAAGATGGCGGCCTGAATTTTCGGTGTCCCTCGAAGGCGGGAATGGAGGTTGTGGGGGGGGGCGGCCCCCAAAAACTCCCATGCCAGCCGGCGTGTCAGTTGCACGATGCCATTCCCATCGCTGGCCATTTTGGAAGAGACGGGTTCAGGGACCAGGATACAGGTCTGGAAGCATCTGTGGAGAGAGAGCAGATTTAACGTTTCAGGTCTGAGGTTATGATGAAAGGTCACAGACCTCATTTCCTGACGCGACGGGGGGCTGATCAACTGCCTGGAGGTGTGCACCCAGCAGCAGGCTGGAGTGCCAGTGCTCCTGGCAGGCCTATAATTCCCTGTCTGACAGAGTGGGTGCACAGCCAAAGACTACCCTGTAGAGAGGTTCCTCCCACCCCAGTGGTGGCCTGACTGCTTTTTCTGATTTTTTTAATTAAGTTGTTTAAAAAGTGGCTGAGAGGCCACCTTCTTGTTGAGGCGCCCTCCCAGTTACTGACCTTGTACTGCAGCCGGGTGCTTCTCTGAAGCTGGAAGGCCTTTGATTGGCCCTTCAGCTTTGAGAGCCCGCCTACCGCCCTTAATTAGACAGGGAACCATCTCCACGCTAATTAAGGGCTCACCCACTTGAAAATCTTAACTTCAATCATCTCCTTTTCCCTCTGCTGCAGAGGCAGGTCTCTGACCCAAAGACAAACCCGGCTCCTGTTTCCCACCTCCTAGGTGAAAATTCAGCCCGGCACCTCTGACAATGCAGCAGCCCCTCGGTACCCCACTTGATCTTTGTGCTCAAAAGCCCTGGAATGGGACTTAAACTGGAAGCTTGCGATTCGGAGGTAAGAGTGCTACCAATGGAACCACAGCAGAGTGTAGTTACTGATGTCAGCTGAGAACCCTTCCATAGATATTGATGTGCAGTGAAGCACAGGACTACTAGGGCTATGGGAAAAAGTCATAAGACTGACGTGGTTAGTTTCCAAAATATGCACTTTCAAGGAAGAAAAAATCTAATAAAATCATGGCATGAAGTAATAATTAATTAGAGTTTGCAAAATTAATTTGACACAATTTCTTAAAGATCCAACCAAATCATTTCACAGCAGCAACTTGTGTTTATATAAAGTCTTTAATGTAGTAAAATGTCCCAAGGTACTTCACAGGAGCATTATCAAACAAAATGTGGCACCGGGGAGACATTTGGGCAAATGACCAAAAGCTTGGTCAAAGAGAGATTTTAAAGACTATCTTCAATGAGGAAAGAGAGGTGGAGAGGTTTCGGGAGGGAGTTCCAGAGTTTAGGGCCTTGGCAGCCAATGGCAGAGTGATTAAAATTGGGGTACTCGAGACCAGAATTGATGAGTGCAGATGTCTTGGAGGGTTGTAGAGCTGGAGGAGGTTCCAGAGATAGGGATGAACGAACCCCATGAAGGGATTTGAAAACAAGGATGGGAACTTTAAAATGGAGGCGTTGCTTAACCGGGTGCCTTTGTGGGTCACCAAGTACAGGGGTGATGGGTGACTGGGACTCAGTGTGAGTTAGGATGCAGGCTGATGATCTCCAGTTTATGGAGGGTGGAAGGTGGGAACTGGCCAGGAGTGTATTGGAATAGTCAAGTCTAGAGATAACAAAGGCATGGTTAAGGGTTTCAGCAGCAGATGAGCTGAGGCAGGGTGGAGTTGGGCGATGTTATGCAGGGGAAATAGGTGGGCTTAGTGATGGTGCAGATATGTGGTCAGAAGCTCATATTGGGGTTAAATACAACACCAAGGTTGCGGATAGACTGATTCAGCCTCTGAAGTTTTATGATTTTATTGTCATGAATGTGAAACATAAATTTTTTTTGGCATCCATGAGTTAAATCAGAACTCACTGTCTGTAAAACAATTGTAAATATTACCAGCTGCTGTGGGACACTTTCAGTATTTATTCATCTTGATGTGGGAGGTTAATTGCCATCCCCATGTATCAGGAGATTGACGTATTGTGCATGGCTGACAACAGGTCAACAAAATCAAATGTTTTCTTCCCCCTTTGCTGCTTGTTAACTTGAACAATGCCTCCCCTGACAGAGGTAAATGGTTGCATTCAAATTCCCTGGTCCTTTGTGTACAGCAGTACAAATTATGTAAATTTTGCAAGTCAGTATTGCTGGTGTGTTACCTCACTGAATGGAAGGGTAAATTGGATAATTAGGTGTGGAGGTCATTGCATCCAAATCACTACCCTAATAATTTACAGATCATTAAAATTGGGGAAGGCTCTGAACCAGCCACACTGGGCTCCGCACTCCGCTGTTCGTTCTACCCCCTGGCGAGTATGGGTCCTGACAATATTCCGGCAATAGTACTGAAGACCTGTGCTCCAGAACTTGCCGCGCCCCTAGCCAAGCTGTTCCAGTACAGCTACAACACTGGCATCTACCTAGCAATGTGGAAAATTGCCCAGGTATGTCCTGTACACAAAAAGCAGGACAAATCCAACCCAGCCAATTACCGCCCTATCAGTCTACTCCCATGAAGGATGGAAGGTGTCATCGATAGTGCTATCAAGCAGCACTTGCTTAGCAATAACCTGCTCAGTGACACTCAGTTTGGGTTCCACCAGGGCCACTCAGCTCCTGACCTCATTACAGCCTTGGTTCAAACATGGACAAAAGAGCTGAACTCAAGAGGTGAGGTGAGAGTGACTGCCCTTGACATCAAGGCAGCATTTGACTGAGTATGGCATCAAGGAGCCTTAGCAAAACTGAAGTCAGTGGGAATCAGGGGGAAAACTCTCTGCTGGTTGGAATCATACCTAGTGCAAAGGAAGATGGTTGTGATTGTTGGAGGTCAATCATCTGAGCTCCAGGACATCACTGCAGGAGTTCCTCACGGTATTGTTGTAGGCCCAACCATCTTCAGCTGCTTCATCAATCACCTTCCTTCAATCATAAGGTCAGAAGTGGGGATGTTGGCTGATGATTGCACAATGTTCAGCACCATTTGACTCCTCAGATACTGAAACAGTCCGTGTAGAAATGCAGCAAGACCTGGACAATATCCAGACTTGGGCTGATAAGTGGCAAATAACATTCGTGCCACACAAGTGCCAGGCAATGACCATCTCCAACAATAGAAAATCTAACCATCCCCCCTTGACATTCAATGGCATTACGATTGCTGAATCTCCCACTATCAACATTCTAGGGGCTACCATTGACCAGAAACTGAACTGGGGTAGCTATATAAATACTGTGGCTATGAGAGTAGGGCAGAGGCTAGGAATCCTGCGACAAGTAACTCACCTCCTGACTCCCCAAAGCCTGTCCACCATCTACAAGGCACAAGTCAGGAGTGTGATGGAATACTCTCCCCTTGCCTGGATGTGTGGAGTGGCAACAGCATTCAAGAAGCTCAACACCATCCAGGACCAAGCAGCCTGCTTGATTGGCACCCCATCTACAAACATTCACTCCCTCCACCACCGACGCACAGTGGCAGCAGTGTGTGCCATCTACAAGATGCACTGCAGCAATACACCAAGGCTCCTTAGATGGCGCCTTCCAAACCCACGACCTCTGCTGACTAGGGGGACAAGGGCAGCAAATGCATGGGGGCGTGACCACCTGCAAGTTTCCCTCCAGGTCGCGCATCATCCTGACTTGGAGCAATGTCGCCGTTCCTTCACTGTCGCTGGGTCAAAGTTTTGGAACTCCCTTCCTGGCAGCACTGTGGGTGTACCTACCTCACGTGGACTGCAGTGGTTCAAGAAGGCAGCTCACCACCACCTTCTCAAGGGCAATTAGGAATGGGCAATAAATGCTGGCCTGGCCAGCGACACCTCCATGAATGAATAAAAAAAAGTATGTGTCAGTTTGTAAAGCTTACCCCCACAGCCCATACTTATATATTTCCCTATTGGTGCACATACAGTGTTCCTTTATTAACTCTCTTCCAACTCCAACTGGTTTTACAATATACTCATGTCTTTTCTTAATCTTATTGAGTAACCAAAATGAAGGGCAGGGCCGTTCATTGATATTAAGTCTCCTTCACCTTTTTTAGAGTACATTCCCCTACTTTCCTATCATGGATTTCCCCACAGAAGACTGTTCCCAAATGTTTTGAACGTTATTCACCTTGCTACTTCTAACATAGGATGCCCAATGTTGAAACTAGTGGCAAACGATGTTACCTAGCTCTGACATTTCTTTAGAATCACACAAATTCACCACAAAGTATATGTGTTAACACATGGAATCAAACAGTTTGATTTCTTGTATTGCTTTGGTCTTTAATTTACTTTCTCATTCTGTTACAAAGCAGAGGAAGTCATTGTGTAAAGGTACAAAGGTACATTATAATGAGCTAATTGGACAGAAGATCCTATTTATGGTCACACCTCAGAGTAGAAATTATTGTTGAGGCAAGCACATTCTGAATTGGACCTTTGTTCTAAAATAGAGAGTTCCATGCACCTTTACTATTTGGTCTCATCCTTACTGGCTGGTGTGCTTTAGAATTGCTGGTTAAAGAGACAATATAGAGAAGGCATTTTGTGTTGAATTTCTCAGTTCTGCCCAACCCCTGTCCTCTGATATCCATGTATTATGTTGTCATAAAATGGGAGATTTCTGTATTTTACTTTATATAGTTTTAACAGCTAGAGTTAAAATAGGAACACACACTAACAACACAAAACAAAGGTCAGGGGATGGTTTTGCTCTGGGATCAAATCAGCATAATTGATCTGGAAAGTAGCCAAGCTACAGTTGCTAATTAATTTGTATATAATCAAGGAATTAACCAATCCTAGATGGTGTATTAGCACCTGCTGATCAACATTCTGTTTAATAATTCCTACTATTGTGTCTCTAATTATGGCCGATTGATGCATTTGACTTCATTGGCTTTTGGACTGGCTGAGCACTGGGGAATTCTCACATGTTTGTAGTTCAGACAGGAAATCGATGCTGCATGGATAAGCTAGGATTTGCATTGTCAACTGACAACATTGTAGTTCGATAGTATTACCAAGAGCCAAACTTAGTGTTTCATCCAAGAGTCTTGTTGCTCATGTGACTCTGTATGAACTACATCTGAAAAAAAAACTTTAAATACCAAATGCGCTGGTTCTAGCTTTGTTACTTTAAAATATTGTGCTGAATCATTTTAGCTTGTGTGAATGAATTACCGTATAAATTTGACTAATAGTTCAGCTTGTGTACATTGGCAGGATGCAGCACTTTTCACCATTTTGAAAAGCCACGAGAACATTGATAGACTTCCATTTGATCTCCAGTGAGTTATATTCTGCAATTCAGGTTACTCATTAAACCTGGGCACACGAGAGGTACGCAATGGTGTCTGCGCGTATTGCCTGTGATTTTTTTTGTTCTTTTGATTCAATGGACAGAAAATCTGTTAGTTGCAATCCTGAATTTCAGAAATGTGTGGGCAGGGTGTCTGGAGGGGCTGGGGAGCTGGGAGGAGGAGGAGGCTGGGAGAGGGGTCTGGGGGGGATGCTGGGGGTGAGGGGTCTGGGGGTGCTGGGATGGGGGACTGGGGGTGAGGGAGCTGGGTGAGGGGTCTGGGGGGAACTGGGGGCCAGGCATCTGGGAGTGCTGGGGGTGAGGGAGCTGGAGGTGAGGGGTCTGGGGGGGATGCTGGGGATGAGGGGGCTGGGCACGAAGGGGTGAGGGAGTGGGGGCAAGAACCTGCTGCCAGTGCGCACTTGGAAATGATCCCTGCCAACCCATTCGTAGCACGTAAAAGGCACGTGACGAACCTTGAATAGTTTATGAAAAGTGACTGCTTGCCATACGTACAGGGCAAAACCGTGATGGACAGCTTAAGTAGTGTTATATTCACACTGTGCCACAAGGTAAAAGGAATGGGTCTGTGCAAAATTGAACATTCTGGGGAGTTTCAATTCTTTAGAGTGAATCACTCGATCACATATTTTACTTCAGGAGGAGAATTTCTGCAGGGCTTCTCCTGACGCAGGCATAACTTCTGTGGAGGATCAGCAGAAGTCCTGAATGAACTACATAAATGGCCATTTTTAGCCATTTTTGCAATTTCCTCAATGACTCTGCTGATCTTCCAGTTACAAGTGCCGATTCAGTGAGTGCATAAGGATTTGCATTACTTCAGTTCAGAAGGACGGTTTTTCCAGTAAAGATCATTTTTTTTTTTACTGAGTTACAGTGGGTTCATTTCAGTTATTGCTTCCTCCCTGCCTTGA
Source organism: Heterodontus francisci (assembly GCF_036365525.1). NCBI lineage: Eukaryota > Metazoa > Chordata > Chondrichthyes > Heterodontiformes > Heterodontidae > Heterodontus > Heterodontus francisci. The sequence goes on along the minus strand of NC_090383.1, from coordinate 99,935,094 downwards.
TTCACTCATGGAAATTCAGATACCAGTGCTTTTATTTACACTGTATTTCACACTGACTGTTCGATGATATGTTGAATTCACTGTGTAAGCTACCTGGATGCCTCAGTCTAAGGTGAACTTGGGTCACGTTGCAAATTCAGTAGCATGCTGTACCACTGTACATGTGTCTCTTCAGTTTAGAGTGAACTTTTAGCAGACAGGTCACAACCTTTTTAAAAGGCAATGCTTGCATGATTTCCAAATCAGTATGTTTTGGATAGATTCACATCCCTATGCTCAGTTGCTGAAATTTTTTTTAAGCAAAATGTCACATGAATCTTCTGGTTTCATACATCTGTGCAATGTTGGAAAAAGAATTGTACTTTTAAATCATTACCATTGAATGGAAACCCTTCATTATTTTGAACATAACATAAGAAATAGGAGCAGGAATAGGCCATGCAACCCCGCGAGTCTGCTCCGCCATTCAATAAGATCATGGCTTATTTGATCTTGACCTCAACACCACCTTTTGCCTGTTCCCCAGAACAAAGGACTCCCCTATGGTTCAAAAGTCTGTCTAACTCCATCTTGAATATATTGAATGACTCAGCCTCCACTGCTCACTGGAGTAGAGAATTCCAAAGATTCAAGATCCTCTGAGAGAAGAAATTCCTCCTCATCTGTGTCTTAAATGAGCAACCCCTTATTAATGAAACTCTGCTCCCCAGTTCTAGATTCCCCCATGAGGGGAAACATCCTCTCAGCATCTACCCTGTCAAGCCCCCTCAGAATCTTACATGTTTCAATAAGGACACCCCCATTCTTCTAAACTCCAATGAGTATAGGCTCAACCTTTCCTCATAAGACAACCCCTTCATCCCAGGAATCAACCTAGTAAACCTTCTCTGAACTACCTCCAAAGCAAATATATCCTTCCTTAAATAAGGAGACCAAAACTGTAAGCAGCACTCTAGGTGTGGTCTTAACAATGCCCTGTACAGTTGTAGCAAGACTTCCTTACTTTTAAACTCCATCACCCTTGCAATAAAGGCCATCATTCCATTTGCCTTCCTAATTACTTGCTGTCGCTGCATGCTAACATTTTGTATTTCATGTACGAGGACACCAAGATTCCTCTGTACCACAGCATTCTGTTGTCTTTTTTTCATTTCAATAGTATTTTGTTTTTCTATTCTTCCTATCAAAGTGGATAATCTCACATTTTCCCACATTATACTTCATCTGCTCAGTTTTTACCCACTTACCCCTTTGCAGACTCTGGCTGGAATTTTACCAGGCCTTTGGTGATGGGCTGAGAGGTGGGAAGGCTAGCAAAATAGTGGGCACAGGTGTCTGGGGTGGGGGTTGCCTGACATCTTCCCACCGCCATGCCATTTTCCCAGCAGAGTGACAGGTGGCAGATCGGCTGCCCAGCAGAAGCCCACTGGAGCCACTTAAATGGCCAGTTAAGGCCTCCTACCTGCCTCTGTGGGCATTTTGCCTGTGATGAGGGTCTGCCTGCCAGGCCCTGGCTACCCCCAACCCCATTTACCCCTCTTTTAGGGTGCCTTGGTCATTGAGGTGCCCTCTCTGCGCAGCTGCATCCTTAGCACTGGTCCCCTTAATTGGGACAGCGGCCCAGCAGCAGCCACTTAATTAGCTACTCCCCGGATCGCGTTGCTGCCTTAAGTGAAGTTGTCTTATGCTTTCGGCCCCAGTCATGGGACTTTAGCAAGCCCTGTAACATTCAGGCCTTTGTGTCCTCCTCACAACTTGCTTTCCCACCTATCTTTGTATCATCACCAAATCTGGCTACAATACACTCGATCCCTTCATCCAAGTCATTAATATAGATTGTAAATAGTTGAGGCCCCAGCACTAATCCCTGTGGCACCCCACTCGTTACCATTTGCTGACCTGAAAATGATCTATTTTTCCTAACTGTTTGTTTTCTGTTAGTTAGCCAATCCCCTATCATGCTGATCTATTACCCCCAACATCATGAGCTCTTATTTTGTGCAGTAATGTCTTATGTGACATCTTATTGAATGCCTTTTGGAAATCCAAATACACTACATTTATTGCTCGTTACATCCTCTGAGAACTCTAATAAATTTGTCAAACATGATTTTCCTTTCATAAAACGATGTCGACTCTGATTATATTATGATTTTCTAAATGTCCTGCTACTACTTCATGATAATGAATTCCTTCATTTTCCCAAAGACAGATGTTAGGCAAACTGGCCTATCGTTTCTTGCTTTCTGTCTCCCTCCTTTCTTGAATAGGGGCGTTAGATTTTCAGTTTTCCAATCTGCTGGAATCTTTCCAGAATCGAGGGAATTTTGGAATATTACAACTACTGCATCCACTGTCTTTGCAGCCACTTTTAAGATCTTGGATACAGAGCATCATGTCCAGGGGACTTGTCTACCTTTTAGTCCCATTAATTTGCCTCGCACTTTTTTCTAGTGATAGTGATTATTTTAAGTTTCTCCCTCCCTTTTGCCCCCTGATTTTCTACTATTCTTGGGATGCTTTTACTGTCTTCTACTGTGAATTGAGAAAACATGGGTGAATGGTGCTGACCCATTGATTTCTGGAGGTTGATAACATTTACAGAGCAGTGATCAGATGCTGTCAAGCTTTTAATAGCCTGTATGTTGCAGGAGGCAGTAATAACTGGGGAATTTTCACAGTTCCAATGTCCTGGGAATTAGATTAGTGTGGGCGATGGTATGATGTACTGTTCTTGGAGAGTTGAGAAAAATAGTATGGCCGAGGAGCGAAAACAATTAGCTGTAAAGATGATGAACTGAAATGTTGTGGTGGTGTGGAAGGGGAGGCGGGTGAGAATGAAATACGGTGAAGTCTGAGAGTCATTTCAATTGTGAGACTGCAAGTTGATTGAAAGAAACAGAAAGTTGATTGTTACCCCTGTTCATCTGCCATGGATGGAGTGGGCAGATGTTTAAGTGGCAAGTGGTCACTTCCTTCAGTGGGTTTATGGCAGCATCATGGGTGCCTGCTGCAGGCAGGTGGGAGACTCATCTCTTTGCAAATGTTGGCATCCTATGACGCAATTTAAGATGCCAATGAGATTTATTCAGGTTTCATAGGTATTGCAAAGATTAGATAGACTTGTCCTCATTATAAACAGATGATTGAGGTGTTTATGATTATGAAAATGTTTGATAGGATAGTTATAGAATTTTTTTCCACTTGTGAGGGAGAATAAAACTCTGGCTGTATGTATAAGATAGTTACTAATAAATTCAATTGGGAATTCAGCCGAAATTTCTTTACTCAGAGAGTGAGTAGAATGTGCATTGAAGGGGAAGTTGGCTAAATATATGAGGGAGAAAGGAATGGATGGTTATGCTGATAAGGATAGATGAAGAGGGGTGAGAGGTGGCTCACGTGGAGCATAATCACTGGCATAGATCAGTTGGGCCAAATGGCCTGTTTCTTGCTGAACATTCAATGTAATTCTATGTAATAGGGAGGAGATGATGAGAAAATCCAGACTTAATGTGAAAGGTGCATGACTTATGTTCACAATATATTTTTACATGCATACATGTTGGGTTATAAGGTGGGTTGGGTTGTGAATGGTTGTGCTCGTCAAACTTTCAAAATCTCAGCGCTGTACCTGCTGCAAAACACGGAGAAAATGCACAGTGAAGATCATTGCAATTATCTGTAGTACTTGCTAGTCTTGTAGGTGGCATTGTGTTAGGTAATTTCTGTGCTAAAAGTATCACATTGTGTGACACAGAATAGCTGCAATTTTACTGAGGTCTGAGCCCTTTGGTGATTAATCTGCCTAAACAGTGCTTCATCAACATTGGCTAACTTGCTTTCATGCTTCGGTTTTCTATCCCAGGTCTCATTTTTCAGAATTCTCGAAACCTGAGATTTAGAAATGTTTTTATGTGACTCGCATTTGAATTTTCAATTCCATCAAACTGTTCAAAACATTCACTTGTTTACACAGTAACAAATCACAGGCTTTTTTTTGTTCAGCCACCTGGAGAGTTATCATCCATTCCTCCCTCAGCTACACATCATGAAAGCCAAGTCAAATTAGTATTAGGTACAAGTTGAGAGTTGAAAGCCTCAGGTTCAAAGGTGTCAAGCCTTGTGAAAGCGGGATTCTGTCGCACCACACTTGCGTAAAAGTGGAAATTGTAATAAATGAAATTCCAATAAAACAAAATTTTCACAAGTGGAAGTAAAGGGGGAGGGGAAGGACAGTAGAAATGGTTGTGTTAAAATGGGAATTATAATTAAGCGTGTTGCAGATGAACAGATATGACTAATGGGTCCAAAAGCACTTCAGTCAAGTGCAACATACCCTTTTTTTGTGTCCAGTTTAAGTATGTGGGCCCTATAAATTTTTTTTGCATGGCCAAGTACACACGGTCTGTGGCCTGCCTGGGCACTTGTGGGTTGCTGTGCAGCCGCACAGCTTCAAGAGAACATTGTCATGTGTGTTCCTTGGCCAAATGGTTTTGTATAATATTCCAATATTGTGTTTTAATATTTTGTTTTCACTTTTTTGCCCCTTCTATAAATTTCCCAGTTTGTTCCTGGTAAACTGAAGTCATCTATAACATCTGCATCTGTTCCAGTACGTGCTTCTTTTAGTTGACTGAAAATGTTTTGGTCTAATTCCTCCTCATGATGTCATGATCTATAGTAGATGTCCTTCATCAATTTTGTCTCCCTTATGTTTGTCATCTGTATTCAGGGTTTCTATCTTTCTGTAATAGACCAGACAGGTCTACCTTCTTTATAATCAAGTCATCTTTCACATAAAAGGTTAATCCCACCTCCACTTTGTCTTTTCTAGCTCTATAAAATAATTTGTATTTTTACATGTTTACCCAATCTGTGTCATTGTTGTACCAGGTCTCTGTATTGCCTCTGACATAGCCTCCCTCTCCAGTAGGACCCTCCAGGTCTCCCATATTGTAAGACACCAAGCATTTGTATATAGTACTTTGAGGTATCCTTTTTCTTCACTGCCTAGACTAATATTTTTATTTACTTTGCCATTATAGAACATAGAACATATGTCCGCATGTTGTCATGCCCTTTTGCTGTGCATACTTACTACTATAACAGTCCATATATTTGAGCAACCATCTACCAGCCCATGCTTTTTACCATAATATCAAACTTCTGTATCTTTTCAACTTCCATCGCATTTTATGTTCTCCCTTTCTAGGTCTGACCTATTGATTCTTCACCCAAAGTTACAAGTTCAGATCCTCTCTCATTTACCTTCACTGGAAGGAGATTGACAATGGCCTGATTCATTTGAGCCCTGCCATGTCTGTTGAGCTTCCCTCAGCCTCAGAACCTGTTCCAGAGTCTAGGCAATCAGAAACTCTGTCTTTTACATTATCTTTCTAACCAAGTGTTGAGAGACCAACTAATAGACTCCTGTAAATTGACCAGTGCCTTCCTCAAGATTAATCCTGAGATTGCTCCCTTCAAGGTCTTGCAATTTAGTTTCGAACTTAACTCTTCAAACTCTGCCTGAAAGACCCCTACCCTACATGAACTACAACTTCTGGCTGGTTTCCCTCGCTCTTTCGAAGTTTTCCGCCTGCTCCATTACGTATCTTGCCCAATCACACCATTTGGGATTTTCAGTCCTGGCTGAAATACAAGCTATCTACCACAATCATCACTCTCTTGTCCTAACGATTAGTGTTTCTTTTCCTCATGAATATCTGTGGTATGACCACCTTCTGGAATTTGTACATTGTGCTGTATTGTTGCTCCTCTGTACATTCATCCTTCACTGCATTATACATAGCTGGAACTGTACATAAGTTTTATTTCTGCTCTGCTTCCTGCTGTCTCCTCCTCTTCCCCTGCCGCCAGTAATCCCATTATCTTCTGTTTTACTAACTATGGAGTTGCAACCTAGCGGAATTTGTCTTCCAGAAATCAAACCACCTATGTGACAGAGTGCAACCAGCTGGTCGTGGAATTCAGCATTCATCTGCTTGGGCAGCACTACTTTCTGGAGCTACATACTTATGTACTCCTCTTGAATAATTTGCTTGAGCTAACTTTGCTTCCTTACTGTCTCTCGGGGAAGATACACTGTCATTGTTTCACTTAGTCAGCCATTTGCAATAGATATATTTTCTGAAAATTCATTGTGCTGGGTAATCTGATGTAGTGGTCTGAAGCGGATTGATCATGACAGAACCTTCTGAAAGCTCCGTATTGGAAGTAATAGTGTGCCTTTTCAACAAAGATTCAGATATTTAAAGAAAAACAGAAGAGAATAACCTCATAGCTACAGTGCTAGAATTGGACTTCAATGCAGGAAATACCAGTTCAAACTCCAGTCTCTGTTAACTTACTTTCCAAATTAGCTAGCAGAAAGTAGGGTTACCAATCTTAGCAAGACTACTTAAGGGAGTGAAGGAAAATTGACAGGCTTGGATCAGGAAGGTCAGATCCCTCCCTTCCTTCACACAAGTGTGGGCCCTAGCAGTGACGATAATGGCACTCCCAAAGTGTCCAGAACACTGGACTGTCCCAAGGTCCTGAGAGAACAAAGTTGTGGGGATACAGCAAAGAGCAGCCAAGAAAGAATAATTCTCAGTAGTTAAATATCTGCACAGCTTAAGACACTTTAAAGCCTTAATGACTCATAGTGGAAAAATAAAAACTGTTGTATTTTGAGCTTTTTTTCTTATTATTCTGTTCCTAGTCTCAGTACCAGGAGTCATTACTACCATGTGAGCAATCCTTCTGCAAAGGTCAGAGCTGACTTGTACAAATCCCTTGGAGAAAGTTATTCACGCTTCCCTGCCACATTACCATGTTTTATCATATAAAATAAGAAGGCTTTCACTTAATATTAGAAGCCACTCAGTCAATGAGCAGAAAGGCTGTCTGCAGCCACTCATTTAATACGTCAGTTACATTTTAATAACCTGTCTAATGCAGCATTCAAACAGATTGCCTCTTGATACTGGTGAAAACTGTGATAGAACTACAAGCACCTTGTGCCATAGTATACGCAATATTCACATTTCAAGTTGAAAGTTGATGGCATTCATGGAGAATAAATTGGTGACTTCTTTGAATTCAATCTTTTACGGAAGCATGGTGTTATTTTCCTGGCTTCAGTAGGATTTTTCTAAAAGTCTCACAGTGATCTCTGGCTTTTCTCTTCACATGAACAGAATTACAGGTTATATCAATTAGTTGTAGATGGGACCAGAAGAAGAGAGATGTCCTTAAACTAATAAGTTATGGTAGCCACAAAGTTCAGATAATCAGAGCTGGAACTTTTCTCCTCTATTCACAATCAATGTACAAATAATTCCAGTTTAGAGCCCTCGTTTAATATTTCACTATCAGACTGATATTAGTGCCATGTTGAAATGCACATTTCTTATTGTAAGTGCAGCATTGTCCAAATAGTAAATTGTCTTCTGTCCTACTAATGTCAGCCTTGGTGACATCCTGCACTACAGGCTGTTACCCACCACCTTACTTTAAGATTTCCCATTAAAAATAAGTCATGAGTTCAGCAAATTGATGAGTGACCCTAACGTATTGAAATATTTTAGATGTTCTGAATAGAATTGTGGAGTGTGATGGTGATTTGCAGCACTGATTTTTTTTTTGTGGCACTTGTAGATCTCCTTCTGAATTATTCATAGTGAGTCAGGGTAAGGCTCTTTGTGATGGGAAATAAAGCCTGCCTACCCGACCCGACCCCGACTGGACCCGACTGCATGTGTCAGGGTCGGGTCGAAATTCCGAGTCCGGCATTCGGGCTCGGGTCGGGTCGGGTCGGGCTGGACACTGCTTCCGGGAAGTCATGGGATCAGGCTTACCCATGATTCCCCACAACTCCAGCTGCAGCCAGAACAGATGAAGGAGATTCATGTCGGGTCAGATTGGGTCGGGCCGGGGACAAAAAAATTAAAGGGCTCGGGCAGGATTCGGGTTGGCTGTGGTTGGGTTGGGCCTGGGTCAGATTTTAATTTTATACCCGAGACAGGCTTTAATGGGAAATACATAAAATCTACAATACGGAAGCAGGCCATTTGACCCAATCAGTTCACACAAGCAAGTAGTTCAGGTCACGCTTCATTGCCCTGTCACCCTGTCGATTTGATTTTATACCTCTACTCCATATCCCTCTTGATCATTTGTTTTCTGCATATTATTCTCATCAATTTCTCCCTTCACAATTAGCTGATTCTGGGTCTGCCTCCTTAGTTTAAATAGCTCATCACTTCTCCATTTAATCATTTTGACAGTACATCAGCACCCTACCTCATTTGGAATAGCCCCCATCTTCCCCAGAATTGATGCCAGTGCCCATCAAACTCGAATTCCTCTTCCTGACACCACACCTTCAGCCATACATTGATTTTCCTAATCTTCTGGCCTTTTCCTATTTTAGCACATAGCTGGGGACCTAATCCTGCTGCTGCTAACCTGGTTTCCTAATCTCCTTTGCAGAACTTCAGGCCTTTACCTTACCAACATCAATGGCTCCCACAATGAGCAGGATTACAGGTGCCTCTCCCTCTCCTTGCACAATCTGCCTAACCCGAGCAGTTGGGAGGCAAAGACACATCTAGGGACCCTGAGTCTTGATTGCAAAAGATTGTGTCAGCCTCCCTGATTTTTAACCACCTAAACTCTAACAGAGAACTAACTGTGCACACTTGAGGATCCCAAAGCCTTGGCTCTGCCAACTTAGGCCTAAACTCCTTGGACTGAAATAAGTGGGGTGGGTCCCAATGATGAGAAAGTGTTCATTCCATATTAGTGAAATAAAATGTCTACCTAATTCTTAATTACCGGCTGACTGGAAGGTGAATGACACACGGCATTGTCCTTTGCACATTAGTTTGGATACAGTTCAAATGTTCATTTTTAATCTTGTTTTAATGTTTTTGTTCAAAAAAATAATTAATTTTACTGTTAATGATGGCTTTCCCGGGGTATTACTAGTCAGTGCTCAATACTGTTCCTTTATTGGAGAAGAAAAGGAGATGGGGTGGGGCTTATAAACATAATGCCTAAAACCACTGTTTGAAATTGAGTTCTAGGTACAGATATCTTGTGGAGTCACATTAGGGCACGAATGAGTTATAATCTGCCACCAGTTATGCATCACAGTGTTAACTTGAGGAAGCCCCAGGAACTAGAGCGTGAGACCTATCAAAAAGGGACAGACCTCTAGAAAGCATTGTTTTGGGGCATTTCTGCACATATAATGTATAGCTACTCTATTTTAATAATTGCCTTTTAAAATGTTGTAAATTTCTATGTCTTTATTATCTTCCACATCTTATTTCCAGTACTAAGATTCTCAGTTTCGTGAGGAATTAAGGCGGCAACCCAAAATCTCTTTCCTGCGTGTTTATAGTAATTTAAGTAATCCCCTTTCTTAATTGATAACTATTTGTTGTCTGCTCATTGTTGCTTGATTGGTTTCATATAATCTTTGCAGCTTTCTCATTGGAAGTTTCTGTACCTGTTTTTCATTTTATCGTTTGGAACATTCACTACATGTTTAGTCGTGATTGGTCATTGTTTTATGAATGTGACAGTTAAGCCAGTCAGATACAAGATGATACAAAATAAGGTCTTCTGTGGCATTGCTTATGGTAGATCATAAATGCAGTGTTCTGCTGGCCAGGAAGAACAGTGTTCCCTCAAGGCCACAAAGCCTAGGCATTGAAGGGGAAGCTTCATAAGCACATAACAAAGAAAGAAATAGGAGATTATGCTAATAGGGTTTGATGAAGACAAGTGAGTGGAGGCTAGTGTGGAGTATAAACACCGGCATTGACGTGTTGGGCCAAATGGCCTGTTTCTGTGCTTTAAATTCTGAGTAATTGTTGTTAAGCAACCAGAGTCTCCAGTGCATCCATATTTAATTGTTTTGCTGGGTTACCGCGCAAGGTGAGGTGACACAGAATTTAATTGCTCTATAGGCTGTCAGTCAGCAGCCAAAATAAAACTCTTTTTCATTTTTAACGATGTAATTGTTGGACAACGTATGTCAGCCAAGAGCGACGTCTCAATTCATTCCATCTTCGCTGCCTCCGGAGAATCCTTGGCATCAGGTGGCAGGACCGTATCTCCAACACAGAAGTCCTCGAGGTGGCCAACATCCCCAGCATATACACCCTACTGAGCCAGTGGTGCTTGAGATGGCTTGGTCATGTGAGCCGCATGGCAGATGGCAGGATCCCCAAAGACACATTGTTCAGCGAGCTCTTCACTGGTATCAGACCCACCGGCCGTCCATGTCTCCGCTTTAAAGACGTCTGCAAATGCGACATGAAGTCCTGTGACATTGATCACAAGTCGTGGGAGTCAGTTGCCAGTGATCGCTAGAGCCATAAAGGCGGGGCTAAAGTGTGGCGAGTCGAAGAGACTTAGCAGTTGGCAGGAAAAAAGACAGGCAAGGGGAGAGCCAACTGTGTAACAGCCCTGGCAACCAATTTTATCTGCAGCACCTGTGGAAGAGTCTGTCACTCTAGTATTGGCCTTTATAGCCACTCCAGGCGCTGCTTCACAAACCACTGACCACCTCCAGGCGCTTACCCATTGTTTCTTGAGACAAGGAGGGCAAAGAAGAAGAAGAAACAAGATGTTTGGTTCGCCAAGCTAGGAGAGATTACGGAGTCTTCAGTAAGTTTTAACAATAACTCATTATTACATATTAGCGAACTATATACAGCTTTACATAAGTATGTCTAACTCCACTGATGCCATGCTGTTTCTCCGTAAATCTCTGTCTCACATGATCTCTTACGTCATCTCTTACATCATCATAGTGGGAGGTATTACTTGTACTGTCCCAAACATTAACCCTTTCAAACCCTTATACCACAATTGCAAAGGAGACATTCTTACTATTTTGTCATCTGGTGAGACTTTAATTGCTCTTAAAGCTGCAATCAAGAATGCAAGACAAAACACCTAACTTTTTGCTGTTTTTTTAAAGCCTGATAAGGAAACACGGGGTAATTTAGTGCTGGTGGTTCACCTGATGCCAATACATAATCAGAAAATGATCCTGTCTGACTTGTGTCAACATTTTAGAGTTTAATTGTTCTCCAGATTGTAGGCCAGAACCCAGCATTAGAGAGCAGATTTTCCTTCACTTTTTTAAGTGTGATTGTTACAATTGTGAAGTTGTAGGATACAGAAATTAAGATACAGGAGCATGAAAGAAAGTGGAAAAAGAGTGCTATAAAATCATTACTACAGATTTCAAATGAAGATATTGCACTTTTCATACTGTTATAGTACAAATTTCTTTTCCGCCAAATGCCCCTTTAATCCTTGTACTTAAACACCTAATTTTAGGCCTTGCCAAAATAGTTTGCATTGAGTGATTGTGTTGTTGTGTTCAGGCATCTTTCAGGAATAGTCTTCATTTTTTGTTATTATTGTGCATACCTATTTTAATTTAAATCTTGTGTTTATAAGATATGTCTTTATTGCTACTGCTGGAACACAACATGTAGTTTACTGGTATACCCCCAGAAGGGGCAGCTTTCACTATTAGCTATAATATTGTATTATGCAACCTTAAAGATCAGAGCTAACTTTATTACCTTAGTATTCTTCTTTTCCTTTCTCTCTGTTTTATTTTATTCTTCCAACATTCTCATTGCTTTTTTCCTTAATAAACTTTACTTTCCTATTTTATTCTATTTTCTTAATAGCCAGTAATACTGTCTTTGTTTTTATTCTGCATCCAGAGTCTCAAAATTTATTTTGTCTACTTCTGAGTCCAAGTCAGTATTTGATATGATTTTCCAAGGTCACAGAGGAAGTTCTGCCATTCAAGGATGTAATTGTCAAGTGAGGAGGGATCAAACAGTTTCCCTCTTTTCCTTCTCCTTGTTTGAGCACAACAGTTTTAATTCTTAAAGTGAATGGACCAGCCAATTCATTAGGTGTTTGATTACTTGTTATGATCATAAAAAGAACCAATCGGACAGGTTTTCTTGAGTTAACAAAGAAAGAGGTTAACTTTATTGTACCTAACCTGAACTAATAAAATAATAAACAACATGCCAACTTTCACTCACACACACACAAGGGGTTTACACACACACACAAATAGGTTATAGAGTGGAGAAAGGTAGATTGGTTGAGTTAGAGTCCACAGGAAAAAAAAGGGGGTGTACAGTCTGTGGCGTTTGGTGACTTGGTTGGTTTCTAGCTGAATTCAATGGTCCTGAGGCTTTTAGTTTGAAGAGGTAGATGACTGGTTCAGTGAGTCTCTTGGAGATAGTGATGCAGATGATTTCCTCCAACGAGGTTTCTGATTGCAGCCAGAGTATGCAAAGGTAGTCAGTCAACAAGCAGGATTTGAAAGCTTTCAAGCTGGAATGGAGAGAGAGAGAAGAACCCCCACTTAGGGTCTGCTCACGTCAGAGTCCAAATCCTATCCTCTGCTGCAGACAAAAACACCAGCTTAAAACCACAGATGGGGAGGGACATGTCACATGACAGTCACTGAGTGATGCAAACATGCAGCTAACAGTATGTCTCTGCTTGCTGAGTGAACAGGTAGTTCCTTTAAACTTCCTGGGTCTTGATTTTTGCTGGGAAATGCACAGACATTTTGTCTCCCTTCTCATGGTCCTTTGCAATGTAAGATATAGTGTAGCAAACTAGGCGATCATCTTAAGTTGGATAGATGACTTTGATGGCAGCTTGTTTTTTAAAAATGTCTTTTCTAAAAAAAAAATCAGATCTCCAGTCAGTGGATTAAATAAAAGTATCATTCAACAAAACACACTGGCGTAACAAAGGGTTTATCTCAGTCCCAGCGATGCGATGATGCCTCAGTAAGTTAACGTGGTGATAGTTCTTCAAGGTTAAATAATTATCCATTCAGTGATCTGTCTACTCTGGCAGGCTGTAACTAGTGGAGTTTTAAAAAAAAAAAATTTTCATGGGATGTGGGCCTCACTGGCAAGGCCAGCATTTCTTGCCTATCCCTAATTGCTCTTGAACTGAGTGAAATGGCCTAGCAGTCCAGAGGGCAGTTAAGAGTCAACCACATTGCTGTGGGTCTGGGGTCGCATATAGGCCATACCAGGTAAGGATGGCAGATTTCCTTCCGTAAAGGACATTAGTGAACCAGATGGGTTTTTATGACAATCAATGATCATTTCATAGCGTCATTACTGAGACTAGATTTTAAGTCCAGATTTTTATTAATTAATTGAATTTAAATTCCACCATCTACTGTGGGATTTGAACCCACGTCCCCAGGGTATTAACCTGGGCCTCTGGATTACTAGTCTAGTGACAAAACTACTATGCACTGTCTCCCCATAAAGTGCCACAAGGATCAGTGGTGAGGACTCAGCTATTTACAATCTGTATTAATGACTTAGACAGAGACTGAGTAGTGTGTCCAAGTTTGCTGATGATACAAAGTTAGGTGGGAATGTAAGCTGTGAGGAGGACACAGAAGATGCCAAAGGTTATAGGCAGGTTAAGTTAGGCAACAAGGTGGCAGATGTAGTATAATGTGGGGAAGTGTGAGGTTATTCACTTTGGTAATAAGAATAGAAAAGCAGAACATGTTTAAAAGGCATGAAACTTTTATATGTTGCTGTTCAAAGAGATTTGAGTGTGCTTGTACAAGGAACACAAAGTTAGCATTCAGGTACAACAAGCAATTAGGAAGGAAAATGGCATGTTGGCCTTTATTGCAAGGGGGCTGGAATACAAAACAAGGAAGTCTTGCGATAGTTGTACAAGGCTTTGGTGAGACCACACCTGGAGCACTGTGCGCAGTTTTGGTCTCCAAACCTGAGGAAGGATATGCTTGCCTCTGAGGAGGTTCGGCAAAGGTTTACCAGATTGGTTCCTGGGATGCAAGAGTTGTCCTATGATGAGAGGCTGCATAAATTGGGCCCATGCTCTCTGGAGTTGAGAAGAATGAGAGGTGATCTGATTGAAACATAAAGGGATTGAAAGGGTAGACACTGAGAGGTTGTTCCCCTGGCTGAGGAATCAAAAACATGGGACACAGTCTCAGGATAACTGTTCGCTTATTTAGAACTGAGATGAGGAGAAATGTCTTCACTCAGAGGGATGTGGATGCCCTATGGCTGAGTATATTCAAGGCTGGGACAGATAGATTTTTGATCTCTTGGGGAATCAATGGACACGGGGAGCAGGTGGAAATTTGGAGTTGAGGCATAAGATCAACCATGATCGTATTGAATGGCGGAGCAGGTTCGAGGGGCTGAATGGTCTACTCCTATTTCTTATGTTCTTACGTGATTGAATCTAATGCTGATTTTTTTTAATACAATTATGAAAAGTGAAACTATTAATTATTCGAATTATGTAACAATTTCTTGTATTGTAATTTTTTTCTTGAAAAAGTCTTTGAATGTGTTGCCACCTTCCGAATCTGTTCCCATCTTTCCTGGACCTCCATATTTGAATCTGGCCACAGTACTGAAACAGCTCTTATCAAAGTCTTAAATGACATCCTATGTGACTGTGACAAAGGTAAACTTTCCCACCTCGTCCTTCTTGACCAGGCTGCAGACTTTGACATGGCTAGCCACACCATCCTCCTCCAATGGCAGTTGGGCAGCACAGTGGCGCAGTGGTTAGCACTGCAGCCTCACAGCTCTAGGGACCCGGGTTCGATTCTGGGTACTGCCTGTGTGGAGTTTGCAAGTTCTCCCTGTGTCTGCGTGGGTTTTCTCCGGGTCCTCCGGTTTCCTCCCACAAGCCAAAAGACTTGCAGGTTGGTAGGTAAATTGGCCATTATAAATTGTCACTAGTATAGGTAGGTGGTAGGGAAATGTAGGGACAGGTGGGGATGTTTGGTAGGAATATGGGATTAGTGTAGGATTAGTATAAATGGGTGGTTGATGGTCGGCACAGACTTGGTGGGCCGAAGGGCCTGTTTCAGTGCTGTATCTCTAATCTAATCTAATCTAATCTAATGCCTCTCCATTGTCATCCAGCTGAGTGGGACTGCTCTCACCTGGTTCCATTCTTATTTATCTAATTGTAGCCAGAGAATCACTTGCAATGACTTCTCTTCCTGCTTCCACACCATCACCTCTGATTTACTCCAAGGATCTATCCTTGGTCCCCTTTTATTTCTCATCTGCATGCTGTCCCTTGGCAACATCATCCGAAAGCACAGTGATAGTTTTCACATGTATGCTGACAACATCACCACCACTTTTCTCGACTTCTCCACTATTACTAAAGTATCACACTGCCTATCTGACATCCAGTACTGGATGAGCAGAAATTTCCTCTAATTATATATTGAGAAGACTGAAGCCATCGTTTTCAGTCCCCGCTCCAAACTCCGTTCCCTAACTACCAACTCAATCCCTGTTCCTGGCAACAGTCTGAGATTAAGCCAGTCTGTTCGCAATCTTGATGTCGCATTTGACCTGAGTTGAGCTTCTGACCTCATTTGTGCCATCACTAAGATCACCTATTTCCACCTCTGTAACATCGCCTGACTTCGCTCCTGTCTCAGCTCATCTGCTGCTGAAACCCTCATTCATGCCTTTGTTACTTCTAGACTTGACTATTCCAATACATTCCTGGCTGGTCTCCCACGTTGTTCTGTCTGTAAACTTGAGGTCATTGAGGTCATCCTAAACTATGCTGCCCGTATCACACCAAATCCCATTCCCCTATCTCCCCTGTGCCCGCTGACCAAATTGGTTCCCGGTCAAGCAATATCTTGATTTTAAAATTCTCTTCCTTGTTTTAAAATCCACACCCCCCCTCCATGGCCCCACAACCCTCCAAGATATCTGAGCTCCTCTAATCCTGGCCTCTTGTCCAGAAGGAGGTGAGAAGTAACAGAGCTTTGTCTCTTTTTTAAAAAAAAAAGACAGCCTAGAGAGAGAATCCAGAAAGAGAGAGAAACACCCTTGCAGCTTGTTTTCCAGCAAGCCAGAAGGCATGTGCCTTGCTGTAGAATCTTACATCTACACTAGACAGCAGTAAACTGGAAGTGATCCACTGCCTTCAGCTGAACTTTCGACCAAGAGAGAAATCTACAATCATCTCCGCCTTGCACCCATTGAGAACTTGATTTCCAAGAGAATTTAACAAGTTTATTGTGACCTCCTTGCCCCCGCCCAACTAAAAATCACTTTCCCTTTTTTCCCTCTCTGTCTCTTCTCGTGTATGTGTTTGTGAATGTGTGAATGGATGCAGTTGTGGTAATTTCGGGATAAGGTGTATTGATCAATGAGCAATTGATTTTCAGTTTTTTAAACCTATAAGGAAACCTTTCGCTGTCCGTTTATTTGAAAAATAAAACACCAAGGGGTTAAACCCTAATAACAAAATACACTTGCTGTGGTCAGATGGGGAGTTGAACAGTTGAAACCAACCACATCACACCACATGGCTGTAACATTAGGGTTGATAAGTCACCTGGTCCGGATGGCTTGCATCCCAGGTTGCTAAAGGAAGTGGGGATGGAGATAGCAGAAGGGCTTGCCATAATCTTTCAATCTTCCCTGGATAGAGGGGAGGTGCAAAAGGATTGGAGAGTGACATGAAAGGGGGTAAGGACAGTCGAAGCAACTACAGGCCAGTTAGTGGTGGATAAGATTTTGAAACAATAATTAGTGAAAAAATCAACACATGCTTGGAGAGGTTTGAGTTAATTAAGGAGAGCCAGCAGTGATTTATAAAAGGCAGATCATACTTGACTAATCCAATTAAATTTTTGGATGAATTAACAGAGAAGGTTAAATGCAGTGGATGTTGTTTATATGGATTTTAAGAAAGCATTTGATATGGTACCATGTAAAAGGCTGGTTAACAAAATTGAGGCTCATGCAATAGAAGGATCAGCATCTAATTGGATAAAAAAAAATTGGCTTAAGGCCAGAAAACGTTGGCTCGAAGCAAATGGTTGTTTTTCAGACTGGAGGGACTGCAGGATGATAGACAGTGGTGTTTCCTCAGGTTCAGGGCTGGGACCGCTGCTTTTTTTGCTATATATAAATGATTTGGATCTTCGAATACAGAGCAGAATCTCAAAATTTGTAATGACACCTGTTATGCAGACCCCCACCTGCCAAGAATGAGGCATATTAATTTTGTCATATGAACATTGATTTTAAACTGTTGCTGGAGCAAGGAAATAACTTGTAAAACAGATCAGCCATGGCTGGAAAAACATTTATATGCCAACAGACAATGCTTGTGGAGACAAAGGACCATTTCCTGACACATTCAACCTACAATGGACTTTGATCACCAGACATTGAAGGTGAGGAAGCTCACATTCCAGGATGACTGCTAAGATGGCCGAATCCACAAACAGACATGGTCAAACCAGCTAGTCACATAACTAACCTGCTGAGCAGGTACAGACAGAGTTTGAGAGGAAAAGACTGTTTGCTCCTGGACTGACAAGACCTCTACTGTCTGCTCCCATCTCTTTCTCATGGACTCCAAATCTACTGAAGACATGAACCTCAAGAGATAAAAATCTCCTACATCGAACAAGGTTTAAGAAGAATACTGGGCCCCAATGAAAAGCAAAATCTACCTATAATCAAGGACTCTACAACGAGCTCAAAAAACAGTAACAAACCATCTTCAGATATTGCCTCAAACTTTTCCACTTTATTTCTTCTGCTCTTTTCTGTCTCTATCTGCATGTGTGTTTATTGCGTATGAATGCTAGCATGGACATGTCGTGTATCCGTAGGTGTTATCCGAATTAGAGTTTAAGTTTAATAAATTTCAACTTTTCTTCTTTAAACCTAAGAAAACCTGTTTGGCTGGTTTCTTAGCCTTACAATTGGAAAGTGGTGAACAAGGATTCACCAAGGGGGAGCTAAAAACATGGTGTGTTTAAAATTAAACTCTGTTATGGTAAGACCAGGTGAAGGCTGAAAGGGAACCCTAGACCCCTTTCTCACCTGGTCGGAACACACCAAACTTGGGGGAGTGGCAAACAGTGAGGATGATTTGAACCACCTGCAACAGGACGTAGATAGGCTAGCAGAATGGGCAGAGGTGGCAGATGGAATTTAATACTGACAAGTGTGAGGTGGAACATTTTGGCAGAAGGAATAGGGAGAGAGAATATATATTTATTGCGCAGTTCTAAAGAGTGTGCAGGAACAGAGGGACTTGGGGATGCATGTGCATCAATCTTTAAAGGAGGCAGGACATAGTGAGAGAGTGGTTAGTAAGCATATGGGATCTTGGGCTTCATAAACAGAGGCACTGAATACAAAAGCAGGGAAGTTATGCTGAACCTTTATAATGCTCTGGTTCAGCCCGAACTGCAGTATTGCAACCAGTTCTAGTCACCACACTTTAGGAAGGATGTGAGGATTCTTGAGAGGGTTCAGAGGAGATTTACCGGAATGTTTCCAGGGATGGGAAATTTTACTTACAAGGTTGGATTGGAAAAACTAGAGTAGTTCTCCTTAGAACAAAGGAGATTGAGGGGAGATTTAATAGAAGTGTACAAGATTATGGCAAGCTTAGGTAAGTTAAGCAAGGAAAAACTATTCCCATTAACTGATGGCACAACAACTAGGGGACACAGATTGTAGGTTTTGGGCAAGAGTTGTGGGGGAGTGTGAGAAAGAACATTTAACACAGCTAGTGATAATGACTTGGAACTCGCTGCCCACAAGGGTGGTGGAAGCAGAGACAATCAATGACTTCAATGGGAAATTGGATGACCACTTGAAGGAAACAGACTTGCTACGGGGATCGGGTGGGGGAATGGGACTGAGTAGCTCTGTGGAGAGCCAGTATGGACTTGATGGCCAAATAGCCTCCTTCTGTGCCATAAATGACTCTATGACCCTCAGCACTGAGCCTGCTCCACTCAGGTTCTAATGAGAATACTGCGGCCTAACATGAACTCATGTTGACTATTGCAATGAGATCCTTGGCCAAATTTCGGGCGTGCCTTGGGCTTCTTGCCTCAATTGCACACTAGAAGCATGCTGTCAGTTATTAGTTTGCAAAAATGAGCCGTGACAAATTTTTGCCCAAATGAATGATGTGCAAATTAAGTAGTTTTTGATTTGGCACTGACTATATAAGTAAAAACATGAGAACCCCAGAAGAGTGCTTTACCATCTGTGTGGGACTCCATAATTTCTAATGAATCTCATTACTGAAAATACTTATCTCTGTCTAATTTTAGTTAAATATGTTTTAAACCATTTGCAGGTTTTTTTTTAATGAACTTTGTATTCATCAGGGTCAGGGATTTTAGTGCTGGGAAATGGAATCCAGAGGTCATGAAAGGCCCTGTTTCAACGTGTCTTTTTTGTTTTATCTTGGGGACTAGCTTCCAAGCCCTCACATTCATTTTGCATAGGATTCCTACAAAATTTCAAGCTTTAGACATCTTAGCTTGGAACTCGGGGGCAGGGGAAGGACAAAATTACTCCCAACTCAAAAAATATAAGATAAATCAAAGTCCAAATTTTTACCTGATTATGCAATTTCCGAAACACAGCTTTCCTCTGTGCTTTCTAGAAGCATTCAAATGCTTTAAAAACCGAAAACTAGCCAGTTAGAAAACACTTTCAAGAATGCAGACGAACAAGCCAAACAGCCCTTTTATCTGTATAAGAAGTACACTGAGGTCCACTCTAGTTGTGAAGTGTGTTGTTCTTGCAAGAGCACAGAAGTCTTAAAACAAGATTTATAAAATATGGGACTCCTGTTCCTGACTGCTCCCCAATTTCCCCAAATGCATATGCCTAGTTGTCAGCTGACGAGAGATTGAGATCAGCTAGAATGCCCCCCACAATCAAATATGCCAACACATATGAAAGGTGGCTATTTGTTGAGGGACCAGTGGGTGTCTGGCATGTGTATAGAAACCCTAGTGCCTTCAAGAGAGGAAGAGGAGAAATGTGGATTATGTATAAATAAGTAAGACTAAAATATACTTTTAATCCAATTAATGATTTATTTGTTGCAGAAGACTGGATTTAGAAAATATCTGCCCAGGAACAGTTACATGAGATCCATTTTTTTGAATGGACCCTTTGCTTTTGGATAGAATAAAATCCTCAGCTACTCTGAGACTTCACAGCAAAGGCATGGTTGTTAAAATGCTAAAATGTGATTCCTCACTTTTAATTGGTGTCACAGATTGATCTGTTTCTGGCACTTCCCGCTGTGTCATGTGTTATTTATTTACTTTATTCTTTGGCAAGGAGCTCTGTTGGCAAATTGCACTGTTCCAGTTTTAAGGAGCTAGTAGTTATATTGTTGATTCAACCTGGCTATCTAATTAAAAACGTTTGTAGTCAACTGCAGAGGGATTCATTTATTTCCTCCGTACCTTCAAGCTCGATGTATTTTATTTTACTGTAACTTTACAGAATATTTGCCTTTAGAAATGTGAACAAAATAGGAATTTAGAAATAGATAATGACTCCCGAAGTGAAATATGAAATCATCTCTTTCCTCTCAGGTAATGTGCTTCCTCCACATGTGCCAAACCAGAAAGCTAGAAAGACCTTACTTGTAGTCAAAAATGCCAATGTTTGTGGGGTCAGGGGAGGTCATCTGTTTTACTTGTGAATGGCAGGTGCCTGTGCTGTGACAGGGGTTGGCCGGGGGTGAGAGATAGGGGATGGGATGCAAGGTCCTAGGTACTCTTGACGTGTACTGGAACTTGGATGTAGTCCCACTGGCTCCATTACAAAGGATATATTAAAAAAATTAAATATCATCTCTTGCTTCCGGGGTCCACAATCCGGTCTGGACCCCCACATGGGGCCAAGGTCTGCAGCTTGATGATATGACATGCCTGATATACTGCCACCATGATACACCCGGTCCCACTCAGATCACCACCATGGGGGCCTTTGGCATGGGAGATCCCGCTCCCCTTACCCCAACTCCTTGTTATGCCACAGACTTTTGAAAATAGTGGCTGGAATCTGCTCCTCTTGGAAATTTCGTTGCAAGTCAAGGACTTAGATATGCTGGATCCTGCTCTAATTTGCAGGAGTTATAGGGAGAATGCATCAGAAAGGACACAGATTTTCTGTCCCTAGGTCTTTGTGCCTTAAATGGTAGGTATACACACGATCCCTTCAACTCACATTCCCACCTAGTTTTGTGTCATCAGCAGACTTGGAAATATTACATTTGATCCCCACATCCAAATCATTGATATATATTGTGAATAGCTAGGGTCCAAGCACTGATCCTTGCAGTGCCCCATTAATCACAGCTTGCCAACCTGAGAATAACTCATTCATTCCTACTCTCTGTTAACCAATTCTCAATCCTTACCAATATATTACCCCAAAACACTTGCTCTACATATATAGCTTGAAGGAAAAATCCAAGTTTTGAAGGCACAAAATTGATGCTACATTTATGTGGGAAATCTGGGGGTATGCTCCCCATAAAACAGTTTTAACACTTTACAACAGAATTTAAGATTTTATAAGCATGATTACAAGAGGAATAATGTAATGATACATTTGTCAAAATCGTTGATTAGGCCACAGTTAGAGGACTATAGAAAACATAGTAAAGCCATAGAAACCATGCAGCATAGATTCACCAGGTCAATGCCAGGGGTGGGAAGCTATAGTTATAAGAAGAAACTGGCATTCTTCACCCTCTCCATCATCAATTTAATCTGGCATTCTTCCAACCCTCCAAACGAGTTGAGCTACTACTCTTCCACTTGTCACCCATTTAAGATGACACTCAAGACTGCAGTTCCACCCCAAACAAGGTCCTGTGAATACTTGAAGTAGAGGCTGGGACCCAGCGTATCTGTGTCTGGGCTAGATTTGTGCACTTTGTGCCATCCTGCTGCGTGAGTTGTGATAGAGTGTGCATGGAAGGCTGGTAAATATTCAGGGCCTCTGGTTTTGGAAGTTAGTACAGGGAGTTTGTGGGAGTGTAGGTATTTTAAGGAGCTTCCCCCATGCAGAAACGTTTGAAAATTACTGCTGTATTGTATGTATATATTGAAAGGGGGGAATGGTGTTTGGGGGGGGGGGGGTGGTTGATGGGAGATGGCTTCTGTGTACGAAATGTAGCAAAATCTGGGTTCTCTGTGCACATGTTTTTCCTTCTGTTATATAAAGAAATCAAAAGAAATAATTGCATTGTTGAACAGTCCTATTTTGAAATGTCTGAAAACACGTCCCACACAAAATGTATTTCTGCTGCAGTGACTGTTATGTAGACAACTTATAAGACAACTTTCTGCGTTGATGTCAAACACAGCTTTAACTCTCAAAGAAATAACAAAGATGCTTTTTAAAGAAAGGAGCAGGATTGATTTTTTTTTAAAGTGAGGAAAGTCAACGTTGGAGAGTGAGATACATTTTTGCAATCTTCAATCTCAGTATCAAGGTCCTTCCAGATCAGTTTTGACACAGGGAGAGGCTCAGTAACCCTAATCCACTAACCCTAACTCACTAACCCACTAACACAACTTATCTACCAACCTCAGAAGTGAACATGGAATTTTCATTCTCCATAACTACCATGCAGCCTTCCTGAAGGAGACAAACAATTTAATGCCAACTTCTGTTGATTTATATGCAGCATTGTGCTGTAGTCCCCACTCATTAACAACTGGGTTAAGACTTCACTGATTCTTGCATGTGTAGCTTACAGTTGTCAAAAAGCAGAGACCAGCATCTTGTCAGTTTGGGCAAAATATGCTCCACAGATCCCACAGGCAAAAGGGCAGAATGCTAATTCAATGCCTACAGCTTCTTTTAACAGTGGAATATTGTGGGGTGCCATTCTCATATCTCGAATAGTATGGGGAAGATTTGGTGAGACTCTGTGCCACTGCTGGGGCCTCACACACATCAGCTGATTTTTCATCTATTGACTTCAATGGATGGAAAATTGCAGTGCCCCTGTGATTTCCCAATAATCTATCTGCTACATTGATGGTTCCATTGGTGGGGGGGGGCTCATAAAATTTTGCAATGTACTTTTATGCCTTCGGAGTATTCTGAACTAATCACACTGTTTATTTAAAGATTTAACAGTTTTTGAATAAATTCATTTAGCATTTTCAATTGGACGAGTTTAATGGAACAGCGCCAAAATCAATCGACACTTAAAAATCCTGAGGGCAAAGTAGCAAGTGGGAGCCAAAGCTCGTATCTAATTAAATATCATCATCTATAGATTAAAAGAGGACATGTAAGAATTTCTGTTAGCTATTTTTAGCTTTTTTATGGGAAAATTTAATAAACTTCCCTTTTTTATTTTATTCCCTTTTTAATCTTTTCATTTTTCACCTGCTCCCACGCTGCTGCAAATTGCGCTCATCAACAAGTGGCATCAGATACTGATTCTTCCAAGATTCTTTCTCCCACTCTGCCCCCTCCATGCCAGTAGCTGCCACCGCTGCATCTTATTGACTCCACTTGAGGCAGCTCAGAAAGTGAACTGAACAAAATATGACTCAACCCTGTTGCTTGGTATATTTTCTGTGTTTCTATGGCTCTGGCTGTTAACATGCCAGGGCTGAGGCTGACTAACTGTTGTTGTGTTTTCAACT
Organism: Heterodontus francisci; assembly: GCF_036365525.1. NCBI lineage: Eukaryota > Metazoa > Chordata > Chondrichthyes > Heterodontiformes > Heterodontidae > Heterodontus > Heterodontus francisci. The sequence goes on along the minus strand of NC_090383.1, from coordinate 99,911,504 downwards.
TCAGGTAGGCTTTCAGTAACCAGCACATTTTAAAAGGGGACAGAACTCCAGTATTTGGGAGCAGCACACCTTATCATTTTTTAAAGAAGGGCAACACAAAGGGTCTCACTTATGGTCATTTGCCATCCTAGAAGTGCCCCAGTAGACAGTTTCCTATGGTACAACTGTGACTATACTTCAAAGGAACTTCATTGTAAAGCACCTTGAGGTTGTGAAACGTGCTGTAGAAATGCAAGTTTTTTTTTTAAATGAAAGGAACAGCCAGGTTCTTCCTTCCCTGTGGATGAGGCCAATATTTCACTGTGGGGGAATTCATGAGCATACACCCTCTTTCCATTGTTCTCTAACCCGTGCGTTGTAGTCCCAAAGAGCTGTTCCATTGATGCACAAGAACACAAGAAATAGGAGCAGAAGTAGACCATATGGCCTATTGAGTCTGCTCCATCATTCAATACGATCTTGGGCTTCAATTCCACTTTCCTGCCTGCTCCCCATATCCCTTGATTCCCTGCGAGACCAAAAATCTGTCTATCCCAGCCTTAAATGTATTCAATGATGGAGCATCCACACCATCTGGGGCAGAGAATTCCAAAGATTTACAACCCTTTGAATGTAGTAATTTCTCCTTATTTCAGTCCTGAATGATTGGCCCCTTATCCTGAGACTGTGTCCCCTTGTTCTAGATTCCCTGACCAGCGGGAGCAATCTCTCAGCTTCTACCCTATCAAGCTCTTTCAGAATCTTGTATGTCTCAATTAGATCACCTCTCATTCTTCTAAACTCCAGAGAATATAGGCCCAATGCGGTTCTTCAATAAATCTTGTAATACTTTGCGCTCCTCTGATAGCTATATCCTGGCACTAATTAATTTTTATCATGTTATCATTTGACTTCCATAGTTAAAAACAAATTTCAAATGAAACATTTTACATTTTAATAAGAGAAAACCTTGTCACTCTGGAGAGATCCTTAACAGCCTTTAAGCAGCAGATAATGATGTAAATTTGCTATCCACAGTTGCGTAAAAATAAGTTACAGGGCATGCCTTGTGTCAATGTGAAGCAGTTCTTCACATCATACACACTGGCACAAGATACACAGTGTAGCCATGTTGAACCTGTATGTTTCAGAGTTTCTCTAGCACCGTGTGTTCCCCTAAACAGGCACTTCTGCAGCGATCCCAAAGTGCTCCACAGCTAATTAATTACTTTTGTAATGCAAACAAATGTGAAAGTCAATTTGTGTACACAAAGGAGCCACAAACAGCAATTGAGATAAATGACCAGTTTATCTGTTTTTGGTGCTGTTGGTTGAGGCATGAGTGTTGGCCAGGACATGAGAACTCCCCTACGTTTTTTTGAATAGTATCATGGGATTTTTGGGTGGAATCTTACCAGCCCCACAGAGGTGGCTTTGGAGGTGGGGATCTGGGGAAATTTTGAAAGTTGGGCCTTGAGTCAGCTCCCCAATGCATTGTCATCTCTGTGTGCTTTTGTCAGAGGCAGCAGAGTTAGGCAAATTAAGGCCCCACCTAGAGGCAGGTTTCAAATGCTGACAGTATTTTCCTGGCGTCAGACTGCACTGCCCCCTCCCTCTCCTGCTGAGTCCAGAGGCGTGCAGCAACTTGGAAGTAGCCTCCCAGCAGTACCTCCTCTCATTGGCACAATGAATGAGCCACAAGAATGAAACGGCCAGAGCCTCGGCCATAACTGTTCCTTTTGGAGGGGTTTCCCCTCTACACCGATGGCCCAAAGAACAGTGAGCCTTCTTTATATTTAAAATTTAAGCATGCTTCCAAGAGCGCCTCCAATTTGAGGTGCCCTCACACTCCCCTACCTGCCTCAACAGCACTCACCTCTCCCGGTTGTCCAGTGCTTCAGACCCTCCTATTGGGTCTTCAATCTTGGGAACCTGCCTGCCCACCTTAACTGGATGGCGAACATGGAGCCGGCCTGTTAATTGGCCACCTCCCATATGATTGCGCTGGAGGGCGACTGCAGAAGCGAGCAGGGACCCGCAATTGCCCCAACACCAGAAAATTTTTAATGTTGATAAGATTCTGCCCTTTATTTCCACTGGACAAGGCAAATCAGGCTCTTAATTAATGTCTCATCACAGCTTGGATGATTCATCCTAGATTTATGTGCTGAAGTCCTGAACTCTCAACCATCTGACATAGAAGCAAGTTAACCTACAGCCAATAAAATAAAAGCAAAATACTGCGGATGCTAGAAATCCAGAATAAAAACAAAGTGCTGGAAATACTAGCAGGTCAGGCAGCATCTGTGGAGAGAGAAACAGAGTTAATGTTTCAGGCCAGTGATCCTTCAACAGAATTCTGATGAAAAGTCACAGACCCGAAACATTAACTCTGTTTCTCTCTCCACAGATGCTGCCAGACCTGCTGAGTATTTCCAGCACTTTGTCTTTATTACCTAGAGCCACACTGAGTGGGACCATTGGAAGTTTTTAATAAGAACACAGGTAATCTGCAGGACCATCAGCCAGTATCAAGCACTCCCAGGTCAGACGCAGCAAGTTTCCAGAGTAAATGTCTCTTTCCAATAAGATGCCTCAGAAGAACATCAATGTTGTACCTGTGCTATGTTTGTTTTCCCCTGCCAGCCATCCCTATGGCCCTGATGTGTCTCCATTTTAACCTCCAGAAAAAAATGTCACACTACACCAATGTGACTAGTTTTTTTTCACACACCATCCGTTCCTGTAACCTACCTGAAAGTGATCACTGATTCAGTGTTAAATGAGGGCAATATTGTGTTTTTTGTTCACGGCCGCTAGGAACTGACGCCCTGAACTTCTGAGAACCTTCTGGTGAACTCATGGTGGAAGGCTCAGGAAGTAGGGATCCAGATACACCAGGACTGGCCTGATTCCTAATTTCCATGGAGTTTTTTGGAGCAGAATGTCTGTTCATCCCAAACATGGTAATCTGTGCCAGGGGTGGGAAGACAGTATGGTTAGGGAAGGGAACTCCCGAGCCAGGAATTTCCTTATCTTTGATCTGCGAATCCAACAATAGGCTATTATTCTGGGTGAGAAAAAGCATACTCGTCCACTGACTCATGAGAGTGAGTGTCCAGGCTTGAGATTTGTTTGGTCCACCGAAGACTTGACCAACTTTTGAGATTTTGTCAGGCCCCTTAAAAAGTGATTCTGTTTGGCCTCTTCTGAGCAGCTGGTGCTGGCAAGCCCACGAAGGACTTTCCAGAGTCTCTTTTTGGCAGCGTTTGAGATATGGCAGAACTTGCACTTACTGTCTGAGATTTGAAGGGATGAGGAAACTCCTGACCTGAGGGTCTATTATCCCAGATATGCACCCCCACCCCTCCCTCATCCCACCCAGCATATCTGTTGCGTGTGAAACTGTTTAGTTCTGTCCCAAAGAGATCCCAAAGAAATTAGGAGCCCAGGCCATGAAATGGTGTAGCTGAGTTCCAGGATAATTCCCAGGCCTTCTGCTGGACATTCACCAGAAGGCCAGTAGAAATTTAGGGACCTAGTTAATCCAAAACACAAAATTGTATTATTTGCAACTAAATCAGTAATCTGTCTCAGATAGAAACGTTTCAGCTAACAGTCAGAAGAACTTTGATTCTTAAGGTCTGGGAAAGAATTGAGTCCAGATCCTAGAACTGAAGGTCCAGCACCCTACATCAGGCAGTCTCCAAACTCTTTGGGAATTAAAATTCTCTTTTAGGGCTATTTTAAAAAAAAATCATTTTCATTTTATAGGCCAGCATTTATTGCCGATACCAGGTTATACTGAGAAGGTGGTGGGCTTGTTCAGCCATTTCAGACAGCAGTTAAAAGAACTTTTGTGGAACAGTTGGGTTTTTATGACAATCCATCAGTTTTATGACCACTTTAAATTATACCAGAGTTTTTATTTTTTAAACAGAATTCAAGTTTTCAATCTGTCATGGCAGGATTTAAACGCACATTCTCTGAATTACTAGTCTAGTAACATAATCACTACATTGCCGTATCCATGTAAATTGGTGCATTAGCTCCAACAGAGGATAGTATATTAGGAGCAATGTGAGGAAGTTATATCTCACAAAAGCCTTAGATGAACTTTATCCTGGAATTGGATCTGCAACTCAGAGAGCAACATGTGCCACAGCTTCCATCCAGGCAATGCTTGAAGACTTGATGAAAACAATTGTGGGTCACTGCTCACAGATGCTCTGTTTCAACATGCTAATGAATTAATCAAAATCAAAGCTTGTATATAGCAGCAGACTGACAGGAAATTTTGAAAGATTTGGTATTGCCACGGTAAAGAGTTCCCCATGTGACCATTTAAGCACCATAGAATCTTAGACTGGTTACAGAACAGAAAGAGGCCATTTAGCCTGTTGAATCTGTGCTGGCAAGAGCAGCACAGCTAGTCCCAGCCCTCTGCCCTTTCCCTGTAACCCTGCAAATTTTTTCCCTTCAAGTACTTATCAAATTCCCTTTTGAAAGCCCCGATGGAATCTACCTTCACTGCCCCTTCGGTGAGCGCAGAGGATATCCCCTTGGTGTTAATCAAAAGTAAAAATTGTTGAATGTGCACATGGTATGCAATCACCGCAGAATATAATTGCAGAGTGAAAATAAGTTAGATTGTAAGGCTCTCAGATGTTGCCTCCTCTGGAACCTCCTTACTGCCCACAAAGAATCACAAAAATGGATATTTGTGAGGCAGGAATTCCAATGTGTCGGCATTTGTTGTATTCAAAGAATGGTCTTGCTATTTGGGCCACATTGGGTTTGTTTCACAGTTGGCTACAGTTATGGCACAGAAAGAGGCCATTCAGCCCAGCATGTCTACGCCGGCTGAAAAGCTGATCGCCCAAACTAATCACACCTTCCAGCATCTGGTCCGTAGCCTTGCAGGTTACAGCACTTCAGGTGCAGATACCTTTTAAATGAGTTGAGGGTTTCTGCCTCCACCACTGATGCAGGCAGTGAATTCTAGACACCCAATAACCTCTGGGTGAAAAAAGTGTTCCCTCATGTCCCCTCTAATCCTTCTACCAATCTCCTTAAATCTGTGCCCCCTGGTAATTGACCTCTTCGCTAGGAGAAACAGGTCCTTCCTGTCTACTCTATCTAAGCCTCTCATAATTTGTACGCCTCAATTAAGTCACCCCCCCAACCTCCTCTGTTCTAAGGAAAACAACCCTAGCCTATCCAATCTTTCCTCATAGCTGCAATTTTCAACATAGAATAGTGGTGGTGTGCTGTGTGCTGTGTAACGATTAAAAAAGGCAGCTGCATGCTGCTGTAGGATGAATGGGAGCAAGTTATGACAGGAGAATGGTAAGAAACTCCTAAGTCACTACAGTGCCTGGTAATATGTTCCATTGGATTTTAGTTTTATAAAAGAAACATATCACAGTTTTTTATATTAAAGCCATTCATGTTGAGAAAAGAAAGATTGGCCTCGATTATTTTTTCAGTCAGTGTTGAACGGTGCTCGTCCTTTATTGCACTTACAGCTGTCTACAGACCTTCATGGATTTTTGCACGGCAACTCATGGTAATTAGAGATCCATTTTGGCATGGTGCCCTCTACAGGGGATCTGGGACCTGGGTGAACAGGTCAGACGGTAGCACGTCTCTTCAACCAATCAAATTAAAGAATCCGCTGAGACTCAGTGATGAATTTTAACCCTCAAACAGGTGGATTGGGTGAAATGCTAATATATTAAAAATCTCAAACTCGACTTCTGGGTTTAACGAAGGTGGGAAGTGGGGGAGGGCAGCCAACCAGTCTCAGGAAGTAGGTTGGCAATTTGAATATTTAAATGAGGCTGGCAGCCTTAGATTTAACCTGCTTTACAGGTTTAACCAAGATGGCCGGATCCGGCTGCTGAAGAAAGGCGAGGACAGCTTCAGAGAGAAGGTAAGTGCCTCTACAGGACTGTTTGTAAGCCAGGAGGAGCAGGAGTACTTCTGCTTCCTCTCCCCCTCCCCCCTCAAGCTAACCTTATTCCCTTGGATCGGACAACCCTCCATACAAAAGCCTTCCTGGTTTCAGGGATCGAACCCACCCACCCCCACGTTTCACCCCCACCCCATGCTCCCAGTAGTAACAGAAAACTGTCAATCAGGCTGACTTCTGGGCGGGGATCCTGGCAAAGAGAAATGGCACACACTTTGTGGCATTAAAAACTCCGCAGCATGTTGCCGAAACTCTGTCCCTCCTCCCCCACCCCCCAACTCCCTTACCATGTCCTGTCAAGATCAGGCCGTACAGTCTAAACCGGGAAGTTTCATTTAGAATATTTAATTCCATGTAAAATCATGCACAGAAAGCAAATCACAGATAGGGCAAGAAAGTTGGGATTCAGGGAGGGAGGGAAAGATAAAAGAGATAGAAAGAAATAGTCAAAATAATTTTAGGATTTTTTAAGTCTCCAACAATAACTAAAATCAGAAGGACTGAGACTCCACAATAGTTAAATAAATTTTTAGTGCCAGAGAGGTTGTTTGGCAGTAATTAAGACCTGCCAAAAATCCACTTACACTTAAATGGACAAGCTCTAACCTTTCCTGACGTGTTTAGTGGGCATCTAGTGGGTAACTAGTACAATTTCACACCCTTCATGTGTTTTAATGTCAAATCTCTCAGCAAGGTGCTGACGTAGCAAAGTTTGTGGAGGATCAGGGCAACTCGGACAGCGACCTCCTGATGCTCGTCTTTAACTGCACGTGTGCGGACACTGGAGGTTGCTGTTCTTAATAACAGTGAGTACTGATAGCCTCACCATTATTCCTAATGCAAAATCTGGGCCACCAATTGTAAAGTTTACGGTGATGTCTTATGCTTATATTACAAATGATAGAACGAGTGTAGTGTGAGTTTAAAGTCACTTTCTGATGTATTTCTTTAATTGTGCTACGTGTACTAGTTTGCTCTGGTAATTCTTTAATATTTCTACCTGATGGTCCACTAGAAATAGTGTGGCAGTCTTCCTCAAAGATCTACTGCAGGCATGCTTAAGATTTACTTGACTGCTTACCTTAACATATGGCAGAAAGTTCTTCCAGCCAGGAGTGTCTGCAGGAGAATAGTTGGTATTGAGGGCTTGCCCTAGCACTCCTAGGACATGGTCTGGAAATGATTTAAGTGCCACTATATATGGCAATAACCGAAAACTAAGTCTTCACATTAGCTGCTGGTCTTTGAGTAAACAGCATTGCACGATAATAAAAGCTCTGAATAACCAATTCCTGGTTCTCTAGGGTATGGGGCAGAATTTCTGTGGGGGTTTGTGACATTCTTCTGGAGTTTTTGTGGCTCTTCTAAAGTTAATATGGGCTGAATTCACCCCTTCCCCCTCCACCCCTCACCAGTGTTAATTAGCCACCACGTCAGGTCTTTTCACACATTTGAGAAGTGACTGACTTATAGAGTTATACAGAACAGAAACAGGCCCTTCGGCCCATCGTGTCTGTGCCAGCCATCATGCACCCAACTATTCTAATCCCATTTTCCAGCACTTGGCCCGTAGCCTTGTATGCTGTGACGTTTCAAGTGCTCATCTAAATACTTCTTAAATGTTGTGAGGGTTCCTGCCTCTACCACCTCTTCAGGAAGTGTGTTCCAGATTCCAACCACCCTCTGGGTGAAAATATTTTTCCTCAAATCCCCTCTAAACCTCCTGCCCCTTATGTTAAATCTATGCCCCCTGTTTATTGACCCCTCCGCTAAGGGAAAAAGTTTCTTCCTATCAATGCCCCTCATAATTTTGTGCACCTCAATCATGTCCCTGCTCAACCTTCTCACTCTAAGGAGAGCCTTTTCAGTCTCTCTTTATAGCTGAAATGCTCCAGCCCAGGCCACATCCTGCTGAATCTCCTCTGCACCCTCTCCAGTGCAATCACATCCTTCCTATAGTGTGGTGCCCAGAACTGTACACAGTTCTCCAGCTGTGGCCTAACTAGCATTTTATACAGCTCCATCATTAGTTCCCTGCTCTTATATTCTATGCCTTGGCTGATAAAGGCAAGTATCCCATATGCCTTCCTAACCACTTTTATCTACCTGTGCTGCTGCCTTCAGTGATCTATGGACAAGTACACCAAGATCCCTTTGACCTTCTGTACTTCCTAGGGTCCTACCATCCATTGTATATTTCCTTGCCTTGTTAGTCCTCCCAAAATGTATCACCTCACACTTCTGAGGATTAAATTCCACTTGCCACTGCTTCGCCCATCTTACCAGCCCATCGATATCATCCTGTAATCTAAGGCTTTCCTCCTCACTATTTACGACACCACCAATTTTCGTGCCATCTGCAAACTTACTTATCATACCTCCTATATACACGTCTAAATCATTAATGTACACTACAAACAGCAAGGGTCCCAGCACCAATTCCTGTGGTACACTACTGGTCACAGGCTTTCACTCGCAAAAACAACCCTCGACCATCACCCTCTGTTTCCTGCCACTAAGCCAATTTTGGATCCACTTTGTCAAGTTGCCCTGGATCCCATGGGATCTTACCTTCTTAACCAATCTCCCATGCGGGACCTTATCAAATGCTTGAAATTTGTCTGTCACTGAAACTCTCAACTAACTCTGGGTTAGTGCTTGTTGCAAGTGATAATGATGCAGAGTGTGATGGTGAGGCTTTTTACTAAGAGGAATTTGCTTCTGGCTCCTGGAATTCTATCACAGCTAAAACAAGAAAAAAATTGCACTAGTTGCTGTGCAGGCATTATATGGCACATTTCATGCTGAAACACAATCATTGCTTTACACCTACTGAAACACATTTTCACACTGTAGGTATGTAATTATAATTGCACAAACTTGAATTGTATTCCTTTCTGATGGATTCTAAATCACCCACAGTGTATGTAGACATGTGGTCATCGAAATCCATGAGAGCAGTTTTGAAGGAATTGCACATGTGGCCATCTGTCAATGCAGCAATCAGTAATCTAGGCCTTCGATTGAAGGGGGCCCTTCTTTTGTCAGGAAAGATAAATATGCATTCAAACAATGGATATCTTGTGCTGCCTGTGTATTTTAGGCCACAGCACAGTATTATGACTGAGGTGGGAGGAGTGCACTTTTTTCTAGTTCCACTTCTCCACAGGTCACAACATATATTTTAATTTTTACTCAGTTACAGATACGGTCAATCATAGACTCTATTTGTATCCCAAAATAAAATACACCAACCAGGTTTCTTTAATAAACAACAAAATTATCAGTTTATTATAAAACAAGGCATAACCAGTAATAAAGCAAAGTATTAACACAGAGTTAAATATGAACGTTCCCTTTTACCTTTGCCCCACACACACACACACACACACACACACACACACACACAAACCCCCATCCATCCACACCAGTTAACCAAAAAATAGAGATTTTCTGTTTAGAGCTCTGTTACAAAAAAAAGAATACTTTGGCAAAATATTTGCTAGCTCTTGAAGGAAAAAAAGAGAAAATATGGAAAGATGTCAGTTGTCCCTTTTTGGTTTGGCATCCCAAATACGCATAGACAGCTGTCACGGGGTTATTTCTAGAACAGTTCTTTTCAGGCGATGTTGAAGTTCAGTTTGGCAGACTTTCCAGGAGAAACGTGACAACAAGGGTTTCTGGCAGGCTTTTCAATAGAAATACAGCATCAGTTGCTCTCTTTCATACACTTGATTCTCAGGAAGATCTCAAAGAGATGGAAGACGGTGAGCTGATGGTGACTGCTCTCTTGGCTGGCTTTCTCCAACTGCCTTCAAAATAGTTCACACCTCAACACACTGTCCAACGTGAAAAACAAAAACAATAACAAAACTTGTTTACTAAAGAAGTTGAAGCGCTTGTCAAGAGGAAGAAGAAGGCTTATGTTAGGATGAGACGTGAAGGCTCAGTTAGGGCGCTTGAGAGTTACAAGCTAGCCAGGAAGGATCTAAAGGGAGAGCTAAGAAGAGCAAGGAGAGGACACGAGATGTCATTGGCGGATAGGATCAGGGAAAACCCTAAGGCTTTCTATAGGTATATCAGGAATAAAAGAATGACTAGAGTTAGATTAGGGCCAATCAAGGATAGTAGTGGGAAGTTGTGTGTGGAATCAGAGGAGATAGGGGAAGCGTTAAATGAATATTTTTCGTCAGTATTTACAGTAGAGAAAGAAAATGTTGTCGAGGAGAATACTGAGATTCAGACTACTAGGCTAGATGGGATTGAGGTTCACAAGGAGGAGATGTTAGCAATTTTGGAAAGTGTGAAAATGGATAAATCCCCTGGGCCAGATGGGATTTATCCTAGGATTCTCTGGGAAGCCAGGGAGGAGATTGCAGAGCCTTTGTCCTTGATCCTTATGTCGTCATTGTCGACAGGAATAGTGCCGGAAGACTGGAGGATAGCAAATGTTGTCCCCTTGTTCAAGAAGGGGAGTAGAGACAGCCCTGGTAATTATAGACCTGTGAGCCTTACTTCGGTTGTGGGTAAAATGTTGGAAAAGGTTATAAGAGATAGGATTTATAATCATCTTGAAAAGAATAAGTTCATTAGCGATAGTCAGCACGGTTTTGTGACGGGTAGGTCGTGCCTCACAAACCTTATTGAGTTTTTCGAGAAGGTGACCAAACAGGTGGATGAGGGTAAAGCAGTGGATGTGGTGTATATGGATTTCAGTAAGGCATTTGATAAGGTTCCCCACGGTAGGCTATTGCAGAAAATACGGAAGTATGGGGTTGAAGGTGATTTAGAGCTTTGGATCAGAAATTGGCTAGCTGAAAGAAAAGGTGGTGGTTGATGGCAAATGTTCATCCTGGAGTTTAGTTACTAGTGGTGTACCGCAAGGATCTGTTTTGGGGCCACTGCTGTTTGTCATTTTTATAAATGACCTGGAAGAGGGTGTAGAAGGGTGGGTTAGTAAATTTGTGGATGACACGAAGGTCGGTGGAGTTGTGGATAGTGCCGAAGGATGTTGTAGGGTACAGATGGACATAGATAGGCTGCAGAGCTGGGCTGAGAGATGGCAAATGGAGTTTAATGCGGAAAAGTGTGAGGTGATTCACTTTGGAAGGAGTAACAGGAATGCAGAGTACTGGGCTAATGGGAAGATTCTTGGTAGTGTTGATGGACAGAGAGATCTTGGTGTCCAGGTACATAAATCCCTGAAAGTTGCTACCCAGGTTAATAGGGCTGTTAAGAAGGCATATGGTGTGTTAGCTTTTATTAGTAGGGGGATCGAGTTTCGGAGCCACGAGGTCATGCTGCAGCTGTACAAAACTCTGGTGAGGCCGCACCTGGAGTATTGCGTGCAGTTCTGGTCACCGCATTATAGGAAAGATGTGGAAGCTTTGGAAAGGGTGCAGTGGAGATTTACTAGGATGTTGCCTGGTATAGAGATAAGGTCTTACGAGGAAAGGCTGAGGGACCTGAGGTTGTTTTTGTTGGAGAGAAGGAGGAGGAGAGGTGACTTAATAGAGACATATAAGATAATCAGAGGGTTAGATAGGGTGGATAGTGAGAGTCTTTTCCTCGGATGGTGATAGCAAACACGAGGGGACATAGCTTTAAGTTGAGGGGTGATAGATATAGGACAGATGTTAGAGGTAGTTTCTTTACTCAGAGAGTAGTAGGGGCGTGGAACGCCCTGCCTGCAACAGTAGTAGACTCGCCAACTTTAAGGGCATTTAAGTGGTCATTGGATAGACATATGGATGAAAATGGAATAGTGTAGGTCAGATGGTTTCACAGGTCGGCGCAACATCGAGGGCCGAAGGGCCTGTACTGCACTGTAATGTTCTAAAAAAAAAATCTCAAGAGTCGAGCTTCCTGACCTCTATCAATCTTGACCTGTCACTTCTCTGTAAACATCTCCCCCAAGTCAAAAAGCCCCTGCTGGATATTTATCTGAAGACAGGTGACCTCCAGTAAATATTGTTTTCAAGCAAGACCTCTGTGTCTTTTCGGTGACCCCAGTGAAAAAAAAAATCCATGGACTCCTTTTCAGTTTTCCTAAATAAAACAATGTCCATAATTCTAAAATACACGAGTTCTCAAAAAAAAACTAGCAAAAATTATAAAAGCACTGTAATAATGACAGTCATATCATCTGTATGCTTCCCTGATGATAAACCACCTTACATTCTCAGAAACTTTCTGTGCATTTGAAAGCTGATTGAGTGTGTTATAATTGTCAGATGTAAATATGAATAATCATAACCCATCTTTAATCTTGCTGTGCTGCATGACTCTAGAATCCTTTTTGACCCTGCTGTGCTAATTATCAACTGTGTTCACTGCTTTTTGTGCTGCATTTTCAAGTTACTGTGTCATTTTGGGTTAAGTGTCAGACAAATGTGTCTGACGCCTGTAACTTAATTTGACCATAGCCACCTACATAGATGATAGCCTTCATATCTGACAAGCTATGTTTCTTCTTATTTTTATATCTTGTTTTAAAACTTTATTCTGTATATCCTTCTAATGTCTACGAGAATGTGATTCTGAAAATACCATAGCATCCCAGGCCTGTTTCTCTAATGTCGGATGTGGCTCAGTTAGTAGCACTGTCGCCTCTGAATTAGAAGGTTGTGAGTTCAAGTCCCACACCAGGCCTTGAATACAATAATTGAGGCTGACACTGCAATGTAGCATTGAGGGAATGCTGTGCTGTGCTGTGCTGTCAGAGGTGCCATCTTTTGTATGAAATGTTAAACTGAGACCCTGTCTGCCCCCTCAGGTGGATGAAAAAGATCACATGACACTGTTTCAAAGAAGAGCTGGACAGTTATCTCTGGTGTCCTGGCCAATATTTATCCCTCAATCAATGTCATAAAAACAGAATATCTGGTCATTATCATACTGCTGTTTGTGAGCGCTTGCTGTGCGCAGATTGGTTGCTATGTTTCCTATGTTACAACAGTGATTACACTTCAAAAAAAGTATTTCATTGGCTGTAAAGCACTTTGGGACATCCAGTGGTCATCAAAGGCACAATATAAATGCAAGTTGTTCATTCGTTGGTTCTTTCGTTCCCCTACACTCTTTAAAGAGCAGTTTGCCATGCTCTTGGCCCAGCTACTGCAATCTTTGGACCTTGATCTGCACATCTCTCTTTATGACTTGGAGATTCTCTGTGCTTCTTTGAGAAGTGCCAAGTATTTATGGCCAATATCTATCATTCAATGAATGTTGCACCATGCTCCTCCCACAACATAAGAAATAAGAAATAGGATCAGGAATAGGCCATTCAGCCCCCGAGCCTGCTCTGCAATTCAATAAGATCATGGCTGATCTGATTGTAGCCTTAACTCCACTTTCCTGCCTGCCCCCATAAACCTCGACAACACCATAGAACAAAAACCTGTCTAACTCGGCCTTGAATATCTTCAATGACCCAGCCTCCACTGCTCTCTGAGGAAGAGAATTCCAAAAATTAACGATCCTCAGAGAAGAAATTCCTCTTCATCTCTGTCTTAAAAGGGAGACCCCCTATTTTTAAACTGTGCGCCCTAGTTCTAGATTCGCCCTGAAGTGATTTATGACTTTAACCCCTCAGAGGGACTAAACCAAATCAGGAGTACATCCCTATAAATCTCCTTTAATCAAGTTCAAACCAAACAAATTCTCAGACACTTATTTAGGTCCAAAGAATTGTACTAACTTTCCCTCAAAGAAAGAAAACCAGCAGAGAATATTACCATCTTTCGGATAGCCTATTTTAATATTTATGGCTAAATCATAAATATCCCAGATATTATAAGGGTCTGGCAAACTCTCTTCAATACCTATCTCTCCACTTAGAGACACAGAGAGGGGGTTCTTGTAATTATATACAGAACGCTACATGAGATGATTTATTAACTTTTATAGATTTATTAAAGAATTTAACATGCAATAAACTTATTAAGTGGATAAGTATATCACAATATCAAATATTACTGAAAGATGTAATGCACATGCTTATTTCTTACATAAAATTCAAAGGTTTAACCTTGCTAATGTTACAGCAAAATTATTTTAGAATGTCCAGAATATCCATCAAAATTTAAAGTAAACTCTCCCCTGTACCAGGTTTAGATGCTGGGAGAGCAAATAATCGGGTGCGATGGTGCCTCCACCCAAATTAAGCCTGGGGCGGGAAGGCCTGTGACTGGCCTTTGCGGGGGGGGCAGGGCGCAGGGAGGTCCCTCGTTAAAAGGCACTTTGTGCCTGAACGAGGGACTTGGCATCAGGAAGGGGTGGGGGGTGGGGCCACTGAGAGCCACCACCCTCCCCACGAAATCCCTCTTGCTGGGACTTACCTGTGGCCTGGGTCTTGGGCTTCAGGTGAATGCTCTACTGTGGTGGTTCTGCTCAGTTAAAGAGCTGACAGCCTATGATTGGCCGGCAGCTCTCAGCAGGTGGGACTTCTGCATTTGGGGTCCTTGATCCTGGGGAATGCCCACCGCTCTCCACTTGAGTTCTTAATTGGCACTTGATCCAGCGGGCCACTTGATCTCAGAGGATGCGACATGGGGCTCTCGCTGGTGCTTTTGCAGGTGGGTCGAGACCCCTGGCGCCAAGACAAAATCTCAGCCTTTGTGTCATCCTCACAACTTGCTTTCCTACATATCTTTTGTATTGTCAGTAAATTTAGCTACAATACAGTTGGTCCCTTCATCCAAGTTATTAATACAGATCGTAAATAGATAGGGCTCTAGCACTGATCCCTATGGCACACCGCTAGTCACAGTTTGGCAACCTGAAATGCGCATTTATCCCGACTCTCTGTTTCCTGTTAGCCAATCCTCTGTCCATGCTAATATATTACCCCCAAAACCATGAGCTGTCATCGTGTAGTAACCTTTTACATCGCATCTTATCAAACGCCTTTTAGAAATCCAAATACACTACATCTACTGGTTCTCCTTTATCCACCCTGCTTGTTACATCCTCAAAGAACAAATACATTTGTCAAATGTGATTTCCCTTTCATAAAGCCATGTTAACTCTGCCTGATTTCATTATGATTTACTAAATGTCCTGTTACTACTTCCTTAATAGTGGAATCCAGCATTTTCCCAATGATGGATGTTAGGCTAACTGGCCTATAGTTCCCTGCATTCTTTTACCTCTCCCCACCTCCCCCCCCCCCCCCCCGCCCTTTTCTTGAATAGAGGTGTTTACATTTGCAGTTTTCCAATCCACTGTGATATTTCCAGAATCTAGGGAATTTTGAAAGATTACAACCAATGCATCCGCTATCTCTACAGCCACTTCTTTTGGGACCCTAGGATGCAGGTCATCAGGTCCAGGGGAGTTGTCATCCTTTCATCTCATCAATTTTTGTATTCTTTTTTCTTTAGTGATAGTGATTGTTTCAAGTTCCTCCCTCCCTTTTGCCTCTTGATTTTCTGCTGTTCTTGGGATGCTTTTTGTGTCTTCTACTGTGAAGACAAAATACTTGTTCAAAGTCTCTGCCATCTCCTTGTTTCCCATTATTAATTCCTCGGTCTCATTCGCTAAGGGACCAACACTTCAGCTACTCTCTTCCTTTTTATATATTTGTAGAAGCTTTTATTGTCTGTTTTGATGTTTATCGCTAGTTTACTCTAATACTCTAATTTCTCCATCTTTTTTAATAATCTCTTGCTAGTTTCTAAAATGTTCCCAATCTTCTGATGTACCAATAATCCTTTCAGCATTGTACCCCTTTTCTTTCAATTTGATACCATCCGTAACTTCCTTAGCCACGGATGGTGCATCCTTCTCATAGAGTACATCTTTCTCAATGGAATATATCTTTGTTGAGAGTTATGAAATATTTCCTTAAATGTCTGCCACTGCTTATTTACTGTCTTACCTTTTAACTTATTTTCCTAGACCACTTTAACCAACTCTGTCTTCATGCCCTTGTAATTGCCTTTATTTAAGCTTAAGACACTAGTTTCAGACCCAAACCTCTCATCTTCAAACTGAATGTGAAATTCTATCATGTTATGATCACTCTTGCCTAGAGGATCTATTACTATGAGGTCATTTATTAATCCTGTCTCATTACACCATACCAACTCTAAAATAGCCTGCTCCCGTGTTGGTTCTGGAACGTATTGTTCTAAGAAATTGTCCCTAATTACTGTGAACTCATCCTACAGGTTACCTTTGCCAATTTATTTCGTCCAATCTATATGAAGACTAAAATCGTCCACTTTCCTACAAGTCCCTATTATTTGCTGATTTATCTTCTGGCCTAAAGTGTAGCTATTGTTAAGGGGCCTATAAACTTCTCTCACCAGTGACTTCTTTCCTTTACTATTTCTTATCGCCACCTAAACTGCTTCTACATTTTGATCTTCCAAGCCAAGATAATTTCTCACGACAGTACTGATCTCATTCTTTATTAACCGAGCTACCCCACCTCCTTTTCCTTTCTTCCTATCCTTCTGAAATGTCAAATACCCTTGAATATTTAGTTCCTAGTCTTCACATGGGATTAACTGGGTCATGCATTTAATTTGCTGGTGTGGGGCTTTGATGTATACAAATTATATTTATCCACATAAGTGATTGCACTTCAAAAATAATTTTTTGGCTAGAAGCACTTTGAGATATTCTGAATATGTGATAGTGCTAAATGCATACAAATATGTTAATTCTTATTTACACCTTTACATTCCCCCTCCATTGCTGGCAGAGATTGTGCACTCATTGCCCAACAATCTGCTGTTTATACCTGCTAAGTCGCTGTTTAGTTAGTTGTTCATTACTCTTGCAAGTCCAACTGGCTTCTCATTATGGACTTTTTATTTACTGCAAACTATCCATTGAGGATTCAAAAACTGCACAAAATAAACTTCTTGTGAGTGTATAAAAAAAGAGAAGATTTAAAATACCATTTCTCACATCTATGCACTAAGGATTAACCCTAACCCTTATATATTTTAATTTTTCTTTTCCTTCACCGAAGTGTAAGATAGTCATTAACTTTGAATATTTAATCATTTATTTTGTGAACTCTTCTCATTAAAAGGAATTCCTTTCCTATTTTAGCATCATCAACAAAAGAATAAAAGGAAAATTAGTGCTAAGAAGCAGAAATTGAAAGAGTGTCCTTTGTATTCAATGGAAGTAGCTCAAGGACAGGAACTTACACTTTATTCAGTCCCACCTGTATGTAATTTGCACAACAGTAATTTGAATAAGTGAGTTGGTGAGCCTGCAGATTTGACAATCAGATCTTATTATTTAAGAAGTTATAGTTCTTAAAATGTAACATTTTTGATCCCAAAATACTGTGAACTTAATTCATTATGGCCTATTTTGGGCACATAACTGATGGTGAGCTTCCAGCAGGCAGCCGAACCGGGAGGTCCGAAGACCGTCTTAAATTAGTCCTCGAGCTTCAATGTAATAGTTGGGGCGAGCTGTCGGTGCCGGTTGGCCCTCTACAGGCTGCTTTTCCCTGAGGCTCATTCCAGTTTGGACCATGTACCTCGCTGGTAGCTGCCCTTAAGTCAGTCAGGAGGAGAACTGGAGGGGGTCTGCAGTAGTGCTGTGTAGCTGGGAAGAACTGCACATCAAGGCAAGTATATAAAAAAAAAGCCCCCATTGTTGGTGAGAAATTCCTTTAACAACTGTTGGTTCGGCTGCTTGTAGAGCAGGTAATCCTAAGTGGAGTAGGCCCGGACAAGTTTAGCAGTGGCCCTGATGCAACAAGGCTGAATTTAGACCCCTCTCTGCTCAGTTCTCTAATCTCACCTGGGCAGGAGGTGAGGTGAATTTATGCATCTGAGCTTAGGAAGGGGAAAAAAAATCAGCTCAGGTTGCCTTTCCTAATCTCGTTCAGTGACTCCCTGCATTAAAATGCTTATATGTGGTGATGGGATCAGGTTCAATTCCTCCCAAAGTCCCAAAACCTGCCTATCCTTAGAGTTTGAGGTCACACCTGAAGAATGGCCACTTGTGTGCAGAACCAGACTGCTGTGGAATCATAAGAAGAATGGAGAAAATTGAAGTAAAAAGTAAATTGCTCTAATTTTCAACGCTTAGGAATTAATGAATATCCAGCAGTGATTAGAAGGCAATAATTCAATTTCTCATTTCAGCGATGGCAATAAACCATTCTAGTTTTGCTCTTGAGTTTGAAATGAAATTACTGCCTTACAATGACTCTCATATCTATACTACATACATCATACCATATATAAAAAGGGTATTATAATTGAAACAGGCCCCAAAAATCAATCAGCATTTGGAAACTCTCAAAATGTTGCATCTTGTTGAAGACATT
This sequence comes from Heterodontus francisci, assembly GCF_036365525.1. Taxonomy (NCBI): domain Eukaryota; kingdom Metazoa; phylum Chordata; class Chondrichthyes; order Heterodontiformes; family Heterodontidae; genus Heterodontus; species Heterodontus francisci. The sequence continues at coordinate 99,893,244 of NC_090383.1, read as the reverse complement.
GTATGGATTAAGATAACGCACAATCCATCTGTACCTAATTTCCATAGTATTAATTCTGCTGATTAAAGTAGATGAACTGGGTTACAAAGTAAACCATTTAAACATTGACAAAATAAATGGAGTAATGAAACTATAATCACCTGTATTTTATTCTGACATTTAGAATACCTCTATTAAACACTCTCTTTATAGAAAAGAAAACATTTGAAATATGTGTAAACAGTATGCATTTTGCAGTGAAAAGGCGTTGACCAAAAATGTACAAAGATATTGCACCGATGATGCAGATTCTTTCTACCGTATGAGGGTGTTACCAATCTGAATCACACTGTTGGGGGAAGGTGGTGGGTCCAAGGCAGGGAGAATTGGAGGAAGAACTGCTCTTGAGAAGCTCTTAAATACTTCTCGATGACTAATATTAGTGAAATCTTGGGAGCAGGTTGCTCACTCATACTTTTGAATGCTGGATGTGTATTCCCCACGGGACCCAAGAAAACTGGGGAAGGAATTAAAAGGATTATAATGTGATTTATGCCACCATATGAAAAGTGTATTCAACAGAACAAATATATTCCCATATGTATAAGTAATAAAGCAAAAATTTGTGGAAATATTCAGGAGATGAATTGCCATCCATAGGGGAAACATTTTATATGAGAACATCCATCGAAACTAGCAGAGCCAGCTTCCTTCACAAGACTGGCAGAAACGAAGAGCCAACCTATTTTTCCCTTTCAGATGCTGATTGAATTATTGTGCATTTCTCACAATTTATTTCTTTTTAGCTACCAGTAGACTTTGGTGTTGGTTTGGAAGAAGACTTGTAAAATAATTAAAGGTAATTATTAGTTCCAGTGCTCCCTGTCAATACCACTGCCTGCTCAGAGTGCTGGATTATGGAATCATCCTTTAACAGCAAGAAAAAGAATTTGGAGGCAAAACTCAGGAAAATGCATTTTTATTATGTAATAACCAGCTCAAAGAGACTGATGCTTTACAAAATGAAAAATTAGGTTCTTGGACATAATAGTTGAGGCTATATTTCATCTTCTCAAAGATACCAGTTACCAATGATTATGACCAAAGTTGAACTTCCATTTCACTCCTCTTAAGTCCTAGTGAAAAGAATGTATGAATAGTTGACCTCATGGAAATACCAATCTATAAGCTGGTAATATTCAAACACACAGCTAGTTATTTTGTGTGAAGGATAAGTGATAGCATGTAGAAAAGGAAACTGGGATTGCTGCAAGTTACGTTACTTGGGTTTCAAATTTCCACTTGCTATAGCTGGACATGAGTTGTCTGTTAGTTCTGATGAGCAGAGAAGCTTGAAGTTCAGAGGTAGTGTTAATCATTGCTTGCTGAGCCAGGATAGCTGGAGTCTGTATTCCGCCACAAAAACTTACTTTCTTGGCTGTTGGTATCCAAGCATATTTTTTCCAACAGGCAGAATTTGCATTGTGTAATGTTTGTAATCAATGTGTTAACACATTTATATCAAGTTCCTTTGCTACTATTCCATAAACTTAAAGTTATCCAAAACTCTGCTGCCTGTGTCTGAACTCACACCAAGTCCCATTCACCTATTACCCCTGTGCTCACTGACCTACGCTGGCTACAGGTTAAGCAACACCTTGATGTTAAAATTCTCATCCTTGTTTTCAAATTCCTCCATGACTTCACCCCTCCCTATCTTTGTAATCTCCTCAAGCCACTCAACCCTCTGAGATATTAGCACTCCTCTAATCTGGCCTCTTAAGAATCCCCAATTTTAATCATTCCACCATTGGTGGCCGTGTCTCAAGCTGCCTGGGCCCTAAGCACTGGAATTTTCTCCCTAAACCTTTCCGTCTCTCCAGCTTTCTTTCTTCCTTTAAGACATTCCTTGACACCTACCTCTAACTGGATTTTCTTCATGTCACACTAAAAATAATAACAAGAAGAACAATATATGCTAAAACAATCTTGCCAATATTCATACCATATGACCATACGAGTTAGGAGCAGAAGTAGGCCATTCGGCCCATCGAGCCTGCTCCGCCATTCAATAAGATCATGGTTGATCTGTTTCTGTCTCGAATTCCACACTCCCATCTAACCCCAATAAGATAATCTTTGATGCCCTTGCCTTACAAAAATCTATCTACCGCCGCCTTAAAAATATTCAATGACACGGCCTCGACCATCTTCTGAGGCAGAGAATTCCAAAGTCGCACAACCCTCTGAGAGAAAAAATTTCTCCTCATCTCTGTCCTAAAAGGGCGACCCCTAATTTTAAAACAGTGTCCCCGAGTTCTGGATTCACCCACAAGAGGAAACATCCTTTCCACATCCATCTTGTCAAGACCGTTCAGGATCTTATATTGAATCAAGTCTTCTCTCACTCTTCTAAACTCCAGTGAAAACAAGCCCAGTCTGTCCAACCTTTCCTCATTAGACAACCTGCTCATTCCAGGTATCAATCTAGTTAACCTCCTCTGAACCACCTCCAATGCATTCACATCATTCCTTAAATAAGGAGATCAAAACTGTACACAGTATTTGAGATGTGGGCCCTATATAACTGAAGCATAACATCCTTACTTTTATTTTCAATTCCTCTTGTAATAAAGGATAGCATTCCATCAGCCTTCTTTATTACTTGCTGTACTTGCATACTAACTTTTTGTGACTCCTGCACTAGAACATCTAGATCCTGCTGCACCTCGGAATTGTGCAGTAGTTTCCCTTTTTTCTTCTTCCTGCCAAAGTGAACAACTTCATATTTTCCCACATTATTCTCCATCTGCCAGATTTTTGCCCACTCACTCAACCTATCTATATCGGTCTGCAAACTCCTTATGTCCTCTTCACAACATACTTTCCTACCTATCTTTGTGTCATCTGCAAATTTAGCTACCATGCCATCGCTCCCCTCATCTAAGTCATTGATATAAATTGTAAAAAGTTGAGGCTTCAGCACAGACCCCTGCGGGACTCCACTCGTCGCATCCTGCCAATTTATGCACACTCTCTGTTTTCTGCCAGCCAGCCAATCTTCTATCTATGCTAATATGCTACCCCCTACACCATGAGCTCCTACTTTGCGTAATAACCTTTTATGTGGCACCTTGTCAAATGCCTTCTGGAAATCAAGTGCAGTACGTCAACAGGCTCCCCTTTATCCACAGCACATGTCACTCCCTCAAAGAGCTCCAATAAATTGGTTAAACATGATTTCCCTTTCACAAAACCATGCTGACCATTCCTGATTACCTTGTTTTTCTAAGTGCCCAGCTATAGCCTCCTTAATGATTTATTCTAATGCCTTCCCGACAACAGACATCAAGCTAACTGGCCTATAGTTGCCTGTCTTGCTATATCCGTCAATCACTTTCCTGTTGAGAAACACGTCAATTGTGCCCCAAATTCATTTAAAGTGTCTATTTCAATTCTTTTCCCTGGAAACTGAATCTGTTGGGCGAAAGGTTTTTCCTGATTCACGACCTTATTCATGACTTAGTCATCTTTGACTGCAACAACTACCGTGGAATCTCCCTGCTCAGCATAGTGGGGAAAGTCTTTGCTCGAGTCGCTCTGAACAGGCTCCAGAAGCTGGCCGAGCGCGTCTACCCTGAGGCACAGTGTGGCTTTCGTGCAGAGAGATCGACTATTGACATGCTGTTCTCCCTTCGTCAGATACAGGAGAAATGCCGTGAACAACAGATGCCCCTCTACATTGCTTTCATTGATCTCACCAAAGCCTTTGACCTCGTCAGCAGACGTGGTCTCTTCAGACTACTAGAAAAGATCGGATGTCCACCAAAGCTACTAAGTATCATCACCTCATTCCATGACAATATGAAAGGCACAATTCAACATGGTGGCTCCTCATCAGAGCCCTTTCCTATCCTGAGTGGTGTGAAACAGGGCTGTGTTCTCGCACCCACACTTTTTGTGATTTTCTTCTCCCTGCTGCTTTCACATGCGTTCAAATCCTCTGAAGAAGGAATTTTCCTCCACACAAGATCAGGGGGCAGGTTGTTCAACCTTGCCCGTCTAAGAGCGAAGTCCAAAGTACGGAAAGTCCTCATCAGAGAACTCCTCTTTGCTGACGATGCTGCTTTAACATCTCACACTGAAGAATGCCTGCAGAGTCTCATCGACAGGTTTGCGTCTGCCTGCAATGAATTTGGCCTAACCATCAGCCTCAAGAAAACGAACATCATGGGGCAGGATGTCAGAAATGCTCCATCCATCAATATTGGCGACCACGCTCTGGAAGTGGTTCAAGAGTTCACCTACCTAGGCTCAACTATCACCAGTAACCTGTCTCTAGATGCAGAAATCAACAAGCGCATGGGTAAGGCTTCCACTGCTATGTCCAGACTGGCCAAGAGAGTGTGGGAAAATGGCGCACTGACACGGAACACAAAAGTCCGAGTGTATCAGGCCTGTGTCCTCAGTACCTTGCTCTACGGCAGCGAGGCCTGGACAACGTATGCCAGCCAAGAGCGACGTCTCAATTCATTCCATCTTCGCTGCCTTCGGAGAATACTTGGCATCAGGTGGCAGGACTATATCTCCAACACAGAAGTCCTTGAAGCGGCCAACACCCCCAGCTTATACACACTACTGAGTCAGCGGCGCTTGAGATGGCTTGGCCATGTGAGCCGCATGGAAGATGGCAGGATCCCCAAAGACACATTGTACAGCGAGCTCGCCACTGGTATCAGACCCACCGGCCGTCCATGTCTCCGTTATAAAGACGTCTGCAAACGCGACATGAAATCGTGTGACATTGATCACAAGTCGTGGGAGTCAGTTGCCAGCATTCGCCAGAGCTGGCGGGCAGCCATAAAGACAGGGCTAAATTGTGGCGAGTCGAAGAGACTTAGTAGTTGGCAGGAAAAAAGACAGAGGCGCAAGGGGAGAGCCAACTGTGCAACAGCCCCAACAAACAAATTTCTCTGCAGCACCTGTGGAAGAGCCTGTCACTCCAGAATTGGCCTTTATAGCCACTCCAGGCGCTGCTTCACAAACCACTGACCACCTCCAGGCGCGTATCCATTGTCTCTCGAGATAAGGAGGCCCAAAAGAATTTGTGTGCCCTGGTGTTTGAACCCTGTAGTGATCACAGTACACACAAGATTAAGGTCAGTTACTGTGAGCTGTTTGTGCAAATTGTAAAAATATGCTTACAATCTGGCTAATTTTTAACACCTCAAGGCAACGTGATGTTCAGGAGGTCCTTGTCTCTGTTACTTGATTGTTGTCATGGGACCTCCGTAATAGGTCACTCAAGGTATTTTACACAGATCAGTGAATCAAACCATCGCATTCAAACATTGTATGTAATTAATAGCCCAAGAGAAAGACTGTTGTGATGCTAATTGTTTCAGTATATCTTCTAAACATTTTCAATTGTATGTGTGCAGTTGATTGTTTCCCCCTCACAATAAAACCTGGCTCAGGTATAAAATTAAAACCCAACCCGAATCCGACTGGGGCCCGATCCGACAACAGCCAACCCGAACCCGACCGGGGCCCGATCCGACAACAGCCAACCCGAACCCGACCGGGGCCCGATCCGACAACAGCCAACCCGCACCCGACCCGGGCCCGATCCGACAACAGCCAACCCGCACCCGACCCGGGCCCGATCCGACAACAGCCAACCCGCACCCGACCCGGGCCCGATCCGACAACAGCCAACCCGAACCTGACCTGGGCCCGATCCGACAACAGCCAACCCGACCCCGACCCGGGCCCAAGTCCTTTTTTTTTAAATGCTCGACCCGACCCGAAAATAACAAACATATTATTGAAACAGATAAAAATCGTAGATTCGAAAACAATACGAAACAAAACAGTACAGTCCAGCCCAACCCGAACCCGACACATGTAGTCGGGTTTGGTCGGATTTGAGTCAGGTAGCCAGGCGTTACCAGGCGTTAATCAGTCCAAAGTCAGCAGACAAAGAGGGAGGCAGGTCATTTGAATCAGTGTTTCACCATGAAAGAAATGAGCAGCTATGAGTGGAGTTTTACACCCTCAACCTCTAACCCACACCCTGTACGAGCGAGCTGGAGGCGGGGGGAGTGGGGGGTGGTTGTAAAATTTAGTGGGAGGTGGTGGGGGGGTGGGGGGTGGAGGGGGTGGGGTGGTGGGTGTTGCCACTCCCGTCGCCTTCCTGCCCCACTGCAATTTTACGAGGGACAGTGACAGTGAGAATTGGCCTGCCCACCCCAGGCCAATTAAAACCCTTGTGGCCAATTAATTGCCACTTAAGGGCCTCCTCCTCCTGCCGCCAGTGTCGGGCGGGTGGCTCAGGCCCCCCAGGAGGCTGCCAATTAAAACCTGGCGGTCTCCTTGTGGGATTGGGGGTGGCCTCCTCATTTGGCACCCTTTTCCTCCTTGGAGGGCCCTCCCCACAGCCCAACTACTCCCATTGAACTACATTTCCCCACCCATTCCCAACCAACCCCCTTGCCTCGCTGGGGCCCAGCCGATTGTCCCCAGCTAGGCCCTACAACACTTACCTTTTTTCCAGGGCTGGCAGCTCTTGGAGGCGGGTCTTCCTGCCTCAGGGGTGAAATCCCACCCAAAGCCAATTAAAAGCCTGGGCCACGTAAAATCATAGTGAGGCTCCCTGGCCAAGCGGAGGCGGGCTTGTCCCTGACTTTTTGGCCAGTGAGTGGGGCCTCCCGCCCAACGTAAAATTCTAGCCTATGTGTCGAGGACTAATTTTTTGTTGAGAGTTGGTGCAGAAATGTGAGGCTTTTTGAAGAGAATGTTTAAGTTTGTCACAACTGTCAGTGAGTTTGCAATGCATAATCGTCATTTACCTATTCGAAATACTGGAGTTAGAATGACTGAAGTCCCTTTATTGACTTTACCAATAACATTTAAACATAATGCAAGAAAAAAATAGAGTGTAAGCTGAGTTTGAGATGTGAGCCTCACAATCTAGATGATGCCTGTAAATTTCTCTATCACACGAGAAAAGCTAATAATTTCCAATCTACAGAGGAAAACACATCTACAAAAATACTTTCTAAATGAATTCACATGTACTTTGAAAAAGAGAAGTCTGACCTCCAATTGTACTGAAGATCTAAATAAGATTAATTAGTGTCTTGATCCAGTAATACATTGGAATTAGACCATGGTCTTAAAAGAAGACACAGTTATAATGAACTGCACTTTTGCTAGACAATATATTGTATATTATGTGTTATATAATAGTCCTGTTCTTATAAAAGAGCTTAAACTCTTCGGTACATCACCAGTGCCATGGGAAGTCTGCTAATATTTTCACATTATGTGCAATATTTTTGCCCATAATCAATGTCATTGTACATCAAGTAATCTTATACGTTATTAAAAACTTTGCAGGATGTGCATTTCCTGTTCACAAACATGACTTAATGTCAGGTTTTCTATTGAGACTTTGTCACCCTTTACCATTAGAAATCATTGTCAATTTCCAAATGAATTTCAATGTCTACTGTCACAATGTCATTCCAGGCTCTGGTTATGAGGTACCTCTGGCACAACATTTCTGAAGGCTCTTGTTATAGACAGGTGGTAAGGGGTGTGGGTGGTTCCGACTGTTTACCTCCCAACTGACTGCAATCGTGTTTTGTTTAAAATGATGAGTTAACCCCTGAGTGTTTTACTTGCCAAATAAACAGACAGGGACAGATTTTCTTGTAGGTTTAAAACTGAAGATTAACAATATTTATTGAACAATATTCATTCCCCAAAATGTTCGCAACACCACTCATGCACACATTCACTCTCACATGCACTCTCTAGAAGATGGATAGAAGGCAAAGGATAAGGGTTCAAGGTGTGGTAAATGTTCATGGTTTATGGTAAACTTGTTGAATCTTCGAAGTAGAACAATCACTTTTTGAAGATGCAGGCCTGGGTTGTTTGTACTCTTGACTTGTTAAGGTGTTGTAAATTTCTGGTGGCTAAAATTTCAGACTAGAGCTGGTGGGTCACTTTCAATTCTCTGCTGCACCAAGTTGAAGTGTAGAATTAGAGCAGGGCCACTTCCTTGTTTTTGCTGGATCTCTTTCCTCACCCTCTTAATGGACTGCTTTTCTGTGATGTTCATGTGACCTCTCTCCAGCGAACTACCTTTTAAGGTAAAAATCTCTCACATTAGCTTCTGTTAAGAGATGCATGGCCCTCACCCCTGTTGTGACTACACAATGAGCCAGGATGTGGAATCCATGGTCATCCATTAATGTCTGGATGTGTATAATGCAGTTACTATAGGACCGTAGGAACATTATGTGGCTACCTCACACCTTCTTTGTTTCAGAAGAACCCATTCAATTCAAAAATGTCTTTTGATGGTTTCAGAATGGGTGTAATTTACACCTCTTAGCCTGGAATGTATCCTTTGTCCTGAACAGGCAGTAAGGCAATGTTCGAATACACTGGCCAGCTTGACTGACCTTTGAGGGCGATCTTTTTTTTTAAGGTAAAGTCAATTTTAAAGAGTCCATTTGAATGAATAAAATTTGTATGTTAAAAGTAGGAATATGAAATGTCTTTACTAGGCATAACAACTCCCATTCTTCAATCTTCCATATCTTTAAAAATCTATCAGCTATCAACTGACTGGAAAATTTACTCGTAATAAATAAAACTAGTATTTGCATAGTAATTTATCACACCAATTTGTCTCAAAGTGCTTCATATGATAGACTTTTGGTAAGATGGAGCTGTTATGAAATAGGTAAATGTAGCAATAGAATGCACCAGCAATGCCTCAAAAAGAGCAATAAGATGACTCACAAATTAATCTGTTTTGGCTGGTGTAGGTTGAGGGAACTATTTTGGCCAAAACACCAGGAAAGCTCCTTGTTGTTCCTCAGACAGGATTTAGGATCTTCAGTGTTCATCTGAACTACCAGAACCATTTGAAACTCATTTATTTCAAAAGTGCTAATTAGCACTTCTTTTCAAAAATGTGGATGAGATGCGACAAATTAATTAATGAAGCCATTGTTTTCATTACATTTTGGACATTTCCTGTACCGGATAAACTGCATAAAACTGACTGTAAAAGTTTCTATTGGTACGTGAAGAGAAAAAGATTGATGAAGACAAATGTAGGTCCCTTACAGTCAGAAACAGGGGAATTTATTATGGGGAACAAAGAAATGGCTGACCAACTAAATGCATATTTTGGTTCTGTCTTCACAAAGGAGGACACAAATAACATACCAGAAATGTTGGGGAACACAGGGTTTAGTGAGAAGGAGGAACTGAAGGAAATCAGTATGAGTAGAGAAATGGTGTTGGGGAAATTGATGGGATTGAAGGCCGATAAATCCCCAGGGCCTGATGGTATGCATCCCAGACTACTTTAGGAAGTGGCCCCAGAAATAGTGGATGCATTGGTGGTCATCTTCCAAGATTCTATAGACTCTGGAACAGTTCCTACAGATTGGAGGGTAGCTAATGTAACCCCATTATTTAAAAAGGGAGGTGGAGAGAAAGTAGGGAATTATAGACCAGTCAGCCTGACGTCAGTAGTGGGGAAAATTCTAGAGTCCATTATCAAAGATTTTATAGCATAGCACTTGGAGAACAGTAGTAGAATCGGGCAGAGTCATCATGGATTTACGAAAGGGAAATCATGCTTGACAAATCTACCAGAATTCTTCGAGGATGTAACTAGTAGAGTTGATGAGGGAGGGAGCCAGTGGATATGATTTATTTGGACTTTCAGAAGGCTTTCGACAAAGTTCCACAGAAGAGATTAGCGTGTAAAATTAAAGCACATGGGATTGGGGGTAGTATATTGCGATGTATAGAAAATTGGTTGGCGGACGGGAAACCAAGAGTAAGGATAAATGGGTCTTTTTCTGAATGGCAGGCAGTGACTAGTGGGCTACAGCAGGGATCAGTGCTAGGACCCCAGCTATTCACACTATACATTAATGATTTAGATGAGGGAACTAAATGTAATATCTCCAAGTTTGCAGATGACACAAAACTGGGTGGGAGGGTGAGTTGTGAGGAGGATGCAGAGAGGCTTCAGGGTGATTTGGACAAGTTGAGTGAGTGGGCAAATGCACAGCAGATGCAGTATAATGTGGATAAATGTGAGGTTATCCACATTGGTAGCAAAAACAGGAAGGCAGATTATTATCTCAATGGCTATAAACTGAGAGAGGGGAATATGCAGCGAGACCTGGGTGTTCTCATACACCAGTCGCTGAAGGTAAGCATGCCGGTCCAACAGGCAGTAAAAAAGGCAAATGGTATGTTGGCCTTCATAGCGAGGGGATTCGAGTACAGAAGCAGGAATGTCTTGCTGCAATTATACAGGGCCTTGGTGAGCCCACACCTGGGATATTGTGTGCAGTTTTGGTCTCCTTATCTGAGGAAGGATGTTCTTGCGATAGAGGGAGTGCAGCGAAGGTTTACCAGACTGACTCCTGGGATGGCGAGACTGACGTATGAGGAGAGATTAGGATTATATTTGCTGGAGTTCAGAAGAGTGAGGGGGGATCTCATAGAAACCTATAAAATTTTAATAGGACTTGACAAGGTAAATGCAGGAAGGATGTTCCTGATGGTGGGGGAGTCCAGAACCAGGGATCATAGTCGAAGGATATGGGGTAAACCTTTCAGGACTGAGATGAGGAGAAATTTCTTCACCCAGAGAGTGGTGAACCTGTGGAATTCGCTACCACAGAAAGCAGTTGAGGTCAAAACATTGTATGTTTTCAAGAAGGAGTTAGATATAGCTCTTACCTTCCGGGAGCGGAGAGGAACGGAGCGGACCTGTGGGGTGAACGCCAAGAGTGGAGCCTATAAATCAACCCCCAAGGATCGAGGCCTAGTCTCTTACCTTCCGGGAGCGGAGTGGAGAGGAACGGAGCGGACCTGTGGGGAGAACGCTGAGAGCGGAGCCTATAAATCGACCCCGAGGATTGAGGCCCAGTCTCTTACCTTCCGGGAGCGGAACAGAGAGGAGCTCTTCCAGCGCGCCGGAATTTTGAAAAAAAAAAGCCAATAGTGATGTCAGAGGGGAGCTGCAAGGTGATCGGTTGGGAGAAGACTCGAAGGGCGGAGTACCGGAGCGGTGAGCAACTTACCTCGGGTGGGAAAAAAAGAAAAAGTGATGTCATAGGAAAGCTGTGACCTGATCGGCTGGTAGGGAATCTGCACTGAATTTGAAAATAAAACATTGATAAACTAATTAACCCTAATTAACTAATTAATAAGTAGAGGAGTAACTAAACCGAAGGGAGGAGATTACTGTATTTAGCATTTAATATTTATAGCAGAAATCTAGCGCGAGGGACTATATACTTAATTGTAACTTAATTTAGTAAGGATTTATTTTAAATTAATTTATTAATTAGTTATAGAAATGTCAGTTAGAGGGGTAAAGTGCTTCACCTGTGAGATGTGGGAAGCCCGTGATGCTTTCAGCATTCCAGATAACTACATCTGCAGGAAGTGTACCCAATTGCAGCTCCTCACAGACTGCATGGATCAGTTGGAGCAGCAATTGGATGCACTTAGGAGCATGCAGATGGTGGAAAGCATCATAGACAGCAGTTTTAGAGATGTGGTTACACCCAAGGTGCAGGCAGATCGCTAGACGGGGCAGGCAGTCAGTGGAGGAATCACCTCTGGCTGTCCCCCTCTCTAACAAGTATACTGTTTTGGATACTGTTGGGGGGGATGGCCTATCAAGGGAAAACAACAGCAGCAGCCAGAGCAGTGGCACCACGGCTGACTCTGTTGTTCAGCAGGGAGGGACAAAGTGCAGAAGAGCAATAGTTATAGGGGACTCTATAGTCAGGGGCACAGATAGGCGCTTCTGTGGATGTGAAAGAGACTCCAGGATGGTATGTTGCCTCCCTGGTGCCAGGGTCAAGGATGTCTCTGAAGGGGCCGGGTGCATTCTGAAGGGGGAGGGTGAACAGCCAGAGGTTGTGGTACACATTGGTACTAACGACATAGGCAGGAAGAGTGACGAGGTACTGCAGGGGGAGTTCAGGGAGTTAGGTAGTAAGTTTAAAAAAAACAGGACCTCTAGGGTTGTAATCTCGGGATTACTCCCTGTGCCACGTGCCAGTGAGGCTAGAAATAGGAAGATAGTGCAGCTAAACACGTGGCTAAACAGCTGGTGTAGGAGGGAGGGTTTCAGATATCTGGATTATTGGGATCTCTTCCGGGACAGGTGGGACCTGTACAAGAAGGATGGGTTGCATCCAAACTGGAGGGGCACAAATATCCTGGCTGCGAGGTTTGCTAGCGTCATTCGGGAGGGTTTAAACTAGTGTGGCAGGGGGATGGGAACCAGAGCAGTCGGTCAGCAGGTGAAATAACTGAGGGGGAACTAGTGAATAAGGCCAGTAAGACTGAGAGGAAGAGCAGGCAGGGAGATGTTGCTGAGCACAGCGGGACTGGTGGTCTGACGTACATTTGTTTCAATGCGAGAAGTATAACAGGTAAGGCAGATGAAAGAGCTTGGATTAGTACTTGGAACTATGATGATACTATTACAGAGACTTGGTTGAGGGAAGGACAGGATTGGCAGCTAAACGTTCCGGAATTTAGATGCTTCAGGTGGGATAGAGGGGGATGTAAAAGGGGTGGGGGAGTTGCATTACTGGTTAAGGAGAATATCACAGCTGTACTGCGGGAGGAGGGATCGTGCAGCAAGGCAATATGGGTAGAGCTCAGGAATAGGAAGGGTGCAGTCACAATGTTGGGTGTTTACTACAGGCCTTCCAACAGCCAGTGGGAGTAAGAGGAGCAGATATGTAGACAGATTTTGGAAAGATGTAAAAGCAACAGGTGTTGTTGTGGTGGGTGATTTTAACTTCCCCTATATTGACTGGGACTCACTTAGTGCTAGGTGCTTGGATGGGCAGAATTTGTAAGGAGCATCCAAGAGGGCTTCTGGAAACAATATGTAGATAGTCCAACTACGGAAGGGGCTGTACTGGACCTGGTATTGGGGAATGTGCCCGGCCAGGTGGTCGAAGTTTCAGTAGGGGAGCATTTCGGGAACAGTGACCATAATCCGGACAAATGTGAGGTAATGCATTTTGGAAGGTCTAATACAGGTGGGAAGTTTACAGTAAATGGCAGAACCCTTAGGAGTATTGACAGGCAGAGAGATCTGGGCGTACAGGTCCACAGATCACTGAAAGTCGCAGGTGGATAAGGTAGTCAAGAAGGCATACGGCATGCTTGCCTTCATCGGTCAGGGCATAGAGTATAAAAATTGGCAAGTCATGCTGCAGCTATACAGAACCTTAGTTAGGCCACACTTGGAATATTGCATACAATTCTGGTCGCCACACTACCAGAAGGATGTGGAGGCTTTGGAGAAGGTACAGAAGAGGTTTACCAGGATGTTGCCTGTTTTGGAGGATTTTAGCTATGAGGAGAGGTTGGATAAACTCGGATTGTTTTCACTGGAACGACGGAGGTGGAGGGGCGACCTGATAGAGGTTTACAAAGTTATGAGTGGCATGGACAGAGTGGATAGTCAGAAGCTTTTTCCCAGGATGGAAGAGTCAGTTACTAGGGGACATAGGTTTAAGGTGCGAGGGGCAAAGTTTAGAGGGGATGTGCGAGGCAAGTTCTTTACACAGAGGGTGGTGAGTGCCTGGAACCTGCTGCCGGGGGAGGTGGTGGAAGCAGGTACGATAGCGACGTTTAAGAGGCATCTTGACAAATACATGAATAGGATGGGAATAGAGGGATATGGACCCCGGAAGTGCAGAAGGTTTTTGTTCAGACAGGCATCATGATCGGCGCAGGCTCGGAGGGCCGAATGGCCTGTTCCTGTGCTGTACTGTTCTTTGTTCTTGGGTCCAAAGGGATCAAAGGATGTGGGGCGAATGGTGGAGCAGGCTCGAAGGGTCGAATGGTTTACTCCTGCTCCTATTTTCTATGTTTCTATGTAAATGAAGCTTTGCCTATTAAAATTGTTTTATTTGGCTTTTCTCCGATTCTGTTCTATTTATTGATCAATAACATAATTTAGAGCCTTTTCATCAAGTGCAGTGGCTTCTGTTTTGCAAGATTTCTCATTAAATTATGAATTTAGACTGCTTTGCTCCAGAATAAATTTGTGCACAATCTTTTCACAGATTGGGGGAATAAATGACCTGACTAGGTTTTGTTGCAAGTTAATTGTTTTCTTAAAAGAATACATAGAGCAAAATAATATTTTATATACATAATGACTAATGCATCAAAGAATTCATTCATGAATTTATCTTTGAAACTGCCTCAGCATCTTCTGTTGCTTTATCCCTCCTATCTCTTTCTCTCCTCTCTTGAAATTGTAATTCTTGGTTGCATTGATGCTGCCACCTTCCTCTTCCGGTATCTGGAGCCAGTGTATCAGCAGGAGATTTGATCCACTTACTCACCTGGGATCCACTTAAAAGAAAAAAAACACATGCTAAATATTAAGAATGAGGACATGTATCACTTGATTGCCAACCACATCTGCCCTTCCCCACCCCACCAGCATCATCATCACCTAATCCAGTGCACTGAATGGAATTCACTTATTTCCAACATTACTTAATCAGTCTGTTGTGGCATGTACTGCCTCAGCAAACTGTATGACCAGGAATTTCCTCAGAAATTATGGTACAGTTACAGTGCCAAGGTGGGAGCAACTGCAAGGAAACTCCTGGCCTATGATTTTTTTGCTGTTACCCCAGTATAATATTACCAGGTCTTCTCATGTTTCCAACAAACTTCCAGGGTCAAATTCATGAGATATCTGTCATTGCCACAGTTGTCATGGGTTGTATGTAGGTGGGTATTGAATCTAAATATCTAAATGAGCGTTCAGTCATAAATATCTCCCCTTAAATCCAATCACTGTTACCTCTGAACATCAATTACTTTATGACAGTGTATGCGGATGACTGAAGAAGTCAATTTACTTATATTACTAATGTGACATTTTTATAATCCTAGTGGCTGTGATTTACAGCTGCACACATTTCTGCATGAATAATTTAAGAACCTGTTGATTTTACTGGATTTTAAAGTGAACATTAGTCCACTGTACTGAGAGCAGTATATTTAGAAATGGTACACCAAAAATCTCCCAAAGTGTCCAGGAAACCCTTTCCCCACCAATTCACATCTATCACCTGCTTTCACCTGCCAGAAAAATGACCTGTTCCATCAGGCCTGGAAAATCCCATATCTAAAGAGCAAACACTGGAAATGTATGGTTACGTTCAGTGTATTGTTTTCGATGCAAGTGAAATAGAGACTGTCAATTCAATACATTAAACTTGGGTACATATTTAGGAAAAAAAAGCTGATCAAAGAAACTCAGCATTAATTTATGAAGGACAGGTTATGTCAGACTACATAGAAAGATACATAGAAAATTTACAGTGCAGAAGGAGGCCATTCGGCCCATCAAATCTGTGCTGGCCAAAAAGGAACTAACTAGCCTGATCCCACTTCCAGCTCTTGGTTGGGAGCCTTGTAGACAACACTTCAAGTGCATATCCATGTATTTTTTAAATGTGATGAGGGTTTCTGACTCTACCAGCCTTTCATGCAGTGAGTTCCAGACCACCACCACCATCTAAGTGAAACAGTTTCTTTTCAACTCCCCTCTAATCCTTCTACCAATTACTTTAAATCTGTGTCCCCAGTTGTTGACCCCTCTGCTGAGTGAAATAGGTCCTTCCTATCCACTCTATCCATGCCCTCATAATTTTATATACCTCAATTAAATCTTCCTTCAGTCTCCTCTGTTTCAAAGAAAACAACCCCAGCCTATCCAATCTTTCCTCATAGCTAAAATTCTCCAATCTTGGCAACATCCTCGTCGATCCCCTCTGTACCCTCTCTAATGTGATCATATCCTTCCTGTAATGTGGTAACCAAAACTATACTCATTACTCTAGCTGTGTCGTCTGCCTCCATATAAGGTTATCTTTGGTCTTCAATGGGCCCTACTCTTTCCTTTTGTTATCCTATTGCTCTTTACGTATTTATAAAACATCTTTGGGTTTTCCTTGATTTTACTTGCCAATTTTTTTTCATGCCCTTCCTTTGCTGTCCTAATTTCCTTTATAATTTCACCCTTGCAATTTCTATACTCCGCTAGGCTTTCTGCAGTATTGAGCTCCAGGCATCTACCGTAAGCGTCCTTTTATTTTCTTATCCTAACTGAATGCTCTTTGGCATCTGGGGGAGGGGTGCTAGATTTGGGAGTCCCACCCTTTTTCTTTGTGGAAACCTATTTCTCAATCTCCCGCCTCATCTCTATATATATATATATATATATATATATATAAAATCTCCTTGAATGCCTCCCACTGCTGTGACACTGATTTACCTTCAAGTTGATGTTTCAGTCTGCCTTTGCCACATCACATCTCAGCTTAATAAAATTGAGCCTTCCCCAATTTGAAATTTTTACTCTTGTCTATCTTTGTTCTTTTTCATAGTTACACCAAATCTAACTGAATTATGATCACTACCAGCAAAATGCTGTCCCACTGATGCCCCGTCCACGTGCCCAGCTTCATTCCCTAAAACTAAGTCCAGAACGGTCCCTTCTCTTGTTGGGCTTGCTTACGTACTGGCTAAAAATTTGAATTTTTTGAGGAGATGTTGGCATGATGGATAGGGGAGTTTCTATGGATATTGTCTATATGCATTTCTAGAAGGCATTTGATGAGGCTCCACATAAGAGATTATTAGCAAAGATGAAAGCACAAGGAATTTGAGGTAACCTTGTTACATGGGTTGATTGGTTAGGAAGTAAGTATGAAGGGAAATTTCTCTGATTGGCAGGATGTGACAAGTGGTGTACCTAGGGATCTGTACTGGGGCCTCAGCTTTTCACCATATATATTAATAACTTGGTTGAAGGAATATTGTGTTATATATCCAAGTTTGCAGATTACACCATTTTAGGAGGCAGAGTGAGTTGTGTAGATGGAAGTAATAGTTGCACAGGGAGATTAAGTGAGTCAACAAAAATGTGACAGATAAAATTCAATGAGGGAAAGTGAGGCCATCCATTTTGGGTCCAAGAAAAATAAGTCAGAACATTCGGTTAATGGCGAGAGACAAAGAACATGGACGGGCAAAGCAATTTGGGTGTTTATGTACACAAGCCTTCTTCGACAGTACCTTCCAAACCCAAGACCTCTACAGCCTAGGAGGACAAGGGCAACAAAAGCATGGGAACACTATCACCTGCAAGTTCTCCTCCAAGACACACAACATCCTGACTTGGAACAATATCTCCGTTCCTTCACTGTCGCCAGGTCAAAATCCTG
This sequence comes from Heterodontus francisci, assembly GCF_036365525.1. Lineage (NCBI taxonomy): Eukaryota > Metazoa > Chordata > Chondrichthyes > Heterodontiformes > Heterodontidae > Heterodontus > Heterodontus francisci. The sequence goes on along the minus strand of NC_090383.1, from coordinate 99,875,920 downwards.
GAACTCCATTCCCAACAGCACTGTGGGTGATCTAAGCTCTGCAGTCCTGCCACATCCAGTCGTGAATGGTGGCCGACAATTAAACAACTAACTGGATGAGGTGGCTCCACAAATATCCCCATCCTCAATGATGGGGGAGTCCAGCACATCAGTGCAAAAGATGAGGCTGAAGCATTTGCAATAATCTTCAGCCAGAAGTGCCGAGTTGCTAATCCATCTTGGCCTCCTCCTGAAGTCCCCAGCATCACAGATGCCAGTCTTTAGCCAATTCAGTTCCCTGCGTGTGATATCAACAAAAAACTAAAGGTACTGGATACTGCAAAAGCTATGGGTCCAGCCAACATTCCAGCAATAGGACTGAAGACCTGTGCTCCACAACTTGCCGCGTCCCTCGCCAAGTTGTTCCAGTACAGCTACAACACTGGCAACTACCCAGTAATGTGGAAATTGCCCAAGTATGTCCTGTGCAGGACAAGTCCAACCTAGCCAATTACTGCCCCATCAGTCTACTCTCAATCATCAGTAAAGTGATGGAAAGTATTGTCGACAGAGCTATCAAGCAGCACTTGCTTAGCAATAACCTGCTCACTGATGCTCAGTTTGGGTTCCTCCAGGGCCACTCAGCTCCTGACCACATTACAGCCTTGGTTCAAACATGGATAAAAGAACTAAACTGAAGAGGTGAGATGAGAGTGACTGCCCTTGACATCAAGGCAGCATTTGACTGAGTATGGCATCAAGGAGCCCTAGCAAAACTAGAGTCAATGGGAATCAGGGGGAAAACTCTCTGCTGGTTGGAATCATACCTAATGCAAAGGAAGATGGTTGTGGTTGTTGGAGGTCAATCATCTCAGCTCAAGGACATCATTGCAGGAGTTCCTCAGCATAGTGTCTTTGGCCCAACCATCTTCAGCTGCTTTATCAATGACCTTCCTTCAATCATAAGGGCAGAAGTGGGGATGTTCGCTGATGATTGCACAATGTTCAGCACCATTCGTGACTCCTTAGATACTGAAGCAGTCCGTGTAGAAATGCAGCAAGACCTGGACAATATCCAGCCTTGGGCTAATAAGTGGCAAGTAACACTCGTGCCACACAAGTGCCAGGCAATAACCATCTCCAACAAGAGAAAATCTAACCACCTCCCCATGACATTCAATGGCATTACGATCACTGAATCCCCCACTATCAACATCCTAGGGGTTACCATTGACCAGAAACTGAACTGGAGTAGCCATATAAATACCGTGGCTACAAGAGCAGGTCAGAAGCTAGGAGTCCAGCGGCGAGTAACTCACCTCCTGACTCCCCAAAACCTGTCCACCATCTACAAGTCACAAGTCAGGAGTGTGATTATTGTGACCAAGTGAGAAAGGTGTCTAGGGGTCCCTCTCAGCCTTCACCTGGTCTTACAGTAACAGGGTTTAATTTTAAACACACTGTTTTTAGCTCCCCCTTGATGAATCCTTGTTCACTGCTTTCCAATTATAAGGCAAAGGAACCAGCATAAACTGGCTTTCTTGGGTTAAAAGAAGAAAAGTTGAAATTTATTAAACTTAAACTCTTATTCGGTTAATGCCTATGGATACACGACGCGTCCATGCTAACATGCATACCCGATACACACATGCAGATAAAGACAAAAAGAAAACAGAAGAAATAAAATGGAAAAGTTTGAGGCAATATCTGAGGAGGTTTTTTGTGTTGTAGTTCCTCGAGCTAACTGTAGTGCCTTTGATTATAGGTATATCTTGCTTTTCGTTGGGGCCCAGTAATCTTCTTACACGTTGTTCACTGTAGGAGACTTTTCTCTCCTGGGGTTCATGTGCCTTCAGTGGATTTTGAGTTCTGTGAGAAAGTGATGGGAGCAGACAGACAGGAGAGGCTGTGGCGAGCCAGCCAGGAAAGATCTTCTCAGTCCAGGTGCATTCAGCTTTTCTGCCCAAACTGTTTGTACAAATTCAAAAAACTTAGGTTGCCAAGCAGGTTACTCATGTGACTAACTGGTCTGACCATGTGTTGGATTACAGCAGTCTCTGGAATGCTCCTCTTGTACACAATATCTGGTGATCAAGCTCCATTGTGGGTTGAATGTGTCAGGGAATGGTCCTTATTCCTTCCAATCACCACCTGTTAATATGCAAATATCTTTTCCAGCCATGGCTGATCTGTTTAACAAGTCCTTTCTTCACTCCAGTAACAGTTTAAAATCAATGTTCATGACAAAATTAATGTGCCTCATTCTTGGCAGATGGGGCCTTGCATGACAGAGATGTAATACTTTCCACTTGCTTGCCCGCATGATTGGCACCCCATCCACAAACATTCACTCCCTCTACCACCGATGCACAGTGGCAGCAGTGTGTACCATCTACAAGATGCATTGCAGCAATGTACCAAGGCTCCTTAGACAGCACCTTCCAAACTCGCGACCTCTACCACCTAAAAGGATAAGAGCGGCAGATGCATGGGAATACCACCACCTGCATGTTCCCCTCCACACACCATCCTGACTTGGAACTATATCGCCGTTCCTTCACTATCACTTGGTCAAAATCCTGGAACTCCCTTCCTAACAGCATTGTGGGTGTACATATCTCACATGGACTGCAGCAGTTCAAGAAGGCAGCTCACCACCACCTTCTCAAGGACAATTAGGAATGAGCAATAAATGCTGGCCCAGCCAGCGATGCCCACATCCCAGGAATGAATAAAAAAAAAAGGTTCAAAAAGGCAGCTCACCACCATCTTCTCGAGGGCAATTAAGGATGGGCAACAAATGTTGGCCTAGCCAGTGACAGCCACATCCCTGAGTGAATTTTTAAAAGAGGCTCGTAGACGGTATAGAAAGCAATCAAAAAGTCTTTACTGGACAGTTGTTCTTTATCTCAAGGAGGCTGGAATACTAAAGGGAGGAATTTCTGCATCAGTTACAGAGAGCCTTGGTCACATTCTGTCTGGAGGAAGGATCTATGGGCCTTGGAGGGCCACAGCACAGATTCACCAGAATGATACTGGGGTTTAAAAGTTTAAATTATGAGGATAGGTTGCATAAACTTGTCTTGTATCCCCTCGAATTGAGGTGATCTAAATAAGGTATTTACAATTATAAAGGGATTTGACAGAATACTGAAAAAATATTACCTTTGTTGGGGAATCCAGAACAAAGGATTATAATAAAATTAGAGGCAGGCCATTCAGGAGTGTATTTAGGAAGCACTTTTTGAAATGAGAACAGATAGGGCTGGAAATACTCAGCAGGTCTGGCAACATCTGCAGAGAGAGAAACAGAGTTAACATTTCAGGTCTGTGACCTTTCATCAGAACTGGCAACAGTTAGAAATGTAACTGTGATTGAGCAAGTGGAAGGTGGGGGAGGGGGAAGAAGAACAAGATGGAAGGACTGTGAAAGGACGGAGGGGGGAGAGATTAAATGACAGATGTCATGGAACAGAATGCAAATGCAGTGCTAAACAGTTGTAGCAAAAGACAAATCACGAGTTCAGAGAGAGTACTAATGGCAGAATAATGAACAGATCTGTATGAAAGCAAAAGCATGAAAAATAAGTTTAAGACTAGCACATGGTTAAAAAATAAATAATTAAAAAGGAACTATATGTAAAATAAACAAAAAATAATAGGTCTCAGGGTCTGAAGTTATTGAACTCAATCTAGAGTTTTTGACACTGATGGTTGTGGAAATCTGGAACTCTCAAAACTGGAAATTTTCCGGACTGAAATCAATAGATTTTTGTCAGGGATATGGAACAACATGGCTAAATGGAGTTGAGGTACACATCAGCCAGGGAACAATAAATTTGGGATATGGGATGAGTGATGAAATAATCAGCTCATCACAACCACATCCACCCCTAAAAGAAGAAAATCAAGGCTTGATCAAGGGAAAGGCAGTTCACAACCCTTTCTCCCAACTCCCTAAATAAAAGACTAAGCTTCACCTCTCAGCATTTGCTTCCCCATTCCCCCTCCCTTTCATCCCTTCCTCCCTTTTTTCTTTTCGCCTTCTCCTTCTTTCCCCTCAACCACTGACAGAAGAGTCCATTTACAGCATGACAAGTTTATGTAAGCAAGCTCCATCATAAATGTTCACATACGAATTTATAATTGAAATATAAAAACAAGAACAGAACACCTTGTAATGCAGCTTCAGCTGATAGCGTTTGTTCTTTATTCTTCACGCACACTGCCATGGGAAATGGAATAGTAATATATTAGAGTTGCATATGCATTAACATCCTATCAAGTAACACTTACTTTCTTCTAAAACTTAACTTATTCATTTTACTTACACTGAGTCTTGCAAAGTTGACCCCAACAATAGGTGGTATGGTTGCTCACTTCCTTACCTGTGAAGCTTTTTAGTGGCATCTCTGAGATTGGTGGTATTGTGGGGCTGTTCTTTACAGTGTAAATCACTTTATGCTCCAAAATCCAGCCTGTTTTATACTCTATCATCGCTACTCCCTCTTGTAGCTGCTTCTCCCCCTACCACTGAAGAAATTACATTTCCCTAGCTTGCAAATATAGGTGTGAAAAATCTAGCAATTTATATGGCAGCAAAGCATGTGCATGCCTGTGCATTTTGAAAGTAGATGTGTATATTTCCTCAGTGAAACTGCACTAAGCTTACAATGATAGTCCACTGAAATTCATTGTAATATGAGATTGCTTGTGTGATGTGTAATGAATCAATACATTTATCATGTTCACAGTGAGTTGAGGCTGTCTCACACTTTTGGTATTGTAGTGCTAATTATCCAAAATTATAAGGAAAAGGATCGCTCGACACAAATGATTCGTGTCACTTTCTTGATGTACTTTATATTGAGAAAGCATATATTTAATGTCGATCGCAAGTCAGGCTCTTCAGCTGTCAACTTTAAAACACTAAGAGGTTAGGAGAAGCACTTACCAATCACTTGATGCGTATGAACCCTGAAGCCAAAAGCAAAGTGAGCACTGTTGCCAGATTAATGGATGTGTCGGGGCTGCACTTTATTATTTATTCATTCTACTGTGCCCCTTTAATGGAAGTGTGCCAGCAATATAAGAAGCCCGTTTATTTGAAATGACAAGTCCATCAAAACTGATTACTCTGTTCAGTTGTCAGATGAGTAATAACTTGGACAAATGCTGAGTCTTGGGTGGAGAGCTCAAACTAAGCAGTAGCTTGGTTCCACACAATAGATATTTTTTAAAAATCCATTTGTGGGTGATGCTGGCCAGGCCAGCATTTATTGCCCATCACTAATCGCCCTTGAACTGAGTGGCCATTTCAGAGGGAATTTTTAAGAGTCAACACATTGCTGTGGGTCTGGAGTCACATGTAGGCCAGACCAGGAAAGGACAGCAGATTTCCTTCCCTAAAGGACATTAGTGAACCAGATGGGTTTTTACAACAATGGTTTCATGGTCACCATTAGACTAGCTTTATTAATTCCAGATTTATTAATTTAATTCAAATTTCACCATTTGCCATGGTGGGATTCGAACCCATGTTTCCAGAGCATTAACATGGGCTCTGTATTACTAGTCTAGCAACATTACCACTACACCACCACCTCCTGCCCTTTGGAAAGTTGAAAACTAAAGAGTTCAATTTCCACAGGGATTTGTCTGATCTTCGTCCTGGGACTTTGGCGGAAGATCCACGGAACACCTGGGGAGATGGTACAAATGGTGCTTACTCCATTTTTAGAATTGCTTCTGCAGATCTTCTGCCAGGCAACTGCAAGAACCTCTGCAGGTATTAAAGATGTAGTCATTTTGTAGTACTGTTGACAACATTTTGGGCTTGTACGATTGGTCAATTAGTCCAGTGTGGAACTGGGTCATACAGAGCAGGAATGTCCCAGGTTCAATTCTTAGTTAGTGCTGAGTTAGTTGATCTTCGCAGTTTTGGTAGTGGATGTGTATTGGTCTCAATACCTCTGTGCTAGAGAGAAAAAAATAAAATCCTGTAGTTATGTACTGCCCCTTAGGATGGCCAAATCACTTTACAGATGCTGAATTACTAGCAAATAGGAAAAATTGGGCCGGTTTCCTGCTCCGGTTCAGTTTGAGTGGTTGTTTCTTGGAAGTGCACAAGTGTGGACATCAGGTGAAGACAGAATCAATAATATAAAAGCAAAATACTGCGGATGCTGGAAATCTGAAATAAAAACAAGAAATACTGGAAATACACAGCAGGTCTGACAGCATCTGTGGAGAGAGAAGCAGAGTTAACGTTTCGGGTCAGTGACCTTTCTTCAGAATCAAGTTTGGCAGCAACATCCCCCTATTATTGAATAAACTGCCACACAAGGGGTAATTTTGTGAAGCTCTGTTCCCAGGGATCCTCACTAGAGGGGATGGTGAGATAGAATCACTCCGATAGTTTTGGAGCTCGATCACCTACTTTCCTGACTAGTTAGTCTTCACACCAGAAGTTTCATTTTGCAAAATTAACTTTCTATTACAGAAGCTTGAAAATGAAAATGAACTGCTTGAGCAGGATACGGAAGTGGATAATGGGATCCCAATACAGAGGGGCCTGGCCAGCTGCTCCCCGAGTGCTGCATGCGCCTATAGCTAACCAACTATCTCATATGATATTGCAAGATCTGTTTTTAAGTATATTTGTGCCAATCTCAGGATGAAGCACATGATGAGCTGGGGACTCCACAGTCATTGTCCCTGCTTGTGATGAGGCCCTGTCATTCTATCTGGGATCACACCTGGTTTTCTAGCACTGACTAGAGTTTTCAGGGACTGTCAAAGGACGACACCTTTGCAGGGTGTAGGAGGTGCCTGAGCTACTAAGATCTAAGACCCCAAAAGAAACCTTTTTCCCCCTTACAATAGGGGCCTGTTAGGAGCAATTTTAAACAAATATATATATTTTCCTGAGCTTAAGGAACCCACGCTTGAACATCTCCCTTCTGGAGCCGGTAGGCCTCATTTGACTGTGTATACCGACCTCCAGCTATGTGGCAAGTCCCACATAGTCTGGGAATGGGGGAATGCTCATCCCCTATGCATCAGTAACATTCTAAATTGTGGGTGGATGCTCCACCAATTACCAGGCTGATGTCATTTTACTATGGTGATAATCGGGCCAATTCTTTGGAGCTGTACATTTGGAGAACCTCTGGTGCAGAGGTCACTCTGATTAGGAGACAAAGCCCAGCATTAATTTCTTTCCAGTCTTCTATTTTTAAGTGAACTAAAGTGCTTGCAAGGAGTGAGTTGTGGCTCAGTGGCAGTATGCCCACCTCTGAGAGACAAGGTTGAGTTGAAGCCACACTCCAGACAGCCCTATCGAGTGGAGAAGAGGGTTCTGGTCTCTGAATACTAGGTTAACATCCAATGGTGTTACTGCTGTCTGATCGAAGGTGGGGGCGGGGGGGAGGGGGCGGCGGTGGTGGTGGTGATACCCCTACCTCCCTAATTGTAATTAGCTGGTACACCTGGTAGAAAAGTGCAAGTCAGGCTAATGGTCTCACCACATAAATAAAAGCTTTGTTGCAGAAATAATCCAGGGCATAGCCTGCTGTATGTAAAACAGTGCAAGAAATGGTTTGCCACATCTGCTGCTCGACACAGAAGAGAAGCAGACGAAAGCGCTTTCAACATTCCCTGAATGAGCCTCATTAAAGGCCAAAATTTCATGCAAAGATATCTGATGTGAATCTAGCACAATTCACCGGTACCTGTGCCAACTTTCTGCTATTTCCCTCCTGTGCCCATTTGCAACAGGAGCCAGGAATGTTCCCCTGAGCACAGCAAGTCTTAAATAGCACATGGAAGGGTTTTGGTTATGTTTATAGTGCCTTTATAATGCCACAGTCTTTGTACCATCTGCTCCACCTGTGGCAGAGTGTGCGGATCCAGAATTGGACTATTCAGTCACCTAAGGACCCACAACCCTGGAGTGGAGGAAAGTCATCCTTGTTCCTGAGGGACTGCCTAAGAAGAGGAATTTTGTTAAACTTTTTTCCGTAATTGCTGAACTTTTTAATATATGAACCTTTTGCAAAAAAAATGACATTATTTTCACTTACGAAGGAAAAGTTATTTTCAAAGCATCTCAGAAATACAATATTTTCTGGTTGAGGCGATTCAAGAGGAGGTATGTCAGGAAGATTGGTAGATGTATGATCATAGCGCCAGACCTTGTCACGCCTATCCTCCAGTTACAATTCATTGACTTTACCTGTTTTGGGTGCAAATCCAATTTCTAGCCCCAAGTATTTTTTTATTATGGCTTAGTGCCTTTTTCTAAGGTCATGTTCTACTTAATAGAGGTGTGAAATATCAATGAGTAATAAGCAGCTGCCCCTCCTGACCCTACAGGTAAAGTTTTTTTTAAATGAAGTGTTACCTTTTGGGCCTCTAATGGCTGTAATTAACTTCCTCGCCTGGTTGGCCTTGCAAGAAATTCACTGCTGCTTCCTGCTCAAGGCATCTGGTAAAATTTGCAGACTGGTTCCGATTAAATCATTGGGACTCAACATGCTTCTATAAAGAAGGCCCATGTTGGCTTTGGGTGGATATTCTTGCTGGCTATTAAGTTAGAATTGCAATCAGTCAATTCCTGGCAGCTTTAGGGCTGGTAAGTGATTTCATCTGCCAGTCTGTCCGATTTCCACAGAGTTGGAAGGGTTAAAATTTCCCAGCTTTCTGATTCTCAACATCTGGTCATTATCCCATTGCTGTTTGTGGGATCTTGTGCACAAATTGGCTGCTGCATTTCCTACATGACAACAATGACTATGCTTCAAAAAAGTAGTTCATTGGCTGTAAAATGATTTGGAATGTCATGAGGTCATGAAAGATGCTATATAAATGCAAGTCTTTTTTATATATCAGTTTCCTCGGCCTCATTCTTAGATTTCTCCATGGCCATTCTCCACTTTATCTCAGCAGTCTTCTTCAGCTGAATGTTCCTCCTTCTGCCCCTCCAACTGTACTCCACAATCAGAGACCAGTCTTTTAGCCCGTGTTTTTTTTTACAATTTCTTCCCATATCACTTTTACTTGTTTCTTCCTTCAAAGTTCTCTTTAAAGCTTATCTCTTTAACTGTGTCTTGGTATATCCCCCATCCTCCCCTCAGTTATGAAATGCTGTGAGATGCTTTCCTGGATGAGGATATAGTTGCATGTTGTTGGTGGCAATTCCTAGAGGTTGGAGCTTCCATTATCTTACATTATTCATTTTAGCAGTGCTGTTCTATAATTAACTATCAAAAGCCAGTAGTGCACTCATATAAAAGGAAAAATACTGCAGATGCTGGGAACCTGAAATATAAACAGAAAATGCTGGAAATACTCAGCAGGTCAGGCAGCATCTGACTTGTTACCTGTGGACACTGTCTGACCTGAGTAGTTACAGCATTTTCTGTTTACATTTTGCGAGTACTGTTACAACCGAGGTGGGAGGAGTGCACTGTCTTTCTCTAGTTCCACTTCTTCGCAGGTCACAACATATATTTAAATGTTTACCCAGTTATTGATTTGGCCAATCATACGCTCTATCTTTTATTTCAGAATAAATTACACCAACCAGGTTTCTTTAATAAACAGCAAAATTATTAATTTGTTAATGATCAAGACTTATCCAGTAAAGATGCAAAGCATTAACACACAGTTTGAAATATGAAGGTAAATAAATATTCCCTTCTAGATACCCAACACACACACGCGCACACACCGGTTAGATAAAAAAAAAGTTTTCTCCACAGAAAGCTCACGTCCCAAAGTCTTCCCGGTGACCCTTTTAAAAAAAAAAGTCCAACATCTATGGAATCTCCCCAGACTTCCAGATGAATCCATCTCCACAATTCTAACATACAAGTCCTCAAAAATTTTTTTAAATGGAAGCACCTTCATAACAGCGCACTGTAGTGCATTGTTTTGGTAGTCCAACGTACTAGATTGGTGATTGTTAGCTCCCCACGTGTTAAGGTCATATAGCTTGACACTTGGGTACTCATAGATAGTCCAGGGTTTCTCACATCAAGGAGCAACCCAGGATTCAGAGTTAATGCAAAAAAAATCCACAAAGATGCAGGCACAGAAGAAAAGATGGATGAACAGTAAACAGCATTTTTCAGCAGCCTGCCTGACAGAGAAGAAACATAATGCAAAACATTTGTCAGGGAAACACCGAAAGCAAAAGCAATAGTCACTGTAAGGTGATAAAGCATTTCAGCTCAAAATTCAGTTCTATTTTATCTTGATGTGTAACCAATGGTATTTTCTGTAAGCATACACACCACAATAGAACACAGAACTAACCATCTGGTGCTTATTAATCAAATTCCTTGGCTATATTAGAGTCAATGAAATTAAAATTTCAAGCACTTGAGCACCAATAAATAGTAATATATTCAAAACAATCATTTGTTGCACCAATGACTTTATAGCTCTGCCTTGCCAGTTGACCAGAAGTTTATTAACTGTCGTGTAAAAGCCAATGTTATTGGTGCCCATCTCCTCAGTCTCTGGACTGGCTCAGTGCACTCAAATTGGCCTTTTTAAAAAAATTCATTCATTCGTGGGATGTGGCATTGCTGGCTAGGTTAGCATGTATTGCCAATCCCTAATTGCCCTTGAGAAGGTGGTGGTACGCTGCCTTCTTGAACTGCTGTGGTCCATGTGGAGTAGGTACACCCACAGTGCTCTCTGAAAGGGGGTTCCAGGATTTTGACCCAGCAACAGTGAAGGAACAGCGATATAGTTCCAAGTCAGGATAGTGTGTGGCTTGGAGGGGAACTTGCAGGTGGTGGTGTTCCCATGCATCTACTGCCCTTGTCCTTTTAGGTGGTAGAGGTCGCGGGTTTGGAAGGTGCTGTCTAAAGAGTCTTTGTGCATTGCTGCAGTGCAATTTGTAGATGGTACACACTGCTGCCACTGTGCGTCAGTGGTGATGGGAGTGACCGTTTGTGGATAGGGTGCCAATCAAGCAGGCTGCTTTGTCCTGGATGGTGTTGCGCTCCTTAAGTGTTGTTGGAGCTGCACCCATCCAAGCAAGTGGAGAGTATTCCATCACACTACTGACTTGTGCTTTGTAGATCGTGGACAGATTTTGGGGAGTCAGGAGGTGAGTTACTCGCCATAGGATTCCTAGCCTCCGATCTGCTCGTGTAGCCACAGTATTTATATGGCTACTCCAGTTCAGTTTCTGGTCAATGGTAACCCCTTGATAGTGGGGTTGATAGTGGGGGATTCAGCAATCGTAATGTCATTGAATGTTGGAGATAGTTATTGCCTGGCACTTGTGTGGTGTGAATGTTACTCAAATTGGGATGTGCTTATTCAGGCTTCTGTATGCCTGAATTTGGTGTTCTGGGTAATTAACTGTGCCTGTTTGTACTGGGCACAGAGGGCAAAAACTCAGCTGTAGGCCGACAGAAAATTGCAGCTCCAGTCTAATCCTGTCAAATTACTGCCTTTTGGCAGCTGTTGGGTTCCTGACAAGCAGGTAGGTCACTTACTTTTATGGCCTTGTTTGGCTTGCTGCCTGGTACCCCTCAGCACTTCATCTACTCCAGGAGTAGTGTAATGCGTCCTGGGGTACGATTGGCAGCCAATTTTTACTGGCCCTCTTGCGCATCAGTTTTAACATGAAGGTCATTGCCACCTCTTGGTTCATTTGGGCATGAACCAATTTCTAGGTCATGAAGTTTAGAACTATACTTACTGGATGGTGAATATTTTTTATTCCATGACATGGCATTGGAGGTTTGATGTTCGAAATTTGCAGATGATACCAAATTGAGGAGTATAGCTAATATCGTGGAAGACTGAATCAAAATACAGGAAGACATAAATAGGCTTGCAGAGTGGGCAGATAAATGGCAAATGCAATTTAATACAGCAAAGTATCTGGTAGTTCATTTTAGTAGGAGGAATAAGGAGGTCACTTATTCCTTGGAAAGTTACAAACTAAGGGCTGGTTTTTATGCAGCTGGCGGGCTCCCAGCCCCGGGCCAAAAAGGCAGGGGGAACCCTGCCTCAGCCTTTTCGTGCCCCCCTCCATTGTTTTGAAGCCTAATTATCCCGCGCTGGAATCCCAATCCCTTGAAAGATGGGGATCCCGCCTCCAAGAGCTGCTGGCCAATCACAAGGCTGACAGCTCAGTAGAATCGGCAGTGCCACCAGGAACGGTGGCCACTGCCGGAACTGCAGAGGCCTCAGACCTAGGCCCAGCGCTGGAACCCCGAACCTCAGGCAAGTGAGGCAGGATCGCCAGGACCAGTCCGGAAGGCCCCAGCCATCCTCCATGGGCTACAGATTGCCCATGATGGAGGGCCCGCCCCAAACCTACCTCATACTACTGGGTGGCCTCCCCATGTGGATCAGCCTCCTCCCCTCCCCCCCCCCCCCCCCCGCCCCCACTGCTGGTTAGATCCCAGCGAGGGCAGGAAGAGGCCCTTATGTGGCTTTTAATAGGCCTCTTAAGGGCCTCAGTTGGCTTCTGGGCAGGAAGGCTGTCATCAGCCTATCTCACCCATGGAAAAATCACTTGGAGTTAGGCCGGTGACGGACCCTCTGCCCCCTGCCTCCTGTCGCGATTCGATGGGCCCTCCTGCCTCAGAAAGACCCCATATAATCTACCCCTAAATGGGGTAGAAGAACAAAGGGATCAGGGAATATTATTACATTAATCACTATAAGTAGCAGTGCAAGCTGATCAGGTTATAAATATTGTAAAGAAAATCCTGGATAACTGAAGTTGTATTGTAGGAGCAAAAAGTTGCAAACTGATCTTACACTTTAATTTGGGAAATTGCCTTTTTGTCTCCTTGGGCAGAATTAATTGCCACCTAAGGGCTTCTTCCAGCCTCTACCTCAATTTTGTCGAAGGCGGAGGGGCTCGCTGCTGCAGGGAGATGCCGCCAGGTAAAGCCTCCTAACAGGGTTGGGGGGAGTCCCTCCTTTGGGTGACAATCATTTCCCCCACCCTGACCGACCAGCCTCCCACACCTTTGCCGGGGCCTGCCTAACTGGGCCTGGCGACTCCAACCCAACTTACTTCTCCTGGGGTCGTCTTCACTTTTCTGCAGTCTTCATACTGCAGGAGGCCACTGCTCCCTTTGGTGCTGCTGGTACTGCAGAGCTGCCAGCCCTCTGATTTGCTGGTAACTCTGGAAGTGGGAGCTCGTCCTTTAAAGGTGGGTAGTCAATTGGCTGCCTGCCATTAAATAGCAAAGGGGGTCCGACGAAGGGCCGAGGCGGGTTCTCTCACCGCCTTACAGCCCACCACTGGGACACCTGTTGCTGGAATAAAATCCAGCCCCAAGTGATTTCATTTTATTTTTAACTTTTTGGGCTCTTTTTCCTGAAAAAATTTCAGGCACAAACCATGGCTTTATAAAGAAAACAATAATCTATCATTAACGCATTAGAAAATTGACATTAGAATCTGAATGGTAACTTGGGTTCTTGTGCGAAGTAGAATTGCCTTAACAATACAAGAAATTCTGAATTTCCAAAATGCATAATCTTTCATAAATTTAATGTCTATCTTAGACTTTTTTTAAATTCATTCATGGGATGTTGAGGTCGCTGGCCAGGCCAGCATTTATTGCCCATCCCTAATTGCCTTTGAGAAGGTGGTGGTGAGCTGCCTTCTTGAACTGCTGCAGTCCATTTGGGGTAGGTATACCCACAGTGCTGTTAGGAAGGGAGTTCCAGGATTTTGGCCCAGCGACAGTGAAGGAACGACGATATAGTTCCAAGTCAGGATGGTGTGTGACTTGGAGGGAAACCTACAGGTGGTGGTGTTCCCATGTATTTGCTGCCGTTGTCCTTCTAGTTGGTAGAGATCGCGGGTTTGGAAGGTGCTGTCTATGGCGCCTTGGTGCATTGCAGCAGTGTATCTTGTAGATGGTACACACTGCTGCCACTGTGCGGCGGTGGTGAGGGAGTGAATGTTTGTAGATGGGGTGCCAATCAAGTGGGCTGCTTTGTTCTGGATGGTGTCGAGCTTCTTCAATGTTGTTGGAGCTGCACCCATCCAGGCAAGTGGAGAGTATTCCATCACACTCCTGACTTGTGCCTTGTAGATGGTGGACAGGCTTTGGGGAGTCAGGAGGTGAGTTATTGCCTCAGGATTCCTAGCCTGTGACCTGCTCTTGTAGCCACGGTATTTATGTGGCTACTCCAGTTCAGTTTCTGGTCAATAGTAGCCCCTAGGATGTTGATAGTGGGAGATTCAGCGATGGTAATGCCATTGAACGTCAAGGGGAGATGGTTAGATTCTGTCTTGTTGGAGATGGTCATTGCCTGGCACTTGTGTGGCGCAAATGTTACTTGCCACTTATCAGCCCAAGACCTAGATATTGCTATATTGCTGCACGGACTGCTTCAGTATCTGAGGAGTCACAAATGGTGCTGAACATTGTGCAATCATCAGTGAACATCCCCACTTCTGACCTTATGATTGAAAGAAGGTCATTTATGAAGCAGCTGAAGATGGTTGGGTCTAGGACACTACCCTGAGGAACACCTGCAGTGATGTCCTGGATCTCAGATGATTGACCTCTAACAACCACTAGGTATGACTCCAGCCAGCGGAGGGTTTTCCCCCTGATTCCCATTGACCTCAGTTTTGCTCGGGCTCCTTGAAGCCATACTCAGTCAAATGCTGCCTTGATGTCAAGGGCTGTCACTCTCACCTCACCTCTTGAGTTCAGTTCTTTTGTCCATGTTTGAACCAAGGCTGATATGAAGTCAGAAGCTGAGTGGCCCTGGCGGAACCCAAACTGAGCATCACTGAGCAGGTTATTGCTAAGCAAGTGCCGTTTGATGGCACTGTTGTTGACATCTTCCATCACTTTACTGATGATTGAGAGTAGACTGATGGGGCGGTAATTGGCTGGGCTGGACTTGTCCTGCTTTTTGTGTACAGGACATACCTGGGCAATTTTCCACTCACCCTGTATCAAAAAATACATATTCATGGTAGGCTCTAAAGCTTGTCAGAAGTTTCCAAGAATTTGGTTGCACACCATTGTAGTGTAGCATGGCTTTCTCTTGTAGCTGGGTTATCTGCTTTATAGGTAATCTGTAAGCCTGCATTGAGGCACACTGAAACTTTTAAAAAGGTCTTTTTAACAATGATCCACGCCTCTGGTGGCTTGTTAGCAATTGGTTTCCATAAATACAATCTATGATAGATTGACACTTCACATGTTTTCCCTCAGTGTCTACAACATAATGTCTGCAGGAGTTCAAAATGGCCTCTAGATTACCTGGACTCATTCTTGTTGCTACGGTGATCTATCCTCTATCGTGTGGTCTTTTACAATGTGTCCTTTTGAGAGTCCTTTCTCTTCAGACATGCTGGAGCTGATATAAATAACAGGCTTTTGTCACGACCATAACAATGTCAGCCTTCAGCTAATTGAATGGTAGAACAGGCTCGAGAGGCTGAATGGCCTACTCCTGTTGCTATGTTACAATACTCCGGTGTTTTGTTGGGAAATATTTAAGCAATTTTTTATAGTCCTTTTCACTGAGCGCAACACTATATATTCTGCATCTTAGAATGCACTTATATGGCATCAGAATGACTTACATTAAAAATTGAAAAGCTTCTATGATTGCATTTTCTTACACATGCTGTGCCTAATGTGCATAAATGATGGTTTGATGGCTTCAAACTTTAATTTTCATAAATAAAGAGGGATTTACAGAAGGGATATGATGTAAATTTCATGCTTTCTGTGGCCCTCATTGCTTCTGCTGACTTCTGCTTGCTTAAACTGTTTTCATGTTCTGGCATATGCTAATCAGATTGGCAGGATATTTCAGTATAAGTACCAGTTGGGATTTTTAACAAAGAAACCGCCCATGATATTAATGATATTCCTCTGTTAGAGGAAATTCTGGGCGTCAGTCACCTAGTTCATTTGTGGCTGCAGTTTAGACTTTGTCCTGCAAAGATCAGTTTTAAGTTTTATTAAAACAGACTTTTTACAAAGTTTATCAAGAAACTCCTAGATCTTGACAATTAGATAGAAATTGAGCCGGCAATATCATTGCATGATTTAATTAGTTCAAATAAACAGTAGAATGAATAAAAAAAGATCAAGACCAAGTAACCCAGTTCTTAACAACTTCATGTACCTTGTGGTAATTATTTCATTCAAACAGCATATCTATGAAAGTGTGCTGGAATTAAAATAGAAACTGCTGGAAATACACAGCAGACCAGACAGTATCAGAGAGACAAACAGCTCCTGAAAATCCATGGTCATTAGAATCATAGAAACTTACAGCACAAAAGAGGTTGTTTGGTCCATTGTGCCTGTGTCAGCTGTTTGAAAGAGCTATATAATTAATACTCCCATCCCATCTGTTTCCTTTTCAAGTATATATCCAATTCCCTTTAAAAGTTATTATTGAATCTGTTTCCACACCCTTTCAGGCACTGCATTCCAGATCACAGCAACTCACTGCGTTAAAAAAAATTCTCCCGCCTGCCCTCTTTCTCTGTGACTTCAATTGGAATCCACTGCAGCAGTCAGAGAGTAACAAGGGACCCAGATATGCTATATATATATAAGTTGGGAGTTGCTTCAGAGGGGTCCAGCTTATAGTGAGCTGTGACACATCTGGTCAGACTACTGATGGCCTCCATGATTATTGGCAGCAGTGAGGACCACCAGGGGACCCAGATTTAGATCCTGGCCTGGACCCTGAAGATTCAAGAGGGCAACTTTTTTTTTGAGAATTTTTGAAGTGACCTTTTTACAAAAGGCATCATTGAGGGGAAGGGGAGGCAGCTGCAGCTTGTTTCTATGATGATCCCCTTGATATCCTCCCCAGCCCAGGCATCTCCACTGGACTTTCCAGCATGTTTGATATGGCAGATGCCTGTCAATGGGAACTAAAGTAGTGAACCTCCTCTTGACCCTGAAAAGTCTGCTGAGGGCAGTGTGGGAGGTTCCCGGTTGGAATTGCAGACCCATGTATTTTTGGGGTCACACTGTTTAGTGGGCCTCTTTGTCAGAACTGATATGGAGGAGTTCACCTGGGATGTAGTTTCCTTTACATAAAATTTAAGAGAAATCCTTTCACTATGATCTCATTATAAACCAATGACAATTTAGTTTAAAAAAAATCTGTCTTCACTTTACAGACTGTTAGGACCAGGTGAGAAAGAGGTATCAGCTTCCCTTTCAGCCTTCACCTGGTCTTTCTGAAACAGGTTTTATTTTTAAACACACCGTGTTTTTAACTCCCCCTTGGTGAATCCTTGTTTGCTGCTTTCCAATTATAAGGCAAAGAAACCAGCACAAAAAGGCTTTCTTAGGTTTAAAGAAGAAAAGTTGAAATTTATTAAACATAATCTTAATCTTAAACTCTAATTTGGTTAACGCCTATGGATACACGATGCGCCCACGCTAGCATGCATACATGATGCAAGAGACAGAAAAGAGCAGAAGAAAAATAAAGTGGAAAATTTTGAGGCAATATCCGAAGAATTGTTGTTACAGTTCTTCGAGCTGACTGTAGAGTTCTTGATTATAGGTAGATCTTGCTTTTCGTTGGGGCCCAGTATTATTCTTAAACCTTGTTCGCTGTAGCAGACTTTTCTCTCTTGGGATTCATGTGTCTTCAGTGGATTCAGAGGCTTGTGAGAAAGGGATGGGAGCAGACAGGAGAGAGATGTTCTCAGTCCAGGAGCAAACAGACTTTTCAAACTGTTTGTACAAATTCAAAAAACTCAGGTTGTCCAGCAGGTTTGACCATGTCCGTATGTGTATTTGGCCATTTTAGCAATCAACCTGGAATGCGAGCTCCCCCACCTTAAAGGTCTGGTGATCAAAAGTCCATTGTGGGTTGAATGTCAGGGAATGCCTGCTTTGTCCTTCCAGACACCGTCTGTTAATATGCAAATATATTTTCCAGTCACGGCTGATCTGTTCAACAAGTCCTCTCTTAACTCCAGTAACAGTTTAAAATCAATGTTCATGACAAAATTAATGTGCCTCATTCTTAGAAGGTGGGGGCCTAGCGTGACATCACAGAGAAATTACACCCTGTTATTCTTTGTCTGCATCTGGTGAGGGCCACAATTACATTTCTCTGCCCTTCTTCTATCCTGAAGAGGAGCCCTGGAATTTGTTTTTGTTAAGTTTGGTAGTGTATTTTAGAGTGTTGCACACTGCCCAAATGTTATTGTGCAAATTTTGTATTGGAACCCAAAGAAAATGTACATGGCTCCTTGCAGTACAAAAGTCTGATATTTGAATTGCATTGTGTGGAATTTGTCTTATTTAATGGCATAACAGACTCTTATAGAGATCACTAAAGACTAACAATGAAACATTTTATCTTGTTTTCCTAAGACACTATAAAACATGCACAATTTAATAATCAGATTCATTAGTCACTGTCACTGTTATCTGTTTGTCTTTTCTCTCCAAAAAAAAACATTCGGCAAGACCGATTTTTTTCCCTTTTCTTGGATTATGAATGAATGTATTTTATTTTGTTCATCTAAGATATGTCAGAGACTCAGACATAACAATAAATAATGGATAGTTGAGGGATGTATTAGATCACAAAAGCACATGTGCTGCTCAATTTCAGAACTGGCAAATCAGAGCCACTGAAATACATATATTATTAAAATTCATCCTAGTTGACTATTAATTTTGTCCTGTATTCAAAGTAGTAACAATGGATTGTAATTGATTGATTAAGGTGTTGTGTATGACCTTCAACAACATGACAGAAGAGATGTGTGTACTATTTCTATTTATCTACAAAGGATGACTAGGGAAAGGATAAAAGGTGCTCTGGTTGTTATGGACACTGGCCTTCTACCTCAAGGGCCAAAGGTAACATCCAACCCAAATTAATGGTATTAAAGGCCCTCCTGTGTGCTTGCTTTTTAGGGGTCTACGTGAAACACCCTTGGATAGTCACAATCCAGTTCCTAGTAGGCACTTGCCCAAATGCAAAAGTATTTCTAATTTGGTGCTAATTACAATCATGCTTCAAGAAATCGCAGCAATGGTCAACATAGAAATGCCACACTGGTGATGTAATCAGTGTTTCTCTAAGAACAGGATTGGAGACCTTTTTGACAGGAAGGCAGCGTAATTTTAAGCTGACCCACCTGGTGGGAAACTGGCGGGATCAAATTGGCCGCCCGTTTTACAACCTGCCCTATTTTATTTGCCATTGACTTCACTGGGAAATGAGATTGGCCGGAGTGTAAAACAGTTCGCCGACTCGATCCCATGAGTTTTCTGCCAGGTGGATTAGATTAAACTTATCGAAAGTGTTTTATTTTTCCAATGCTAATGCCCCTCACTTTGGTCACCAGAAAATAATTGCAAGACCTAGAAAATAATAAACAACATCTTGAGTGTTTTCATTTTGTGAATTGTTTATCATTATCCAACACGTCATTTAGCTACAGATTTTTTTAAGAGGCCATGAATAATTCTACCACTGGGGTTTCATTTGCTCTGTGTTAGTATAAAGTAAAATTGTGGATTAAAGGGTAGTATTTAATTTTTGCTCCAACCCTTAACTTCTTGGAGCAAGTATAGTATATCCAGTGCTCATTAATGGAGAAACCCGATTTTAATGCTTTTTCATTTGCCAACATGTTGTCGAGCAACAAATAATGTGGAATTTGCAAATTTATTCAGAATAACTTGGCAGTATAATTGTTATATGCTAAATAATATTGCTATTGAAGGAGGCATGCTCATATTGCTGAATGAAGAGCAATGGCAAGGGAAGCTTCAGGAAGAGGAGGAGGAAACATTGTCTTAAGTACACGTTTCACTTGAGGCAGTTCAGTGGGACAGTGGCTCTGCTTTGGGTGTATTTGGTCCAAGTTGTACCCAAATTGCGCTTGTCTTGAGCAGTGCGTTCTTTCCCTTGAGTTTTCGCTCAAACTCTTATATATCGCTGAATGCAAAACTTGCCATGAACCAGCACAATTGGGCAGAATGCAATTTTAAAGCACAAAATTTTGCTTGAAAAAATATTGCTTCTTGTAATAAACATGGTAACTCTGCAGTTTGATTAATACAGCTGAAAATGGGTTTATCATTTTAATCAGCGTGTTCATTCCACAACTTGTAAGTAATCTGATTTTAAATAAGTGGAGATGATTTTCAAAAAAAACTATTTGCTAGTTATGTTGGTGTGCAGTAGTCAGTTTCTTAGTAAATTAGAAAAGTCAAAAGCCTTTAAAATATACGTATTGAAAAGAAAAAGCTAAATGTTTAGAGCCTCCTCCAAGGCCTGCAAACGAGTGCAATTAGCAGAAACTCTCAATGGTAATAATACGATCTGGGAGGATGGCCAGGTTTATGGGTGGTGTAGGATAAAGATGTAAAGGGTTAATGCTGAAGACAGTGCGAGCAGCCCCTCCCACTGTAAGAGTGATGATGTAACAGTCACATGAGGTTAGGCTTGGGAGAAGAAGAGGAAGCAACACGAAGGATGCTACCTTAGGAGGCTTGATGAGAGTGTATATAGTATTATCAAAATGATAAGAGTTCTTAGTTGACCTTATCCTGAGTCTGAGACTTCCTGCAGAATGCCACAGCTACGTTACAAAACACAACAGCAACACACAACAGGTGGGGCCTGCAGGGTTGGTGTAGAGATACAGATAGGGGTGAGGCTATGCAGGGATTTGAAAATAAGGATGGGAATTTTAAAATCAAGGCATTGCTGGACTGGGAGGCAATGTAGCCCAGTGAGCATGGGTGAACGATATTTGGTGCAAGTTAGAAACAGACAGCAAGAGTTTTGGATGAGCTGCCTGCGTGCCGAAGGTCTTTCCAGTAGATCACATTTTTGATCTACTTTAACAAATTTTGTAAAATTGGAAATTTTCCCCACAGCTCTGAAGGTAAAGTGTGGATACTGTACAGACTCCAATGTAATTGCTTCCTTTACCTGCTGGACATGAAGGGTGAGAAATTGGGATCATTTACGGCCATTCTTTGAATGCCAATGTGTGTCCTTTGGGCTCCAAAATTGATTCGGCAGTATCCGTGTGTGCACTGTTGAGGTGAGTCACACTGGACTCCATATTGGTGAGGATGTTAGTTTGTGCGCAGGGCATGCCTGCCAGAAGTATGTAGAGCAGGAATACCATGAACACCAGTTAGCATGAAACACTGATTTTATGCCAGCGATGCCATTTTGAAGCTCAACATTTCGTGTAGGAAGGACTTCAATGCCTCTACATATACCAGTTGATCCCAGGCATGTGTGCTCTAGGAGGCATTCCCCTTGGAATACAGTACAACTTGGAGAATGAACAGAGAGCACGCAGAGCAGGACAAGTTGCTGAAAGACGGAGAAGGACTCTCAGCAGGAGACCATATCTACACAGGGTGCTCAGGGAGCAGTTGACCTGCCTGAACCTCAGTCTTCCACAGAGTACAGGGTGGCATTGACTGTATACACACTGCTTTGCTAGCACTGCATGTCAACTCTGCTGTATACTGGAACTGACAAGGATTCCACTTTATTAGCATCTAACTGGTGTGTGACCATAGGTAGTAAATTATGCAGGTCAATGCCCAGTATCCTGGCAGCAGCCATGATGCCTTCATTCTGCAGCAGTCCACTGTATCATCTGCAGTTGGGCCAACATGGCAAATCAGAGGGTGGATATTGGGTGGCAAGGGCTATTTGCTGACGACATAGCTGATGACTTCAGTGTGCAAGCCATGGCACACCATAATCCGCAAGCTTCCACTGCAGCACTCAGATATTGGATGGCTGCTCCTTGTCCTACCGTGGAAGCTGCGACTTCAACCATTAAATGCTGCATCATTGTTCCATCCGCAAGTGTGCTGATGGAGTTAGCCACCACTTTTATACTAGAAAGGATGAGTTCTAAGCTCAGTGCAAAAACCTGTGCCAAGTTGGTGCTGGACTTCTATATGCTCCTTGACATTGACCGCAAACCTTCTGGCAGACTTCCTAATGCACCAAACATTTTGTTGTGCTTATCCATCAGCGTTCTCCTCTAGGCTTCCCCATCAAAGTGCTCATCTGAATCCTCTGCAGCAGAACTCATGTGCAACCCTGGCCTTTCTGCAGCCCACTTGTACCTGATGTCCCACTACATGCAGATCCCACCTCTATGCTCTGCTGTAAATTCTTTTTTATTTGTTCGGGGGAGGATGTGGGTGTTACTGGCTAGGCCAGCATTTATTGCCCATCCCTAATTGCCCTTGAGAAGGTGGTGGTGTGAACAGTGCCAATATCTGAGGTGGTGACTGCGAGTGTGAAATGGAGTGTCAGTCTGTCTTTGTTGTCATTGTCTTCTTGATGATCCTCCACTGCCTGCTGAAGTTGCACTTCCTGGATATCTGCAAGGAGAAAGGTACAAGGGTAAGATTGTGGTGAGGATAGGGGTGAAAGAAAGAGGTGCATGCTGACCCCCTCGACCACACTGCCGCTGGAGTTATGGCAGGAGTGCATCAAAGAGCTGACGATTATTGGTGGTGGTGGAACTAAAACTCTCATAGTTCTTCTGATTAGGACCAGGTATAGTAGGCCGCCAAGGAGCACATGTGGATGTGGAGACTACCTGGCACCAAGCTTGTGTCCTGGAGCCCTCCCCATGCCTCAAGGGAATTCATATTTATGGTCAGTTTCTAGGACCTTTTACAAAAATCATGAAAAGGGAGCACTTTGTTTCCCATTAAAGAGGATCCTGGCACACCTAACACCCACACTGCGCACCTCCATCTCATATCAGGGCAGCAGTCATCAGATTCTTATGGCATGGCAGGAACAAGAGAGAATGTAACCACCTCCCCTTGACATTCAATGGAATTACAATTGCTGCGTCCCCCACTATCAACATCCTGTGGGGGGGGAGGGGGGGTTACCATTGACCAGAAACTGAACTGGAGTAGCCATATAAATACTGTGGCTACAAGAGCAGATCACAGGCTAGGAATCCTGCGGTGAGTACCTCATCTCCTGACTCCCCAAAGCCTGTCCACCATCTACAAAGCACAAGTCAGGAGTGTGATGGAATATTCCCCACTTGCCTGGCTGGGTGCAGCTCGAACAACGCTCAAGAAGGTTGACGCCATCCAGGACAAAGCAGCCTGCTTGATAGGCATCCCATCCATAAACATTCAATCCCTCCACCACCAACGCACAGTGGCAACAGTATGTACTATCTACAAGATGCACTGCAGCAATGCACCAATGCTCCTTAGACAGCACCTTCCAAACCCATGACCTCTACCAAATAGAAAGACAAGGGCAGCAAATGCATGGGAACACCACCACCTGCAAGTTCCCCTCCAAGCCACACACCCATCCTGACTTGGAACTATATCGCTGTTCCTTCACTGTCGCTGGGCCAAAATCCTAGAACTCCCTTCCTGACAGCACTGTGGGTATACCTACCCAACATAGACTGCAGCGGTTCAAGAAGGCTGCTCACCACCACCTGCTCAAGAGCAATTAGGGATGTGCAATAAATGCTGGTCTAGCCAGCGATGTCCACATCCCATGAACAAATAAAAAACAACTGTTGGGACTGGTGGGTGCATGGGATGAACTCCTGCCCAAGATATATAAACGGGATGACCTCCCTCTGGCCCCACCACTTCCAGCCGTTACTCTGGGATGTGACCCCCTCCATTGCTGCCCTGCCCTGTGTTTAATGGTGGGTTGCTTTCCCTGACTGAAGAGGGCATTTCTTAATGGCATTCAGAATAACCTGAAGGATCTGATCAGTAAAGTGTGCCTTTCTGCATTTTATTCCTTCTGTCAGTGCTCCAGTTTCTACACTCTACAATGGAATTGATGCAGTGAGCATTCCTTATAGCACTAACTGTCTGTAAAGGGATTTAACAGGTGATTCAGCTTAAGTTTACAGTTTTCTGACTGGCTGCTCAGTTATGCTTTCATTGTAATACATCTGAGTTCCGAGAATGCGCTATGAATATGCCTATATATCCATGCAAATTTGCTAAAGCCAAAGAAAAATTTAACTCTTGTTTCATGCATTGTGTGCTAACCATAAATTAAACCCCCCCGGATGCTGACATGTTGTGACATTAATTTGATGGTGCTGATTTCTTGGTTCCTGAGCTGTTTAAATGTTTACACTGAAATCTATAACAAATCTCAAAAAGCTATTTGAGTACATGAAATTATGACTTGCTGATAAATGTTTCCTCCCAATGTCCTTAAATCAAATGCCAATACACTATTGATTGGTGGCTCCACAGCATTTGAGTAAAAACATTCAAAAAGCCCTGTGTCATAATATAAAAAATGGAATTTGTTCACAATGATAGGATTAAGGTAGGGCAAATCTATCAAAACATATACAGAGGCAAGATTTTGGGTTAAAGTTGACCAGTATTGGTTTAATACTTAAACAGAGGTTTTACAGATGTTGCATATATCTTAAACCTAAACCAACAGTGAAACAATATGAATTCAGTTACACACACTGGCTATGTTTCAGTAAATAAAACCTTTCCTTTCAACTGTGCTTTCACTTTTCACCCCATCCTCCTCTCCTTGTAATGTATTCTGAGACATTCTTCTACTTCAAGAGTGTGCAAGCCATTTGCCTTTGTGGGCCTCATAGATATGGGATCGTGGATCCTCCCAGCATCACTGCTTTAAGGGGTAACTTTACAAATGCATGATCATAGCGCAGAGCATCTTCGCCTGCTGTGTGTGCATGTTGGGAATGTGAGCATGTCTTTCCCATAACTATCTCTTCATTAATTTTATTTTAATGGTAAGAACATTTAAATCGGGAGCGACTGCCTGAATTTCTGATACAAACTCCAAGGAGGCAAAGCTCTGCACGGGCAGCACAAATTGGTAACATTGGTGAAATAAAGTTAAATTCCGTGCTCCCATATTTTATGTTGCTGATGCTAACAGATCTTGTTTTGATTTCGGATTTATCAACAAATGAAGCACAAAAAGCAAAGTACTGCAGGCGCTAGAAATCTGAAATAAAAACAGAAAATGCTGGAAGCATTGGAGGGAAGAACATGGAGTTAACATCTCAGATCGACAAAAGGTCATTGCCCTGAAATATTGGCCCTATGTTTTTCTCTTTCCATTAATACTCCTGCTTAGTGTTAACCACCATTTTCTGGTTTTAATACTAAGAACAACTCTTTCCGATACTCTGTGCTCACCATTTCAAACTAAACAAACCAATGAATAAGAAATATAAGTGTATTGAACTCATTTGCTTGGGCTTTGAGTGCTAGATTATCTATCCTTAAGGGCATCATGTTGCCTATGGGCGACAGTTTAGACACCCTCATTCTATATGACAGAAAGAAAAATGTATTTATATTGGGTCTATTACAAACTCAGGACACCTGAAATGATTGACAACCAAGAGCATTTGAAGTGTAGTTACTGTTGTAATGTAGGAAACATAGCAGCCAAATTGCATACAGCAAAGTTCCACAAATGAGATGATGATCATATAATCTATTCTTTAATGATGCTGGTTAAGGAATAAATGTTGTTCAGCTGACCAGGATGAATACCCTTACTATGCTCTGAATAGTGCCACGGGATCTTTTGTGTCCACCCGAGAGGCAAGATGGGGCTTCTAACAGTGCAATACCCCCTCAGCACTGCAGTGAAGTGTCAGCCTGGATTGTGCACTCAAGTCCCTAGAATGCCCCACGACATTCAAACTCAGAGGTAGGAGTGCTACCAACTGAGCCAGCTACTATATCAGTGAAAGATTTTGTTATTGAGGTGTGTGGTCCAATTACTTCAGTAGTTGGAAGCATGTAGCCAGTCCTATTTCTCTACTAAAAAATAGTACCTATCTCCTAGTACTGCCAGCTGTAGAGCCTATTGTATATGTATGGCTGGTTATTATCGTACATGAAATATCATGTCAATGCACAGGAATAGGAATGTCATTAACAGAGTAACAAAATAAAATGAACTTTTGTTTAATACACAGTGTTCTAACAGTAAATTAAATGCCCAGGTGCTGCTGACATGTGCCCCAGACACTATCCTTCTCCCACATTTCTAACAGACTGTTTATGTTGAAATTATGTTTTCGCTGCTTAGGAGCTATGCAGGACTGGATATTTCAAAAGCCTTCAATCACCTGATAGCCCAACAAGTCTTCAGCGTCTGGTTATTTCTTGAATCAATGATAACTATGATCCACTATTCACAATCCTTCAACCAACAGTCTTTTCAGATAGTGCTAAATATTTGTAGTGGATTTTAAAGACAATATGACTGATAATCAAAAACAACCCTTCTGCCAGTACTGGCACTTATGGGTCCATTATTACACTGGATCTGTTAAGATCATGTTGCCTTCTTAACAGTAGGCTGATACTGAAAATCAAGAAGACTGAAGGAATTTTGTAACAATGGCTCTACATTATAAGCAGGAATACCGGTAGGGAAAGTGTTACTGACCATAGCAGGTTTCACACTTATTCAGATTGTTGAGTAGAGCAGGGGGAATTGGCACTTAGACCCTCCGTTCTGCTTAGTTACCTGACTTGATCAAGCTCTTCCACTCTTATAGTTTTCATCCTTCTATCTCTGAGATTGCCTTCTAATTTCCCCTGCAGCAGTGTTGACAGTAGCTTTGGGGGAATGATGCATATTTTATTACATTGATTTTGTGTATTCAAGCTGCATGACTCTTGCACACAACTTGGCATCATTTTGAGTTGGTGCTGCCTCCAGTGTGAGGCTTGAGATGCTGTCAGGCATTTGCCCTTTTAAAATGTAGCACGTCTTGAGAATCATTCCAAGATCCCTGTAGATTCTAGTTAAAAACACCATTGCTGCTATTTTGTCACCATGATATCCACTGTTTTGATGACGATGGTGATGGCAGCTACTATTTGGTGATCCAAGAGCCTTTCATTCCCCATATATGGCTGCCTCATAGGAATTATACAGAGGAGTGGGAGAGACAAGCAGTTTATCAAACTATCCTTTAATTTCTAGGACGAGTTCAAACCCTTTTTGAAGTGATGGGATGAAAAATTTCTCTCTCAGCTAGCTGCATGATAGTAAGTGAAATGGGTTTGTGAACATCTCAATTCAGTTTGTTAATATGTGCACATCTACAGAACAAAATTACTTATACTATGGCACAATCCTTATTATGTTCCACAGAGATATCGCTGGAAGTTGCAATATACTATTAATATTTCACCAAGTGGAAAATTAGGTCTTTGGGAGTGGTGGTCTTAATAGGCTGAATGACAATTTCTCATTCAATGCTCTTTCATGGTCTAATATTTTATCTTAAATTTGCCAAATACTACTCATTTAGCTGATTCTTCTTGTGCTAAGAGAAGCTGTGCTTTGACAGAATGCAAATAATACAGAATAAGTTTAAATATATAAAGCATTTTGTTGCCTCAGTTTTGCAATAATAGGGCAGAACTGGTCAAGTGTATAAGTTCACTGTGCTTTGCAGCACAGAAAATTGGCCTAGCCCACTTTTCCAATGGGACTCCCTCCCCCTAATTTGAAAAGGGTGTAAATGCGCAGGAAGAGCCATCTCTATTCCAGATGCTTTCCGTAGGCCATCCAGAAACCGATGGTACAGATCCGAGTCAGATAATCTTGTGAAGCGAAGGCGACAAAGACAGGTCTCCTCTCACATGGGAATTTATAAGTGTGATTTCCAAGTAGTTAGGGTGCAAAACCAAAATGCTTCAGGTTTGTTCTTGCCCTTGTGTTTAGTGGTCCTTTATGAACTCCTCATCGCTACTTGAAGCACCTGGCATGTTCAGAACCTGGCAAGGAGCATCCTTGCTTAGCACTTTGTGTGATGCCATTAAAGAACAAAATCAAAGAATACTAAAGGAAAGCTTTGGCAGCAACAAAATAATATATAAAAATAGCAGAGCTCCTAGATAAAACAACTGTTGCTGGGGCCTGATTCCCCAACTCTCACCTGCAAGGTTGTGAGCCAGCAGAGGAGCCATTGGAAAATGTAAGTCTCTATTGCATCAAAATACTCTTTGTGGTTCAGGGACAGCGTGAACTGATGTCAGACAGCAAGTTGTGCAGGAAATATCTACTTGCTATGAGGTGATTCTCAACTTTTGATTCAGTTCAGTTTGATTCCATTAGTTTCTACGTTTCAGTGCCTCAGCATATTTCTCAAATTGTTGCACAAAGCTTTCGAACCAATTTACTTCTCAAAATTTTTGTTACTTTTTCCACTGCAATTTATGTTTTGGATTTCCTTTAGACAGAAATTTATCAAATAATCAGAACTATATTAAAACAAGATTAATGTTTGTGAATGGTGCAATTACATTATGACAATGTTACCCATTAACATACTGAAATATTTTGATTTGCGAGTTGGCTATATAAGTTAATATAGACTGAAACAGTACCAGAAAATAATACACATGTACAGCAAGTACGTCGAGCAGCATCTAAATAAGAACGGTAATGATTTAGATGAGAGAGTAGCAGTAATACTTATTTTTGTTTTGATTGCAGATTTCAACAGTTGTAGTTCACTCCTTTTCCACTTTCTTCTGGTTAATTCAGCTTTATCTTAAGGTGCTGACAGTTGCTAGGGTTTGAGAACATGGGCAGCCTTCAGTACTAAGTCATTTATGAACCTATATAATGACGATCATTGAGTTATTTGACCTCCTCCTGGAATGTGCCTTTGCAAAGCAGGTGTGGAAAGAGATGTAGTGGTTTTTGTCAAGGTTCATCCCAAGCAGCTCTGTAACACAGGAGTCTGTGCTCTACGGGCTGTTCCCAGGGACGCACACCGAGACAAACATCAACTGCTGCTGGAGGACTATCAATTCGGTGAAAGACGCCCTTTGGTCTGCCCGAAACTTGCTGGTCTTCCAGCGCAAAGAGTTGTCCACCACCGAATGTTGCAGACTGGCACATTCCAAGGTCCAGGACTACGTGCTGAGGGACGCACTAAAGCTTGGGGCAGCCGCAGCAAAGGCTCAATGGGGAAAGACCACAGTGTAAGGTTCCCCCACCAAGCTGGACTGAGGGGCTGGATCCATGGGAAACCCCTCGAACTGTATCGTTAATATTCTCAATTGATGTAAATGTAAAACTGCAATTGACATGACAATTGTGAAACAGAAGGGTTGGGAAGAAACTCATGACAGTATTGAAGGAAACTGATTTCCCTTGCAATGTTTGTATTTTTTGGTGCTGTTTGGAAACTGTTTGGCAATGTAATTTTTACAGATTTTTATGAATAAAGTATATTTTGGATATAAAAAAAAATTTGACTGTGGAAGACATCATTGCTGATCTGATCCTGTCCTAATCCAGTGTTCACATAAATGCTTTCTGCAATGCAGATCATTGCTAAAAGAAGCAGAAATTATTTCTCCCCCTGCCATCCGCCCCACTTTCCTTTCCTAAATCAGGGTGTGAAGCCAATTGGTGCCCGCCAACACCAAGCCTGGCTGAGATCAACTAACTGAAAGTGGATGGGAGAATCAAGTCTGTGATCTGTTTAGTGCCATCATTTCTCTTGCAGCTACAGATATGGTTCAGTTCTGCATTAAGCAGTGTAATTACCACTGAATCACCAGCAGAGCATAGAGAGCTCTTTCACTGCCACCATGTAGGTTTTGCACAGGAATTATTGCTCGTGATTCAATACTGTGAGAGTAATTGGACCATACCAGAATGTGGACAAAACTGATAACATGGTGTTTGCAAATGGAAATTCCACTTGACCCATTTAGGTTATTCATAAAATGGTTCATTTGTCATACTTATGCTTTCCTGACACAAGCAAGCATTTTTCTTATTTTTCAAATGTTACCCCTGACTCCAGAAACTAGCAACCGTGGAAAGACCTTATTTATGAATGAACTGAAATACTCAAGGTTGCTTAGAACGCCACATGTATCTGCACAAGCTGACTGGCTCTCCCTGTTAAATCTTCAGCAATCTCACTAGCTCCCCTTTGTAATGTAAAAATCTGCCACAAATGAAGTACCATATGTTTAGAAGGATACAGGCAGGATTCTGAAAAATCATTAACAGATACATAATTGGCAAACTCTGACTGCTTTTTTCCAGTCATTAACTTTGAAATATTTGTCATTTTTTTCATGTTCAGCAACATTTTGAATATTTTTGAAATGTAATTGCATAATTGTGCGCCTGTAACTGATTCTTGAAGAAATATTCTCCATGGGTTTTTTTTGAAAATAATCATGGTCAATCACAACATGCTTGGAAACACAATTTCCCATTATCAACATCGCCATTGACCAGAAGCTTAATTGGACCAGCTATTGCAGCAGGAATTTTCTTGGGTATTCTGTCTGTCATCTGCAAGCATTGGTAGCTGAGCGGTTGAAACTGCAAATTAAACCATTGTTACGACCCAGTGAGGAAGGTGTCTCGGGGTTCCTCTCAACCTTCGCCTGATCTTACTGTAACCGAGTTTAATTTTAAACACACCGTGTTTTTAGTTTCCCCTGGGTGGATCCTGTTTCATGACTTTCCAATTATAAGGCAAAGAAACCAGCACAAACAGGTTTTCTTAGGTTTAAAGAAGAAAAGTTGAAAGTTATTAAACTTGAAATTAAACTCTAATTTGGCTGACGCCTACAGATACATGACACGCCCACACTAGCATGCATACGTGATACACACATGCAAATAGAGACAGAAAAGAACAGAAGAAAAATAAAGTGGAAAAATTTGAGGCAATCTCTGAATAGTTTTTGTTATGATTCTTCGAGCTCACTGTAGAGTCCTCGACTGTAGGTAGATCTTGCTTTTCGTTGGGGGCCCAATATTCTTCTTAAACCTTATTCGCTGTAGGAGACTTTTCTCTCTTGGGGTTCATGTGTCTTCAGTGGATTCAGAGGCTTGTGAGAAAGAGATGGGAGCAGACAGGTGAGAGATCTTCTTAGTCCAGGAGCAAACAGTCTTTCTGAGTTCTAACTCACTGTGGCCAGTTCAAAAGAAAACCCTGGAAGCCAGTCATTTGACCAGCTGGTCTAACCGGTTCTGGCCCTTGTGGATTGTATCCTCCTTAGCAGGCCCTGGAATGCACTTCCTCACCTTCAATGTCTTTTAGTATGTAAATGTTTTTTTTCCAGCCATGGCTGATCTGTTTAATAAGTCATTTCCTCACTCCAACAACAGTTAAAAATCAATGTTCATGACAAAACCAATGTGTCTCATTCTTGGCAGTTAGGGGCTTAGCATGACACCAACTAAACACAGACTTTACCAATCTTTTGCAAAACTTATGGTGGCCAATTGGGAGAAGTCATGAGGAAATTCCTGATGTGTAACTACTGGAGAAGAGCCGAGTCGAGATATTCTGCAATGAATTGCTCACCTTGATCCTCAAAGCCTAACATCTATAAAACTCAAGTCAAGAATGTGAAGGAAAAGTCACTGGACGTTTGTAGCTGCAAGAATACTGAAGAAGCTTGACACCATCCTGGTCAAGATAGTTCACTTGATTGGCATCTCTACCACTGGACTCAATAACCAACCCATCAATCTCCAGCTCACTCTAGCTACAGGATGTATGATATATGGGATGCAAGGTTATTTTGATTACACCTTCATCCCCTACAACTTCTTCCACTGAGCAGTGAAAAAGCAACAATGTTATGGGAACACCATCACCTTCAAATGCCCCTCCAAGTGAAAATAAATCAACATCAGCACTTGGCTGCCAGAAACTGTAAAACGTTTACACAGGATCCTTTCAAGCACTGGGAGGAAAATGTTTGACCAGTTCTTCCCATAGATATCATTGGCACCAAGCTATGGCCTATCATAGTGACACATAAGCAGAAGCACAAGAACAGGCAGATAGTTTTCAAGTTGTAGCTGGCCTCCTGCGAACAGATGTGTCTTTGCAGTGACCAGAGAAGCCGACCAAAGCATGCAGACTCCCATTGAATGGAATAGGCTATCCCTGCTGCAGTGGTGGGGCCATCTGCATCTGCAGCACATAGAGGTAGATGGTCAAACAAGGTGCTTAGGAACAAAAACAGAAAAAAACTGGAAACACACAAAGTCCACCAACATTTCTGGAGAGAACAGATAATTGATGTTTTGGGTTTGTACCCTTCATCAGAAGTATATTAACAGGATCGGCAAAAAAGATGTTAAATATTACTTGCATATAGAAATCATATATTCCCTATTGATACATAAATACCATATTTGGCTTCTGACTTCCTTCCCTGGCTTTCCTCTCCCACTATTCTTGCTTCGCTCTCAGTATGTTAGGTACTGGGATTTTTCGTGGCAACTGTGGTACAGTTGAGTGGCTTTGTTCAATTTCTCCTGCTCTGGTGGCTTTCTCTGCCAGTTGAATGCCACTTGTTATTTGGGTGACACTAACATAAAATGAAGTCCAGCATGAGTAATTCAACACAAATTTGTAAATTGCTTAACCAGCAAAAAAATCTGATAATGTTGCATCTGTGTGTTAACATGTGTGCTGACTTTTTGTGCATAGGAAAATTGCACGAAACCGATTTTTAAAAAAAGTCTTATACATTATTGCACAAAATCATGACACCTTAATGCAAACTTAATATTAAGGCACTTGTTAATGGACAGTATAGTTTTCTTCCCTTAGAGTCATCCAGTTATGGAAGACACAGTCACTGAGTGTGATAAATAGCGAGTGGTGCAGTTCCTCATTTAACAGAGTCAAGATGTCTGGAGTTGGGGCAGAAATATAAATAGCGGTGTGGAGATTCCACTAAGGGTGCAATCAGCGAAACGCACCAGAATGCATTGGATGCTGCGGCAGTTTTGTCCAGGTGAAGTTATGTTCAAGTTTCTGCACAACCCATTAGCAGAAGCCAGAGCTAAATTTAAACTGAATCTAAAGTAACTTCTTTTTTTATACATTCCTGAGGTGTGAGTGTTGCTGGCTAGGCCAGCATTTATTTCCCATCCCTAATTGCCCTTGAGAAGGCGATGGTGAGCTGCCTTTTTGAATCGCTGCTGTCCATCAGCATGCAGTGGCAACAAGGGACACAATTGACTGCTGTTCACTGCAGGTACAAGTGATTAATGCTGGATTCAGGCGACCACAGGTGCCTGTATGCCCAAGTTTCTGGGTACAATGTGATAAACATCCCCCAAATGAATGCAATTTGCGTAAACTCCCCAATCTAGCCTGGGAGCATAGCCAATTTTGTGCATAGGGACTGCTTCAGGCAAATGGACTTTTGAACCAGCATACAAATTGGTTATGAGCATAATTCCATTTATGTTTAATGGTTGTGATTTAATTTGATCCTGCCCAGATTATGCTGATTGTAACGTATATCGGAATCTAAATCATGCAGAAAAAGCACACCCATGTTCAGAACGAGTCCTAGAAAAGAATATGGAAAACAGAAAAAGAGAAATTGCCCATTCTTGCATCGTTTTTATGTTTTGAAATGTACCTCACCAGAGAATGACATGGAGATGTGGGCTGGAACTTGAACACTAAGCAGTTGTAACTGGGAAATATCAAGAAAGTGGCAAGATATGGTTTTTTTCTCAGCCCACTTCAAACAATCACTTACTACTAATAATGAAAAATGAAAAATCCCTCTGAGTATTATTTCCTTTTTTCTCAATATTTATATCCTCGACAAAGTTGAAACAATTTTTGTATCGAGTGTTTCCATTCTTTGGTAAATTACATTGGAACCATTTGGAATAGGATAGGGGCATGGTGAGAAAATATTCCTCAAGAGTGATTCATCAATTTGTATTTATCATGATATTAACTATCAAGAGTTGATGGATGAAGTCCAGTTCCCTGGTATTCTATTAGATTAAGTTACAGATTACTGTGTTCAGCTGGACAAAAGTCATTGTATAGAAATAGCTCTTAGGAATTAAATATGTAAAATTGAGAAAATTAAATGAATAAATACTTTGGAACAAAGCCAGGTTATTTCTTTTAATTTATGGTTTCTAAAGTAAGTAAGGAACATTGTGTTCCAGTATACTGAATTTTATTTCTTAATTTCATTCGTAGATTGTTATATTTTTCATGGGATTTTGTTTGAAGGACTGACATAGATGGATGCAGCTTGCGTGTTTGTGCTGGTTCAAGCATCGAGTAATTTATTTTGTGAGTGCATTGTTCCTGGGCCTATCATCAATAAGTACTCGGCCAATACTAATAAGGACCGATTTTATGAGGCCTCACAAACGAGGCTCGCACAAGTAGCAAGCGAAGGTCATCCATCTGATTTTCGGCTAGCGTCATTTTCCAATGGGTGTTCTTGGGCATTTTAGTGAAACAAGGCAACCAGCATACACAAGCCTCATTTAACGATGCTAAGTTAATGAAGTTCCACATTGAATCTTACAATGTTGGGTGAGACTGCACCCACAGTATTGGCATCGCTAAGAAAAACTGGGTGCGTCAATGCTACAGCATGTAGAGCCTGTTAAAGTTGTTGTTTTGGCAGCATTAGTTTGCTTGGAGAATTAACAAGGTGTTCCACTGATTAAAGTGACATTTTTGAGGGTTTTCTTTTTCCCCCTTGCCACAAACAGCATTTTCTCAGTTCTGTATTTGCATTTAAAAGAGCAAATACCTGCAGCAATCCAAACAGTACCAAGGAAGATGTGATGGATGAAATTCATGATGTCAACTCCCATCGTACTGCATGAGGAGGATAACTTCATGGTGGGACATTACCTGCAGGTCCAGAGACACCTCAGGCACCCACCACTACTCACGGGTCTGTGCGGCACAGGAACAGACAATTTGGCAAGGCAGCTGATTTTAAGGTGCTGCAGCTGGATATTAAAGAGGAAGTTGTAGTATGAAAGAGCAGCAATGGCTTGCATTTATATAGGGCTGAATTTTCACTATGGAGGAGAGATGCAGTAGTGTTCAGCCATTTGTGAGATGCCAGTAAAGTCTGTAGCTGATCCTTGGAAGGAGCCAGAAGCAAAGGGGTTCAAGGCCACAGTGACTTTAATGGCTACTGGCAGGGCATGGCGACCAGTGCTGTGAGGTGCGGGGTCTTCAGCTACGAGGTCAAAGATCTCTGTGACCACCTGCCTAGAGAGTTGTAGTCTCCTGCGGCACTGGGTCTTGGTCATGTCCAGGTAGCTCCATCTTCAGCGGCGAATCGTATGCTGAAGGTTTGGCTACCATTACCTTCCTGCTTCTCTTCCCTCGCCCGAACCCTCCTGCTGCTCAGGGTTCAGTCCTTCCTGCGGAGTGTGTTGCCTCTCATCGGCACTGGGCCCAAAATCTGACGGTCCTGTCCTTATTGCCAGCTGTTGCCTTCCTTTTGGGCAGGTGGCCACCCTATTGTGATTGGCAACTTTTCCCCCTGCTCTTCTGCCACCACGATGCTGGGGGAGGGGGGTGGTGGGCGGGTGACGATCCTGTTCAGTGCCTGAGTGGTGAGTGCCCACTCCCACCGTCAGCTGCGCAGTGCCAAGGGCACCTTCTTTGAAAATGCTGAATCCCCCTTTGCTCTGCTGACTCTCCTCTTGGGGTCAGAGTGATGACTGACTCCTCACTCTGTATCCGCGTCCCTTCAGCTGATCAGAAACGGACAACTCCTGAAACCTCTGCGCCCTGTTCAAAATTCCACCCTCCCCCTCCAACAAGCTCTGAACAAGCTTTTTAACTTTTAATTTTTTGAATTTTAATTTTTTGAGAATGTAACTAGTGGAATAGATAAGGGAGAACCAGTGGATGTAGCGTATTTGGACTTCCAGAAGGCTTTCAATAAGGTCCCACATAAGAGATTAGCATGCAAAATTAAAGCACATGGGATTGGGGGTAAGATACTGACATGGTTGGCAGACAGGAAACAAAGAGTAGGAATAAACGGGTATTTTTCCAAGTGGCAGGCAGTGACTAGTGGGGTACCTCAGGGATCAGTGCTAGGATCCCAGCTGGTCACAATATATATGCAGAATTTCCAGCCTCTAACCTGCTCTTGTAGCCACAGTATTTATGTGGCTGGTCCAGTTCAGTTATTGGTCAATGGTAACCCCCAGGATGTTGATCAGAAACGGATATAGATGAGGGAATTAAATGTAATATATCCAAGTTTGCAGACGACACAAAGCTGGGTGGGAGTGTGAGCTGTGAGGAGGATGCAGAGAAGCTCGAGTGTGATTTGGACAGATTGAGTGAGTGGACAAATACATGGCAGATGCAGTACAATGTGGATAAATGTGAGGTTATCCACATTGGGGGCACAAACAGAAAGTCAGATTATTATCTGAACGGCGATAGATTGGGAAAGGGGGAGGTGCAGCAAGACCTGGGCGTCCTTGTGTACCAGTCGCTGAAAGTAAGCATGCAAGTGCAGCAGGCAGTTAAGAAGGCAAATGGTATGTTGGCCTTCAAAGCGAGAGGATTCGAAAACAGGAGCAGGGATGTCTTGCTGCAATTATACAAGGCCTTGGTGAGACCACATCTGCAATATTGTGTGCAGTTTTGGTCCCGTTATCTGAGGAAGGATGTTCTTGCTATGGAGGGAGTGCAGCGAAGGTTCACCAGACTAATTCCTGGGATGGCAGGGCTGACGTATGTAGAGTGACTGGGTCGATTAGGCTTGTATTCGCTAGAGTTTAGAAGAATGAGAGGGGATCGCATAGAAACCTACAAAATTCTAACAGGTCTGGACAGACTAGATGCAGGAAGGATGTTCCCGATGGCGGGGGAGTCCAGGACCAGGGGTCACACTCAAAGGATAAGGGGTAAGCCATTTAGGACTGAGATGAGGAGGGATTTCTTCACCCAGAGAGTGGTGAACCTGTGGAATTCTCTACCACGGAAAGCAGTTGAGGCCAAATCATTAAATATATTCAGGAAAGAGTTAGATATAGTTCTTAGGGCTAATGGGATCAAGGGATTTGGGGAGAAAGCGGGAACAGGTTACTGAGTTTGGATGATCAACCATGATCGTATTGAATGGCGAAGCGGGCTTGAAGGGCCAAATGGCCTACTCCTGTTCCTATTTTTCTGTTTCTGTATTTCTAACTACTTAAATTGAGCTCAATGGGGAGGTGAGTGGAAACATTGTTACACCCTTCCCCCCATTCTGGTGAACATTGCCGGCGCTGGGAACAGTGTCCTGAAACTGATGCTAGCTGGCGCCACTATTTCCAGGCCTAGGCCCAACCATCTTCAGCTGCTTCATCAATGACCTTCCCTCCACCATAAGGTCAGAAGTGGGGATTGCACAATGTTCAGCACCATTCACGACTCCTCAGATACTGAAGCAGCCCGTGTTCAGAAGCAGCAAGACCTGGACAACATCCAGACTTGGGCTGATAAGTGGCAAGTAACATTCGTTCCACGCAAGTGCCAGGCAATGACCATCTCAAACAAGAGAGAATCTAACCATCTCCCCTTAATGTTCAATGGCATTACCATCGCTGAATCCCCCACTATCAACATCCTGGGGGTTACCATTGACCAATAACTGAACTGGACCGGCCACATAAATAATGTGGCTACAAGAGCAGGTCAGAGGCTGGAAATTCTGCAGCGAGTAACTCGCCTCCTGTCTCCCCAAAGCCTGTCCACCATCTACAAGGCACAAGTTAGGAGTGCGATGGAATACTCTCGACTTGCCTGGATGGGTGCAGCTCCAACAACACTCAAGAAGCTCGACACCATCCAGGACAAAGCAGCCCGCTTGATTGGCACCCCATCCACCATCCTCAATATTCACTCCTCCACCACCGACGCACAGTGGCAGCAGTGTGCACCATCTACAAGATGCACTGCAGCAATGCACCAAGGCTCCTTCGACAGCACCTTCCAAACCCGCAATCTCCACCACCTAGAAGGACAAGGGCAGCAGATACCTGCGAACACCACCACCTGCAAGTTTCGCTCCAAGCCACACAGCATCCTGACTTGGAACTATATCACTGTTCCTTTACTGTCACTGAGTCAAAATACTGGAACTCCCTTCCTAACTTCACCCCAATGACTGCAACATTTCAAGAAGGCAGCTCACCACCACCCTCTCGAGGGCAATTAGGAATGGGCAATAAATGCTGGTCTAGCCAGCGATGCTCACATCCCCCGAACGCATAAAA
Source organism: Heterodontus francisci (assembly GCF_036365525.1). NCBI lineage: Eukaryota > Metazoa > Chordata > Chondrichthyes > Heterodontiformes > Heterodontidae > Heterodontus > Heterodontus francisci. The sequence goes on along the minus strand of NC_090383.1, from coordinate 99,837,802 downwards.
AGAAATTAACTGTGCAATTGGAACCCGAGGTAACGGTCCAATAGTCACATTTTTTAACATTTTAAATTATTATGTCCGAGGCAGGAGGAGTGCATTGTTTAATCTAGTCCCGCATCTCTAGAGGTCACAACATATATTTTTAAATTTTCCCACTTACTGATACAGTCAATCATATACTCTCTTTTTCCCAGAATAGAACACACTAACCAGGTTTCTTTGATGAACAACAAAATTATCAGTTTATTATAGAACAAATCTTTACTAGTAAAGCAGTAAAGCATAACCACAAAGCTTTTAAAGTCCCCTTTTTACCTTAGCCCCTCACACTCCCCCTCTCTCTATCACTCACACACACCGGTTAACCGGAAAAATAAAAGGGATTTTTAAAAATTCAGAGCTCTGTTACAGACAAAAAACACCTGGGCTAATTACTTGCTCATTTTTGAAGAAAACAGCAGTTGAGATATGTTGTTCCAAAACTGGTATACAGTGTGGCCTACGAGTACACATAGACAGGTCACTGGGATCTTTCAGAACAGTTCTTTCTCAGGTGACTTTGAGAGCTAATTTAGCAGGTTTTCTTCAAAGACAGGAGACGAGATGAGTTGACACAGTGGACTTCTCGGTCTTTTAGAGATGATGGAAAGCGAGCTGGGTTGTGGTCTTCTCTCCTTCCTTCAGTTCTTCAGCAGCAGGCAAACTTTATTAGCCACCCATTCTGGAAGATAAAACACACTGACCTTACAACCAAACGCTAGTGAGTTTTCTGCCCTCTCAGGTGTGTGCTGCTGCTGGGCTTGTCCAATCAAGGGGCGCTACTGACTTGACAAGTTAAAAATAGAACAGAAACCTTGGTAACAGGGAAAAATGTAGGCAGAGAAGTCAGTAGCGCCCCTTGATTGGACATTTCTGTTCTATTTTTAAACTTGTCATGTGACAATGAGTACATTGTTGCCAAGCCAGCTCTTTCAGTGTCCCCTTGATGACTCTCTTGACTTGGAATTTCTCAAAAATATTTTAACAAAAAAAAAATCACTTCCATAACAAAATACTACTCAAGGCTGTAACATTTTTCAAATTATATACTTGCCTCATTTATACTGTTGTTCAATTTATTCTGTTGCAAAGTTGTGATGCTGAAAACAGTAAAGTAGGCAAATGTAAACAGAAGAGGTCTAAATGAGCTTATCACCTTTTCACTGAACATAACCCAACGGCTCAACTTCTCACCATAACTCCCATTTCTTCCGCTGAAAAAACATATTGGTCTGCCTCTTAAACCCAGTTTTAATTAAAACCATAGTTGCCTTCCCTGGTAATTTATGCTACAAGTCTCCTTCCCCTTTATGCCTAGCATCCTAATTTTAAATTGTGTCCCCTTGTATTTGAGCCCTTTGCTGAAATGAATAATTTGCCTACTGAGCTTTTCCAATCTTCTTCAAATAATCAAACAAACTTCAGCTAGGCTGCCTTGAAGGTCTCTTTAGATTAACTGTGCTATCCGCCATGTCTTGTGTGACGCATTTTTTTTTGTGAATTTTAAAATATATACAGGGGCATCATGCTGAATATTTCCTCGGCAGAAAATGTTCTCTTTTTCTAAATGGAAATTTCCTTTTTCATTATCTTCTCCTCTGTTGCTTCCAGATGATGGCAGGCTAGTGTTTGGGTGAGAATTCAGTGTTTTCACTTCATGGGTACAAGACTGCAATTATGATCTCAGATTTTACTTTCCACTTTCCAAAAAAAAAGAAAGAGAAAGCATTTGCTTAAGAAGACAGTATTATAGATTTTTCTAACTAGCAGAAATTCTACAGATTAAATAAAATTCTATTGAAGAGAACACCTCTCATCCCTGCCATAGTGCCAAAATATCCTTTTATTTTGGTATCAAGCTCAGTAACAGATTGACCCATACATCATTATGTCAGTGCAATTCAGTGCTGGCATCATTCTGCAAAAAAAAAGATGTGGTTTTATGTCCAGGCTTCTGCGTGTTCCATGATTTTCTGCTAAAGGTGCGGTGGACTTGACCCAGTAATCAATAATTTATTCTCCAGACTTAGTTATTCCATGTTGTTAGTTAATTAGCAGCACAATGTGAAAAGATGCTGTTGGAAAATTAACAAAGCTACTAAAAGTTTTATAATAAAATGAAAATAAATCCCTTTAGTGCAGTATTTTTAAAAAAGTTTCCAATGCAAGGTGAAAGAAAAAGTTATGACAGTGTAAGAAATCGTCACATCCTAAAAACAGTGTGCAATCCAGTTGGGCACTAACATGTTGCACCATGGATATTTGACAAAATTATTGACTCAGCCATGAACATGGGGGCAATTAATCTCTATATAAAGGGTATAGCTAATCTGATGCCATCAAAACACAGTTTGATTGAAAACACATTTCCTTCTGGTTAGTGCGATGCCTGACACTGTTTTTGCAGTGTTTATCTCTTGCCCCCCCCCCACCTCCCCCTCTCTTCCCACCCATCTCTCTCCAGCCCCCTCTCTCTCTCTCCACCCTCTCTCCCCACTCTCTCTCTCCCCCCCAACTCTCTCTCCTCCCACACTCTCTCCCCCTTCACTCTCCCCCCTCTCTCTCTCCCCCCCTCTCTCTCCCCCCTCTCTCTCTCCCCCCTCTCTCCCTCCCCCCTCTCTCCCTCCCCCCTCACTCTCCGTCCTCTCTCTCTCTCCGACCTCTCTCCGACCTCTCTCTCTCCGACCTCTCTCTCTCTGTCCTCTCTCCCTCCTCCTCTCTCTCTTCCACCCCCTCTCTCCTCCCACACTCTCTCCCCCGTCTCTCTCTCCCCTTCACTCACTCCACCTTCACTCTCTCCCCCTTCACTCCCTCCCCCTTCATACTCTCCCCCCACTCTCTCTCCCCCTCCCTCTCCCACCCACCTCTCTCCCTCCCCCATCTCTCCCTCCCCCATCTCTCCCTCCCCCATCTCTCCCACCCACCTCTCCCCCACCCCCATCTCTCCCACCCCCATCTCTCCCACCCCCATCTCTCCCTCTCCCATCTCTCCCTCTCCCCTCTCTCCCTCCCCCCTCTCTCCCTCCCCCTCTCTCGTTCCCCCCTCTCGTTCCCCCCTCTCTCGTTCCCCCCTCTCTCCCATCCCCCTCTCTCCCATCCCCCTCTCTCCCTCCCCCCTCTCTCCCTCGTCCTCTCTCTCCCTCGTCCTCTCTCTCCCTCGTCCTCTCCCTCGTCCTCTCTCTCTCTCCGTCCTCTCTCTCTCTCCGTCCTCTCTCTCTCTCCGTCCTCTCTCTCCCTTCCTCTCCCTCACTCCTCCTCTGTCTCCCCCCTTCCCTCTGTCTCCCCCCTTCCCCCTCTCTCCCCCCTTCCCTCTCTCTCTCCCCCCTTCCCACTCTCTGCCCCCTTCCCTCTCTCTCCCCCCCCTCTCTCCCCTCCTCTCTCCCCTCCTCTCTCCCCTCCTCTCTCCCCACCTCTCTCCCCACCTCTCTCCCCACCTCTCTCCCCACCTCTCTCCCCTCCTCTCTCCCCTCCTCTCTCCCCTCTCCCTCCTCTCTCCCCTCTCTCTCTCTTCCCCCCTCTCTCTCTTCCCCCTCTCTCTCTTCCCCCCTCTCTCTCTTCCCCCCTCTCTCTCTTCCCCCCTCTCTCACTTCCCCCCTCTCTCACTTCCCCCTCTCTCTCTTCCCCCTCTCTCTCTTCCCCCCTCTCTCTTCCCCCCTCTCTCTTCCCCCCTCTCTCTTCCCCCCTCTCTCTTACACCCCTCTCTCTTCCCCCCTCTCTCTTCCCCCCTCTCTCTTCCCCCCTCTCTCTTCCCCCCCTCTCTCTTCCCACCCTCTCTCTTCCCACCCTCTCTCTTCCCCCCTCTCTCTTCCCCCCCTCTCTCTTCCCCCCTCTCTCTTCCCCCCTCTCTCTTCCCCCCCTCTCTCTTCCCCCCTCTCTCTTCCCCCCCTCTCTCTTCCCCCCCTCTCTCTTCCCCCCCTCTCTCTTCCCCCCCTCTCTCTTCCCCCCCTCTCTCTTCCCCCCTCTCTCTTACCCCTCTCTTTCTTCCCCCTCTCTCTCTTCCCCCTTCTCTCTCCTCCCCCACTCTCTTCCCCCCCCCACTCTCTTCCCCCCACTCTCACCTCTCTCTCCCCCCCCTGCACTCACTCCCCCCTCTCTCTCCCACTCTTTCTCTCCTCTCTCTCTCCCCTTCCCTCACTCTCTCCTCCTCTGTCTCTCCTCCTCTCTCGCTCTCCCCCTCTCTCTCTTCCCCCGACTCTCTCTTCCCCCGACTCTCTCTTCCCCCGACTCTCTTCCCCCCCCCGCTCTCTCTTCCCCACCCCGCTCTCTCTTCCCCCCCCCGCTCTCTCTTCCCCCCCCGCTCTCTCTTCCCCCCCCGCTCTCTCTTCCCCCCCCGCTCTCTCTTCCCCCCCCCGCTCTCTCTTCCCCCCCCGCTCTCTCTTCCCCCCCCCGCTCTCTCTTCCCCCCCCCCCGCTCTCTCTTCCCCCCCCCGCTCTCTCTTCCCCCCCCGCTCTCTCTTCCCCCCCCGCTCTCTCTTCCCCCCCCCGCTCTCTCTTCCCCCCCCCGCTCTCTCTTCCCCCCCCCCGCTCTCTCTTCCCCCCCCCGCTCTCTCTTTCCCCCCCCGCTCTCTCTCCCCCCCCCGCTCTCTCTTCCCCCCCCGCTCTTTCCTCCCCCCCCCCGCTCTCTCTTCCCCCCCCCGCTCTCTCTTCCCCCCCGCTCTCTCTTCCCCCCCGCTCTCTCTTCCCCCCCCCGCTCTCTCTTCCCCCCCCGCTCTCTCTTCCCCCCCCCGCTCTCTCTTCCCCCCCTTCTCTCTCCTCCCCCCCCCCTCTCTCCCCCCCTCTCTCTCCCCCTCTCTCTCTCCCCCTCTCTCTCACTTCACTCTCTGCTCCCGCTCTTTCTCTCGCCTCCTCCCTCTCCCCCCCTCTCTCTCTTCCCCCCCTCTCTCTCTTCCCCCCCTCTCTCTCTTCCCCCCCCGCTCTCTCTTCCCCCCCACCCTCTCTTCACCCTTTCTCTCTTCGCCCTTTCTCTTCCCCCCTCTCTCTTCGCCCTTTCTCTTCCCCCCCTCTCTCTCTTCCCCCCTCTCTCTCTTCCCCCTCTCTCTCTTCCCCCTCTCTCTCTTCCCCCCCCTCTCTCTTCTCCCCCCTCTCTCTTTCCCCCCCTCTCTCTCCCTTCCCTTCTCTCTCTCTCTCCCTCATCCCCTTGCTCACACCCACTTGCTCCTTCCCCAACTAATAACTCTTTATGATATAAACAATGCTATTTACACTCTCCTCAAGCCTCCTTGGCTTGTGTCCTTTGGGCTGCTACTTTCTCCTGTCCAAAGCCTATCACCATGTGACTATTACATCATTTCGACAGTAAGAGGGGTTGCTCTCACTGTCTCCAACATTAACCCTTCCGTGTCCTATACTGCAATAAGCATGCTCTTTTTAATGCCTTTACGATATTGATACACTTGGGCAGCTTTTTTTACTCTTTTCATATACAGACATTGAGGACTGGTAACTATGGCCTTTACCCTTAACACTGAAATGAAAAAACAAACAAATTACAATATTTGTGGGTTAATCTCAGTGTCAAGGAGGTCTTATAGCAGCTGCTGGGATGTTTTGTTACCTCCAGTCCACAGACATTGCAAACAGACAGCAGTGTAAAAAGTGAAGCTTTCAAATATTCCTCACTCTGCTTTTCTCTATTAATCTTTGACTTTTGATGCTACTTTGCTTTCCTTCACAACCACTAAGTAAGTTGAAATATTTATTTGCCATCACAGAATATTAAAAGCAGGGAGACTTCATTTGGGTGCAGTTATTAATAATTGGTGTGGTTTATTTATCTGCATCTGCTTCTGTCTCTAAAATAAATGCATCCATTAAGGCAATGGATGTCAACACTGAGAATTTCAATGCTCAAATTAGTGAGTCAGTGTCAGCATTGAGTGCTCCCAGGTCTCAAATACCACAGCCAGCTGGAGAATTAAACATCCTATATGTTGCCCCAGCAGTGTGGACAGAATTTAGTGTGTTGGAAATTTAGGCCTTTCACTGAATTGTTGTCAAGTGTGGAAAAAATTATGAATGGATCAAGAATAGCCTGTTTGTGCAAAATTCACAACGTTTACCATCACATCACAGCACAGCTTAACAACTTAACAAGTGTGAATGAGTCTTCTAAGAACTGAGCATTTTCCAATATAAATGTGCTGAGCAGATACTTTGGAGCGAAGGTGGAAAGCTTGAACAGAAAACATGTGAATTTTATTTTTCAAGAAGTACTGACGAGAGGGCAGCAATATTCAGCACTGGCCCAATCCACGTCTATAAAACAATCTTGAGAGGAGAGCACCAGCTCAGGAATGTCATATTCACTACTCATGGAATGTAGCAGGAGGTCATGAAGAGATTCCATGAAAAATGCAAGCAAATCAAGCTTTTAATTGACAGGATAGCAAGAATTTAAATGCTAAGGGACAGGAATCTTAACACTGACCCTATCTGAAGAAGTTGTTGTCAATTGTCTCACCTGGAGGGTGATGGAAGCTGGAAGCCAAAATGGATTTATCTGCCAGTGACTTCTCTTCGTGTCTTTCTTATCTTCTGCTATCTCAAAACCTTATTAGGAATGTAGTGTGCAATAAGAGGTGAACATCTTTATGATGAATATTATTTGTCTTGTAATAGACATACACTGCTAATATTTTGGGACCGCTTTAACAACCAAATACTTTTGAATCTTGTCTTCACTCTTCGCAACAACTTTAACCAGTGTGGAGGCAGTCGCTTGCATTTCCACGATCTAGTGAGTTACTAGCACCGTACTCAGAGAGCTTGAAGGAGGTGCAACTTCCACGAGCTGAAGTTATGAAGGGGAAACCAGTGAAGAGTTCCAGATGTCCAAAACACAAGCCCAAACAAGGGAATTGGTAGTGTAGAGAAAAGTGGGTCTGCTTTGAGATTGAAGGTGATGGAACATTGGTGCTATGTGCACTATATTAAAGCCACAATGCACTCTGTTGCAGAAGTGAGATTGGTAGAGATTAAGTCAGAGACTTTTGTTTCTGACCTAAATGAGTATCTTGGAGATGCGTACCTCCTTTCCCGTTAAGCGGGATGGGGCATTGGTCCACAAGGCCCCTAATAGTTGTGTCTGATGTGGGATTTACTACAAGGAGGTCTGCATTTACAGCTGGATAGTTTTGGAAAAGAATGCACTTTGCAATACAGGAGGGTTTTGCTCTCTATAAGTCCAGATTATTCTGTTCCTAGTCAGATAAATGGCAGTCATGAGTTGGTCCCCAGTGCACACCGCAGGAAAGAATTGGGAACTCAGCAGGCTGTACCTGATGCAGTACATCCCTCTTATTTCTTCTGCCCTTCTGAAAGGCAAGGAATCCCCTGTAGTGACTGTTCAAGGGATTCCTCACTCTGATAGTGTATGGTTGGAGATTGGCTCTGATCCCTCCGATTTCGCAAATTGGAGGCTGGGCCCATGCAGTACTTGAGAGAAGAGGTAGCCAAAGGCATAATTGAAGAGATATTGTGTAATGAGACATTTCAAGGTGTGGGAGCTCTAACAAGATGGAGGGATTTCTGGATAGTGAGGTGAGATAACTAACTGCCTTGCTATTATTGAGGAAGTGCAGGAAGTGGGTACACTATAGAGCACAGATATGAGAAAAAGGGTAACAAACAAGACATAGGGCTGGAGGGGGTTGCAAAGGTGGGATGGAGCAGCTGTGGAGGGTTTTGTAAAGAAGAATGAGCTGGGGGATGGAGAATCAATGAAGGTCAGCAAGAAGATGGTTTGTAGAAGAGCAGGGCTTAGTACAGTGCAGCATCCTGGTGGCAAACTTAGGGATGAGTTATAGTTTATTAGGAGCTTGGAGACTGGTGAAGCATTGCAGAGGTTGAACCTTTTATTTGATTCGTTCATGGGATGTGGCATCGCTGGCTAGGCCAGTATTTATTGCCCATCCCTAATTGCCCTGAAGAAGGTGGTGGTGAGCTGCCTTCTTGAACCGCTGCAGTCCGTGTGGGGTAGGTACACCCACAGTGCTGTTAGGAAAGGAGTTCCAGGATTTTGACCCAGTGACAGTGAAGCAACGGCAATATAGTTCCAAGTCAGGATGGTGTGTGGCTTGGAGTTACATGGTGTTCCCATGTAACTGCTGCCCTTGTCCGTCTAGGTGGTAGAGGTCATGGGTTTGGAAGATGCAGTTGAAGGAGCCTTGGTGCATTGCTGCAGTGCATCTTGTAGATGGTACACACTGCTGCCACTGTGCATCGGTGGTGGAGGGAGTGAATGTTGAAGGTGGTAGATGGGGTGCCAATCATGCGGGCTGCTTTGTCCTGGATGGTGTTGAATTTCTTGAGTGTTGTGGAGCTGCACCCATCCAGTCTAGTGGAGAGCATTCCATCACACTCCTGACTTGTGCCTTTAGATAGTGGACAGGCTTTGTGGAGACGGGAGGTGAGTTACTCGCCACAGAATTCCCAGCTTCTGACCTTCTATTGTAGCCATGGTATTTGTATGGCTACTCCAGTTCACTTCCTGAGGTGGTGAACCTAAAGGGGATGAAGGCCTGAATGAGAATTTCAGGGGTGGTTTATATAATTAGAATTAGAATTAGAACATTACAGCGCAGTACAGGCCCTTCGGCCCTCGATGTTGCGCCGACCTGTGAAACCATCTGACCTACACTATTCCATTTTCATCCATATGTCTATCCAATGACCACTTAAATGCCCTTAAAGTTGGCGAATCTACTACTGCTGCAGGCAGGGCGTTCCAAGCCCCTACTACTCTCTGCGTAAAGAAACTACCTCTCACATCTGTCCTATATCTATCACCCCTCAACTTGAAGCTATGTCCCCTCGTGTTTGCCATCACCATCCGAGGAAAAAGACGCTCACTATCCACCCTATCTAACCCTCTGATTATCTTATATGTCTCTATTAAGTCACCTCTCCTCCTCCTTCTCTCCAACGAAAACAACCTCAAGTCCCTCAGCCTTTCCTCGTAAGACCTTCCCTCCATACCAGGCAACATCCTAGTAAATCTCCTCTGCACCCTTTCCATAGCTTCCACATCCTTCCTATAATGCGGTGACCAGAACTGCACGCAATACTCCAGGTGCGGTCTCACCAGAGTTTTGTACAGCTGCAGCATGACCTCGTGGCTCAGAAACTCGACCCCCCTACTAATAAAAGCTAACACACCATATGCCTTCTTAACAGCCCTATTAACCTGGTTAGCAACCTTCAGGGATTTATGCACCTGGACACCAAGATCTCTCTGTTCATCTACACTACCAAGAATCTTCCCATTAGCCCAGTACTCTGCATTCCTGTTACTCCTTCCAAAGTGAATCACCTCACACTTTTCCGCATTAAACTCCATTTGCCATCTCTCAGCCCAGCTCTGCAGACTATCTATGTCCCTCTGTACCCTACAACATCCTTCGGCACTATCCACAACTCCACCGACCTTAGTGTCATCTGCAAATTTACTAACCCACCCTTCTACACCCTCTTCCAGGTCATTTATAAAAATGACAAACAGCAGTGGCCCCAAAACAGATCCTTGCGGTACACCACTAGTAACTAAACTCCAGGATGAACATTTGCCATCAACCACCACCCTCTGTCTTCTTTCAGCTAGCCAATTTCTGATCCAAAGCTCTAAATCACCTTCAACCCCATACTTCCGTATTTTCTGCAATAACCTACCATGGGGAACCTTATCAAATGCCTTACTGAAATCCATATACACCACATCCACTGCTTTACCCTCATCCACCTGTTTGGTCACCTTCTCGAAAAACTCAATAAGGTTTGTGAGGCACGACCTACCCGTCACAAAACCGTGCTGACTTGTGTGTTCAGAATATCCCAAGTTGTTTCTCAGTTAATGAATTACTTTTTTTAATATGCTGCCACTGATATTCTTAGGCAACAGAACAGCTAATTGCCACACTGCTAGGTTCCGCAAACAGCAAATGAGATGAATGACCAGTTAATCTGTTTCTTTTGATGGTTTTTACTGATGAAGCAGTGGTGGCCAAGACACCAGGAGAACTCCAGGTATTGAAAACAGAAAATGCTGGAAATACACAGCAGGTCTGGTAGCATCTGTGGAGAGAGAAACAGAGTTAACGTTCTGATGAAAGATCATCAATGCCGGCCAACCTGCTGAGTATTTCCAGCATTTTCACGTTTCAGTTCAGATTTCCAGTACTTACAGTATTTTGATTTTGCACTCTAAGTATTGTCAGCCTTGGCTCAGTGTTAGCTCTCTTGCCCCTGACTGAGAAGGTCATGGGTTTATTTCCCACTCCAGAGACCTCAGTACGTAGTCCAAGTTGATTCTTCAGTGCAGTGCCGAGTTGTAACACATGATTGGAGGTTCCATCTTTTGGGTGAGATGTTAAACTGAGCCCTCGTCTGTTCTCTCAGGTCATTGTAAAAGATTCCATGACACAATTCGAAGAGGAAGGGAGTTCTTCCTGGTGACCTTGACAATATTTGTCCCTCAACACCACTAAAACAGATTATCTGGTCACGATCTCGATGCTGTTAGTGGAGCTTTGCTGTGTGTAAACTGGTTGCTGTGTTGCTCGCCATTAAAGAGTGACTTTATCGCATAAGTATTTAATTGGCTGTAAAAGGCTTTGGCATATCTTGAGGTCATGATAAGAGCTATATGGATTGAAGTTCTTTCTTTATAATGAGTTTTTTTTACAACCACCTCAACCACCAGACGCCAGGTTTAGATTTTGTGCTTAAGTCTTGAATTGAGACTTAAACACAGAACTTTACAATTTAGAGGCGAAACATACCAACTAAGTTAAAATTCCACTTTATAGCATAGACACTATATCAGTGGTATATAGAGAATATCTTAGTGATGGACTAAACGTAGTGTTTGAAGTTCAGCAACTGCAACGTTGTGCACTATCAGGTTTAGTCTTTGCAAGTAGCTGGAATGGTCAATGGTGCAGTTTTCCACATGAAAATATCACAGGCATGTATTCAGAAGATATACAGAGAAGATTTACATCAGAGCAGGCCACAAAATACCCACAGCACGCACATATTTCATTTGTGTAAAAGATGCAATAAATTTGTTTGTATCACTATCCACTGTTAGGTGTAATTTTTGATGAAATGTAGACAAGCAGTCGGTTTCACTAATGGGAGTAGATGCTGGTGTGACCAGAAAAACAGGATGTTGTCTATGTAATGAATTCTATGGCTATCCTGATGAGTTAGATGTACTTCAATGAAAGAAGCCTTGCCTCTGAGTGTGAAGGTTTTGTGCTCATGCCTCACCCTGGAGACTGGAGAACAATATCAAGGCTGGCACTTCAGTGCAGTACCAATAGAATGCTGTACTGTCCAAGGTGTTGTCTTTCGGATGAGACATTAAACAGTGTGTTACAACTGTCAGGTGGATATAAATTATCCTGGGGCACAGTTCATAAAAGAGCAGGAGAGTTCTCCCCTGTGTCCTGAACAATGTTTATACCTCAATCAACACCACCAAAACAGCTTATCTAGTCATGATCTCATTATTGTTTGTGGAACCTTGCTGTGACCAAAATTGCCTGCACTTCAAAAGTATTTTGGGATGTCCGGAGGTCATGAAAGGGACGAAATAAATGCAAGTTTCTGTCTTCCTTCATTTCATTCTTTCACCTGGCAAATAAGGTAACCTTAACTGAAATGTGGTGGCAAATAGATTTGACCAATTTGCTTATGCAGTCCACTTCTTATCTAAAAGCATGTTGCATAGAATAAATGTCAGTGTTGCTATCATACTGCTAGGTTTTTGGAGAATTTGACCCCTTACTGTGCCAGCTCTGATCTGAAATCAAGCCAGGAAATCTGCAGTCTCCTAAGAAGGCAGAACCTACAGAATAATCTGTTTAACTGGAGCAGTCTCCCAAATTTTCTTCTGGCAGCTTTCAGAACAGATGCTGATAAATTGTAAACTGTGACCCAGTGGACGGGATGGTTGACCCCTGGAGTATAAGAGATTCTAGATGATTTTCACCCTTCCCATCTGGTGGGGATGGCGTTGGTGAAGGGTTAAAATGATGACTGGGCAGGAGCCCGGTATTCCTGCCCCCTGCAATTTTAATTCGCATGTTTCAGGGACTTTCAAGGGGGCCAGCGGCATGAAATGGGTTCGTAATGAATCGGCAGCCGATTTTTCACTGCGCCAATTTTTATTTTCCATTCACATTATTGGCAAGATCTTTATTTTCAAAGCAATTAAAAGTGACAGTGAGACTGGAAAACAAGTCTCTTAAAAGAGTTTGAACTATTGTTCTGTGAACCTCAACAGAAAGAAGATCCGGGGGCAATGAACAATTGGCTCCCGATTTGCTTCAAGCCTGTTTCGTGCTGCTGCCATAAACCAATTTGACTATCCTTAGGGTTACTGGCTATATGTAAATTGCTGGTTCACATGAATTGTCCTTCAAGATAGACTGTCGCTATATAACATACATTGATTTTTGTTGTGGAAATATGAGTTTTCTCAGAGAAAAGGGTTTTTTTTGAGTCCACATTGGTATTCAGTATTGATAGTGCTCTGGGCTGTTTGAGATTTGGTATATGGTTTGTATGTAAGTGACGGAGTAATGAAAAGAGACAGATCCTGCCAGATCTAGCCTCAAAGTGACAGCCTGTATGATGACAGAGCACTTCATCCTTGAGCTTAAATGAAGTAAATTATCCAGCTTTTTTAAAAAAATGTCTACTAGTTTGACAATGCTGTTGGGAGTCTGTTCAAGGTGCCTTTATTGCTCAGCCCAAACTGACTGTCTTGAATGCGAGACACTGCAGGGATGGAGAGAAGTCAGCTGATGTTGCAGCATGCTTTATTGGAGCTATTGTATAAAATATTTTTTATATACTAATCTGGAAAGTAGATGTAGGGTCATGTATCTTCAAAACTAAATCACTGTGGAAAGCAGTAATCTATAATCTAGAAGAGACACAATCACTGCACAAATTGGATTTTTATGAAACATTTAAGAAATATAATACTTATTTATAGACTGCTCACCACTAAGTGTTCTGCTGCTGCTGGGAGAACAGGAAGACGTGGTTCTTGAATTTGTCTGTGAGGCTGGTCTAACTAGGACTCTAGGTAGGAGGATGCACTGCATGCAAGTAAGAACACTTTTTGTCCCCTTGGACAGCAAACCAGTTAGTAAAGCTCAAGCTTGTGCTGCAGATGCTGATCTGCTGCCTCAAGAGATCTGGCTGTCTGTCATTCTGCTCCTTGGTGCTCATTTGTTCGCTGCTGCAAACTCATAACCTGATGTTTTGTGTTTTGCTCCCAGGAGCAGACTCTTGCATTGTGGACTATGTTTGAGAATTCCTGGTCTTGCAAGATTTGTTTTGTTGGATCGGGAATCCCTGCCTGCAGCATGGGACACAGCGCCCACTCTTGGTGCAAAATAACAACATCAGTTAGAAGTTGGAGCTGGGGTTTGAGCCAGCAGTAAGGAGAGCATTAGCATGAGAGAGTGCCCCTGTGAATGATGGGGTAGGGAGGATGCCTCTGTAAAAAAAAAGGAGGGGGTCTGCTCAGGTAGCTTTTAGGAGAAGGGCTAAGACTCATGCAGAAGAGTCATGCAGAAATATTAATCTGGTACCCTTCTGCACTTTGCTGGGTGTTTGGAATGTGTTGGTAGATTCTACCTTAGAGCAAAACAGGAATCAAACCATGGACTTTGCTGTTCTGTATGACTGAGAACACAATGACAAATCACACAGCCAGCAGGCAGTAAAGAGAGAAAGAGAAAGAGGAAAAACAAAACAAGCGACAGGGAAAGTGGATAAAAGAATGGAGGGAAGAATACTTTAGTAACATTGGGTTCTCCCTGATGTCCATGTGACAGATACAGCATGCCACTTCTAGCCAGGGTTTGTGTTTTTGATGTAAGTGGATGTCTCTGGTATTGAGGCTTGTGCAAAGATGATGCTCTGCAGGACATCACTAAGGTTGAAAAATTAGAAAAAAGGCAAGATAAATCAGACAATATTATTTACATGCTACTAGCCGCATGTTTCGAAATTTTAGAGATTGTGGGGGAGAAAGTTCTAAACTTTTGAAATCATTGAAAAGAATGAATTAGTCATAGAGAGGGTGCATAAGTATTGATTCGGCTTATTAAGAATGCAAATTGGAGTAAGACCATACTTGCCTTCATGAGCTACAATAGGGAACGTAGAGGCCTAATAACTATAATAGTATTGACTCCTCGTTGAAAGAAAAGATTCAGACTAGGTTTGAAATCATCCTAGTTTATGAGCACAAGTTCAACCAAGATGGTTCTTGTCCATATCAGCTTTTCTTCAAGCTGATTGCTGCTGTTGCAGTGGGGGATGGGAGGGATGAGGTGGAGGGGGATTAACAAGTTGAGAAGAATGAAAAGCAAAACAGCTCACCTTCCAAAAATATTGGTACTGAGAATCATGGGGCTGAATTTTACCAGCCTTTTGGAGACAGGCTGGGAGGTGAGAAGGGTGGTAAAATGGCAGCGGAAGACATCAGGAGGGAAGCCTGAAGTGCTCCCGCTGCAAGGGGATATTTCCAAAGGTAGGAATAGTAGCGGCTTGTCTGCTTGCCGATCAGAAGTGAACGGCAAATTAATCCAATTCATTGGCATGTTGACAGCCATTTTAAGACCCTGTCGGGATTTTATGAGCCTTGGAACGGCCGTCCATCACGTGGTGAGTCCACCAGCTGCAACTGGGCAGCCTCCCAGTTGTTTAGCGGAGGGGCCTTCCTTTTCAGAGGCTTCATGGCTCCCAGAAGCAATGGCCGTCACCGTGGCTCTGATGCCGCCTCTGAAGGGCACCCCTTCTGATCGCTGGGGCCTGCCTGGCCACCCCTACCTGTGATGCTGCTGGCTCTCTGATTGGGCCAGCAGCTTGGAGAGGCAGGCCACCATCCTTAATTAGATGGCTGTCCAGGTGACAGCCTCTTAATTAGCTGCATCACTAGCCAAGCTGTTCCAGCACAGCTACAACACTGGCAACTACCCGACATTGTGGAAAATTGCCCAGGTATGTCTTGTGCATAAAAAGGACAGATCCAACTTGGCCAATTATCGACAGATCAGTCTACTCTCGACCTTCAGCAAAGTGATGGAAGGGGTCATTGACAGTGCTATCTAGTGACACTTGCTCAGCAATAACCTGCTCACTGATGCTCATTTTGGGTTCCGCCAGGGCCACTCAATTCCTGACCTCATTACAGCCTTGGTCCAAACATGGAAAAAAGAGCTGAATTCAAGAGGTGAGGTGAGAGTGACTACCCTTGACATCAAGGCAGCATTTGAGCAAGTTGTGGCATCAAGGAGCCCTAGCAAAACTGGCATGAATGGGAATTGGTGAAAACTCTCCAGTGGTTGGAGTTATACCTCATGCAAAGGAAGATGGTTGTGGTTGTTGGTCAATCATCTCTGTCCCAGGATATCACTGCAGGAGTTCCTCAGGATAGTGTCCTAGGCCCAACCATCTTCAGCTGTTTCATCAATGGCCTTCCCTCCATCATAAGGTCAGAGGTGGGGATGTCCACTGATGATTGTGCAATATTCAGCAGCATTCACGACTCCTCCGATACTGTAGCAGTCTATGTCCATATGCAGCAAGATCTGGACAACATCCAGGCTTGGGTTGATGAGTGTCAAGTAGCATTCGTGCCACACAAGGGCCAGGCAATAACCATCTCCCCTTAATGTTCAATGGCATTACCATTGCTGAATCCCCCACTGTCAACATCCTGGGGTTACCACTGACCAGAAACTGAACTGGACCAGTCACATCAATAGCATGGCTATAAGAGCAGGTCAGAGGCTGGGAATTCTTCAGCAAATAACCCTCCCCAATGCCTGTCCACTATATACAAGGCACAAGCCAGGAGTGTGATGGAATACTCTCCACTTGCCTGGATGGATACAGCTCTGACAACACTGAAGAAGCTCAACACCATCCAGGACAAAGCAGCCCTCTTGATTGGCACCCCATCCACCATGTTCAACATTCAATCCCTTCACCATTGATGCACTGTGGCAGCAGTGTGTACCATCTACAAGACACACTGCAGCAACTCACCAACTCATGACCCCTACCATCTAGACGAACAAGGGTAATAGATGCATGGGAGCTCCGCCACCTGCAAATTCCCTTCCAAGCCACACACCATCCTGACTTGGAACTATGTCGCTGTTCCTTTACAGTCGCTGGGTCAAAATCCTGGGACTCCCTTCCTAACAGCTCTGCTGGTGTACCTATACCCCAAAGACTGCAGCAGTTCAAGAAGGCAGCTCACCACCACCTTCTCAAGGGCAATTAGGGATGGGCAATAAATGCTGGCCTGGCCAGCGACGTCCACATCCCATGAACGAATTAAAAATAAAACGCTGGTAAAATTGCCCCCTCCATCCACCAGCACGGGCTCAGGAACTGCTTTTGCTCCCAACATTGGGACTCACGACGTTCCGGTCAGATTCAAGCCATTGGATCATCTTGTACTTCCTCAGTAACACTAACTCGGGTGTTCATTCATCAACAATTTAATTAGGAAAAGAATTTGTAGCTCGGAACGCCTTTCTGTTTAGTTTTATTACACATTCTAAGTTCTTTATTTTGACTTCTGCAGCCCCATTTTGTGATCCTGACCTTACTGTTCTAACTGTGTTGTCCACCAAACATCGAATGTTGAGAGATATTCAACTTCTCATTAATAACAGGGTTGGAGAAATTATTAAAGCAGCTTTTTGGGTGGTGTAGAACTAGGAAATATTGGTGTGTTCATTGCCTGTTTGGAATTTGCCCCTGTTGGAGTCTCTGTAACTCAGGACAAAACCAGTGTAACAATGGTACTCATCTGTACAGAACAGGAAGATCCCAGATTTGTTCCCTGCCAGTGCTCAGGTTGCAAATAGCAGGTTGCGTTTGGGTGTTACAGTAGACCCCGTGTTAGGAATGGAAAAAAATAATCCAGGGTTCCTACTCCTGATTGCTGTCCAGTGCCCCCTGCTGGAAAATGTGCAGCAGGACCCTGAGGTGGCATTTCACCAGTAGTGACCAATTAACAGGCTGCCACTGGGACCGCCGTCCAATTGAGGATAGCAGCACCACCCTCCAACCCCCCCACCCCCACCAGAGCTGCCAGCCCAACAGTCCAATCAGAGGGCAGACAACTTGGCAGCTTCGGCAGTGCCTCTGCTTTCAGCAAGCTGGGGCCAGGCATGCAGGCTCTGATAATTGGGGTGGGTGGGGAGGGAGGAGGGCGTGGGGCAAATGCCACTGGCGGTGCCTCATCCGCGGGGGCAGCCGTTGTCACCGAGCGCCCCTGCGCAGATCATGGAGTGGTGGAGCGACCTTTAAGGAGTGCCCCCACCCCCGGGAACCCGCTGGGTGCCGCCAGGGTTTACCTGGTGGTCTCCCATGTGATAGCGGGCCTTCCCGACATGGGCAAAATGCTGGCCAGAGCAGGAAGTGACCCTTAATTGGGCTTCTAATTGGCTCAATTTGCCAACCAGCAGATGGCCATGCCGCTGACGTTCCCATCGCTGACAATAAGCCATGGTGACAGGAAGATGTTGGGCCTGATGCCTTCGCCACCATATTACCTGCCCTCCCATCTCCCAGCCTGTCACCATAGGGCTGGGAAAACTCAGCCTGTGATCTAGGTTTTCTGGTTAGGACAAGATCCGGCTCATTTGAGGCCAGATTGCCTGCTGATGCTGATTGTCCAAGTATAGCCAGTGAGCTGCTGGAGCACAGCCAGTGTCTGTGGGAAGATGACCTAACATGAATCACCCCTTCAGGAGAGCAGGGAAGAAAACTGGAGGGGAGAAGAATTGCTAAAAACATAATGAACACAAAAAAGTAGATGACTTTGTTTGGCAAACTCACAATCTTGAATTTGATGGATTAGTCCTACAGTGAATTACAGAAGTTTGAATTGTTCATGCAATGCTCTAGTTTCTTTAACCCTGCAAATTGAATTCTTTGAGTCCTGACTGGTGGTAGCTCTGACTGGAGGGACCTTAGGGTGAGGGTCTGGAGATCTGAAACTGGCTCCATTATGAAGGGTTGATGTGCGTAAATACCGCAGAAAGCAGATGAATACTGAGAAAAACAAAAAGGACAAAAGCGTTCTCTGTAAGAGACACAATGAAATGAGATTTAGTAAAACAGCCATGAAGCCAACAGATGGAAATTGTTCCTAAATTGTAGCTTGAACAGCTCATTGTAGGAAGCAGGTGGAACATAGAGAAATACTCTTGTCTGCAATCTTTCTGAATTTTTGTCAACAGCTTGGAAGAAATGTACAACCATTACAAAAAATGGTTTACAGTTGCATTCCCATTTTCCAGGAAAGTTTAGCCCATTGACAAAAATAGTACAAAACTATATTGATAATCATTTTTAATCTTGCATGGGTCTTTCCCCAAAATAGCCCCTACCTCCTCTTTGCACTGTGCACTTTCAAATCAGAAGGAGGGTAGACAGTTTACCCTCTTTGGTCTTTGGCAATGTTGCCTTGATACAGGCCGGTGACAGAGGTGGAGGAGTCAGTGTTTGTGTCTCTCCTTCCAATATTTCCCACTTTCCATGGACTAAGACCTCTCCTTCTTCCCTCTTGTCCTAGGATCTTTCCTGTAGTGTAATGGTGGAGATCATGAGCTTAGCATATGAAAGATTACATGGATGAACCTGGTCCCATTGCTCAGTCCTCACTGCAACACTGTATTTATTCAATTGCATTTATTCTTGACACATCACAAATTCATAAAACAGTGTTATTGTCCTTTGGGTAATTGGTTTAATTAGATGATGACTTCTAGCATCAAAGTTCAGAATGTAATAAATTGCTCCAACATTGATTAAGTTTTGAGGATGTAGGAAGTGATGTTTAATCAAACTTGCTTGGCATAGTATTATAAATGTTTGGATTTGCATCTCTGTTTTTATCATTATGGGAAATTGACATATTGTACCAGGATTGTCTGTAAAGCAAGGAAGAGAAATTTGGAAAGGAAATTATCAATGACCAATCTTCTATACGTCCTCATTGGTCTCTGTAATGCATCTTTAGCAGAGGTTTAGAAGCAACTATCATTGCTTGATTCTGAATAATGTGTGGTGTTGGGGAAACATGACATCAACAAGAGGACAGGGAGAAAGAAGTAATTTATCAAAACAAGTAATCACTGTGCTAGCTAATTTAATTTATCAACAATCTTATGTCTTGCATGGACCAAGCTTCAAATGTGTGTGTAGTGCACATAATCTATCGCACACTTCTGACTGGTATAAATATCTCAGGAAATAATCAGAAAACACTTTGCCACTTCTTTCCTGTTTCTTAGCAGGACACTCTCAAACTTCTGTTATGTCTTTTGACTAACTGAGCAATGCTATGGAAGGCCTGATAGTATTTCATTAGAGGCTATAATGAGAATACTGCAGCAATGGAAAGTGCTAGAAATACAATGACCCTCAAGTGAACTTTTAACGAGAACCCGTTGACATAATAGTGACCCTCACTTGTTGCCAGGCCTGGGGTTTCTATACAATTGTGTTTTTCATCTTCTATTAGTTAATTACTCTTTATTCACTAAGAGTATGAATATATAGTTAATATTATTTACCAGTCCTAGCTAAACTCCTGTATCATGGTCCAGTTGATGTATTGCAGTCATTAATGATTTCAGCATTCACAGACCCTCACAACAGTCAACAGTGTGTCTTGTGTGTCATTACAAGTGTACTGTTACATAGTAAGCCTTTATTAGCTCAATAGTCATTTTTCATCTTGTCATACCAATTTCGGACAGTGGGTGTTGCTAGTGGAGGTTTTAGAAATAATATTTCTGCCTTAGCCTGCTTTTTAATTAGAACGTAATCCCTTATTTGAAATTCATTTGAAAGAAAGATTCAATTTATTTAGATGAATACACAAATGGAGAAAATAATACATTACCAAAAGATAGCGAGTGGATAATTCACAAATACTTTGACTTTATTGATAACTTGATACTTGCTTTAAAGGTGAAGCAAACTGTAGGGTTAAATTTGCCCTTAAGAGTGTCCCAGGTAGTTATTTATAATAGTGTAACAATTATTATTTGTGACATTAGCATACAAATGATTGTATGACATTCTTATGTCTGCTACTTTTATGGAGGTGTGAACTCATTAGGCTGATACTAGTTTATTTTGATAATCTTATTTATAGAACTGCTCTGAGAGTACACAAATACCCACCATTTTCACAGTCAAACACAAAACCAGGCACTTGGAAGTAGTAATACGTTAACATTTCAGCAGAAACTAAGAGAAAAAGAGAGAGCTGACATTTGACCTGAGAGCACACAAAATATGTTACTGTTAATGATAGGATACAAGTTCCAAAGGTATCTTACTTTTGCATGGTAGCCAAGTGTATCCACACAAATTATACTCAGGAAATTGAGTATATAAAGGCCTTGGCAAATTTTCCCAGCACTATAATAGTTTTTCAAAGCCCATACACAGCCCTAATGTAAACAGATATTTGTGTTTAAACACCAACAGACAGGTTGTGTTGATCCAATTTGATTAAAAGCTTCAACATCTGAAAACAGAAGGAAGAGATATGTAATGCATTCAAATTTTGGGGAGATTCATTCATGAGCTACTGCCTTTTCCCACAGCACAAACTGTCATAACTGAATTTTCACCACAGCGCAGCTGAACTGTTGAAAAGCAGCAGTTTTCCCACGGCACTAGCTGTGACGCTTAAAGAGCAGCAGAATCCCTGCAGCACTGACTGCAATAACTAAACAGCAGCAGTTTTCCCCCTCAGCACAGACTGCGATAATTAAAGAGCAGCGATATTAAACAGCAGCAATTTTCCATGCAGCAGTGACTGCGATAATTAAACAGCAGCGGTTTACCTGCAGCACTGACTGCAGTAGTTAAACAGGAGCAGAATCCCTGCATCACTGACTGCGATAATTAAACAGCAGCGATTTTTCCTGCAACACTGACTGCAATAATTAAACCGCAGCAGTTTTCCCTGCAGCACTGACTGCAATAACTAAACAACAGCAGAATCTCTGCAGCACTGACTGCGATAATTAAGCAACAGCAGAATCCCTGCAGCACTGACTGCAATAATTAAGCAACAGCAGAAACCCTGCAGCACTGGCTGCGATAATTAAACAGCAGCGGAATCGCTGCAACACTGGCTGCGATAACTAAACAGCAGAATCGCTGCAGCACTGGCTGTGATAATTAAGCAACAGCAGAATCCCTGCAGCACTGACTGCAATAATTAAACAGCAGCAGAATCGCTGCAGCACTGACTGTGATAATTAAACAACAGCAGAATCGCTGCAGCACTGGCTGCAATAACTAAACAGCAGCAGAATCGCTGCAGCACTGACTGTGATAATTAAACAACAGCAGAATCGCTGCAGCACTGGCTGCGATAATTAAACAACAGCAGAATCGCTGCAGCACTGACTGCAATAATTAAA
This sequence comes from Heterodontus francisci, assembly GCF_036365525.1. NCBI lineage: Eukaryota > Metazoa > Chordata > Chondrichthyes > Heterodontiformes > Heterodontidae > Heterodontus > Heterodontus francisci. Next base: position 99,816,270 of record NC_090383.1, on the reverse strand, counting down.
CAACAGCAGAATCCCTGCAGCACTGACTGCAATAATTAAACAGCAGCAGAATCGCTGCAGCACTGACTGTGATAATTAAACAACAGCAGAATCCCTGCAGCACTGACTGCGATAATTAAACAGCAGCAGAATCGCTGCAGCACTGACTGCAATAATTAAACAACAGCAGAATCCCTGCAGCACTGGCTGCGATAACTAAACAGCAGAATCGCTGCAGTACTGGCTGCGATAATTAAACAACAGCAGAATCGCTGCAGCACTGGCTGCGATAATTAAACAGCAGCAGAATCGCTGCAGCACTGACTGCAATAATTAAACAACAGCAGAATCCCTGCAGCACTGGCTGCGATAATTAAACAACAGCAGAATCGCTGCAGCACTGGCTGCGATAACTAAACAACAGCAGAATCGCTGCAGCACTGACTGCAATAATTAAACAACAGCAGAATCCCTGCAGCACTGGCTGCGATAATCAAACAGCAGCAGAATCGCTGCAGCACTGGCTGCAATAATTAAACAACAGCAGAATCGCTGCAGCACTGGCTGCAATAATTAAACAACAGCAGAATCGCTGCAGCACTGGCTGCGATAATCAAACAGCAGCAGAATCGCTGCAGCACTGACAGCCATAACTAAACAGCAGCAATTTCCCTTGCAGTACATATTGCAAGAGCTGGACAGCAGGAGCCTTGCTACAGGGCGAGGAAACAGGGCATCAGGAATCTGACTGGACAAGGCAACCAATTGGGTATCTCCTTAGCCAATGAATTTTAAGAATTGGGAATTTTCAGAAGGGCTGAGAAGGAGGGTGTTTTAAAGGGGGTGTATTCAATGGCCTGGATTTTGTGGTCAGCAACGCAGCAAGGGTGCTCGTTGCTGACCTCAAAGAGAGCCTCGTTGAGAGATCTAGCGATCGCTGACAAGACTTTAACTCTCTTGACATGCAATTGATTGTGATGCTGTTTAATGGGGATTCCCAGCATTGAGCTGCAATGATGTCATCAGGCTCTAATTATTAGCCCTATATATCTTTAGTTCACATCTACCACGCAAATATCACATTTCATGACATTCAATGCATGTCAATGGTGAGGCAGTCAGCAAAATGCTCTTTTCGCGAAGCTGTCCCTCATCTGAAGTTACTGGCAAGCATCATTAACCTTACTATTTTTTTAACTGCAAAATCTGGCCCATTAACCTTGCAAGTACAGAATACTACACTTACAGTTTTTAAAGTATTGTTAATTGATTCTCCTCACTTTGTAGGTGAATTTCCTCAGGGCTGCTCCTGCCTACCCTTGTTCATTTGGCAGAAACACCTTTACGTACCCAAACCATTGCAGGACACTTGGAAAATAATGGTAGGATTGGGCAGAGTCAACAAGGATTTCTGAAAGGGAAATCATGTTAAACAAACCTGTTGGAGTTTTTTCAGAATGTATCTAGCAGAATAGATTAGGGGTGGGGGACCTGGTGAATGTGGTATATTTAGATTTTCTGAAAGCTTTTGATAAGGTCCCACACAAGAGGTTAGTAAACAAAATTAGAGCACATGGAATTGGATGTAATATACTGACATGGATTGAGAAAACCGAGTAGGAATAAATGGGTCATTTTTGGATTGGCAGGCTGTGACTAGTCGAGTATCGCAAGGATCACTGCTTGGGCCCCAGCTATTTACTATCTAAATAAATGATTTGGATGTGGGGATTAAATGTAATATTTCCAAGTTTGCAGATGGCACAAAACCAGTTGCAAGTGTGGGTTATGAGGAGGATGCAAAGACGCTTCAAGGGGATTTGGACAGGCTAAGTGAGTGGTCAAAAATTTGGCAGATGGAATACAATGTGGAGAAATGTGAGGTTATCCACTTTAAAACAGAGTATTTCTTAAATGGTGAGAAGCTGGGAAGTGTTGAATTTCAAAGGGACTTGGGTGTCCTTAAAAGCTAACATGTAAGTACAGCAAGCAATTAAGAAGGCGAATGGTATGTTGGCCTTCATTACAAGAGGATTTAAGTATAAGAGTAAAGATATCTTACTGCAATTATATAGAGCCTTGCTGAGACTATACCTGGAGTATTGAGTGCAGTTTTGGTCTCCTTACCTAAGGAACGATATACTGGCCATAGAGGGAGGGCAACGAAGGTTCACCAAACTAATTCCTGGGATGCAGGAATTGTCCTATGAGGAAAGAATAGATAGACTGGGCCTTTATTCTCTGGAGTTTAGAAGAATGAGAAGTGATCTCATTCAAATATACAAAATTCTTAGTGTTCGACAGGGTTGATGCAGGAAGGATGTTTCCCCTGGTTGGGGAACCAGGAGACACAGTCTCAGAATTTAGGCCATTTAGGACTGAGATGAGGAGGAATTTCTTCAGGTGGTGAATCTTTGGAATTCTCAGTCCCAGAGGGCTGTGGAGGCTCAGTCGTTGAGTATGTTCAAGACTGTGATTGATAGATTTCTACATATTAAAAATATTAAAGGTTTATGGGGATAATTCTGGAAAATGGTGTTGAAGTAGAAGATCAGCCATGATCTCGTTGAATGGCGGAGCAGGCTGAAAGGGCTGAATGGCCTACGCCTGCTCCTAATTCCTGTGTTCTTGTATTCCTTTTGGGCCTCCTTATCTCGAGAGACAATGGATACGCGCCTGGAGGTGGTCAGTGGTTTGTGAAGCAGCGCCTGGAGTGGCTATAAAGGCCAATTCTGGAGTGACAGGCTCTTCCACAGGTGCTGCAGAGAAATTTGTTTGTTGGGGCTGTTGCACAGTTGGCTCTCCCCTTGCGCCTCTGTCTTTTTTCCTGCCAACTACTAAGTCTCTTCGACTCGCCACAATTTAGCCCTGTCTTTATGGCTGCCCGCCAGCTCTGGCGAATGCTGGCAACTGACTCCCACGACTTGTGATCAATGTCTTTCATGTCACGTTTGAATTACGGTGGCAGAAAGGGAGAGTCTCTGAGGAAATTTACCTCTCAAGTTTCCCTGATACCTACCTGTCACTGGCCAAAGGTTGACTGGCTCGCTATCCTGCTGGAGATGATTGACCGGCATAAAGGACGGTTCTGGGATGAAATTCCCTCTAATTTCTTTAGATATCCTTGTGAACAAACACTCGGATTCAGCTTGGTGAATTCCCTTGGCAGCAGTGCTCAGGTCAACAATTGGACCCAGTGGGGCTTAATGTGACTGTGAAACTGCATCCTCCCATTCTGTGACACATCACATTGAAGCACTAAGCTGCTGCATTACAAAGCTGTACACTTTCTCTTCAGTTCTAAAAAAAATATTCATAACTGTCCTCTGTCTACTGGCAGAAGATAAACAATATGACTAATTTCAGGAGAAGGTTACAAAACTCATACAAATGTCATTTGGCATTCTATGCCTGCCAATTAACTTTCACATTGCCTGAAATCAGGTCTACATTGGGAGTCAGCAAGGATGGAATTCAGTTAAGTAGGGTTGTAAATCTTATCAGAACAATCCTTATTAAATTGGATGGAGACAGAATTAGGATGAAGAAATATTCGCTCAATAAACTTTGGGTTGATTGAGTCATGAAAATTCACAAACCTGTAATATGATATCATCACTTGGACCATAATAATTACTATTTGCTTTAGTTTACAGCAGTTAATGTATACAAAACTGTGAACATCCCACTGCCACAAACACTGTCCTCTTATAGTTCTTGTCCCTTTCTTGTCACATGGTGCTTCTAAAACATGTGTGCTTTCGTCATTTCTCCATTCTTGCTGTCAGTGATTTAGTGTAGCTTAGTAATTTCAGTTCCTAGTATCTGAGACAAAAAGGTTCGAAAAGCATTTGATACTGGCTTATTTTTCAATTTTTTTTAAAAACAGCTTTGTAGCAGTAGAGGAAGCCGAATGAAGAATCTCAGCTATAATGCCCTAAATATTGTGTGGAAAGACCACTTATCAGATTGGTAAGGATTTGAGATTACAGCTGATTGCTGTAGCTATGGGACTAATAACCGAGTATTCAATCATGCAATACGTCAGGAGGAAAGGTGAAAAGGGCTTACAAGGGCTTTCAAATCACAAACCCTCCAAAGCGTTAACTGGAGAAATATAGAATGTTTATTGCTACTGTTAGGCAAACCCTCCACCTACCAAGACTGAGGCACACATTATTTCGCCACATGAACATTAAAACTTAAAATTGCAAGCCCTGACTGGAAGGACATTTGCATAGTCCTTGCAGTGTTGGAACAATGGGTTGCTTCCCCAATACAAAGAAGTGGTGGTCGGACCTGTTTTAGTCACATGACAAACTGGCTATTGCAGAGAATTTGAACTTGCAACAAAGGATTTGAATTCAGACAAAGCCGTGTGCTCATCGAGTGAAGATCTCTCCTGGAACTGAAGCAAGAATTACCTCCTCTCCTGTCTGCCTGCTTCCATCTCCTTCTCATGGAACTGAATCTTGTGAAAACACGTGAAACTCAAAGAGAGAAAGGTTTCCTATGTGAACAAGGTTTTTAGAAGACTACTGGGCCCCAACGAAAAGGAAGCCTGCTTACAAAAGGATTACAGTGAGCTTGAAGCACCGTAACAAGATATTGCCTCAAACCCCTCTCTACTATATTTTCCTCTCCTCTTTTTTGTCCCTATCTGCATGTATATATCGCGTGTGAATGCTAGCGTGGATGCGTGGTATATCCGTAGGCGTAAGCCATATTAGAGTTTAAGTTTAAGGTTTAATAAATTTCATCTTTCTCCTTTAAACCAAAGAAAGCCTGTTTGTGCTCATTTCTTTGCCTTATAATTGGAAAGTTGTGAACAAGGATTTGCAAAGTGGGAGCTCAAAGCACAGTGTGTTTAAAATTAAATCCTGTTACAATAAGACCAGGTGAAGATAGTAACAGACCCCTAGATACATTTCTCACTGAATCGTAACAGCTACTGTGAGGGAGTGAAACCTCTGAAGAGAGAGGTTGGGGAGGCTGTGCTAGTTTTTAATGGTTACCGCCACATCACAGGAAACAAAGGCATTCTTGCAGCAACAGCTTTGTATAAGATAGGACATGCTATGGGTTTGGTGTTGGATGCCATACACAGCAGGTTTGAAAGTAGGATTTTACAAGCAACAAGATAGAAGTAGGATAACGGGGGCTGAATTTAGACGAGGAGAATCTGTTGCTATCCCACTAATATAGCTTGTGCACTGACTGCATGCATCCATTGGATGTTAAGGGTGGAGTATATGCTTTTACAGAATTTGAAATGCCCCCTTTTTAAGTGTCACACCTTAAAACAATGTCAATTATGTTCTTTGTGTTTACAGTTACTGGAGTACCTCAATCTGAAGAAAATAGGTGGATTGCAAATAACAATCTGACTACCTGGAACTTCACTTGGCTGCTAAAAGATGAAACACCTGTGTCTACCTATCAAAGGCCATATGGTGAGTAGCTTATCAAACGTGTAACACTGACCATCCTTATTGAGTAAGCAACATTATTATGACTAAGCATAAAGAGATATTTTCTTGAAAATGTTTTGAGAAACTTCCATTAAAACTACGTCAATTCTGATGATAAGTTACACCCAATGGCTGGCATTTTCAGTGTCCCCCTGTGAGGGGTCAGAGGCAGGGGGTGGGGGGGGGGGTGGGGAGTGGGGCACGGAGAATCGCGGCAGGGGCGCAGAGGGCCCGTTGCCTCCCTGTCGCCAAGTGATCTACCCGGGGGCGGGACAGGCTGACAACAGCCTTCCTGCCCAGAAGCCAATTGAGGCCCTTAGGTGGCCAATGAACGTCCAATTCAGGACCTCTTTCCTCTGCTGCTGCTAGGATCTTACCAGTGGTGGTGGGGGAGCGTCCACGACATGGGGAGGACGCCTTTTAAAATGAGGCGCCCTCCCTGCAAGCTTGAGGGGGGGGGGGTCCCTCCTCCGTGGGCAGTCTGTGGCTCACAAAGGACCCCCGCCGGGAACCATATTACCCCCTGGGACCCCCCATCCCCCTAGACTGCAAGACCACCCACTCCCCAACTCCCTTGCCAGGGCTTTCCAGTTTGGCCCCGGTGAGCCCGCCTCACTGACCATTGCTCTGAGGTTCCAGTGCTGAGCCTGGTTCCAAGACCTCTGCAGTACCGGTTGTGGCCGCCACTACCAGTGGCGATGCCAATACTGCTGAGCTGCTGGCACTCTGATTGGCTGGCAGCTCATGGAGGCAGGATGTCTGTCCTTAAAGAGAGCGGATCCCAACTCCTGAAACTTTGATTTAAAAAGACCGGGCGTACAAGAAGGCTGAGGCGGGCTTTCCCCTGCTTTTATGGCCCTGCATGGGAACCCCGGCTCTAGCACAAAATCCAGCCCTATATGTTAACCTATTTCAGATGCTAATTTATTGTTCTGCTGTTTTAGCCGTTACTCATTTCATTATGGTAAAAATGTTGTTTGTTTATCCAACACTATGATTTGAATTTGATTTAAATATATCATTGTACATGATGTTGTTTTGGTGAAGATTCCTCATCAAGTTTTTTTATTGGCTCTTCTTGCTCAAATGGAAATAGTTCTTTTATGAAGGCAGCGGGCAGGATTTTATTTTGCCTTTGGAGATGAGTACACAGGCAGGAGGGCAAACAAAATGGCAAGGGGCGCTGTATCTGACGTCCCGGCCCACTGCCGTTTTGTCCGGGGTGAGGAAGACCAAGGATCGCCTACATGCCCCAGACCAATTGAGGCCCTTAAGATGGCCAATTATTGGCCACCTAGGAGCCTCTACCCACCTCCACTTCAGTTTTATTGAAGGCGGACGGGCCTGCCACCGCATGCAGACGCCGCCAGGTAAAGACTGATGGCCTCCTTGCGGAGTCGGGGGGGTGTCCCTCCTTTGGGACAATCCAGGGACCCTGGTGGTACTCCTGGTGATGATGGCCCCCACCTCCCGGGAAGATCCACCCCCACCCTCACCAACTGCACCCCCTCCACCCCGTTGCCAGGGCCTGCCTGAATGGCCTCGGTGACCCCGACCCCACTTACCTGTCCTGTCATTGCCTTCTTTAGTACTGCAGGGCCTTCTGCAGTACTGACAGTGGCCATTGGTCCTGGTGGTGCTGCTGGTACTGCAGAGCTACCAGCCTTCCTATAGGTCGGCAGCTCTGGAGGTGGGAGCTCGTCCCTTAAAGAGACGGTGTCCTCAACAGTGAGCAGCTAGCGTTAAATAGCAACAGGGTCTCTCAGAGGGCCAAGGCATATTCCCCCCCTGCCTTCCAGCCCAATGCCATGACCCCCAATAAAATCTGGCCTTGTGTCCTTATAATGGGGAATATCTATTTATCGTTAACACAGCATTGAAATTAGAAGTATGCATTGTGACAAAATAGAGAGGTTGCTCTGTTTTATTCCAATTTTAATCTCGATAGAGTTAAAATGGAAACTGTTCGCTACCCAGATTTCAAAATCAAGATTGGGAGACAAGTTGTCCACATGACTTGACCAAGTTGATGATCCAAAAATTAGTCTAGATGCAGAGCCTGTGCTCCAGACGGAAACTGAATTGTACATGGTCTCAGCAACCAAGCAATGCATGAGCACCTGCTCATTTACATTCTATGTAATAATTCCTATTATTTTGTCTTTAATCAGACAACGGTATTCGGAGCTCATTAGAGAACCTTTACTGTGCCAATGTGACATTTTTTCTGTTTCTAAACTACATTACACTACACTAATTATCCTGTGGCAACTCTGGGTGAGACTGTCAAATTAGAAGTACTTTTGTGCTGTATGTCCACAGCTTGGGTTGAGATTGCTCTAACATTGGTCCAACGTAGATTCAAACCCAAAGGTGAAAGGACAGTGTGCTAACCCATGTACCTCCCAGCCTCAAGGGTTGAATATGTTTGACAGATTTGCATAGTCGATATCCAGCACATTTGACTGTGGCTAAAACCGCTTTCGTGGGAGAGTATATTCAGCAGGGAGCCTCGCTTTTCGAAAGCTCAGGTCAGAGATGGCGTGACAACACGCTACCATCATGTCTCTGGCCCACAGACTTATTAAACAAGGCTTCATATTGAAGAGCACAAGATCATAGATTAAACCCATGGATGCAAAGCAACACATCATTCCATTTTCGAGAACTATTAAATACCTCCTTGACAAAATGAAGTGCTTCTGCACAAAGTAATTATCGTTCAGATGTGAAAATAGTATCTTATTGCATCACTTTGTTACTACATGTCAGTGATGAAATTGATCTCAGCTCAATTAACATCCATCATTAACCTGACAAAAGAGGTATTATAGTTACCTGTTTATAGGTTTAGTGATGCTTTGTTTTATATTGCTGTGGTGCTAAACCCTTTTAAGAGCCCTCGAGAGAGTATAAAGGATGGGTAAGTACAAGTTGGGCATGAAATAAATGGACCATGTTAGCATTAGCATGCGGTGTGAGAAGTGTTGTCAAAACAGTACTTTGCAAGAACTGCTTTCACTCTGGAATGTTAAAAAAAAACTTGCTCCAAGCACCATCTGCTTGACAAAATTTCTAATTTGAAAAGATACGTAATGTTACGTATGCTTTCTAAACTTGTGTAAGAGCTCATACAGAAGTTCCAACTGAAGCTACTGATTCAAAAAGAGTTTCTTTATTTCTTACCCTGATAAGAATTAATTTTATTTAAAACTGAAGCTTATTCTTGTAAACATACTTTTCAATAAATGTTGCAAACATGTAAATTCCTTCATGACATACATTGGGGAAATTTTCAACATTGTATGATAGCCTGTTGGAGTGGAGCACAGTAGAACCTGTCCAATTTTTGTTCTATTGAAATTTATTTCTGACTGAGTTGGGGGCCGCAATTTTACATCCCCAGCAGGTGTGGGCTGGAGGCCAGTGTGGGGGTGGGAGGGGGGTGAAACTGAGTGGGAGGTGGGGAGTGCTGTTCCTGTTGCCTTCCCGCCTCCGGTGAAATTTTACGAGGCGTGTGGGAGGTGACAAATGGCCCGCCCACACGCCCAATTAATTACCACTTAAGGGCCTCCTCCTGCTGGTATATTACCAGTAGCAGTCGGGCGGTTCAGTAGCTCAGAAGGCCAGGCAATAAAACCTGGCGGCTTCCTTGTGGGCTGTGGAAGGGGCCTCCTGTTCGGGCATCTTGTGCCGACGGAGGGTCCCGCCCAGCAGCACAAGTTGTCCCCACTGTAGCACCACCCCCCACCTCGAGCAACCCCCACCCCTTGCCTCGCCGAGGCCCAGCTGATTGTCCCCGGTGAGGCCCAACACACTTACTTGCATTCCAGGGCTTCGTCCATGTTGCCAGTCCTGGCTGGGTGCAGTCCCAGTGGTGACCACCACTGCCGGTGGCACTGCTGGGACTGATGAGCTGCCGGCCCGCTGATTGGCCAGCAGCTCTAGGAGGCAGGATTTCCTGCCTCAGAGGGCAGAAGTCCTGCCCGAGGCCAATTAAAATCATGGCGTGGCTTCCAAGCATGGCAGAGGCAGGCTCGCCACCGACTTTTGCTGCTGGGGTTGGGGCCTCCAGCCCGATGTAAAATTCCAGCTAGGGTAATGCAAGGTGTCCCAGTGCCACTTGTCGAGGTTGTCACAGCCAAAGCTGGAATTCTTCCACAACATCCCACATGACCATTCTAAACTAACTCCCTGAGTCACCAGCCTGGGCTAAGAAAAAGGTTTATTTAGCCAGTTTCCTCTCATCCTCTCCTGAACTTGTTGTTGGGTCATTGTTCCACATGTACAGGTCTCCTGGTAGCTCACCTAAGTTGGCATTATCTATATGCAAATTGACGGTGAGTGTTGACAGGCTAGACGGAAAATCGCAGCTGAGTCTGATGTCGACAAAGGCAATTTCAAGCTTGTGTCAGAGGATAGTGATTAACTCTTCCACTGGTATGAACCTATCTGCAATTATAAAATGGTCCCTTTAAAGTACTGGACTGCCACTGACAGCAGTCATAACTTCAAAAGCAGAGCTGGAATTAAATAATGTAAAACTGCTGCATATTGAAGAGTGTCTGGCTTTCTCCAACTGTTCCGGAGGCACTAATGCCAGCAGCAGAAAATGTTGTTGGAGGGTTTTTCCTGTCTATAGACAGGCAGAGAGCTGAGGCTCTTCAGACGAGCCAGGGAGGCAATTTCCTAACCTCTAAATTTAAAAGGTCATTATCAGGGGTCTCTTTTGCCCCATTTCGAGAAGGCTGGCTCATTCTCTTAAACCTAATCCCAGTACTAGGAGCTTCAGAATTTAATTAACTGCTTCTACTGGAATATAAGTGGTCCTGAAAGTGGTGATTCCATGGTCTGGCACTCACAGTACCATACAGTGCATTTCAGGCACAGTGTCCAATATTTTCTGTCCCTTAAAATTAATTGATAGAAAATTACTGGCTGGTCACTTGTAATTTCCAGACCGGGATGAGCACCATAAAGGTGCTTCTCCCCACTGGGATTGTGGCATCACCCTGAAGTTCCAACAGATGGTGCCAGAATAGAATTAGTGCATTTATTGCACTGTATGGAATGTCAGAACTAAGTGCAGTAAAACCAACGCAATAAAGTAACACTTAATGATTCGATGGACTGGGTCTGATTGGGTGATTTCTTTCTTGCTTCAGATGTTATTATGATTCATATTTGAATTTTAATCACCAGGGCTTATTAGTTATGGAAACAAATCAGTGAACAAACTTGCATTTATGAGTACGCTTGCATTGAATTAGCAACCTTTCATGTCCTTAGATGTAAAACATTTAACACTCATTGAATTCCTTTTTAAGTGCAGTCGCTGTTGATTGCTGGAAATTTGAAATAAAACTGGAAATGCACTGCAACCCAGTCAGTTTCTGAAAATGAAAGACAGGTCGATGTTACAATTGTCAATTTTCACGCAGGATCAATGAAGGTGCCCACCAAAAACTTTGGCCTACCTTTCTCCTTCAAATGCCTCCTACCCTGTATGTGCATTTCTATCCGCTTCTGTTTTCATTAGGAAAAGGGTTTTAGTTATTGGTAAGCTATTGAAACCAATAAAACAAAATTCTCTCTTCCAGAAAGTCATTAGTAATTATTGCACTGCTCCGTTAAATATAGCCCTGATGTGTAAGAATGAACAATATAGACTAATTGATTGAGATCTTGTGCTGATACTAAATGCAGCAACAATCAAAAACAATACAGATCCCTTCAAGAGTTCAATACAGTAATGGATTTTTTATGATAAAATGATTTGCATGCTATTTGGAAATGAAATTATGTTGCCATACTTAAGACAATTATAATCACAATAAATAGCAAGCTCTTAGCACAAAAATGTAATTACATGAAAAAAGTCAACTTCAGGGCACTTAGGATCATTTGTTAGTTTAAAGTATTTGCTTTCTAAAGCCATAGACGACTCCAATTCATGCAAACTTCATCAATATTTAAAAGAACTGACAATTGCGAAAGAGCTGTTGAGATAAAATGCAGAACTTCAGCTTAAAATCACATCCATTACTGCCAGTTTGTATTTAATAACAATTTGCTCATAGAGTAAATCATTTCCTTTTTAGCATAGTTCGCACCGCTTATAATGGGCCTATTCGTACCAATGTGATTTGACTGCGATACTCATAGGACAGTTTACACTATGAAGTTAATTGTTTAAAGCCCGTTAATCTAAACTACCCTGTACTAGTCGGTTACTTGGGCGATGCTGCTGGAACTCGGCACTCTATAATTCTGACCTGCTCGTACTGTTCTCTGGTGCATGTGCATGATTGTTATTGTGTAATGGGGTAGGAATTTTTAGGTCTCACCAGGGGCAGCAATGGAGGCAGGGCACTGAAAATAGTGGCGAAAGCCAGCTTGCTGATTTCCGTTTGCCTTTCCCACTGCCGGCGAGTTTCATGAGGATGGGGGAAGGCTCCAGAAACCTGCCTGATTCAGCAATGAGGTCAATTAAGTTAGTTAAGGAGCTTATTGAGGGGTTTTAGAAGGCCAGTTTGGGACTTTGTTGGGGGCACACGGGTTGCAGACAGGATCAGGGGCAGGCCAGGTGCATTGGGGCAGCAACACAGCGGGGCTCCAGTCATGGCTGTTCCCTGAAATTAGCTGGCTCATAAAAGGGAGAACAGCGGATTGGGACACTCAGCTATTGGCACACAGGTGCCATCGAGTGTGCACAGGTTGTGGGGAGAGTGGTCGCTATGTGCTCAGGCAGTGCAATGGGTCATCACCCTCCTAGCATCGCGGGGGCATAAGAGGAGGGGTAAAGCTTCCAGACATTATTGGAAGTCCAGCTGAGTGCAAGGAAGGCAACAGCTGGTCACGGGAGTGCGACTTTCGGATTTTGAGCCAAGTGGCAATGAGGAGAAGCAGAAGAGACAGAGCCCCGGGCATGGAGTGCAGAGGAGAAAGACGAGGAGCAGGAAGGCAATGAAGGCCATACCCTCAGCATAAGATCTACTGCTGAAGATGGAGCCGACTTGAGATGATCGAGAACTCGTTCCGCAGGAGACTATGGGTTGCATTTTACATGACTTAAACTAGGATGGTCTGCTCATACGGACCGCATATTCTGGAGCCGCCACGATATTAAACATGGCGGTCATTTAAATGGCTGGGGGGGCCACTGCGCAGGCTCGGACGCCATATTTAAAGGGCTTCGCGCCCTATCTTGCAATTTAAAATTTAAAGGGACATTGTTTCTAAAAAAATTAAATAACTTGATCCTGACCCTCTCCCACTCCCCCTAATAACTGTAGAATTAAGTACCTGCCCTCTTTCCCTTCACCCACCACCCAAAACACTTACTTGGTGCACCTGACCGTCCCCCTCCAAAGTTCATAAACCTTAAACTTTACCCCTTCCCACCATCCCCTAAACCAATTAAATTACTCTGACGCCACTCCCCCGCCTCCCGCACAGAGAAAATTACATGCTTCCCCACCCACCAGTGGCAGGCCTCTCCCGGAGGCATTTTCCAGCTCCCCCTGCCACGACCCCCGACATCGGGGACTGTAAAATGCAGCCCAATGACTCTCCAGGCAGATGGTCAGTGAGAGTTGTGCCCTCGTCGTGAAAAACCTCACACCTCGCAGCACTGCACACCATGCCCTACCAGTAGCTGTCAAGATCGCTGTGGCCTTGAATGTCTTTGCCAATGGCTTCTTCCAAAGATCAGCTGCAGACCTTGGTGGCATTTCACAAATGGCTGCACACCATTGCATCTTGCAGGTCACCGATGCCCTTTTTGTGAGAGCTGGACAGTACATTCAATTCCAGACATATGGGGTTTCCCAAGCACAGAGGGCAGTGGATTTCGCCTCCATCGCTGGATTGCCCCAGGTGCGGGTGTCATCGACCATCTAGCCATCAAGGCATTCAGTAACTGGCCAGTGAGATTCATTAACCGGAAGGGCTTCCACTTCCTCAACATTCAACTGGTCTGCAACCACAACAAGAGATTCCTGCAAGTGTGCATTTGCTTTCTTGGCAGCTGCCATGACATTTTCATCCTCCACCAGTCCAGCCTGCTGCAGCTCTTCACTCCACCCCCCCAAACTCCGTGGATGGATTCTTGGGGACAAGGGAAATCCTTTGATCACTCCTCTGTGAGCCCCCAAGACAGAGACACAGAGAGACTACAACTGAAGCCATCTGCTCACAAGGACCACCATTGGGCAGGCCATTGGCCTTCTGAAGATGCGGTTCCGGTTCCCCCTACCGGTCGGGTGGTGCCCTACAATACACTCCTGTAAGGGTCTCGTGCATTGTGGTGTGGGCCTGCTGCGCTTTCATAACATGGACCTCCAGAGAGCTGTGCGCTTTGAAGAGTGTTAGGTCCTGGAATGACACAGTTCATTGGAGGAAGATGCAGAGCACAGAGGTGCCCCGGCTGAGCAGGACTTGAGGGTCTCGTCAGGATGCCGTCAACGTCAGTGATCATCTGATCCAGGCATATTTCAGCTGAGCCCTTCTAACCCAGGAGGACAACATGGTCTGGAACTCACTTTAAGATGCCTGTGAGAACATTTCCATTCAAGACGCAGCCTGGAATAGATCCACTCACCGCTAAACAGGGCTGCACATCTGTCCGGGGGTTTAACAGCCCCCCTTCAACGACCCATTCTTCCTTTCACCAGCTCGTTCCTCTTTTTCTGTCTTGCCATTAAAGAATGGAAGCTCTCTCATCTGGCATCATGTGTCAATATTTAAATAGTGTTGAAAAAGGCAAGTGCACATTTACAGGTGAGGCAAGCCCTAGCATCCCACTCAGTGCTCTGTTCGACACAGTGGCCTCTTCACTTGGCTATTTTTACGCGGTGCTCCCCTTGTGGCCTCGAATGAGGTGGAGGCAGCCTGCTCACTTGTCTCTGCTTGTGGCTGAGATGCACATGGCAGTTTTGGAGATGCCCGTGGCATCAATGCAGGAGCAGCCTCTGACACTGGGCCCTGCTGTACAGCTGGTCCCTCAGTCAGAGGGGCCAAGGAGGCCGATGAGGATGATGGTGGCACCCTCATCCTCCTCGGTGACCGCCAAGGCTGGTGCTCTGAATGGCTGAAGGGAAGCACCAGCTGAGGTGCAACTGGCATCCCCTCCAAACATCTCTGTGCCACCAGTGCCACTGACCGGTCAATGCTACAGAGTGTGGCATGCATTCTGTACAAGCCACTCTGCTACTCCTGCATCCAGTCGGAATTCTGCTGCATTTGGCTGTCCATGAGGTTGTGCACTATCTCAATGCAGGAGCTCATGTGTTCAAAGACCTGAGCCATGGTGGCATACATGAGATGATTGGACTCCTCCATTCTCAGCTCGTGACCTTGCACTGCCTCAGGGAACTCTGACATGTGGGACCACATCTGTTGCTGCTGATCGAAGTAGAGTCTCCTTTCCTGTGACTCCCGAGACCCTGCATCTGTGCACAGCTGACCCATGGGATTTTTTATGTCGAGCTGGGAGAGCAGACAGTACCTCGGTTTAGTGAGTCATCCAAAAGACGACACCTCCAACAGCACAGGACTCCCTCACTGCTGCTCTGGGGTGTCAGCCTTGATTTTTATGCTTAAACCCTGAAGTGGGACCTGAACTCACAACTTTATGACTGATAAACAAGAGTGCTACCCACTGAGCTATCACTGAGACGGCGTTCAAGATGCCTTCTTTATACTTGAAAAATGCAACAATACTGCCATGATTTCCTTTTTGTACATTAACCTTTTCTCTCCTTGTTTGTTGTGTTCTTTCTCAGACACACTTGGGGCTGCTCTAACCATATAAAATACAATACAAAATATATTGAGATTAAATGATGACAACATTTCAAAGTACCAAGTTTCACTTCTCACATATGCCTCCTTCTCTGCAAAGGGCAGTGCACTGTGTAATTTTTGCACTTTTGCTTGAATCACTTTTTAATAACGCACCTCAGTTAACAAGGTGCAGTAACTGCTGACCTGTTAAGTGGCTTTTTAACTGCCTGAGAAGGATTGAAGTATCATTATTGCAGTGGACTTGTGAGATTGTGTTGATATTTGTTCACTATGACGAATGAAACTGTTCTCACAGAAATAGTACATTTCAATTTTAGGCATCTCCCATTTTGGTTAGTGGCTTTTGCAATTGGAAAAAACCTATTGCCCTTGCATTTTTGGATAAGAGAGGGATTTTGACCTTACTAGTAGCCACTGCCTCTTACATTTGATAGACTATCCTTAATCCTTTTCCATCTATTGAAAATCTTGCCTCGTTGGGTAAAGCTGGGTTAAATTTTTCGATTATACAGTCTTATTCTGAATCCTCCTTGTGCTGAGAAGGACTTAGAGAAAGGATGAGAGTTAGTATGACACTGACAGTCGAGATAATTGCAGATGACGCTACTGTGTGGAAATGGTTTGCCATCCTCCTTGACCACCGCCCCCCCCCCCCCACCCCACCACCCACAACTACCCAACTCGCACCCCCCCAGTTAAAATCAGGCCTGAAAGCTGCACAGCCCAATCTGTGTGCTGAGCATGGCATTTCTTTTCAACTAAAACATTGCTCTACATTGCTTTCATTGATCTCACCAAAGCCTTTGACCTCGTCAGCAGACATGGTCTCTTCAGACTACTAGAAAAGATCGGATGTCCACCAAAGCTACTAAGTATCATCACCTCATTCCATGACAATATGAAAGGCACAATTCAACATGGTGGCTCCTCATCAGAGCCCTTTCCTATCCTGAGTGGTGTGAAACAGGGCTGTGTTCTCGCACCCACACTTTTTGGGATTTTCTTCTCCCTGCTGCTTTCACATGCGTTCAAATCCTCTGAAGAAGGAATTTTCCTCCACACAAGATCAGGGGGCAGGTTGTTCAACCTTGCCCGTCTAAGAGCGAAGTCCAAAGTACGGAAAGTCCTCATCAGAGAACTCCTCTTTGCTGACGATGCTGCTTTAACATCTCACACTGAAGAGTGCCTGCAGAGTCTCATCGACAGGTTTGCGTCTGCCTGCAATGAATTTGGCCTAACCATCAGCCTCAAGAAAACGAACATCATGGGGCAGATGTCAGAAATGCTCCATCCATCAATATTGGCGACCACGCTCTGGAAGTGGTTCAAGAGTTCACCTACCTAGGCTCAACTATCACCAGTAACCTGTCTCTAGATGCAGAAATCAACAAGCGCATGGGTAAGGCTTCCACTGCTATGTCCAGACTGGCCAAGAGAGTGTGGGAAAATGGCGCACTGACACGGAACACAAAAGTCCGAGTGTATCAGGCCTGTGTCCTCAGTACCTTGCTCTACGGCAGCGAGGCCTGGACAACGTATGCCAGCCAAGAGCGACGTCTCAATTCATTCCATCTTCGCTGCCTTCGGAGAATACTTGGCATCAGGTGGCAGGACTATATCTCCAACACAGAAGTCCTTGAAGCGGCCAACACCCCCAGCTTATACACACTACTGAGTCAGCGGCGCTTGAGATGGCTTGGCCATGTGAGCCGCATGGAAGATGGCAGGATCCCCAAAGACACATTGTACAGCGAGCTCGCCACTGGTATCAGACCCACCGGCCGTCCATGTCTCCGCTATAAAGACGTCTGCAAACGCGACATGAAATCGTGTGACATTGATCACAAGTCGTGGGAGTCAGTTGCCAGCATTCGCCAGAGCTGGCGGGCAGCCATAAAGACAGGGCTAAATTGTGGCGAGTCGAAGAGACTTAGTAGTTGGCAGGAAAAAAGACAGAGGCGCAAGGGGAGAGCCAACTGTGCAACAGCCCCGACAAACAAATTTCTCTGCAGCACCTGTGGAAGAGCCTGTCACTCCAGAATTGGCCTTTATAGCCACTCCAGGCGCTGCCTCACAAACCACTGACCACCTCCAGGCGCGTATCCATTGTCTCTCGAGATAAGGAGGCCCAAAAGAAAGAAAGAAAAAAAAAATTAATAGATCTTGTGCCTTGTTAAATAAGATGGCAAAGTCTGGATATTGCCCTTTATTGCAAACAATTTCCCTGGATGATGTTATTGGATTCTTCTAATGACGCAACATTCAGAGAGATTAGAACTGTCTACATCAATATCTGTCAATCCACTTGCACTAACATTTCAAATAAACTGTTTCAGCCATCAAATCAACTTTTGACTCGGTTTCGGAACGCAAGTATATGTGGTGCAAAATTTGAATGCATGGTTTGTGTGCACTACGAGTGGCCTTTTGAGGCCCAAAATGGAACCTGTGGTGTATGCGCACATTTCTGGTGCGAGTCATGCCGAATGCCATATTGGTGAGGCCACTAGTGCGCTGCAGTGAGCGTCCACTGGAAATATGCAGAGTCGGCAGAGCATGAGCTCAATTAGTGTGCAATGGAGATTTGATGCCAGTGCTGCCATCTTGGAGCTCAGTGCTAATGTTAATGATATCTCTTAATCACACATGGCTGAACAAGTGTTCAGCAGCATGAAGGACCCCGACCAGCATTATTTAAAGGGATCATCAATTGCTTTCAGGTTATATAGAAACATAGAATGGTTACAACACAGAAGGAAACCATTCAGCCTGTCAAGTCCATGCTGGCTGTCTGCAAGAGCAATTTAGCTACTCCGATTTCCCTGCCCTTTCCCCATAGCCCCGCACATTTTTTCTCTTAAGGTGCTTATCCAATTCCCTCTTGAAAGCCACAATTGAATCTGCTTCCACCACACTCTTGGGCAGTGCATTCCAGATCCTGACCATTTGTGTAAAAAATTACAATTTTTCCTCATCTCGCCTTTGCCAATCATCTGGTTCTTGACTCTTTTGCCAATGGGAATGGTTTCTTTCTATCTACCTTGTCTAGACCCCTCTTGATTTTAAACACTTCTATGTGAGAGTGAGAGTGACTGCCCTTGACATCAAGGCAGCATTTGACCGAGTATGGCATAAAGGAGCCCTAACAAAACTGAAGTCAATGGAAATCAGGGGGAAAACTCTACGCTGGTTGGAGTCATACCTATCGCAAAGGAAGATGGTTGTGGTTGTTGGAGATCAATCATCTCAGCTCTAGGACATCACCGCAAGAGTTCCTCAGGGCAGTGTCCTAGACCCAACCATCTTCAGCTGCTTTATCAATGACCTTCCTTCAATCATAAGGTCAGAAGTGGGGATGTTCGCTGATGATTGCACAATGTTCAGCACCATTCGCGACTCCTCAGATACTGAAGCAATCTGTGTAGAAATGCAGCAAGACCTGGACAATATCCAGACTTGGGCTGATAAGTGGCAAGTAACATTCATGCCACACAAGTGCCAGGCAATGACAATCTCCAACAAGAGAGAATCTAACCTTCTCCCCTTGACATTAAATGGCATTACGATCACTGAATCCCCCACTATCAACAGCCTAGGGGTTACCATTGACCAGAAACTGAACAGGAGTAGCTATATAAATACCGTGGCTACAAGAGCAGGTCAGAGGCTAGGAATCCTGCAGCGAGTAACTCACCTCCTGACTCCCCAAAGCCTGTCCACCATCTACAAGGCACAAGTCAGGCGTGTGATGGAATACTCTCCACTTGCCTGGATGGGTGCAGCTCCAACAACACCCAAGAAGTTTGACACCATCCAAGACAAAGCAGCCCACTTGATTGGCACCCCATCCACAAACATTCACTCCCTCCACCACTGACGCACAGTGGCAGCAGTGTGCACCATCTACAAGATGCATTGCAGCAAGCACCAAGGTTCCCTAGACAGCACCTTCCAAACCTGCAACCTCTACCAACTAGAAGGACAAGGGCAGCAAATGCATGGGAACACCACAACCTGCAAGTTCTCCTCCAAGTTACACACCATCCTGACTTAGAACTATATTGCCATTCCTTCACTGTCGCTGGGTCAAATTCCTGGTACTCCCTTCCTAACAGCACTGTGGGTGTACCTACCTCACATAGACTGCAGTGGTTCAAGATGGCAGCTCACCACCACCTTCTCGAGGGCAATTCAGGATGGGCAATAAATGCTGGCCTAGCCAGCAACACCCACATCCCATGAATGAATTAAAAAAATCTCACAACCTTCTCTTCTCTAAGGAGAACAACACCAGTTTCACCAATCTATCCATATAACTGAAGTCCCTCATCCCTGAAACCATTCTTGTAAATCTTTCCTGCACCCTCTCTTCACATCCTTCCAAAAGTGTAGTGCCCAGAATTGGACACAATACTCCAGTTGAGGCCAAACCAGTGTTTTATAAAGGTTCATCATACCTTCATAGCTTTTGTACTCTATGCCTCTGTTCATAAAGCTCAGTATCACATATACCTTTTAACCACTTTCTCAACCTGCCCTGCCACCTATACCCCCAGGTGTCTCTCTTCCTGCACACCCATTAGTATTGTATCCTGAGTTTATATTGCCTCTCCTCTTGCTTCCTACCAAAATGCATCACTTCACACTTCTGTGTATTAAAATTCATCTGCCACATGTCTGCCCATCCCACCAGCCTGTCTGTGTCCTTTTGAACTTAGTTGCAGATTGATTTCAACTCCCTGTTGCTACAATTGTACAAGCGTTTGGTACTTTCTAGAGTTTTCTAAAGTTGATAATGTCTACAGGGAGTGGTGTGGCAGGTGCTGAAGGATTTTGTCCTGACTTCAATGCTCTGCACAAGCTAGTTGCTCCCAGACATGGGTGTGTTTTAGTCAATCGCCCAGGAATACAGCATAACTTAGAGAATGAACAGAGGCCACACAGAGTAGGGCAATCTGCTTGAAGAGGGAGGAGGAGAAGTAGAAGGGCTCTCAGCAGCAGATCATAGTCACCTAGGTTGTTCAGGGAGAAATTCTCCTACTTCAATCTCAGCGAGAAACAATGTATCAGATATCTGCACTTCACCAACCTCACTGAAATCTGCCCCCTGCTGCAGCCAGAACTGCAACTTCAGAGTAGGGTGAGGACCGCATTGCCAGTAGCTGTTAAGATGGCCGTGGTGATTAACCTATGCGCGTTGAGCTCTCTCTAGGCTGGAGATGGAGATATTTGCAACATCTCATAGTTTGCCATCTGCTTTTATGTAAGGGAGGTCACTTTTTTTCAATTTGTTCTTGGGATGTGAGTGTCGCTGGCAAGGCTAGCATTTATTGCCCATTCTTAATTGCCCTTGAGAAGGTGTTGGTGATCCTCTTTCTTGAACTGCTGCAGTCCATGTGGCATTGGTACTCCCATGGAGAGAGTTCCAGGATTTTGACCCAACAACAGTGAAGGAACAGCAATATAGTTCCAAGTCAGGATGGTGTGTAACTTAGCTCTGTGCAAAGCCCTGTGCCTGGAGCTGATCCTTTCCAACATGGAAGTGGTGGCCAACTCCAATAGCATCCTTGTGGGCCCAATATGATACAACGTCTGATGGCTGAGGTTTCAGTTTCCATTACAGCACAAGCAGAATGCACCCAACATCTGGGTGCTGCAGTGGAATCTCAGCCTGCTGCCATCATGGCTGTGAATTACAATATTCAAATGGGCTTGCAGGGTGTCACAGCAGTCCAGCCATTTATCCTGCAACAAGTTACTATGATTGCAGAGGGGCCACGCTGGAGGAGTGCTAGTGGCTCCATGAAGCACGAATCTGGTGGCCTCTCTCAGGATGACAGCATTCATCCTCCCACTCCGCCAGTGCCCTTGCTCTTGCCTGTCAGCCAGACAGCCCACACTGCTGCTGCCCATGCTGAGGTGGTGCAGTTCAAAGCCAGGTCTTCTAGGATCAGAGCTGCTCGAGGGCAGCTTACACAGCCATCTGCAGTCTCCCTCATTGAAAGTCAGCAGCCTTCCATCAGCTATGCTGCAGCCACTGGGGTAGCACTGCATAGGAGGATTCGGACAGGCAAAGGCACACGGAACACAGGCACCAAGGGAATGCACAAGGGGATTAGGTGGCCTCTGTATGCAATATGGCATTGTTTGATTGATTTATAAATTTAGTTTGGAATGTTTATTTTGTGCTGTCTTTTATTTTGGCATTGTGACCAAGAAGATGCTGTGATGGTCAGTGCTGCCAACAAAAAGTGCGATTCGCACTGGCAGCTTATCTATTCAATGTTAATGAGGTCTCACCACAAAAACTGAGCAGGCCTCCCAATGACTGCATTGGACAAGGGGTGTGAATGTAGCCTCCCCCACCGTCCACCCCCCCACCCCACCCACCCCCATACCCACCTGATATTTACTGGAAACAAAAATAAACCCCAACTACTTGCTGATTCCATCAGTGTGAGTCATCCTGTATTACTTCAGTCAAATGATCATTCTTCATATCTGTGCCTAGACTAAATGAATGCACTGCACTGTCCAGCAATGCATCCTTCAGTCAGCCAATCATTTCTGAAACACACACACATAATCAATTGCAGTTTAATGGGGAATTAAAGTGTAGGATGAGTAAAGAAAAACATTCTTTGTCATTTTTAAAACATAATCTATCCCTCTCGGGGTCTTCTGTTCTACTGAGCTGTTCTGTTGAGATTAATTACAGTTAAATTATATTTATTATGAGGAGCTGCACATCAAACAGTGGTGGTTGACATACGCTAAGGACGGTGCTCTGGGAAACCACACTGATCAATGGCAAATTTCACACCCTGTGCCATGCGTTCTTGGGTCCTCAGATTGGCTTGACGTCACAGCCTTACTGCTTGCAGTGGATTTTCTGTAGCGTACAGGGATATTCCCCATAATTGATCTCACTGGCTTTACAAGGGTTGGGTATTTAAGCAATGTTCCATGTTGGAATAAAACTAACATTTTTAAAAAATGTTTGCTGAAGAAACTGGTAAGAATATTAATTTCCTCTATAAAAATAGGATGCATTTGAAAAAAATACTTTTCCTACACTTTCCTTCTCTGTTGACAATTAATTCTCCCACCTGTGTATATGATTATTCTAAAGCAGGCTTTTTAGTGGCCAGTGACAACTGTAGTCGTCTAAGTTTTGGTAGCCATAAATCTGATCACCTCAGTTTGAAACTCACCTTCTTCCCTTCTGCACCAAGAGGGATCAACAATTGTCACAGTCTCTCTGAACCCATCTATCGTTTTGATAGCTTAATCGCCTTTTTACTCCAATCTTTATAATTGTTTTGATCACAAGGTTTGAATTTTCTGCAGTGTTCCACCATGGGAAATAAATGACCTCTTGTTGCTAAGGTAAACATAGCAAAATCTTATTCATATTCTAGCAAAATTTAAAAAGCATTCACAAAAGAAAAAATGAAATTGCGACTTCATTATCTAGCTTCCCGTTGTGCTCATGTTATCTCTATCACAAAGCAACCAGAAGAAATTTCGCCCCATAGTGGGCTGAATTCCTGGAAACACTTATGCCGATAGCTCTCGGACATTGTAAGTCCTTCTTTGTCATGAAATTTCTTCTTGTAAGATGGTTCACCGTACATCCTATTTATGTTGTTTCAGAATTCTACTGCGATTTCGAGACAGCATGTGAGTTGGAATATTCCTCTGAAGATGGATTGGCAGGTTGGGTGATTGCGACACCACAGGATCTCTCCCGAATCACTGAGACTGCTGTGCCAGATCAAGATTACTCTGAGAAGTCAAGTGAAGGTAAGGGAAACAAACGCAGAATGAAATAGTTGAACAGAGAGATCAGGTGGTTGATTTTATTAATGTTAGACATCAGCGAGTAAAGAAAGCATTCAAAAGCTTTTGAAAACAGCCTTTCGGTTGCTTCATCCCATTCTAATAAATCTGACTTGTTGGCATTGATAAAATACTTTTTGCCGTACATTAACCTTTTTAAATTTTGGAAAGAAATTAATATGTGGAAATCTACTGCAGGAATTCCCTTAGGAATTCTGCTGATCAGCCTCAGTAACATAATTGAAGATTTAGAAGAGAGTCCCGGATAGGCACGTAAAAGAGGTTTCCGCCGATCTTTCACTGACGTTACAATGGCCAATCGGGAGACTGCCAAATAAATCCCAGTGGGTGTTTCTTATTTATTTTCATCGGTAGCCCACTGAAGGGTTAATATGCTGTGCCTAGGAATAGTAAGAAATAGATTGACGAGTGTAATACTGTAAGTTCCTGAATACACTGTGCCATCATGGGGAGGTAGGTGAGAGTAGGAAAATCAGAGACCTAGGCCAGGAATTTCCTCATAGAGTGATACAGCACTGACACAGGCCCTTCAGCCCAATGAGTCTGTGCCAACCATCAACCACCCATTTATACTAATCCTGCATTAATCCCATTTTTTTTTACCCTCTCACATCCCCACCTTCCCTCAATTCTCCTGCCACCTACCTACACTAGGAGCAATTTTTACAATGGTCAATTTACCTATCAACCCGCAAGTCTTAGGCATGTGGGAAGAAACTGGAGCACCTGGAGGAAACCCACGCGGTCACAGGGAGGACTTGCAAACTCTGCACAGGCAGTACCCAGAACTGAACTGAACCTGGGTTGCTGGAGCTATGAGGCTGCAGTGCTAACCACTGTGCTACCTATGTTCTTGCTCCATTAATATAATGCTGCTGCAAGTGTAGCGGAAATTCTGCTTGCCTGAACTGACTTTCTGCTGCACTTCCAGCAAAGGTACTGTGACAAAGCAGGAGTAGCTCTGAGGAAATTCCTGTCTATCGTCTGACTAACCCATTCTTGTACGTATCCTGCTCTGGCACAGCTTAAAACAGAAAAGAGAGAAGTACAGACTCATGTCCAACTGCTTCATGATAAAGTATATTGAAGCTACCATATTGAATAATGCTTAAAAATTCCTTTTAATATGAATACTATGCAGTGCATTACTTTCTCAAATAGTATATGATTCCATGGTATGTTGATATCATGGTGTGTAGTTAAGGACATTGAATTCTTGTTGGGTGTCACAGGGTGTTGGTCATCCTCTGATACCTCACCTAAGTGGTCATCATTCATGACTGAGCTTTGACAGAATTTGCCAGAAAGCAAATGGTATCACAACCAAGCCCAGTCATCTCCATAACATTAATAACCATGCACTTTGTACAGTGATCACTCAACAAAAATAACAACTTGTACTGATAAAGTGTCTTTAATGTAGAAATATGTCCCAAGGCACTTCACAGAAGAGCAGTCAAACAAAAATTGACACTGAGCCAAAGGAGAGGAGATGAGGAGGGATGAATAAAAGCTTGGTCAAAGAGGTGGGCTTTAAGGAGGATTTTAAAGGAGGAAAGACAGTGGAGAGATTTATGGAGGGAGTTCCATAGCTTAGAGCCTATGTGGCTGAAGGCACAGCCATCAATAACAGGACAAAAAGACTTTAGGATGCATAGATTTCGGGGTGGCACAGTGGTTAGCACCGCAGCCTCACAGCTCCAGCGACCCGGGTTCGATTCTGGGTACTGCCTGTGCAGAGTTTGCAAGTTCTCCCCGTGACTGTGTGGGTTTCCTCCCACATGCCAAAGACTTGCAGGTTGATAGGTAAATTGCCCCTAGTGTAGGTAGGTGGTAAAAGAGTTGAGGGAAGGTGGGGATGTGAGAGGGAAATGGGATTAATGTAG
Organism: Heterodontus francisci; assembly: GCF_036365525.1. Taxonomy (NCBI): domain Eukaryota; kingdom Metazoa; phylum Chordata; class Chondrichthyes; order Heterodontiformes; family Heterodontidae; genus Heterodontus; species Heterodontus francisci. Next base: position 99,791,264 of record NC_090383.1, on the reverse strand, counting down.
GATTAGAATAGATAGATGGTTGGCACAGACTCAGTGGGCTGAAGAGCCTGTTTCAGTGCTGTATCTCTCTATGACAAGAAGCCTGGTTCAATAGAAAGTAAAATCAGGCTGTGTGTAAAATTGGCAGTCAATTCAATCCCATCAATTTGCTGCTGGATGAGTTAGGGAGCAGCAGGAACCTTCTCTCATAGCACTACCCTGCTGTTACCACAACTTACTTTCCTGAGATTGGGTCAATTAAATATGCGGGGTGGGTGCCCCACAATTTCTCCCACTCCTGTCAGAGAGGAACATCCTGTGACAGTGCAGCACCTCAAAGGGATGGAGCCACTGTCAAAGATGCAGAAGTTCCTAAATGCTGCTGGCCGAAAGAATTAAAACTGGCTTGGCATTAACCTGACTTCAGATAGGTGATCTCGGAGCCAGCGAGGTGGCCATTGCTTATCAATCACAACCCACCTGACTGTTTCTTCAGTTCTTGCTTTGCAACAGCAGTTCGGAAGTGATAAGTGAGGGAAATTGAATGAGTCCCTATCCCTCTCCCCATCCATTTTCCTTCCCCCGTATGTAATTTGTAAGATAGAAAGCTAACATGTGAGTCGTGGGGTTGAGCATGGGAGAATAGGATGGATGTGGGAATCAGTATATTCCAGGGTTCCATGCCCCATTTTCCACGCAGAATGACCCAGAAGCAGAAAGATTTCCGGGGAAAATAGAGGCCAATGATTCCAGTTGAATAGCGAGAACTGGGACATGTTCATTGAGTTAAATGCCCTCTTTCTGTGCTTTAATTACTATGACTCTATGATTGTCAGTTTGGGGAAACAGATCAACCATTCTCTGAACTTAAATTTGTTAAACAATATCACTTACAATATCACTCAAATGCTGCCTGCTCGTGTCTCACCAGTATTTAGTATGTAAGATGATAATTACAGCTATTGCATTATATGGGCTGCAGATGGTAATCAGCTCTCCACCCCTCAGAGCATTTGTGCATAGCCTCTGCAAACCTAGTTTGCCTGCACCTGCCCAGTTGTCTGTGCCGACTTTTCCCACTTCAAGTAATCTCACTGGCCACTCATCTATCTCAACGATTGAGAGCATTTTCTGTTCCCTTCCACTGAGTTTCTTCCACAGTTCTGCAGTTTGGGGCATTTCACAGTATGTAAAGTTGCAGCAACACCATTTCTCATGCCCCAGAAAGTCGTCTGAGTGATAACTCATTTATGTTATATTCCAGACTCACCAGTCAGATAAACTGCTACTGCCTAAACCCATTTATACTGTGGACAGCTCCATTAAATAAAATCTGCCTTCTTTGTGCCAGTTCCTACTCCTGTCTGCAGCCCATGCCGCCACCATTCTGTGTTGAGCTCGTTTTCAAGATCACATTAAAAAAAATTGAAACCATCTGTGCATGTACTCACACATGCCCATTGCAGTAATTTAACAATTTCATTTAATTTTATTTTAATGAGATGTACAGTGCTGGACAGCAGCGATAGGGATGGGAGGAATTGATATCAAGAGCAATGGGGCTTTGAGTGACAAATCTGTCTGCTTCGACTGGAAAGCATTCAAGTGTTTATCTGTAGAATTTGTTTACTTTTCTTCTTTTTCCTAGTTGCATCCTCCATATTTTGTTTTGGCTTCTTGCGATTTTATTGATATTTCCAATATCGGCCTGCTTTGGGGAGCTGGTGGTGTAATGGTAATGTCACTGAACTAGCAATCCAGAGGCCCAGGCTAATGTCCTGGGGACAAGGGTTCAAATCCCACCATGGCAGCTGGTGGGATTTCAATTAAATTAATGAATAAAAGTCTGGAATTGAAAGCCAGTCTCCGTTTCATGGTACCATTACTATCATCAATTGTCGTAAAAACCTACCTGGTTCACTAATGTCCTTTAGGGAAGGAAATCTGCCATCCTTACACGTGACTCTGGACCCACAGCAATGTGGTTGATTCTTAACTGCCCTCTGAAATAGCCAAGCAAGCCATTCAGTTGTCAAGGGCAGTTTGGGGTGGACAACAAATGCTGGCCTTGCATACATCCCATAAAAGAATTTTTAAAAATTCCTTTAATATGCAATTGGTCCCATAATGGGTGAAAATAAATCTTTGAACGGGGTCATTCAGGAGTAGACAATTGTGCCAGTTCCAATCCCGTGGACCTGGTGGGATTTCAGAGCATCTTCTTGCTGCTCCATGGGAATGAGGGGGAATCTAGAATTATAGGCCACAGTTTCAGAATAAGACATCTCCCATTCAAGACAGAGATGAGGAGGAATTTCTTCTCTCAGAGGGTCGTTAATTTTTGGAATTCTCTACCCCGAGAGCAGTGAGACTGTGTCATTGAATATATTCAAGGTTTAGTTAGACAGATTTTTGATCTACAAGGAGTCAAGGTTCATGGGGGGCAGGCAGGAAAATGGAGTTGAGGCCGCGATCAGATCAGCCATAATCTTTTTGAATTGCAGTGTAGTCTCGAGGCGCCAAATGGCCTACTCCTGCTCCTATTTATGCTCTTATGAATAGATTGCTGTTTGGAAGTGGCACTGTGGGCTCAGTACACTAGGTACACCTCCTTTCAGGGACAGCCCGGGAAGACACCAGACATTCCCCCAAAAGTGATAGTGGGACGAAGAGAGGGGCAGACATCTAAAGGAAGCCTCCCAGTGGGATGTTCCTTATTACAACAACAAATTGGCAGAAACAAATTTCACCACAATTTCCTTCCTCTCCACTGGATTTCTGGGCTATTACGTTTACCGGAAGGTACTATGTATGTTTATATTATAATGAATTTACAAGTGTTTCTACTGAAGGGATTCCGAATTGTGCTCAGCTGGGTAATGCTCTACAGACTCGAGTCATTTTCACCCCTCTCCCAAACACTTTTCCCCATTATATTTTGTTGTGTTAAAGGTGCTATATAAATATAAGTTAATATTGTGATTAATCATTTTAATTTTCCCGTGGCTCGGAGAAAAGTCAGCTGAGACATCTGGGTAATCAGTGGCAGTTATTTAATAAGCTACCTGTATGCAAAGTAAAATTCCTTTTAGGTGGGGTGTCTTCTCTTGGTGCACCTTTGTTGATGGCTGTGAAGGCCAATCCTTGAGAGGCAGGTTCTGCCACAAGTGCTGCACGTGACACTGTGAGTTGTTGTTTTTAACATTGGCGCCTGTCGCCAAGCTGCTGTAGCAACTGGCCATCGTGGTAGTGCACACCAATCCACAGCATGTGTCACCATTTCCCTCTTTTGTCAGTGAATCACCCATGTTTCACAGTGCCATACAGCAAGGTTCTGAGAACACAGGCCTTGGTCCTAAGGATCAGCTTAGTGTTATCCCATTTGAGTTTTGAAAGTCGGTCAAAGGTGGTAGCTCCTTTCCCTATGCGGGTATTAAGCTCTGCAACAAGGAACAGATTGTTTGTCACCAGATTTACAGGACTACAAGTAATATCCAAAGAATACGTCAGCTTTTACTATAATTTAAACTAGAACAGATATATACCCAGCTACTACAGGAGCCATATCTACACAAGTCTCACTCTGTCAGGCTACACCACAACTCCCTGGTCATGTGTGCCATGACATCACTTCCTCTGGTAACCTTCACTTACAGCCTCTTAAGGTGGTCCCACAAGACTGTCTGAGGGATAGATGTTGGCCAGGATACTGGCAGAATTCCTGTGCTTTTTCTGAACAGGTGACACTAATAACACTACAGTACTTCATCAATATCTTGCTGATGTAACTGGCTATATTATGTCTTATATTATGTCTATATTCAGAAGAGTGAGGGGGAATCTCATAGAAACCTATAAAATTCTAACAGGACTTGACAGGGTAGATACAGGAAGGATGTTCCCGATGGTGGGGAGTCCAGAACCAGGGGTCATAGTCTAAGGATATGGGGAAACCTTTCAGGGCTGAGATGAGGAGAAATTTCTTCACCCAGAGAGTGGTGAGCCTGTGGAATTCGCTACCTCGGAAAGCAATTGAGGCCAAAACATTGTATGTTTTCAAGAAAAAATTAGATATAGCTCTTGGGGCAAAAGGGATCAAAGGATATGGGGAGGAAAGTGGGAACAGGTTACTGAGTTGGATAATCAACCATGATCATAATGAATGGTGGAGCAGACTCGAAGGGCCGAATGGCCTACTCCTGCTCCTATTTTCTATGTTTCTACTTCTTCAAGTCCTCAGTGAGGCTGGAATCCAAGACCTTCTGATTCAGGGGTGAACATGCTATCACAGAGCCGAGTTGATGAGGTTTACATAGCCCTTCCTCTTAAATTATCAGCCAATGGATTAAAACCCATAAGAAGCAAAACATTTATAAATATCTTTGAATGAATATTAAGCAGCAAGTTTACTCTAAGTAAGAAGTACACAACAAACTCTGCAGCTTTATAAAGATTGCTACATGCCTCAGCCTGGTCAGCCATTCGGAAAGGATACTCCTCTATGGCCTTGCCCCTCTCTATCCCTGTAACCTCCTCCAACCTTACAACCCTCTGATATCTCTGCACTCTTCCAATTCTGGCCTCTTGCACATCCCCAGTCTTCATTGCTGCACCTTTGGTGGTCGTACCTCCAGCTGCCTAGGTCCCAAGCTCGGGAATTCCCTCCCTTCGAGGAAAGAACAGTGCAGGAAGGGGAGTAAGTGGCTGTTATTCAGCAGGGTAAGGGGAACTGAGGGTAAATAGAGAAGGAGGTCCTGTACAGGTACAATGTACTTACTACCTGTAAGAATAAGGACGCAGTCTGCAGGATGGACAGCTAGAATGCTAACTATGGCATCGTGGAGCAGGAGGAAGTCCAAAGGGTGGCGGGTAGAGGTGTACAGCAGAGCAGAAGGGTTGTAGTCATTGGGGCTTCGATAATTAGAGGTCCTCTCCAGTCACAACTAAGAGTCCAGAAGGGCGTGTTGCCCACCTGCTGCAAAGGTAAAGGATATCTCGGAGCAGCTGGACAGGAACTTGGCAAGGGAGGAGAAGGATCTCGTCGTTGTGGTCCATGTTGGGACCAATGACTTGGGGAAGAAAAAAGAGGAGGCCCTGTTAAGGGAATATCAGAAGTTAAGAAATAAACCTTCTCAAGGGCAATAAGGGATTAGCACTGAATACTGGCCTTTCTGGTGACACCACGACCCATGAATGAATAAACAAAACAGGACCTCACAGATGGTCCTACATAAGGATTATTACCAAGCCATGTGCTAATTGGTTTAGGGATAGGCAGATCAAGAAGGTGATTGAATGCATAGCTGAAGAGACTGGTATGAAAAGGAGGAGCTCCATTTCATGGGTCACAGGCACCAGTACTGGGACAGGAAGGAACTGTATTGCTGGGAAGGGCTTCACCTGAACCAGAGTGGGACCAGTGTCCTAGCGAGAAGGATAAATAGGGCTGGCAACAGGATTTTAAATTAGTAAGATGGGGGAGGGATCCGGTGAAAACAACATAAATCTGAAAATAAAAGAAATAGGAGATGAGAGTAAAGGTCAGACCAAGGTAAGGAACAAGGGTAATATAAATGGCCAGGGAACAAATACAGTTATAAAACAGAAATAACAGAAGACTGTTTAAAAATTAAGCACAAACTAAACTGCCTGTACAGTGATGTACACCGCATTCAAAATGGGGAAATTGGAGGCAATAATCTGTGGCAAGTAACCAGATGTAGGAATAACTGAAGTGTGGCTACATAAAGAAGAGGACTAGCAACTAAATATTGCAGGTTATAGCATAATCACAAAAGGAAAGGAAGTAAGAACGAGGGTGGTGAGTTGTATTTACTGGAGATAACATAATGGTCATAGGAAAAAGTCACATAACTAATAGAAAGTTAGAAAGTACCTGTCCCACTCCCTTTTAAAATTATTTATGGAATCAGCTTCCACCACCTTTTCAGGTAGAGCATTCCAGGTCCTGATAATTCTGAGTGAAAATATTTCTTCTCATTTCCTGCTAGATCTTTTGCCGATGATTTTGAATCTATGACCTCTGGTTATTGATCCTCTCGCCAAAGGAAATAGTTTTTCTCTTTCTACTCTTATCAAAATCTCTCATCACCTTGAAAACCTTCATTAGGTCACCTCTTAACCTTTTCTGTTTAAGGCCTTTACATCATTTTAGAATATCAAAAGATGAGGAAAGAAGTTGAAAAACAATTAGGAAAGCAAAGGAAAACAACAAAATTAAGTTATCAAGGAATACAAAAGACACAGTAAAGTATTCTACAGACACATAAATAACACAAGAAAAATCAGGATAGGGATAAAGCCAGAAAGGGATACACACAATAAACTCACTGGTACTGACAGAAATGGCAGAAATATTAAATAATTATTTTGCGCTGGTATTTACCAAAGAGACTAACATGATGGACATTTCATTAGCAGAAGAGATCAAAAAAGATAAAGATAATTATGCTAGAAAGGGGGAGATAATTGATTTAAAAAATGAGACTTAGGGAGGATCAAACTACTGTTCTGGGTGGATTGCAACCGTACATATTAAAAGAAGTTAGGGAGGCGATAGCAGAGGCACTATTACAGATATGTAAAAATTCATTAGAAAAGGGAATAATGCCAGGGGACTGGTGGACACTTAATATTATCCCTGTGTTTAAAAAGGAAGATAGAACAGGCCCAGGGAGCTATAGACCAACTAGCGTAACGTTGGTGGTAGGAAAGATAATGGATTCCTTACTCTGAGATATAATGAAAAACATCTAGAAACTGAAAATATAATAAGAAGTAGGCAGCAGAGATTTCAAAAGGGAAGGTTAACCTTGATTAACCTTATTGAATTTTTGAAGAAGTAACAGAAAGGGTAGATAAGAGTAATGTAGTAGATTAATGAAGTAATATGTATGGTTTCTCAAAAGGCCTTTGATAAGATACCGCATAGTAGACTTAGGACTAAGGTCAGACTTGTGAAACCAGGGGACAAGTAATAAAATGGATAGGAAACTGGCTATGAAACAGAAAGCAGAGACTGGCGAATGGAGGCAAGTGGTATTCCACACAGATCAATACTGGGACCACTGTTGTCCAACATTTCTATAAACAATTTGGACTCGGGAACTATTTCAAGTACAATTTCAAAATTTGTGGACAACGTCAAATTGGGGCTGTAGTTAATACAGAGGAGGGCAGTGACAAAATACAGCAAGATATTAATAAACTTGCAGAATGGGGCATGAAATTGGCAAATGAATTTCAAAATCGACAAGTGTGAGATGGTTTACTTTGGTAGGAAGAATAAGGAGGCCACACATTCTTTGTAAAATAAATGTCTAAATGGGGCACCGGAGCAGAGGGATCAGGGTTACAGATACACAAACTACTAAAAGTAGCGACACAAGCTAATAAGGTAATAAAAAAGCAAACACAGCTTTGTGAGGGACACCAGAACTAGGGCCGCAAATATAAGACAGTCACTAATAAATCCAATAAAGAATTCAGGAGAAACGTCTTTACACAGGGAATGGTTTAGAGTATGGAACTTAGTACCACATGGAGTCGCTGGGATATTAGAATAGGTGCACTTAAGGAGTTATTAGATGAGGGAGAAAGGAATAGAAGGACCTATTAATTGGGTTAGATGAAGAAGGGTGGTAGCAGGCTTGCATGGAGCATAAACACCAGCATGGTCCTGTTGGTCGAATGGCTTGTTTCTGTGCTGTAAATACGATGTGACGCTATGTAATAAACATCTCCACCTCTCTTGTTCTTTAAAATGCTCCTTAAATCCTATCTCTCTGTCCTAATATCTCCTTATGTGGCTCGGTGTCGAATTTTGTTTGATGACGCTCCTGTGAAATACTTTGAGACAATTAACTATATGTTAAACTATATAAATGCAAGTTGTTGTTGCTCCAATTCACAACCAGTTTCACTGGGACAAATCTTCCCAGGCAATGCAGAGGTGCAGGCAGTTGATGTACAAAACACAATGCAAAACGAAATGAGTTTACATCCGTGGTTCCTCAAACAGTGAGTTCAGTCAAAAGGCCAGGTGACTTTCCACAGGGAAAGAGGAAATGTTAATGAGCAAGTGGCATAAGTTCATTGTTGTGTATCTTCCAGTGGAGGATTGGGGAGCAGCATAGACATAGTCCATGGGAGAAGATCCCGATTAAAATGGTGGTCTTCACTGATGATTTAAACTCGTCTTTTACTGTGGCATGGAGGCTCAATTTGTACTTTTACTTTTTGCATCAAAATCGGGGGAGGGGGTGGAAATTCAAGACCAAGAAATCAGGATAAATTCTGAGAAACTTAAAATCTTTTGTTTTGAACAACACTAAACTTCAAGGAGACAAGCAAGAATCTAACAAGGCAAAGTTAAGTGAAATGATGATCCGCAATTATTTACTTGGGTCACAGACACCAAATTATGCGCCTCAATGGCAGTTCCAAAAGTAATGGGCTGGAATTTTTCGTTGGGCGAGAGGCCCCGTCAACCGGCTGAAAAGTCAGTGGCAAGCCCGCCTCTGCCAGTTCTGGGGAGCCAGGTGGGGATTTTTCGCTCCCCAGGCCTTTAATTGGTCTTGGGCGGGACTTCCACCTACTTGAGGCAGGAAATTCTGCCTAATGGAGCTGCCTGCCAACCAACAGGCCGGCAGCTCTTAGTCCCAGCAGTGCCCCCAGGAGCGGTGGCCATTGTTGGGACTACACCCAACTTCAGGAGGAAGAGGAAATCATAGAAATCATAGTAAGTTAAGGCATAGAAAGAGGCCACTTGGCCCATCATGTCTGTGCCGGCCGAAAACGATCCACCTATTCTAATCTCACCTTCCAGAATTTGGTCTGTAGCCTTGCAGATGATGGCACTTGAGGTTCATATCCAGATTCCTTTTGAATGAGTTGAGGGTTTCTGCCTCAACTTTCCTTTCAGGCAGTGAGTTCCAGACCCCCACCACCCTCTGGATGAAAAAGTTTTTCCTCATCTCTCCTCTAATCTTTCTGCCAATCACTTTAAATCTATGTCCCCTCATCACTGACCTCTCTGCTGAGGTGAATAGACCCTTCATCTCCACTGTATCCAGGCCCCTCAAAATCTTGTACATTTCAATCAGATCTCCCCTCAGCCTTCTCTGTTCCAAGGAGAACAACACCAGCCTATCCAATCCTTCCTCATAGCTGCATTTTTCCAGTCCTGGCAACATCCTCATAAATCTCCTCTGCATCCTCTCCAGTGCAATTGCATCCTTTCTGTAATGAGGTGACCAGAACTGCACACAGTATTCAACTTGTGATCTAACCAATGAGTTATACAGTTCCAGCATAACCTCCCTGCTCTTACATTCTATACATCGGCTAATAAAGGAAAGGATTCCATATGCCTTCTTAACCACCTTATCGACCTGCTACCTTCAGTGATCTGTGGACATTCATTCCAAGGTCCCTCACTTCTGCTACACTTCTCAGTATTTTCCCATTAATCGTGTATTCCTTTGCCTTGTTTGACCTCCCCAAATGCATCACCTCACACTTCTCCAGGTTAAATTTCATTTGCCACTTTTCTGCCCATCTGACCAGACCATCAATATTTTCCTGCAGCCTGCAGCTATCCTCCTCGCTATGTACCACACGACCAATCTTTGTGTCATCTGCAAACCTCTTGATCATGTCCCCTACATTTACATCCAAATCGTTAATATATACCACAAAAAGCAGGGGACCCAGTACTGAACCCTACGGAACGGCACTGGAAACAGCCCTCCAGTCGCTAAAACCCCTATCAACAATTACCCTTTGTTTCCTGACACTGAACCAATTTTGTATCCACCTTGCTGTAGTTGCCTGGATCCCATGGGATTTAATTTTTTGAACCAGTCTGCCATGTCTGCTTGTCAAAAGCCTTGCTAAAATCCATGTAGGCCACATTAACTGCACTACCCTCATCTATCTTTCTTGTTACTTCTTCAAAAAGTTCAATCAAGTTGGTCAAACAAGCTCTCCACTTAACAAATCCATGCTGACTATCCTTGATTAACCTGTGCCTTTCTAAGTGACAGTTTATCCCGTCTCTCAGAATAGATTCCAATAATTTGCCCACTACTGAGGTTAGACTGATTGGCCTGTAATTATTCGATCTATCCCTCGCTCGCTTTTTAAACAGACGTACAACGTTAGCAGTTCTCCAATCCTCCGGCACCACAGCTGTATCCAGTGAGGACTGGTCAGAACTTCTGCTATTTCCCCTCTCGCTTCTTTTAACAGCCTAGGGTACATTTCATCCAGCCCTGGTGATTTATCAACTTTCAAGGATGCTAATCCCATTAATACTTCCTCTCTCCCTATGTTTATCACATCCAATACTTCACAGTCCTCTTCGTTAACTACAATATCTGCATCGTCCCCTCTTTTGTGAAGACAGATGCAAAGTATTCATTAACAACAATACCAACATCTTCTGCCCCTACACATAGGTTACCTTTTTGGTCTTTTTTGGGCCCTACTCTCTCCTTAGTTATCCTCTTACTCTTAATGTATTGATAAAACATCTTTGGGTTCACCTTGATTTTGCTTACCAATAATCTTTCATGCCCTCTCTTTGCTTTCCTAATTTCCTTTTCGATTTCACCCCTCCACTGTCGATACTGCTGTCGGCTTTCTGTAGTTTTGAGTTCTCAATTTTGGACATAAGCTTTCCTTTTCTGCCTTATCTTACCCTGTAAGCTCCTTGACATCCATGGGACTCTAGATTTGGCCGTCTCACCCTTTTTCTTTGTCGGAACATGTTTACTCTGAACCCCTTGAATCTCCCCTTTGAATGCCTCCCACTGCTCTGACACTGATTTACCTTCAAGTAGCTGTTTCCAGTCCACTTTCGCTAAATCACTCCTTAGTTTAGTAAAATTGGCCTTGCCCCAATTGAGAACTCTAACTCCTGTTCTATCTTTGTCCTTTTCCATAACTGAGTTATGATCACTACCACCAAAATGCTCTCCCACTGAAACTCCTTCCACCTGCCCAGCTTCCTTTGTAAAACTAAGTCTAAAACAGTGCTCTCTCTTGTTGGACTCGCTACATACTGGCATACATAAAAGTTCACCTGAATGCACCTCAAGAACTCTGCTCTCTCAGTTCCTTTCACACTAAAACTATCCCAGTTAATATTGTGTTAGTTAAAATCGTCTACTATTACTGTCCTATTGTTCTTGCACTTCCCAGAGATTTGCCTACATTTATGCTCTTTTATCGCCCTCTGACTGTCTGGGAGTCTACAGTACACTCCCAGCAGTGTGATTGCCCCTTTTTTGTTCCTTAGCTCAATCCATGTGGCCTAATTTGATGAACCTACCAACATATCATCCCTCCTCACAGCTGTAATAGTTTCCTTGACCAGAATTGCTATTCCCCCTCCTTTCTTATCCCCCTCCCTATCGCATCTGAAAACCCTGTAACCAGGAACGTTGAGCTGCCATTCCTGCCCCTCCTTAAGCCATGTTTCTGTAATAGCTATGAGCGGCACAGTGGCGCAGTGGTTAGCACCGCAGCCTCACAGCTCCAGTGACCCAGGTTTAATTCTGGGTACTGCCTGTGTGGAGTTTGCAAGTTCTCCCTGTGTCTGCGTGGGTTTCCTCCGGGTGCTCCGGTTTCCTCCCACAAGCCAAAGACTTGCAGGTTGATAGGTAAATTGGCCATTAGCAATTGCCCCTAGTATAGGTAGGTGGTAGGGAAATATAGGGACAAGGTGGGGATGTGGTAGGAATATGGAATTAGTGTAGGATTAGTATAGATGGGTGGTTGATGGTCGGCACAGACTCGGTGGGCCGAAGGGCCTGTTTCAGTGCTGTATCTCTAAACTAAACTAAACTAAACATGATATACTGCCACGCGTCTATCTGTGCCCTCTGCTCATCTGCTTTATTTGTTATAATCCTTGCATTGAAATAGATACCCTGGAGCACTGCCAAATGTTTTTTTTAATTTCTTACCTTTCTTTTCTCTATCTTCCTGTCTCATCCATTAATTTTCTGCCTTCCATTTTCATTTCTGATTTTGTCTCAACTGAGACTATCCTCAGGTCCCCATCCCCCTGCCAAACTAATTTAAACCCTCCCCAACAGCACTAGCAAAACGTCCTGCAAGGAACTCGGTCCCTGCTCTCTTCAGGTGCAACCCGTCCGGCCTGTACAGGTCCCATCTACCCCAGAGCCTGTCCCAATGTCCCAGGAATCTAAAGCCCTCCCTCCTGCACCATCTTTCCAGCCACGCATTCATCTGTCTTATCCTTCTATTTCTATACTCACTTGTGTGTGGCACTGGGAATAATCCGGAGATTACTACCTTTGAAGTCCTGCTTGCTAATTTCTTAGCTAGCTCCCTAAATTCTGACTGCAGGACCACATCCCTCTTTCTAACTATGTCGGTGGTTCCTGTGTGGACCACGACTGCTGGCTGTTCACCTTCCCACTTCAGGATGCTCTGCAGCCACTCTCACATCCTTGACCCTGGCACCAGGGAGGCAACACACTATCCTGGATTCACGTCAGCGGCCACAGAAATGCCTGTCTGTTCCCCTGAATCACCTATCACTATGGCTTTTCCAGTCTTCCCTGTACCTTGCTGTGCAGCTGAGCCACCAGTGGTGCCGTGGACTTGGCTCTGGCTGCACTCCCCAGGTGAAGCATTACTTTCCTCAGTATTCAGGAAGGATGACCTGGGAAAGGAGCTAAGTTTTTGGGGCCTCGCTGGGGACAATCGGTCGGATGCCGGTGAGGCAAGAGGGATCGGTTATGGGGGGCGGGTGAGTGTTGTACATTGGGGGTGGTTGGGGTTTCGGGGGTGGCCCACCATGGGGCACAGGGTGCCAGATCAGGTGGGTCCCCCCCCCCCCAGCCCACAAGAAGGCCGCCTGGTTTGACCCCTTGATTGGCTGGCAGCTCCATTAGCCGGGATTTCCTACCTCAAGGAGGCGGAAGTCCCACTCAAGACCAATTAAAGGCCTGGGGAGTGAAAAATCCCCATCTAGCTCTCCAGAACGGGCAGAGGCGGGCTTACCACTGACTTTTCAGCCGGTGGACGGAGCTTCTCACCCAACGAAAAATTCTGGCCCATTACTTTTGAGGCCTCAGCTGCCCGTCAGCCAAGGGTAAAATCCCTACAGTGGCGGGAGGAGGCCCTTAAGTGCCAGTTGGCCACTTAAGGGCTTTGATTGTCCCTGGGGCAGGCGGGCCATTTCTCGCCTCTGCCCTGCGTAAAATTGCAGCGGGGGCGGGAGGGGGTCGAGAACAGCTCCCCCCCAACCCCCCACCTCCCACTCAATTTTAGACCCCCCTCCCCCCACCAGCCCGCTCATTTGGGGGGTGTAAAAGTCTGGCCCAAGCAATATAAGTTTCCACGATCGCAAATTGCTCCAAGTTATTTTAGCAATAAAGTACATTTATAGTATTTGTCAATGGGCTGTGTGCTGCAAAATGTGCTCAGCTAAATTTAATTGTTGATGTACTACCATAAAACACAAATATTTGTAAAGTTTGGCTGAAATATGGTTGATGCTAAAAATAATTTTGAAGTATATGCTATGATTCACCACCCAAAGAAATGTGAATATGTTGCTGAAAATCATTTTGAATTTAAGGGTCCCTACAGATCCCATATATCTAATTCCTGGGCTGGGAAGAGGAGGAAATGGATATTAAAAATTAAGTGGAAAATAATTAAAAATGTTAATCTTCGGTGGCAAAGCTGTTATACGCTCGATTTGTTGTAAATGCCGCCTTATTTTAGTGGGAGAGAACAGTACATTGTCATTAAATGGCAGAACACTACTGATCTATGACACACATGATTGTATTGTTTTATTTTTTCTTTAAAAACATGTTTGTGCATTTAACATTGTTAATAAATCTCAAGCGAGGAGATAGTGCAGGGAATGAGACACCTGAGATCTGTTAACTGCGATACAGGGTTGCGGTAGCTGTTGAAGTTACTTCAGAAGTTCTTGGCCCAGCTCAAACATTTGTGGCTTAACACAATTCAGCCAGATTTTACAAATCGGGCAATGTGCAGGACGGGAGGAGCCATTGAACCAGTGCAGAGCAGCTGAGAAAGTGAGCTATTACGTGAGACCAGTAAAGAGGCTGCACTGAGCAGCTATCACTTGATCACCAGTTCTGCACATCTCATTCTGCCTGAGCTTGCTGCCCACTCCCAGTTTTAATGAAGGAGAAACCTGTAATATGCAGATTTATTTTGCATTATTTACAATGATCATAATAGAATTTTGGATAGACTTGTGCAGTAAAAGGTTAGTACCCTACTCATTATAAATGTATGAAGAGATAGCAAATTTCAACTTTATTTTTTAAAAAAAGGTGAAGGGCTTTTTAGATTAATAATATCCTTTCCTCACCTGAAGCTGCTCATTCTTGCTAGGTTATTAATACGTGGGAAGCTCACTGAGACCTCACTCCTTTGGCCATCCTTTACGTGTGAATGAATTCTCCATCTCAGAGGGCTGTGGATGCTCAGTTGTTGAGTATATTCAGACAGAGATAGATAAATTTTTGGATACTAAGGGAATCGAGGGATATGCGGATAGTGTGGGAAGGTGGAGCTGAGGCAGAAGATCAGCCATAGAATCACAGAATTCATTGAATAGCAGAGCAGGCTCGAAGGACCGAATGTCCTACTCCTGCTCCAATTTCTTATGTTCTTAAGATTGAGCCTAGGCTGTGAATACTAGTGGGCTAATCAACCAGGAAGATATCACAATCGAACCCCATTTTATCCTCATCAAATATCCATACAACAGATCTCACCTGTTCTATATAAGAGTATTGCTTATATGATAGGAGGTTGTTGTTTTAAGAAGATTAAAGCCTCAAAATGACTCTGTGAAGCATTGCCATCCAAATGCTGAACAGATTTGAATGAAGTGATGATCTCATATTTTAATGGAAGTCTTAAGCTGTTGAAAATAAGTATATGAAATTATTTTGCCACCAAACAGAGGAAAGGTATACATTTGCTTGGAGCTGCTTCCATTCTGCCAGGATAAGTTCGCTGGAAGTGCAGTGGAGCTGGAGAAGCTCCAAAGACGTTCCCAGGCCAAGTCATTACATAGGGATGTATTAAATGTTGATACACTAATACTGGACAGCATTATTTCTCGGCTAAAATTCCCTAATGTTAATTGAAGCATTTATTCAGCGAAATGAAAATAAAAAATGCTGGAAAGGCACAACAAATCTGTCAGCATCTGAAAGAGAAAGGAAGGTTCCTGTTTCAAACAAGACCTTTCTCTCACTGGGAGTGTTAACCCATTTTAACACGATAAAGGGTTTGGATTTACCAGGTTTAAACTTTCACAATTTTGTTATTTTAATTTCTACACCAGCATGATCACCAGAGGTCAGAGTTCCACTCCAGTGCTTCCGCTTCCCAGCACTGTTTCGCCCCTTACACTTTCTCATGCTCCTTTCTGCTAGCAAGGCTGTTTGCTCCACAGACACAGTCGTAACTCCCTCCCTTGCAAGGTGGATATAATTACAATGACTTGGTGCATAGATGATGATTCTGTTACCGTTTTCCTTGTAATAGTAATTATTTTTAATAATAATGGTAAACTTTAATCATTGGGATAATGTAGATTGATAGGAAATGCTCTTTCACTTGAAAAAAATCCCTTTTTCAGACTATTTAAGGGGATTTCTGATATCCCATTATATTGCCGGTCTACATCCCAGAGTAACGTAATGGACTGGATTTTAAGAGCCTACTGTCACTCCCAGCGGCAAGCTCAAAAAACTGCAGCCAAAGAGCCGCCGCGATTTAAATAGCTGGGGTGACCCCCACCCCCCAATCATGTGGAAGGGGCGGGCTGTCCGTCTCCAGTAATAGCGTCAGCTGGTGCCATTTTTAAAGGGCAGCCACCCTGCCAGTAAATTTGAATTTTAAAGTAATCCCCCCCCCAATAAAAATTTACAAAATAAAACTGTAACACCCCTTTCCAAACCCCCCCAATAAAAATTTCAATAAGCATGGTTGTTTTCCGTAAAAAAGGAAGTACTTCATTTCATATGTATAGATAGAAAAAGAGAGAACACACACATTTACCCCACTTATTTTTCATGAGCTATTGTATAAGGACCCAGTTTGTAGCATAACAACCCCATTATATCATGATGGAAGAGGAGAAAAAAAGAGAGCCCAAGGCAGTTACTTGCATTAGTGGCAATTAATACACAACTGTCAAAGTGTCTTCTCATGAACAAAACAAGGTATTGAATAGACTCATACATTGAACGAGCACAGGGAAAAGTTCATGTGACGTATCATTATCAATATTCAATTACCAGCAGGATTAGCACAAGCAGAGCGCTTATTTTTCAATAATTACAGTTTGAAACTGAATTAACTCTTGATTTAAGGTTTAAGCCTCTGCAGTCTGCGGTTGGCACAATTCTGAACAATCTGCAGCTGTTGTTGCTTTTCAGTAGTAATTGTTCATAAATGCATTAACTGCGAGGCATGTGCAGAATTAGTTAAATAATGCACAGTTACAGACTTACAGCAAGCAGTGCTGTGTTTTCTGCATCTGACAAGTGCTGGCATTTCTTAGTAGAAGGATTGTTGTCTCAAGCACTAGTGTGTAAAAAGAATGGCATTGCAATTACGTAGCCTTTGAATTCAAAGATTCCGCTGTTTTTGTGCCAAGAAATGATGGCACTTGGCATGTAGATGACGTGTTTATAAATCGCAAAAATCAAGTTCAGCTTTTTCATAGCCAATTAGGTTTCTAACAAACAAACAACAGCTTGACTTTGCACCATAATTAGGTGATGAGATAGGCACAGAAAACTTCTAGGCCAGTCACACAGAGAGAGAAAGAGGAGAGATAGTAATTCTTTTTGCTCATGATGTTGAAGGAATTATACCAACTGTCAACAGTTTTAATGCTAATGGAAATATACTAAAGCAGTGTCCAGGGTGAGAAGCTGAGGAGCCAGCCTCCTGGATTGTCATATCATGCATGAATAGAAAGTCATCTTATTTTGCTGTGGAGTTCTGTTCAACTGCTACATGACATTGAGATTTCATGAAATATTTTATGGCATCAACCTTGCAGAAGAGTATCGCTTGACAGTTTATGCATTCCACTGGAAATGCTTAAAGGCTGCTGTCTGGGACAAAATATCCATTCCACTTTTCTCCCCTGCTGTTTTGAAGGTGGTATGTTTTGCTGGGGTAGAGCTCTACAGAAGCCAGCTGTCCTCTAATACCTTCTTCAAAGCCTTGCTCAATTTTACCCAAACTTGTAAATAAATGGCCCAGAATTTCCTTGATATGATTTACATTGCTTGTTGCACTTCGAAAAAAAATGTTACATCTGCTGCTGGTCTCCAGAGAGAGTCATGGAAGTTTCCTGGGTATTCTCATTTCCATATATCTTTGCTCACACATTGAAGAGAAAAAGAAAGATTTGCATTTATATAGCACCTTTCGGTGACCACAGGACATCCCAAGGCATTTTACAGCCAATGAAGAACTATTGAGATTTGGCCACTGTTGTAACTGCGGCAGCCAATTTTGTGCACAGCAAGCTTCCACAAGCAGCAATGTGAAAATGTTTTTGTGATGTTGATTGAGGGATGTTGCCCCTGCTCTTCTTCAAAATAGTGCCACTGGATCATTTACGCCCATCTGCGAGGGCAGACGGGGCCTCAATTTAACACCTGATCCAAAAGATGGCACCTCTGACAGTGTAGTGCTCCCTCAGTATTGAACTGGAGTGTCAGCCTGGATTTTTGTGCTCAATTCTCTGTAATGAGACTGAACCAACAACCTTTTGATACAGAGGCGTGATTGCTACAAACTGGTCATGCCGAAGAGATTTGATTTCTGTTGGCGTAAAACTGGTGTAAAGCAAGAACGCTGCTTGGCTCTTTCATTTTTCTCTCTTTTGCCATGGCAGATAGTAAGATCAGCAGCATCTTATCTGAGCAAGGTTACTGACTGACAATGTGCAGTTGCCATATAAAGCATTACACAACCACAACCTTTCCACCTTGCCTTTTACCCACCCTTCCTCCAGATCCATCACAAAAATAGGTGGGGCAGGTGGAAGAAGATGATGGTGGCGACGAGGATCATGAGGAGTAAGTCACCCTGGAGTCACTCAGTATAGCAGCCCCTGCCAGGCTGCCAACCATTCCCTGTAGAACACCAAAAATTCATTTTGAGGAAATTAGATGGGCATATTACCTGCTGCAGTGTCAGCAACGAAATCTTTATTTGTACTGTTTGTGGTTGCTTTTTAGATAACACATCAGCAGTAAGGCTATTGTAAAAGACGAAATACTTCAATTACAAATCCATTGAATGGAATATTTCTCTTTTCTTTACAGAGCAGACACGAAAAGAGATTCCTTAACTGTGATAGTAGTGTTTATTTCTTTTAAACAGTAGATATGCTTACCAATTCAGTGAGTGTTTAACCCTTTTATGTGCTATGATCATAAAAGAACCAATTGGACAGGTTTTCTTGAGTTTAAGCAAAAAATAGATTAGTTTATTGTACTTAAAACCAAAACCTGTTCTAAGTAAAATAATAAACTACACTGCAACTTCTACACAGACACACACATGAGAATTACACACAAATAGGTTACAGAGTGAAGAAGAATAGATGTGTTGGAATAGAGTCCAGAATAAATAAAAGAACAAACAGTCTGTGCAATCTGGTAATTCTGTTGTCTTCCTGATGAACTCGTGGTCCTGAAGTATCTAGTTGGTAGATGTGGCCACCTAGTTCAGGGTTTACTTGGAGACAGTGATGTTGATGGCTTTCTCCTCGGGGTCTCTCTCTGCAGCAATGATGTTTTGCAGCCCCCAGGCAGGGTTCACACTTACAGGGTTGCTGAGAGAGAGACATACGCCCACTTGGGTTCTTCACTGGTCAAAAGCAGATGCTTGACTGCTGTAGCAAAAAGAACTACAAGTTTTCACACAGTTGGAGAAACTGTCACATGATTGTCCAGTGTATTCTTTCTTTTGCAATTTAATTAGATCATGTCTAAATTCCAATCTCACAGGGCCCCATTGTTTCAGTGTTTACCCTTTGGGGTTCATCTCCACCAGTGCTAATGTTCCAAGATGGTTTTGAATGTCTTGTTAATGGAGATGAGGCAGGTAGCTCATTCAAAATTCGCAAGCCATTGTTCTGGTGGGAGATTAATCAGACATTCCTCTCCACCTTGATGCCTTGGTATGTGAGGTATTTCGGTGCAAGTTACGGTGGTCATTTTAGCTGCTTTCTTTTTAAAGTTTAATTCAAGTTCTTTATCTCCTACTTTCTTTCTAGAGTTTAATTCAGGTTTCCAACTGATGGATTAAAAATCATCATTCGGCACGATTGTAGCAATATGTGAGGTTGCATTGTCTCTGTTGAAGTTTTGAGCAAAGTTATACCCAGAGAAATATGACCACTGTGTGGTATCCTGTAAAGTGCTTAACCATCACACTATTTCATGTTAGAATGGTCTCATCTTCACAGTTATACGTGGTTTAGTCATTAGTGGTGAGAAATTATTACTATGCAATATAAGCTTTTAACCTGCTTAAAAATACAAGGGCCGGAATTTTACGCCACCCCAGCTGGGGCTAAAAACGGCCCGCCTGCCCACCCCAGGCCCCACTTAAGAGCCTTTGCCCACCTCCGCATGGATTTTACGTGTGACAAGCGGGCAGCCGAGGACCCAGAGAAGCCGCCTGGTATTTCCAGGCCGATCGTCCCGGGGTGGGGTGGGGGTGCCTTGATCACCGGGCACAGGGTGCCCGATGGAGGGTACCCCCAACACGATCCCCTTCCCCCCTCCCCCCCACCATCCAACCACCCTTGCCTCGCCAGTGCCCGACCGATTACCCCTGCTGAGGCAACCAAAACTTAACTTTACTCCTGGGTCCGTGTCCTCTTCTATTTTCGACTGGGCTGCAGTCCCAGCAGTGGTCACCACTCCTGGTGGCGCTGCTGGGACTAAGAACTGCCGGCCGGCTGATTGGCCGGCAGCTCAATGAGGCGGGACTTCCTCCCTCAAGCGGGTGGAAGTCCCACCTCGGAACAATTGAAGCCCAGGGATCCGTAAAGTACAGAACGGATCCCCAGCCAAGGCGGGAGCGGGTTCGCCACCGGCTCCCGTCCGCCCACTATAAAATCCTGGCCAAGGTTAGTGTTTCTGTTAAAATAGTGAACTGAAAGGTTTCCAAGACAGCATTAATGCATTATCTTGCAGCTTAGTCTATTAATGAACTGAAAGATAGATCTTCTGAATTAATACTCCTGCTGCAGAGCTTGTGCAATAGGAGCAAATGTGGGACTTTGCGTAAGGAGGTCATTGGGCCACACGTAATTGTCAGTCCATTCATTTAAATAGACAGGGAATCATCCGGGTCATGCTGATCTCAGCTGAAGTTCCTGATATGCAGTTCTGCCACGTGTAGCTATGAACTGAGAACGCTAATTTGTAAAAATCTACTCTCACATTTATTCCATCAAGAAAATAAAATCATTTTAGCAGGTTCCCTCTATAAAAGCATATCTTTTTCTCCCCCCACAATGAATCAAGGGCGGGGGAGAGGGGTGCTCTGGAGTGTTGCGTATCACCTTCTGATTATCTGAAGTGAAGTATTTTTCTCTTCAATCTTCTTTCCCACTTTGGTTTTTGACCCTCTGCTGCTGTGAAGAATTTTTATCTAGCACTACAGCCAGGAGCTAGTATTGTGAACTGAATTTGAATTTTTTTTTGAGGGGGTACATTGTAAGTTTGAGGGCTGTCCAGTGGAGTGTACCAACTGCCCACGCATGAACACCTTTTAGAAGAAGAGATCAAAAAAGGTATGAGGACATTTCAGATAGAAAGGGAGAGATAATTGATCAACTAATCAAACTCAGAGAGAGGATAAAACCCCTGGTCCAGGTAGATTACATTCGCGCATGCTCCTCTCTCCAGAGCATAGGTACTGGAGCCTTTTTGACAACAGTAACTTGTATTTATATAGCATTTTTAATCTAACAAACATCCCAAGGTGCTTCACAGAAGCAGTATAAAACAAAATATGATACCAAGACACGAAGGGAGATATTAGGTCAGATGACCAAAAGCTTGGTCAAAGAGGTAGGTTTTAATGAGTGTCTTGCAGGAGGAAAGCGAGGTAGAGAGGCGGAGAGGTGTAGGAAGGGAATTTCAGAGCTTGGGGCCGAGGCAACTGAAGGCACAACCACCAATGGTGAAGCAATTAAAATTGGGGATGCTCACGGGGCCAGAATTAGAGAAGCGCAGGTATCTCGGAAGGTTTTGGGGCTGGCGACAATTACAGAGATAGGGAGGGACAAGGCCATGGAGGGATTTGAAAACCAGGATGAGAATTTTAAAATTGAGGTGTTTAATCAGGAGCCAGTGTAGGTCAGCGAGCAAGAGGCAATGGGTGAATGGTGCAAGTTTGGACAAAGAGTTTTGTATGACCTCAAGTTTATAGAGGGTAGAATGTGGCAGTGCATTGGAAAAGTCAAGTCTGGAGGTAACAAAAACATGGATGTGAGTTTCAGCAGTAGAATAGCTGAGGCTGGGCAGAGTCTGGTGATGTTACAGAGGTGGAAAATGTCGATCTTATTGATGCTGCAGATATGTATTTGAAAGCTCATCTTGGGGTCAAATATGAAACCAAGGTTGTGAACAGTCTGGTTCAGCCTCCGACAGTTGTTTGGGAGAGAGATGGAGTGGGTAGTGAGAGCATGGAGTTTGTCGCAGAGACCGAAGACAATTACTTCACTCTTCCCAATATTTAATTGGAGGAAATTTCTGCTCATCAAATACTGGATTGCGTACAAGCAGTCTGACAATGTAGACACAGTGGAGGTGTCGCAAGAGATCGTGGTAGAGGTAGAGTTGGGTATTGTCAATATGTGGAAACTGACATGTTTTCAGATAATGTCGCCAATGGGCAGCACGTAGATGAGAAATAGGTGGGGAGTAAGGATAGATAGATAGTACAGGCTGTATTTTGTTCTCCCCCAGGCTTTGGGTTCCATGGTGGAGGGGGAGTGGCCTGAAGATGGCTCCAGATGTAGCCTGCCACGGACCTCAACGGCGGGAGGGCCCGGTCCGATCCTCCCGGCAGCGACAAGGCTTCGTGGTGGCCCCCTCGTCGCTGGGCAACAGGACCACAATTTAAATATTCAAATGAATATAATTATGACATTTAAATAGACTTACCTGCGACCTTGAGGGCTCTCCGCAATCTTCAGCGCGGCGGCTATTACTCCCACGCCTTCAGATCCCCGTCCAGGGAAACGCGGCACCACACTATGGGGAGGAGGTAGGTTTGTCCGTGCGGGGGAGATTGGGGGCGGGTCAAATATACAGAATGTGGGGGAGGGCAGGTCGGATGTAAACTATAAGTGTTTTTGGGGGCTAAGGGAAAATAGTTACTGTAATTGTTAATGCAGGGGTGGGAAAGGGGCATTAGCAATTTATTTAATTAATTTTGGGAGGTTGGACTTTAAAAACTTAAATTGGGCAGCAGAGCTGGCTGCCCTTTAAACAGGGCGTCAGCGCCTGAGCACAGGCAGCTATGGCCATTGTCGGGGATGGACAGCCAACCCCATCCATGTGATTGGGGGGGAGGTGGGGGACAGCCCTGGCTATTTAAATGAGTTGCCGTGCTGGAGATTGCGGCGCCTCTTTGGCGTGTTGCCCGTGTGGGCAGGCCGCCATTTTTTTGAGCTCGCCGCCGACATCGGTGGTGGGCTCTAAAAATCCAGCCCCACTTGTCTGGGAATGGAAAGAGAAGTCAGTCATTGGTGATTCTCTGGCGGTAATTAGATAGATATTTCAAGGCCTGAGTCTCACTTAAATAGAACCAACAAGCTGCAGACACCAAGTGAATACCCTGGTGCAGCTCACCAATATCAGGTAGCCAAGAAGCCATCATCCTGACAGCAAAGTAAGTCTTGGGGGGTGGTTGGGGTTGAGGGACAGAAGGGGAGCATGATCGCAGAAATGTCTATGCCGACAGCCACCCAGGTTTATTTTGTGTATTTTTATGCCCCATAAATATAATTTTAATCACACCTTCTATTGAGCCTTTTTAGCTGCACCGCCAGTACGACTGGCTGAAATGTTCACAAGGCACGCTGTCTCCAAAATGGCGATTGGAATCCTTTGTACATCTGTCTTGCGTTGTATCATAAAAGGCTATGGTTTAAATTTAATGTAAATGATGACAATAGTACTGAAGACCTGTGCTCCAGAACTTGCCGCACCCCTAGCCAAGCTGTTCCAGTACAGCAACAACGCTGGCATCTACCCTGCAATGTGGAAAATTGCCCAGGTATGTCCTGTACACAAAAAGCACGACAAATCCAACCTGGCAAACTACCGCCCCATTAGCTTACTCTCAATCATCAGTAAAGTGATGGAAGGTGTCATCAACAGTGCCATCAAGCGGCACTTGCTTAGCAACAACCTGCTCAGTGATGCTCAGTTTGGGTTCTGCCAGGGCCACTCAGCTCCTGACCTCATTACAGCCTTGGTTCAAACATGAACAAAAGAGCTGAACTCAAGAGGTGAGGTGAGAGTGACTGCCCTTGAAATCAAGGCAACATTTGACCGAGTATGGCATCAAGGAGCCCTAGCAAAACTGAGGTCAATGTGAATCGGGGGAAAGCCCTCCCTGGCTGGAGTCATACCTAGCGCAAAGGAAGATGGTTGTGATTGTTGGAGGTCAATCATCTGAGCTCCAGGACATCGCTGCAGGAGTACCTCAGGGTAGTGTCCTAGGCCCAACCATCTTCAGCTGCTTCATCAATGACCTTCTTTCAATCATAAGGTCAGAAGTCAGGATGTTCTCTGATGATTGCACAATGTTCAGCACCATTCATGACTCCTCAGATACTGAAGCAGTCTGTGTAGAAATGCAGCAAGACCAGGAAAATATCCAGGCTTGGGCAGATAAGTGGCAAGTAACATTCGCGCCACACAAGTGCCAGGCAATGACCATCTCCAACAAGAGAGAATCTAACTATCTCCCCTTGACATTCAACGGCATTACCATCGCTGAATCCCCCACTATCAACATCCTAGGGGCTACCATTGACCGAAAACTGAACTGGAGTAGCCATATAAATCCCGTGGCTACAACAGCAGGTCAGAGGCTAGGAATCCTGAGGCGAGTAACTCACCTCCTGACTCCCCAAAGCCTGTCCACAATCTACAAGGCACAAGTCAGGAGTGTGATGGAGTACTCTCCACTTGCCTGGATGGGTGCAGCTCCAACAACACTCAAGAAGCTCAACACCATCCAGGACAAAGCAGCCTGCTTGATTGGAACCCCATCTACAAACATTCACTCCCTCCACCACTGACGCACAGTGGCAGCAGTGTGTACCATCTACAAGATGCACTGCAGCAATGCACCAAGGCTCCTTAGACAGCACCTTCCAAACCCGCGACCTCTACCAATTAGAAGGACAAGGGCAGCAAATACATGGGAACACCACCATTTGCAAGTTCCCCTCGAAGTCACACACCATCCTGACTTGGAACTATATCGCCATTCATTCACTGTCACTGGGTCAAAATCCTGGAACTCCCTTCCTAATAGCACTGTGGGTGTACCTACCCCACATGGACTGCAGCGGTTCAAGAAGGCAGCTCCCCATCACTTTCTCAAGGGCAATTAGGGATGGGCAATAAATGCTGGCTTGGCCAGCGACGCCCACATCCCATGAATGAATTTAAAAAAAAAAAAATTTACATCTTCAAACCTCCTGGCCAGAACTCCATGATTGCATATTAGGAATTTGGGCAGGCATCTGATTCAGGAGCATGCGATTTTCCACCCATTTTAAAGTAATGGAATGAAAACCAAGGGCATGCAACCTAATTACAGGTAAAACGAAGAAGGAACTTGTATTTTTATAGCACCTTTCATGATGTCCTGAAGCCAATGAAGTACTTTTGAAGTGCAGTCACTGTTGTTGGGGAATACAGCAGCCAATTTGCAGACAACAAGGTCTCACAAACGTCAATGAGATATGACCAGATAATCTGCTTTTGTTATAAATGTTGGTCTGGAGAACTCAAATATTGCGATCTTTTCACTTGAGAGAGCCTCAGTTTAACAACTCATCTGAAAGACAGCACCTCTGACAACGCAGTACTCCCTCGTGTCAGCCTAGATTATGTGCTCAAGGCTTTAGAGTGGGACATGAACCCACCACTCAGAATGGTTCCACTGAGCCACGGCTGACACCAGTACATGAAGCTGCGTGCTTGCTGTGCTAAAAACAAAAACTAGATTTTGATGTTTCTTTATATGATGCCCCTGACTGGCAGATTGGTGACGAGTTTACAATGTCTCCTTTACATGTTAGAATTTGTCTTATTAGCAAGCATTAGGCACAGAGTTCACTGTATGATAGAAATGAATCACTGATTTTCCCAGATTTGCAGTCTATTTCATTTAGTAAACCTTCAAAGGGCTTACCTGCTTTGATGGATGCTTCAACAGGCAGCTCTGGCTATTAGTCTCACAGCTTGGTTCACTCCTGGAAATGAGTGAAGGGTTCTGGTGCCTTCAAAGTCCATGTTTTTGATTGGCAACTCTGTAGCCAGCAGTTGCTTGATCTGGGTATACGTGCGGCATTTTTTGACTTGTTCATTAGTTTCCTTTCTCATTGTAATGCTGGTCATGCAGAAACAAATGAAGTTCATAGAATTGACACCACAGAAACAAGCCAAATGTCCAGACAAGCCTCCTCTCACTATTTATCTCATCTCATCCTATCAACATATTTCTTTCCCCCTCATCTGTTTATTGGGCTTCTCCTTAAATACATTTATGCTATTCATCTCAACTACTACTTGTGGTAACGAGTTGCACATTCTCACCACTCCGAGTAAAACAGTTTCTCCTAAAATTCCTCATTGATTTATTTTGAGACTATCTTATATTTATGGCCCCTGGATTTGGGCTCCCACCCGCCACCCTTCCCCCCCCCCCCCCCCACCCCCAGTGGCCCTGGGGAGGCAGGGAGGGAATTGGGGAAACCCGGCAAGGCCAGGAATACAGAGGTCCTGCCGAATTTAACAACCGGACCTCATTTTAATGTTTTTCTTCCGTTTTCCACCTAACAGTCAGGAGGCTGCTCAGCTGCCAGAGGGGAAAACCAGCAGCTGGGGACCCTGTGAGTTGCTATCACAGGTCAGGCATCAGTTGGAGAGTTGGAGAGTTAACAATCGTGGGTCAGGCACCAGTTGGTGGAGTCAACAATTGCGGATCAGGCATCAGATTGGGGCTGGAGGGGGAGAGGTTTCAAATTGGGGCAGGGGTTAGAGAGAGGCTGCAATTGACAGAAGGGAGGCTGATGGTTTGTATATGGGACTGGGGGCAGCATTCCAGCCCTCCTGGCCCCTGAGGAGTGCTACTAAAATCACCCACATGCTGGAGCCGGCAGCTCCCATCTCCATTTCACTGTCAGATTTCCCTAGCCCTCGGAAACTCAGCTGGCAACTGTTAAATTTAACTGAGGCTCCCAATTGCACTGTGGCGCCTGATTTAAATATGATAATGAAGTGTTACACCTCTAAGATGGGATACTCACATGCTAGGAAACTCACCGTGGTAAAAACAGTAACTGGGCATACCTGTCTGGTTGGTGATGCATTCCCGTTTCTTATTATTTGACCACCTCTTGACCTCCTTCAGCCTGTTGTTTTTTGCGGGGTGGGGGGGGGGGGGGGCGGCTGCGGTGGGGAGGTGCGGAGGAATGGGTTAATATAAAAGTCCATGAGTGTGTCTTTCTCACGTAAAAGCATTTAGTCAAAGACTCAAGTAAAAGTACTGGAGAGGCAATGTTTCAGGTCTGAGACATTTCATCGGAACTGCCAAAGGTTAGAAAAGAATTAGGTTTTAAGCAAGTGAAGTGGGGGAGGAGGGCAGTGTGTGGCAAAGAGAACAAAGATCCAGGTGTTTGATAGAGCAGAGGGCAGGAGAGATTAAATAACAAAATTGGGTGACCGCTTTGCAGAACACCTCCGCTCAGTCCGAAAGCATGGACCTGAGCTTCCGGTCGCTTGCCATTTCAACACTCCCCCCTGCTCCTATGCCAACATTTCTGTCTTTGGCCTGCTCCAGAGTTCCAGTGAACATCAATGCAAGCTCAAGGAGCAGCACCTGTCTTTTGATTAGACTGAACATTGAGTTCAATAACTTCAGAGCATGACTTTTTTTTTGTGTTTTATTTTATTTTTCAACCATGTGCCTGTTTTTCATGTAGTCAGAGCTGCTTATTATTGTGCTATTAACCCTCTGGATTAATGCTTTGTCTTTCACCACAAGCATTAACACACTCTTTGCCTTTGTCCCAGGACAGCTTTGTTATTTAATCTCTCCTGCCCTCTGCCCTATCAAACACCTTTCCCTTTGTTCTCTTCCCTACGCCCTCCCCCAACCCCCCTTCACTTGCTTAAAACCTAATTCTTTTCTAACCTTTGCCAGTTCTGATGAAAGGTCACACACGTGAAACGTTAACTCAGTTTTTGTCTCCACAGATGCTGCCTGACCTGCTGAGTAATTCCAGCACATTCTGTTTTTATTTCAGATTTCCAGCATCTGCAGTATTTTGCTTTTATTAAAGAACTGGAGAGAACTGCTAAAGTTGACTGGACTTTTATTGTTTTGAAAGAGACATTGTGAGATTACATGAGATGTTACAATCTATTGAATTGAATATGAATTCTGCTGTGATGCATTTGTTTCTTTTTAAGATGTTCCTTTGAAAAAAACCTAAAATTCCAGCTCCCACTTTGAGAAATGCATCAGGATTGGATTTCCAACAGCCTATCTACCCTGTCCCTTCCCTGTCCCAAAGCCTAGGAAGAGGCTCATTTGAATAACAGTGGGCTTTTGGATCAGCACTTTGCCACAGTGTTGAGGATGTGCAAGCTGGTGTGGCCTAAGTCTCCCACTTGCAAGGTTTTTGATACTGACCCATCCGTTGTCCTTATGATGCTCTCCTAATGTCAGCTGCACTCCCTTAGGGAGCCATGCACACAGGTATGCCTACTTCATGTAGATATACTTACCACTTTGCTGTACACTGCACAGAAATAGTAGGAGTTGCAGGGGAGCTCAGCATCCTGTCAGTGCTGCCTCCAATACCGATATTACAATGGTAGGTTGGAGAGCATGTGAAAGAAGTGCTGTTGTGTTGTATTTGAATTGCAGTGTAGGTCTGGTTGTTGATGTGAAGGATGGAAGGGTGAAAACCTGAGACAAGTGGGTTCTGCTTCAAAGTCGTCCTCCCTCGCACCCAGATTGCACAAATTCCATGCAGACTGGAATTTCAACCCTCGATCGATAGTTTATAGCTTTACATAAATGTTCCGAGAGGCCAGAAGAGGAAGGATGTCATACTATTTCCAGTGAGCTTATCAACAGCACACAGGGTTACTGTTATCTTGGAGTACACTGTCTGTCAGTTTACTTCATGCATAAAGTCGCACTTTAGTTCATAGGAAGTGTGGGCTTGCATGTGGAAATGATTCTTTGTACTGGGATAAGAAAAATTATCTCTACAGGGAGCTCAAATCATAACACACACATGCACACACACAACCTTCTAAATGGCTTTCCTTTGTAAAGGCTGATAGAGTAACGAAGAGTGAAGTAGAAATAAGCATAGCTGTGAAGTCAAAAACGACATTAAGAAATTCTCCCAGTATTGAGGCAATGGCTGAATTTTACTGTGGGTGTCGGGACGTGACATGGTGACCAAATGTGGGTGCTGAGCCTGCACTTGCCGGCAGCGGAACTTGAAGTGAAGCTTGGCGATTTTACTGGAGGCGACCTCCTAATTGGCCATCTCCGGGCCTGCCATCCTGGGCTCCAGGAAGTCAGGTGAGAAAAATTGAAAATCTGTCCTCCTATTAATTTCAACAGGCCATCCAGGAAACCTGCACCTTTGGGTTTCCCATCCAGAACTCCTCCCCCATCCTGCTCCCCTCCCCCACCTTTCCATAAGTATCGCGACCATTGTCTCTGATCCATGTAAACGACCTGGATTAGGAAACTCGAGGACGATTTTAATCCTACCTGCCCAGTGCAAACTAGGCATTTGGGCAGTTAAAATTGTCTGGAAGACTTACCCACTGATATCGCTTTCCCTCCACACAGTCTTCCATTTTAACCTGCTCTTCTGAGCTGATAGGATAGGGTCCTGCCAGAAATCAGCAAGGTCCTGCTTTCAATATAAGATTGGGTTCCACTATCCCTTTTATTGTCCGACCGAAGTTGAATTTCTCCCCGGCATCGTTTCCATATATTTCTCAGTATGTTTTATACCCCTGTCGACATGGAAGCAAAACATAGCAAGACGACTGACGAAATACATGGAAATAAATTCATAGCCTATTTTGATTTGGGCACATTGGAATGACTTGGATTGAAGTGAATCTTGGACTAAACACGAAGAAATAAGACATGGTATAGTTGCTGCCAGGGATCACGCTGTGCATTTTCTGATTTTGAGAAGGTTAGCAGCTTGTATAAATTGGGAAGTGCAAGTCCTCCTTGTCATTCACCCACTGATTCTGTAAGCATTCACGCAGGCCTTAATGATACTCCAGTCTGACCCCTACTGAGTCACTTATCTAATGTGAAGATGAATGGCCACAGTCACAGTCGGCATAGAGGAGCCTGCAAAGTAAAGTGGCTTCATGTAACCATGTTTTTATATAGACTGACTTGTGTGATTGATGTGCTTGTAGATTGTTGATGAAGCGTAAACTGCAGTTCACCAAAGCCTTCTCGAAGAAATTTCACATAAAGGATATTATTCCTTTCTTTACAAATTCTAAAATATGTGAATATTAGCTTTAATATCATGTGATGATAGTCATCTCTAAAATATTTTACAGGTGACATGGAGATTATTTCAGATTGGAGAGCAGGCACATTTTTTCCTGCATTCGCTTTGATGTTGTGTCCTGCACATGTGGCAGGGAACATGGTTCAGAGGATCTGAGCTACAGTGCTGTAGGTCTACCTCTAGCCTACACTTGCTCTGAGTGCAGCTTACCTGCTGGGAGCACAGTGTGTCACCATGACTATGGGTTAATTGTTAAATCTGGACTTCTTGTGGGTGAAATTGCTCTACGTCAATAGTGCGAAGTGGGGTCATAGCGAATTGGCAGCACATTTTTCACCACGTCCAATATGTTTTTTTCCATTGGTATAGAACAATTTCACCCCTATTATCCTGTAAGTATTTGTAAGTAAAGATGCGGGATTCAGTTTGCTCATTGGATTTGGTTGTGAACATGAAAGCAGGAACTGAATTGCCCTGCCAGCTCCTTCTAGAAATGTGCAAAGGTGGGTGTGTGCACTACAGGATTTGGCTGTGATGACCTTTACAGTGAAATAGCCTGCTTACATGCACTGCTTGGGCTCACACATAAATAATGAGCACCTGGATGAGGTACTGGTGCTTCGTGTCTCCCTTAAAACCATACCCCAACAAAAGGCATTGTAACACTCCAAGTAAAGGAATGGTGCATCAAGGGCAGGGGGATGAGACAATGCCTGAAGTTTCATTGTTATAAAAGTGTTCAGCAGGGCTTGGCATGTCTTCAGATGCAAATACAATGGCTAAGGCATATCGAGGAAGAGATGCATTTTCACTGTCTCATTGACAGGGACATCCATGAGCTGTGAATTTGACATTGATGTCTTATTTTGTTTTAAATACTCTTTCTGATGAATATCAAACAGTATTGAATCCAAAGGCAATTTTTTCAATTATGCATTCGAAACAGCAAGTCTGAATTGATTTAAAACTTCAAAATTAGATTGCTATCGAACTACTGAATAGTTTTATTGTTTAGTTGAATATATCACAGATTTAATTAACTACAAAAGCTTTAACATATAGAGTCATAGAGTCATACAGCACAGAAACAGGCTCTTCGGCCCATCATGTCTGTACCGACCATCAAGCACCCACCTATTCGAATCCCATTTTCCAGCACTTGGCCCATAGCCTTGTATGCTATGGCATTTCAAGTGCTCATCCAAATATGTCTTAAATGTTGTGAGTGTTCCTGCCTCTATCACCTCTTCAGGCAGTGCGTTCCAGATTCCAACCACCCTCTGGGTGAAAATATGATTCCTCAAATCCCCTCTAAACCTCCTGCCCCTTACCTTAAATCTATGCCCCCTGGTTATTGACCCCTCTGTTAAGGGAAAACGTTGCTTCCTCTCTAACCTATCAATGCCCCTCATAATTTTGTATACCTTAATCAGGTCCCCCCTCAGCCTTCTCTTTAAGGAAAACAACCCTAGCCTTTTCAGTCTCTCTTCATAGCTGAAACGCTCCAGCCCAGGCAACATCCTGGTGAATCTCCTCAGCACCCTCTCCCGTGCAACCACATCCTTCCTATAGTGTGGTGCCCAGAAGTGTACACAGTACTCCATCTGTGGCCTAACTAACGTTTTATACAACTCCATCATAACCTCCCTGCTCTTATATGCTATGCCTCGGCTAATAAAGGCAAGTATCCCATATGCCTTCCTAACCACTTTATCTACCTGTGCTGCTGCCTTCAGTGATCTATGGACAAGTACACCAAGGTCCTTCTGACCCTCTGTACTTCCTAGGTTCCTACCACCCATTGTATATTCCCTTGCCTTGTTAGTCCTCACAAAAAGCATCACCTCATACTTCTCAGGATTAAATTCCATTTGACACTGCTCCGCCTATCTTACCAGCCCATCTATATCGTCCTGTAATCTAAGGCTTTCCTCCTCACTATGAACACCACCACCAATTTTCGTGGTAAATATATCTGTTCCTTATTCTGTCCCTTCTTTGTAACTCTGAGGTGAGTTTGCCATGTGCTGTAATGATTATTATACTGATAGACAGTTTATTTTCATCAAGAAAGCAAAGACGTTTGCATTTAGATAGCAACTTTCATATGCTCAAAATGTGCCAAGGTGCTTTAATGTCAGTGAATTACATCTGAACAAGGATAGGCACCGATATGTTGCAGCATGGACATTTGACAAAATTATTGAGTCAGCCACGGACATGGGGGTAATTAAGCTGTGTATAAAATGTATAGCCAATCTAAAGCCATCAAAACACAATTCTCCCTGTAGATAAGTAACTAAGCATACAAACACCAATGGAGAGCAGCACAACTCTATTAGCAAGCTAGCAAGCAAAATAGTATGCAATGCCAATGCAAATTACTTTTGTTGACGGAATAGAGCTAGCTACATCATGTCATGGGTTGGTAGATGGACCTTATTAGTTTAGTTTAGTTTAGAGATACAGCACTGAAACAGGCCCTTTGGCCCACCGAGTCTGTGCCGACCATCATCCACCCATTTATACTAATCCCATATTCCTACCACATCCCCACCTGTCCCTATATTTCCGTACCACCTACCTACACTAGTGGCAATTTATAATGGCCAATTTACCTACCAACCTGCAAGTCTTTTGGCTTGTGGGAGGAAACCGGAGCACCTGGAGAAAACACACGCAGACACAGGGAGAACTTGCAAACTCCACACAGGCAGTACCCAGAATTGAACCCGGGTCGCTGGAGCTGTGAGGCTGCGGTGCTAACCACTGCACCACTATGCCGTATTGGATGACCTTTGTGGATTCACACTGTGTCAGGAGTGCAGATTCATCCAATAAACCATAAAACTCAAGGAGAGGATTATTGTGGTCATTGAGGTGAGGCAGTAGAAAAATCAGCAACAGGAAGGCAGACCATGGCCGGAATTGTACAACCCCCCCCCCCACCCCCCCACTCCCAAAGAGCTGGATGGTGGCGGGGGGCGGGGGCAGTAAAATGGAATAGGAGCCTTGGGGGGCCCTTCCCCACCCGCTGCTGCCTCCACTGCCATTTTACGCAGGGTGGCGGCAAAAAAAGGCCTGCCCGCCCCAGGCCAATCAAGGCTCTTAAGTGGCCAGTTAAGGGCTGGGGATTTTACCCTTGGCTGGCGGGCGGCCCAGGCCTGAGAAAAGCGGCCTGTTAAAAATAGGGGGGGGGGCCTCCTAATCAGGCACCCTGTGCCCGATGGAGGGCTGCCCCTAATGCTTCAACCACCCCCAATGCCCAACACGCCTCCCGTCCCCCCAATCGACCACCCTTGCCTCGCCAGGGCCCGATCAATTGCCCTCAGCGAGGCCCCAAAAACGTACCTGTTCTCTGGAGCTCCCCGACATCTTCCGTCTTTAGCTGGGTTGCAGTCCCAGCAGTGGTTACCTCTCCCGGGACCTGCTGCCTCAATGAGGTGGAAGTCCCATCTCAGACCAATTGAGGGCCTGGGGACCGTAAAACGCGATCTGGATCCTCAGGCCAGGTGGAGGCGGGATCGTCACTAACGTTTTGGTCGGTGGACAGCTCTCGTTTGTCAAGGGTAAAATTCCGGCCCATTTCTCTCACTGATGTTGACACAAGACAATGGTCAATGTTTGTGCAACTTCTCTACCTGCTGATAATATATGTCTGAAGTTATGACAGCTAACAAAAGAGCAGTGATCTCCAAATCAGGAGAATTTTTTAGGATGGAGCAGATTGTACTTCAGAAGTGTCATGTAAAACAGAAAAGTAGAATGAAGACAGGAAGGGACAGAGAAATTAGTGGCAGGTAGTCAAGACTAGTTTATTTATCTTGACAGGCGGTGAAACCAGGTCCTGGATTCTAAAATACAGAAACTATAGAATCTCTCATGGACAAAATGTCATTTGCTCAGCAAAGCTAGTGACAAAAATAGATTAACACAATTAAAAATAAAGATCATCCTTCAGTTCCTCCCATAAAGCAATTCTTTTAAATTCACTTATGTCTATATCTCAGTCTATTACTGTCGATTCCGATTCAGCTCTGAAAAAATAATTATTAACAAAAAGCTTTTCTGAAAAATGTTGAGCAGTTGTTACTGCATGTATTATTCAGTTACAAAATGTTTAGTCACTATCTGTAAGATTGTACTGCAGACTAACCAATTTATGTCCAAACCAAATCTCTTACCTGTTTGCAAAGGTACATTTTTCCCGTAATTTAATTATATAATACAGATAACTTTAAAATGACATTGACCACTCAGCTTATCTGCCTTCAAATTGGATAGTAAATGATGCACATTGAACTTACTGATATATGACATACTTGAAAGACTTGTCCTCTAATCCAATTTACAACAAAAAAAAGTTAATGACTGCTTCTAACATGGTTATTGAAACATAAATTTTGCTATGCCTTCCCTGACAGATTTTAAAACTGCTGCATGGATTTTGTTAAGGGATTGTAGCCACGTCATCATAGATTAAGGTTTATTAATGCTAACCGTTATATTGTATTTACTAACTATTGTATATGGGTCAGCAGCATCTTGTTTTTGCCAACATCACTCAGCCCCATTACACCATACTCTTGTATTCATGATGAATTTACAGTGTTGACTGCTGGAGATTCCTTGGATTTACTTGCCTGTTTTTCCATCAATACAAGTTCTGGAACAACACAATTCCAAATGGATAGCAGTGGAATTGCAACATTTATATAGAAGTAAAAGTCCAGCAATTTCCAACATGTCACTGAGCTTGTGTGCCAGATGAGAGTAATGCATGCCAGAGCATAGACATCAAGACATTCCCTAAGTGACTTTTCCCATTTTAAATGAGTTTACATGACACAAGCCTTTAAACTTGTGTTCTAAAATAGCTGCTAGGTTATCTTAAAACACAAGGTTAATGGCTTGAAGTAGGGGTGTCCAATATTTTTGCATGGGGGACCACATTACAATTTTTGTCTTACATAGGGGACCAGTGAGACAATTTCAGAAACATAAAGACTAACAATTTATCTTACTACAAAACAACAACAAATGTGCATTTTTGTCAAGAAATTTGAAATGAGAAGACTAATTTATTAACTTACTTTCTCATCACTATGTTGGACACTGATTTAGTGAGATACCTGGCAATGTTCTGCTTGCACAAGTAGTCAGTGTTTGTCCGCACACTTGGTGTAACAAAGCGGAGTATTACGGATAGATGTCCAACTGCCAGGAGTGATCTTGATTGCCCTCTCTCCCTCCTCTCTTTCTCTTTCTCTGTCTATCTGTCTCTCTCTCCATCTGTCTCTCCCCTCCCTTTCTGTGTCTCCCTCTCTGTGTCGTCTCACCCTCTCTCTGCACACTCTCTCTCTCTCTGCTTCTATCTTTTTGCCCCCCTCTGTGACACTCTCCCTCTCTCTGTGACACTCTCCCTCTCCCTTCCCCCCTCTCCCTCTCTCCCCCTTCTCTCTCTCTCTCCCTCTCTCTCTTTCTCTCGCCCCCTCTCTCTCTTTCTCTCACCCCCTCTCTGTTCCTCCTTCTCTCTCTCGCTCCTTCTCTCTCTCGCTCCTTCTCTCTCTCGCTCCCTCTCTCTCTCGCCTCCATCTCTCTCTCTCGCCTCCATCTCTCTCTCTCGCCTCCATCTCTCTCTCTCGCCCCCCCTCTCTCTCTCGCCCCCTCTATCTCTCTCGCCCCCTCTATCTCTCTCTTGCCCCCCCCACCTCCCTCTCTCTCTCGCCTCCCTCTCTCTCTCTCCCCTCTCTCGTCCCCCTCTCTCTCTCGCCCCCACTCGACCCTCTCTCTCTCTCGCCCCCCTCTCACTCTCTCTCTCTCTCGCCCCCCTCTCTCTCTCGCCCCTCTCTCTCTTTCGCCCCCTCTCTCTCTCACCCCTTTCTCTCCCCCTCTCTCTCTCGCCCCCCCTTTCTCTCTTGCCCCTCTCTCTCTTTCGCCCCTCCTCTCTTGCCCCCTCTCTCACCCTCCTCTCTCTCTCTCGCTCCCCCTGCTCTCGCTCCCCTCTTTCTCTCTCCCCCCTCGCCCCTCTTTCTCTCTTTTTTTTATTCATTCACGGGATGTGGGCGTCGCTGGCCAGGCCAGCATTTATTGCCGATCCCTAATTGCCCTTGAGAAGGTGGTGGTGAGCTTCCTTCTTGAACCGCTGCAGTCTATGTGGGGTAGGTACACCCACAGTGCTGTTCGGAAGGGAGTTCCAGGATTTTGACCCAGTGACAGTGAAGGAACGGCGATATAGTTCCAAGTCAGGGTGGTGTGTGACGTGGAGGGGAACTTGCAGGTGGTGGTGTTCCCATGTATTTGCTGCCCTTGTCCTTCTAGTTGGTAGAGGTCGCGGGTTTGGAAGGTGCTGTCGAAGGAGCCTTGCTGCATTGCTGCAGTGCATCTTGTAGATGGTACACACTGCTGCCACTGTGTGTCGGTGGTGGAGGGAGTGAATGTTTGTAGATGGGTGCCAATCAAGCGGGCCGCTTTGTCCTGGATGGTGTCGAGCCTCTTGAGTGTTGTTGGAGCTGCACCCATCCAGGCAATTGGAGAGTATTCCATCACACTCCTGACTTGTGCCTTGTAGATTGTGGACAGGCTTTGGGGAGTCAGGATGTGAGTTACTCACTCAGGATTCCTAGCCTCTGACCTGCTCTTGTAGCCACGGTATTTATATGGCTACTCCAATTCAGTTTTCGGTCAATGGTAGCCCCTAGGATGTTGATAGTGGGGGATTCAGCGATGGTAATGCCGTTGAATGTCAAGGGGAGATGGTTAGATTCTCTCTTGTTGGAGATGGTCATTGCCTGGCACTTGTGTGGCGCGAATGTTACTTGCCACTTATCAGCCCAAGCCTGGATATTGTCCAGGTCTTGCTGCATTTCTACACAGCTGCTTCAGTATCTGAGGAGTTGCGAATGGTGCTGAACATTGTGCAATCATCAGCGAACATCCCCACTTCTGACCTTATGATTGAAGGAAGGTCATTGATGAAGCAGCTGAAGATGGTTGGGCCTAGGACACTACCCTGAGGTACACCTGCAGTGACGTCCTGGAGCTCAGATGATTGACCTCCAACAACCACAACCATCTTCCTTTGCGCTAGGTATGACTCCAGCCAGCGGAGGGTTTTCCCCCTGATTCCCATTGACCTCAGTTTTGATAGGGCTCCTTGATGCCATGCTCGGTCAAATGCTGCCTTGATGTCAAGGGCAGTCACTCTCACCTCACCTCTTGAGTTCAGCTCTTTTGGCCATGTTTGAACCAAGGCTGTAATGAGGTCAGGAGCTGAGTGGCCCTGGCGAAACCCAAACTGAGCATCACTGAGCAGGTTATTGCTAAGCAAATGCCGCTTGATGGCACTGTTGATGACACCTTCCATCACTTTACTGATGATTGAGAGTAGGCTAATGGGGCGGTAGTTGGCCGGGTTGGATTTGTCCTGCTTTTTGTGTACAGGACATACCTGGGCAATTTTCCACATTGCAGGGTAGATGCCTGTGTTGTTGCTGTACTGGAACAGCTTGGCTAGGGGCGCGGCAGGTTCTGGAGCACAGGTCTTCAGTACTATTGCCGGAATATTGTCAGGGCCCATAGCTTTCCAGTGCCTTCAGTCGTTTCTTGATATCACGTGGAGTGAATCGAATTGACTGAAGTTTGGCATCGGTGATGCTGGGGACTTCAGGAGGAGGCCGAGATGGATCATCAACTCGGCACTTCTGACTGAAGATTGTTGCAAATGCTTCAGCCTTATCTTTCGCACTAATGTGCCTGGCTCCCCCATCATTGAGGATGGGGATATTTGTGGAGCCACCTCCTCCAGTTAGTTGTTTAATTGTCCACCACCATTCACGGCTGGATGTGGCAGGACTGCAGAGCTTAGATCTGATCCCCCTCTCTCTCGCCCCCTCTCTCTCGCCCCCTCTCTCTTACTCGCCCTCTCTCTCTCTCGCCCCCTCTCTCTTGCCCCCCTCTCTCTCTCTCTCTTGCCCCCCTCTTTCTCTCTCGACCCCCCCTCACCTCCCTCTCTCTCTCACCTCCCTCTCTCTCTTTCCCCCCTCTCTCGTCCCCCCCTCTCTCTCACCCCCCCTTGACCCTCTCTCTCTCTTTCCCCCCTCTCTCTCGCCCCCCTCTCTCTCTCGCAACCCCCTCACCTCCCTCTCTCTCTCGCCTCCCTCTCTCTCTCTCCCTCTCTTGTCTCCCTCTCTCTCTTGCCCCCCCCTCGACCCTCTCTCTTACTCGCCCTCTCTCTCTCTCACCCCCTCTCTCTCAGCCACGCCTCAAGCTCTGAAACTCTGAACATGTGCTTGAGCAGTTGACAGCACTTCTTGCAGATGTGGTTTTCCAGGATGCACAAAGTGTTCTGAAGTTCCCACATGGATATGAATGGAGGGGGCCTAAGCTGACCTGCTATGTTGGATAACAGTTATCTGGGACTGTTTCTTTAGCTTTAAGACAATTGAACTGTTTCGCTGACACTAAAACACTAAGGTTGCAAAATTTGGCTCCATAGTGCTGCATATTTCAGTGCTACACAAACCCGGAGTTCAAAACAATGGTTTGGGGACTGCTGCTGTTAACTTCCAGCACGAATCGTGCCGATTGCCATCTTAGGAAGGGTGATACACCGGTGTGCTGTGCATGTGCACTCTGGAAGCATGCAGGGCTGAATTTCCACATCCCAGTGGGGTCAGGCTGGGAGGTTGGAGAGCTGGCAATGTGGCGACCCGATGTTGGGAGGGAGCCCAACATCTTCCCGTCGCTATGGCGTATTACCAATGGCGGGCACATCAGTGGCCCAACTGAGTCACTTAAGGTTCCAATTCAGGGTCACTTCCCACCCCTGTGTGCATTTTGCCAACATCGGGAGGGCCCACCACCCTGTGGGGAGACCACCAGGTAAACCCTGGTGGCCTCCCAGTGGGTTCCTGGGGGGAGACTTCCTTAGGGGGCTCATGGTGGGACCCCTCAACGGCAATGATTTCCCCGCCCATCCCATCCCCGCGGCAGAAGCATGGCTGGTGCATCAACGCCCCCCCCCAAAAAAAAATCACTAGAGCCTGCTTACCTGGCTTCCTCCCCAAAACCTACCTGCTCTTCAAGGGACCCTCACCATTGAGGCACCCTCTCCCTGGCTTTGCAGCCTCAGCATTGACCACCACTGGCAGTGGCACTGCCAAGGCTGCTGGCCCTCTGATCGGGAGGAATCAAGTGCACACATGTGGCTCTGCATGCGGCATATCTCAGTGGGCACATATACAGGTACTGGAATATGTTCCACTCCCTGAGTGTGTAGTTGGTGTGCGATGATGCAAAGAACATCATGTTGATGAATGCCCACTCTCCTGGCTACAGTCACGATGCATTTATCCTGCGCTAGTCAGCCATTCCCACCATCTTTGAGCCGCTACATCAAAACCATCACAGAGTCCTCTTGGCCACAATCTTCAAATAAAAGACACCACAAACCATTCCACAACCACTTTATCCAGCAACTCTTCCAATAATGCATTCAATACTCAATTATTCACCTTTTTACATTCCCTTAGTGCCTGTCTTGCATGTGTCTTTGTCTGGCTTAGTGCACCTACACATTGCTACCCCAGCGTCAACAGCATGGCTGGTGGAAGGCTGCTACTTTCAGGTGGGGGAGACTGCAGGTGGCCTTGCAGAATGCCCTCGAGCAGCTCTGGGCCTTGAGGTCCTGGCTTCAGACTGCAGCACCTCTGCATAGCTGGCAGCAGCCTGGGTTGGCCAGCTGAGAAGCAACAGCAAGGGCACTGGCAGAGAGGCAGTGGTGGGAGCACAAATGCTGTCCTCTTGAATGCCTCAGTAATTGTAGTAATCTGTTGAAGGGCAGATTGTGGGATTGTTATGAGACCCTGAAAACTGCTTTGAGGACTGGTAACCATAGCCATGATAGTAGCTGTCTGAGCCTATGTGACACCAAGTCTGAACTTTCATTGCAACACTCGGATGTTGGGCGGCTTTTGTCAGTGCTGCAATGGAAGCTGAGGCATTGGCCATCAGATGCTGCATCACAGCTGGGCCCATAAGTGCTATCAAGGAGTTGGACACCATTTTCAGGCCAGGAAAGGAAAGATTCCAAGATATGCGCAAAACCATGTGTCAGGTTGGAGCTGAACTCCTCAAGGTCCTTGACAGTGACAAGAGGCTCTCTGGCAGGCCTGCCAATGCACCAAGCATTTTGGTGACTCTAAAGCTTTTCCTGAATGCCACCCCATTGAAGTCCTCATCTGAGTCCCCTACAGCAAAACTCTTCTGTGACCACATCCTCCAAGGAGCGGGCACACCTTTACCCCCAAGCTTGCTGCAGATCCCATCTCCATACTACCCTTTAAGGACACGCAGAGCCGATATCTGAGCTGGTGGCTCTAAGTATCAGATCAAGTAACGATGCTTCTCCCTCAGTGGCCTGTTCTTCCTCTGGACTTTCATCCTCAGGCACCAGTGGCTGGCAAGGTGGCAGGTCTTGGGTATCTGCAAGCATAAATGCACGAGGGGAAGGTTGGGGTGAGAGAAGGAAGGGTGGGTGGAAAGCAAGGGGTGCATGGTTACACCATTTGCGGCTTGTACATCATACCAGATTGAGGGATCAGGGTGAAGTGTGATTTGAGAAGCTCCATAAGGCAGGAACATACCATCATGCTGGAT
Organism: Heterodontus francisci; assembly: GCF_036365525.1. NCBI lineage: Eukaryota > Metazoa > Chordata > Chondrichthyes > Heterodontiformes > Heterodontidae > Heterodontus > Heterodontus francisci. The sequence continues at coordinate 99,750,694 of NC_090383.1, read as the reverse complement.
GGTTTCAGTGACACCAATTGCAATGGCCTTGGTGATGGCGGTGTCGATAATTCAGAGCATCATCTTCTCCAAAGGGCTGAGGACATGCTGTCCTACTTGTTCCCCAGCTTTTCTTTGCTGCTGCCTCCTGTTGTGGGCCACCTTGTCCTGCAAGCAAGAGGGAAGAGCATCAGTGAGTATGTGCAATGTGTTTGGGTGGTGTGCCTGTCAGAGCTGAATAGCTGGCAGTATGTGGAAGCTGTGAGGTGTGGGTGTCAGGTTTGCAGCAGTGGTAGATGTGTGAGAGTGAGGTGGAGCATTGGAATATTAGACATGAGTGCCGATTGCCCGAGAATGATGATGAGTGAGTGATGAGTATGTGATGCATTGAGCAGTATGTGAGGCTGGTGGTGCGGTGGGTAGGAGGTGGCATTTGCAGATGCATTCACTGACCTTGATCATTCATGTGTGTTCATTGAATTTTTCCGGCACTGTAGTCAGGTTCTCGGGGCCAGACTCCTTGGCTATCTGCTCCCATTCCCTTTGCAGCATGTAGGATGCTCCCTGCTTTCTCCGCCATTCCACCTTCATCACTAAGACCTCCAGTGCTGCAACGGAGAACCTTGGAGCCCTCTCTCTGGCCTGCTGCTCTGTTGCTCCTCTTCCTTCCAAGAAACTGTTCGACAAACAGTCCCAGACCCTGCAGCAGCCAGAATTTACTTCCCCTTTAAAAGGTGCAGGCTTGCGTTAAGAAATACAGGCTAGCTTTAACTCATGTTCACCTCACATGAACCTGAGCCCCCTGCTGAGTGTGTAGCCAGTTAGCAACATGTTTAGCTCTGGTTGCAGGCCCCAATCATGGAGATGAGCAGGCAGCATGAAGTATGCATGCTGCTTACACCGGGGGCAGGGTAACTGCATATCACGATCCCTGCACCCGCAAACGGACCCTATCTAATTTTTAGTCTTAAAAATCTAACCACTGAAAACATTAACCACTGAACCCAATCATTCCTTCTAGCATTGCAACATCACTCTTCTATTTTAATTTTCTATCTGTTTCAGACTCACTGCTCTTCATTCCATTAATTCCATCCTCACTATCTTTATTGTATGACCTTTTTTCCAAACTATTACTTTGGTCTCTAACACTAGTAGGAGTAGAAAGGCAAAATGCACCGGGACCTTTATACAGCGGGTCATGGCCTGTGCCTGTAATTCCTGCAGAGCCTTGTAATAAGTCAATGCTGCCTCTTTGAGGGGCAGTGACCATTGAGGGATTTGATCCAGGGACTCCTTTATGTTGGAGGCCCTGGAGCCTCAGTCTTGCAGAGACCTGGTAGATCTTTGGAGGTACAAAAGCCTGGAAGAAAGGGAAGCACCAGTCTCTTCCGTGTGGGAACCACCTTAGATATCCAAACCAGGGACGCACATTTATGATGAAATAGTTTTTTTCCCGTTTTATATGCCCCCCCCCCCAACCCCGCCACAAAGGCTGCTGGAGGCTGAATCTAGCTGTTTTGGGGGTGGGGAGAGAATTAGATGACCCCTGCTCCTTGACTTGGGAATCAAGGCTGCAATTAACAGCTTCCAGAGACAGGTAGGTGCCTGATATGCACCTGCAGTGGCGTCGGTGCCCGCTGCTTCTATTTAAATGAGGTGACCTTCCACTGATCCTGTACACATCAGCAGGTTCAGTGACAGGTCACCAGCAGAAACCATCATAGTTCACTTGCGGAGGTTGCTGCCCCAGGGAATCTCAGGGCCAAAGCCTTTAAAGTTTGGAATGATTTTCATCCTTGCCAAAGGAAAGGAAATTTGTCTTCCTTTGGGACATGTACGTGAGTGATGGCTGACAGCTTTTATGAAATCTAATTATGTTCTTGTTTTATCTTAATTTGTCTTCAGCACAGTTAACTGCCCTCTGCCTGATCCAGTAAACTGAGTTATGATGCTAAAATCTAATTGACCTTTTGTGTTCTTCTACACTTTGTTATTTCTAGTGAATGAGGCTGAATCCCTTTAAAGAAACGTTACAGTCCACTATTGGCTGAATTACTGACATGGAAAGGATTTCCAGTAACATAGCTAGTAATCTGAGTTGACGCACGTTGGCAGCAGGGTTAGCAATAGCTATGTGTCTGGTAACATATTAAACAAATATCTGTGCAAAACTGAACTGTATGTCAGCTATTTTAAAATTAATTTGCTAACACATTTGTTACTGTAGCATTTTATAGCACCCCATGGTCAGTCGATTATCTTTTCAATCAATTACTCCACTTATTACTATTAAAATGCCCTTTTGTAATGCAGTTTTAATTGAGGGTGTCCTTAAAGATCCTTTAATGTGAATGCAAAATAGTTTTCTGTGAAACAATTTAATTCAGCAACTCGCACCATTTTACTGAGAACTCTTCTTTACTCACTTAATATCTGGCACTATCCTTGCTGTAGATACATGCAAAATTATGTTAACTTGTCACAAGTATTCCATAAAACAGGAATGTGCATTAATAAGTTGTAATGCTTCCCCAGTGACATGTCAATCTTGCTACTGTTGTCTAGTGCAGTCCTGATGGGAAGAAGGAAAAGTTTGATTGGGGGAGGAGAGTCCAAACAGGTAATGTTTCTAAAATAATTTTGGAACAGTAATAGAAAGTCTGCTAAATAAAACCTGTGACACACAAGATGCAGTGTGAGAACATGTGAAAGAACTACTGGACTGAAGAGTGTTTGACAGAAAAGGACATCACACATGCTTTAGTATGTTGCGCACCTGCAAAGTTGCAGGTGATGTAATGTCAAATGACCAAGCGATAGTCAATATACGAAATTAATATTGTATTCACAAATGAGATCATGAATAGTCTCCCCAATGTGAAAGTTGAATTTTCAGAGAAGGTGGAATGACTGAATAGTTTTGATAAATTCGTCAATATTAGGCTGAGCAGATTAAAGTAATACAGGGTGGAAGGCTGCTTTACTTCATACAAGGGTACTGAAAGATGTGATAAACAAAATCAGTCCCATCCATGGCACAATACCTTTTGGGAATCATTAAAAATGGGAGTAATGCCCAAGAATTGAAAAATAACTAACATAGCACCAATCTTTAAAAAGGGGCAGCCTAAACAAGGTGTGACATTGTAAGAGAATAGCAGCATGGACTGAAACAAGGGAGGTTTTACCAAACAAATTCTTTGAGGAAATAACAGAGCTTGTTGACAACGAAAATCTGTGGCTGTCCTCTTTATACTTTAGCAAGGCTACACAAGGGATTACTCCACAACATAGAAGATGTGGAATAGGAGACAAACTGCTGAGCTGGATGACACACTGGCTGAAACAGCGAAGACAAAAGGTGGTTAAGTCAACATGGCAAATTCCTTGGAGTTTAGGAGATTGAGGGGTGATTTAATTGAGTTGCAATAAAGGGGTTCTAGATGGTAGATACAGATAAACAATTTCATTTGGTGGGTGGATCCTGAACAAGAGGGCATAATCTTAAAATTACAGCTAAAGCCATTTAGGAATGAAATCAGAAAGCAGTTTTTGAAAACAAGGGTAGTGGGAAACTGGACCTCTGTCTTCCCAAATGGTAGTGGATGTGGGATCATTGGATATTTTCAAGAATGAGATTGATAGGTTTTTGTTAGATAAGAGTATCAAGGGATAAGGATCAAAAGTGGATAAATGGACTTGCGGTACAGATCGGACATGATTTAATTGAATGGTGAACAGGTTCAAGGGTTGAATGGCCTACTCCTGTTCCTGTGTTCCTGCTGAATACAGGAATGGATACAAAGAGCCCAATTTTAACTCATTCAAAACCCATCCACTTGCACAGGGTTAAAATCCTGCCTATAGAGTCTGTAGCGGAATGCCTCAAGGATCAGTGCTATGGCCATTGCTGATTGCAGTGTCTGTAAATTATTGTAATTGATAAATGATTTTGAGTTGGGCACAAAAACAAAGTTAAATTGGACAACAAACTTGGTGGGGAAGAGATGAAAACCAGAAATAAATGGATCTAAATAGGTTGAGAAGGGTAGGCTGGTGAGTAACAAATGGCGCTTAATGGAATATAGAAGGTAATGAGCCTGGGGAATGGAAATAAGCAGTGGGAATATAAATTGAAATGGTGTAGGATCCAGGACACATCACAGGAGAGGGATTGGGGGTACTGATGGATAGCTTACTGAGACCAAAAGTGCAGTGTGTGACAGCAGTAAGGAAAGCCAATTGGATATTTAGCCAATGGATTTGACCACAAATCCCAGGAGGTCCATCCAATCCTGCAGTTCTGCACATAGTTCTGACCTCTATATGACGGTAAGAACATCCAATCATTTTTGAGGCAGTGCAACTGAAAACAAGCCAATGCCTATCTTTGAATTCTGACGAGAGACTGAAGAGCTTGGAATTTTTTGCTTAAGTGAAGAGAAAGCTGTGGGGCAGATATTCTTCAAGTATTCAAGATCCTTAAGAGAATACATAACCAGAATCGTAATAATCTGTCCAAGATTCCCATAAGCACCAGAACTGAGAAAGCAGCTCAAGTTTTGGATCAACAGACCGTTTAAATGCAACTACTTTATATGCTGGTTAATGAGCATGTGAAACAGATTGTCCAACAGGGCAGTGGTGTCAGATAATGTGGAAAAACGTAAGAAATAGTTGCATAGACACTTTGAGGCAGTGGCCAATTGGGACTGGCCAGATGGACTGCAGTGCCTTTTCTGGCCTTGTCCATTCCTATGTTGAAAGACAAATCGGAATGTGATTTACAGCAGGTAGATAGCAGGTGTCCCAATAGCAAAACCAGTGGACAAACAAATAAATACCTAAAATTAGAACTGACCCGGTGGAGTAAACATATCAACAATATAATCTACATTTTTCGTAGTAGAATACACGGGAAGGGGGATTCCATTCCTAATATGTAAGACAAATTGAGCAAATGTTGAAAAAACTCAGCGTGAAATGTTCCTCAGCATTGCATCACAATCTTTCTGGAGTTTAAATGACATAGCTGCAATTAGTTGAAAGACAGCCCTAGGTGTTAGGGCAACGGTATTTCATATACCTCTATTTTTACCTAACTGTTTTGTGGTTCTCACTTACGCTGTACCAAGGTGTAAATAATGTGTGGGAAGTATCCTCAGATTCCATCTTGTTGTTATTGATAAAAGTGCTGGCTTTTAATCAGTCACTCGGGGTTCGTTATTTCTGCACTCCTCACACAAGGTAATTCATTGATTAATTAAGGAGTGATAATAAAATACTGCCTCTTTGTCTCAATGGTGCATTTAAAGTGATACGTAAAGAATAGTATCATTAAAATAACAATCCTTTTGGCAATATACGACAAGTCCTTATATATTTTACTGCACATCTAATTAGGAAAATTGTTGTAAGGTTTTCTGCCATAGAGAATTCCACGAGATTTTGAATTAAGGCGAGAATTTGAGGTTTCAGGTGGGGTAGAGAATGTGTATATTCTGGTGCACAAAAATTGTGTCGGACAGTCTAGATGGGCCATAAGATCTTTTCCTTTCCATCATTGTTTGGTGTTGTAATCCTGGTGAGAAGTCTCATTATCCCACAGCACTTGGGTGTACACCAAATTTCAGGTAGTTGAAAATCACAATGCCCCCAAATTGACGATACATACTTCTGACAGTCAAGGCATTCTGTCAAGAGCACAAGATCTGAATATTACTCCTTGAGTGTCAGTCCACAGCATTATTTTCTATTTCACATAATCAGCGTGTGCAGTTTCTGTCTTCAGATGGCCCTTTGTTTCAGCTATATTTAATATTTCCCACGGGAACTGTTTAAGTCTTAAATTTGTAATGTTAATATTGCCCTTGCTCTCGCTTTTTTAAAGAGAGCTTTTGTGCTTATCCAGGAAATGTTTGCTCTCGGAAATAGGACACTTCCCCATTTCAGACATCAAATGCCAGCATCGACACTCCCAAGTCAGATACAGTACAGCTGGCTGCAGAGTAAACCACCTTGAACCCAGCCCAAAAAAATTGCCTCAGCTACAGTCTCAGAAAAATGCCTTACTGCACCAGAGTGATGTTTTTTATTTTTTGGACTAGCCATCCCATGGTATCAGGGTGAGATGGGCAATTTAGTGCCAATTAATAAGGAATTAGGAATTTGTTTTATGCAATGAGTTTATGTCTACAAGGTACTGTATTAAGAAACAGCTGACAGAAACAAAAACATCAGTGTCTGATGAAAGGAAAACTGCGCTAACCAATGATGTCACCCAGTGCTCTTCTGTCATAGTTTTAGCTATTTATATTTTTCCTCCATTTTCAATCTTGCCCAGACCTTGCAAAGTCTCTGCTAAGGTCACTTTGCAACTAGTTGTTCGGATATGTCAAGGCATTTTTTTTTTAAACCACTGTTTTATCACGATGTTTTGTTAATGTTTGTGTTGTAATTTCTCTAGTTAGTTCTTGCTCCAACCCTCCCTGCCCTGCTTACAGTTTGTACAAACTACTTACTGAGCCAATCTTCCTGGCCCTAGTGTCCCAGGAGTACCAATAAGGAGAGTTGCAACACTCGGAAAATTGGCCGTCTCACATTACAGTGGGTCTCTCCTCCAATTTGACTGCCTGCAAAAAAATCCATGCACCAGTACCCCACACATGCAAGATTTGGCTTCCTTTGCACATGATATCATGTTATTGAAGCAGCTGGGAACATCATATCACACAAGGAATCTGACTTTCTCAGACAACCTTTGTCTTATAAAAGTAGGGCCTCCAAGATGTAGTCCACTGCAAGTGCAGATGTTGGAAGAGATGCTCTGCTCCCATAATATGGTGTCTCCCCTTCCATCTCCTCTTGGACCTCATGATTCTGCCCTCTGATGCTCAGCGAATCTATCTCCATGGTTACCTCAAACTCTCTACCTACACCTGCCCGGGCAGGTGTAAATGGGCTGCTACATGTCAAGACCTAAAATTGTGACAGTGCCGGGGAGCTGCTTATTCAAGCAGAAAATATATGATTTGTTTGCTGTGACATTCCTGTGTAGAGATAAAGAGGGACAGTCATTAGAGAAAATGCTACTTGAGCTTAAGGTTTAACCAGTCATCTACATCATCTCTTCCATCTTCCAAAGGACTGCTATCACAGTTAACACCATCGATCAATATTACAAGGATTGGGAGAGAAGAAAAGAGATGAGAACAACAGAATATCAGCATTCCATCTCTCCATCTCCTGTCACCCGTGTCATCTTCCTTCTTTCCAGTTTATAGCCCCTTCTTCAAACCTCTTGGTGGTAGATCCTTCTCTGGTGGCATTGGCTTGCCTTCTGTTAAAACTTGCCTTATCTAACAGAAGTGGGATAATGAGACCTTTATTACGTAGGAACATAGGAATTTTTAGACGAAACAAGACCAGAGTCCATCTCGTTCACCTTCTACTATCCAAATAGTCACATAATGAAATGAGAATGGGGTTGTGACTAATCATAGCAATCGATCTTTTTGCATCGGTCTTCTCCATACAGGATACAAGTAACATCCCAGAAATAGCAGTAAATCAGGAAATGGAAGGGAGGAAGGAACTCAGGAAAATTACCATCAACAAGGAAGTGGTACTGAGCAAATTGTTGGAGCTGCGGGCTGACAAGTCCCCAGGTCCTGATGAACTTCATCCTAGGGTCTTAAAAGATCTACTGTACTTAGATTTCCAGAAGGCATTTGATAATGTGCCACATAAAAGGTTATTGTGGAAAATAAAAGCTCATTGTGTAGAGGGTAACATATTGTCATGGATAGAAGATTGACTAGCTAACAGGAAACAGAGAGTAGGAATAAATGGGTCATTTTCTGGTTGGCAAGATGTAACAAGTGATATGCCACAGCGATCAGTCCTGGGGCCTCAACTTTTTGCAATTTATATAAATGACTTGGTTGAAGGGACCAAAGGTATGTTTGCGAAATTTGCTGATGACACAAAGAGGTAGGAAAGTAAGTTGTGAAGAGGACATAAGGAGGTTACAAAGGGATATAGATAGGTTAAGTGAATGGGCAAAGATCTGGTAAATGGAGTATAATGTGGGAAAGTGGGAAATTGTCCATTTTGGCAGGAAGAATAAAAAATAAGCATTTTATCTAGATGGTGAGAGATTGCAGAACTCTGAGTTGCAGAGGGATGTGGGTGTCCCAGTGCATGACTTTGCAAAAGGTTAGTATGCAGGTACAGCAAGTAATTAGGAAATATTATCATTTATTGTGAGGGGAATTGAATACAAAAGTAGGGAGGTTCTGCTTCAGCTACACAGGGCATTGGTGAGACCACATCTGGAGTACTGTGTACAGTACTGGTCTCCTTATTTAAGGAAGGATGTAAATGCGTTGGATGTAGTTCAGAGAAGGTTTACTAGACTAATACCTGGATTGGGCAGGTTATCTTATGAGGAAAGGTTGGACAGGCTAGGCTTGTATCTACTGGAGTTTAGAAGAGTAAGAGGTGACTTGATTGAAACATATAAGATCCTGACGGGTCTTGACAGGGTGGATTTGGAAAGGAAGGGCTGGATTTTACAGCCCCTTCAATATCTGGGGTCATGGCTAGGGGGGACCGGAAAATGCCTCCGGGAGAGGCCTGCAATGGGCCTTGATGCTGGGAAGGCCTGGCCCGAAATTACCGGTGGTGACTAGACCTCGTGGCGGCCCCCCTGCCCCTTGCGATGGGACCAGAATTTACATAAGCAAATTTATTTAAATACCTGCATGAATGAGCATCTTGCTCCCGACGTCCGTGCCGCACTGATATTAATACAGCACTCCGGCACTCCCACTCCTTCGGATCTCTGTTCAGAGATCCGAGGCGTAACGCTGATGAGGAGGAGGGAGCAGGTAAGTTTCTCTGCGCAGGGGTTGGGGGGGGTGCGGGGTCAACCTATTCTGATTGGTCTAGGGGATGGTGGGAAGGTAAAAGTTTATAAAGTTTAGGGAGAAAGGTCAGGTACACGAGGTAAGTGTTCTGGGGGGGGTGGGGTAAGAGGTCAAGGAATGAACTATATGGTTGTTGGCTAGAAACATTAATTTAATTTTCCTAATTAAATTTAACATTGCGATATCTTTAAATATTTAAACTATGTTGAAGGGCTCGGAGACCTTTAAAAATGATTCGGCACCTGCGCAGTGATGCCAGATGGTGTTGCCAGGGATGGAACTTCCGCCCCTTCCACTTCATCGGGGGGAGCAGTGTGCCCTGGCCATTTAAATGAGTAACCGCATTTAATATCGTGGTGGTTTCGCGATGAGCGGTCCGCGCATGCGGCATGCCACATTTTATGGCGGCGCCAGCAGTGTAAATTCCAGACCGATGTTTTCTCTTGTGGGAGAACCTAAAACTAGGAGTCACTGTTTTAAAAATAAGGGGTCACCCATTTAAGACAGAGATGAGAATTTTTTTCTCTGAGGGTCGTGCGTCTTTGGAGCTCTCTTCCTCAAAAGGCGGTGGAAGCAGAGGTAGAGGTAGATAGATCCTTGATAAGCAAGGGGGTGAAAGCTTACTGGGGGTAGGTGGGAATGTGGAGTTAAGGTTACAATCAGATCAACCGTGATCTTATTGAATGGCGGAGCAGGCTTGAGGGGCCGAGTGGCGTACTCCTGCTGCTAGTTTGTATGTTCGATCTCCATCAGTTAGACTACAACAGATCCAGACATGATGTGAAGAAAACCCGAGTGGTGGAGAGCTTTAGAAATCATAAGTCCAAAGTCACCTTTTCCCTCAAGCATGCTTCACTTACCACATGTAGTGTCTTAAAATCACTCATATATTCTATCTCAAGATGTTATTTTCTGAAAGAAACCTATCTAATTTGCATTTGATTAAATCAATATTGATGCCACCGTCTTCTGTCTGTCCCATAGATTGACCACTCACTCACTGAAATGTTGCTTCTGCAGATTTATTTTGAAATTATCACCCTGCAGGCAGACACTGTGTCCTTTGGTTCCCTTGTTTCAGACAAGGTGAAATAGCTTGTCAATGGTCTACATTATCTGGTCCCTTTGGAATCCTAAAAACAGCAAACACATCACCTCACAACCTTCCCTTCTCCAGTGATAACATATCCAATTTACATAATCCCTTATCACAATCCAATCCCTCCATCCCCTCAATCATTCTGATTGCTCTCTTTTGTATCCTTTCAATAGCTGCAATATGCTTTTTATACTGTGGTGACCAGAATTGTTCATAGGATTTCAATTGAGGGCATATCAATGATATATAAAGTGGCAGGATTACTTCACTATTTCTGCTCAATATTGACCTTTTAATACATCTCAACACCTGATTTGCTTTACTTACTGCCACTGAATATTGTTGGAATAGATTCAATTTATTGTCAATCAGGATCATCCCAGATCTCTCTCATTTTCCATGCACTTTATTTTCTTGCCATTTTTTGTCCCAGAGTGAAACATATTTCTCTACATTGAATTTCATCTGCCACCTGTCTAGCCACTTCCCAAGTATATTAAAATCCTTCTGGAGCTGATCCTGTTTGGAGCCTATCACCTTTATTAGCTTTGTATCATCTGCAGATTTAGCCGCTGTGTTTGAGAGTCTTAGCTCCAGGTAGGATATAAGAAAAAGCTTGTTGGCTGTTAGACAATCTCTGGTTTACTGCTATCTGTCAAGTGTCAACCCATTTCCCTCATAATCATTCTCATCTTTCTTTTTGCTTCTCTTACTTTCCAATGAACTAGCTTCTTACGCTGAAATCAAAGTTCATCTCACTCTCTCCTATTCAAACCCATTTTTTTTTCTTGGGACTTTGAAACTGTGGAACTCCTGACCTTTCTAAGTCCTTCCTTTCACCATAATTTTTAGACCTTTAGTACACAATTTTGGTGCTACTGCCTCCTCCTTTACCTTGCCCTCTCTTTTAATGTTCTTGGCCTTGGCCTTTCAACTTGATTTCTCCATTAAAAAGCCTGCATTACAAATCCAAAGCCACTTAACCTTTTGGCAAAACATGCACTTCATTAAATTACACACTGTTACGGTAGTATATGAGCACCTCAATCCTCTAGTGGCGAAGTTGTGACATTAAAGGGTACTATTGTTTTTTTTTATTGTCTTATATTAACCCTGTGTCTGACGTGATTTAAAAGGTAGCCAGCAGCAATTATTTAATGCTGTGTGACTGCACTAGAGTGACTCATTTTTAAGATTCTAACACAAGGATTTTGTAAAAAGTAAGAAAAACACTGGTGATGTTGACATATTGTCAATATTATTACAATGATATACTGATCAGAAAATTTGGACGCTTTCCAGCCAGTTAAATAGTGCCTCAAAGCATTCATTCAGTCGAACAGTAAAAAACCAGGGAATTGGCTGAGTTTGCTACTTATTGCAATTAGGTGTACTAAAGTAATGGAGAAAATGTGCAGAGTGGTTCATGCACTGTTAAAGTTGTGATTTATTACTGTACTCTTTTTCTGTAGTTGCTAACAATGAGTAATTGACTCTGGTGCTTACGTGTCCAACGAGTTGTTATATTGTCACTAAATATAACCAGGTCTCATGATTTAATTCTTATGCACATCCTGAATATTATTGGTGCTGTTGCTGGTAATGCTGCTAATATTCTATCCAGTCAGGATGACTAAAGGTTTTTTTCTATGTTGAGAAACCTGGATTGAAGCCCATGATGCAGGACATGGCCAAGATTGAAAAGAGTAGGGGGTTGATTTTCACTGCCTTCGCCTGGTGTTAACAGCTTCAAATTGGGGTCAGTAGCCTTACTGCCCCTTTAAAACAGGCGATGCGTCCAGCCCCATCCTGAAAGGGGCCTGCTCGCTGGGTGTCCAAAGCACCTGCCTGTTTTAGCCAAATGCCCTCTTTCATTATGACAATTGGGGTCCTCTGATGTAAATAAGATAAAAATTGCCATTTTAGGTCAGAACTAGTTGGAGTCTGTGCAGTGTACACTCTGACCTGTTCCACTGGTGATGAAACTGAAGAGGCCTGCTAAAGGTAAGGGCTGAATTACTTTAGTGGGTCCCAGAGGAGCAGGAATGTTTATTTCATTGAATAAAGAATTTAGATCAGCATATCCTCAGATATATGGCTACCCTAGCACTGAGGTGAGATAGAAGCCTTGATTTTCTGCTGGAGAGAAAACCCGAGTGGAAATAGAGTGAGGTGTGAACCCATATAAATTACTTACCATCAATTCACAGGGGCCATGCAGTGCTATTTACAGCCCCAATCTTCACCTGGAGGTGTTACTTCACACAATTTTACGTGCAGCAACTCACAAGATATTTAATTGCATGCTGCATCTTATTGGTACCACAAAATTTGCTTCCTCCAAAACAGTCGTCCTGTAGACACAGAACCAAATACGAGTCGTAGGACCCTAGGAGCAGGTAGACCATTGAGCCTGCTGCACCATTCAATTAGATCATGGCTGATCATCTACCTCAATGCCACTTTCCCACGCTGTCTCCACATCCCTTGATGTCATTAGTATCCAGATATCTATGGATTTCTGTCTTGAACATGCTCAATGATTGAGCTTCCACAGCCCTCTGGGGTAGAGAATTCCAAAGATTCACCACCCTGTGAGTGAAGAAATTCCTCCTCATCTCAGTTTTAAATGGCCTACCCCTTATTCTGAGATTATGTCCCCTGGTTCTCGACTCACCAGCCAGGGGAAACATCCTATCGACATCCACCCTGTCACGGCCAGTAAGAATTTTGTAAGTTTCAATGAGATCACCTCTCATTCTTTGAAACTCTAGAGAATACAGGCCCAGATTCCTCAATCTCTCCTCATAAGACAATCCCGCCATTACAGGGATTAGTCTGGTGAACCTCTGCTGCACTCCCTCTATGGAAAGTATATCCTTCTTTAGATAACGAGACCAAAACTGTACACAATAATCCAGGTGCAGTCTCACCAAGGCTCTAAACAATTTCAGCAAGACATCTTTACTTCTGCACTCAAATCTCCTAGTGATGAAGGCCAACATACCATTTGCTTTCCTAATTGCTTGCTGTACCTGCATGCTAGCTTTTAGTGACTCATGAACCAGGACAGCCAGGTTGCTTTGGACACCAACATTTTTTTTTAATTTCCAAAATATACTTTATTCATAAAAATCTGTAAAAAAATTACATTGCCAAACAGTTTCAAACAGCACCAAAAAATACAAACATTGCAAGGGAGATCAGTTTCCTTCAATACAATCATGAGTTGCTTCACAACCCTTCCATTTCACATTTGTCATGCCAATTACATTTTTACATTTACAGCAAATGAAAATTTTCCTGATACAGTTCGAAGGGTTTCCCATGGATCCAGCCCCTCCGTTCACCTTGGTGGGGGGGACCTTACACTGTGGTCTTTCCCCATTGAGCCTGTGCTGCGGCTGCCCCAAGCTTTAGTGCATCCCTCAGCACGTAGTCCTGGACCTTGGAATGTGCCAGTCTGCAACATTCGATCGTGGACAACACTTTGCACTGGAAGACCAGCAAGTTTCGGGCAGACCAAAGGGTGTCTTTCACCGAATTGATAGTCCTCCAGCAGCAGTTGATGTTTGTCTCGGTGTGCGTCCCTGGGAACAGCCCGTAGAGCACAGACTCCTGTGTTACAGAGCTGCTTGGGATGAACCTCAACAAAAACCACTGCATCTCTTTCCACACCTGCTTTGCAAAGACACATTCCAGGAGGAGGTGGGCAACCGTCTCTTCCCCACCACAGCCACTGCGGGGGCATTGCGCGGAGGGGGCGAGACTTCGGGCGTGCAGGAAGGATCTGACTGGGAGGGCCCTTCTCACCACCAGCCAAGCTACATCTTGGTGCTTGTTTGAAAGGTCTGGTGATGAGGCATTCCGCCAAATGACTTTGGCGGTCTGCTCGGGGAACCATCTGACAGGATCCACCATCTCCTTTTCCCGTAGGACCTTGAGGACATTCCGTGCAGACCACTGCCTGATGGATCAGTGGTCAAAGGTGTTTTCCCGCAGAAACTGTTCCACGAAGGATAGGTGGTATGGCACGGTCCAACTGCATGGAGCGTTCCGCGGCAATGTGACCAGGCCCATCCTTCGCAACACCGGGGACAGATAGAACCTCAGCACGTAGTGACACTTGGAGTTTGCGTACTGGAGGTCGACACACAGCTTGATGCAGCCGCACACAAAGGTGGTCATCAGGATGAGGGCCACGTTGGGTACATTTTTCCTGCCTTTATCCAGAGGTTTGAACATCATGTCCCTCCGGACCCGGTCAATTTTAGATCCCCAGATGAAGCGGATCCGAACAGAAGATGGCGACGTCATCCATGTACAGGGAGGTTTTAACCTGAGTGCCTGCTCTGCCTGGGATTGTCACCCCTCTTATGCTCGCATCCTTCCTAATAGACTCAGCAAAGGGTTCAATACTGCAAACCTCTCACCATTGAAGAAATACTCTGTCTTTCTGTTTTTTCAGCCAAAGTGGATAACTTCACACTTATTCACATTATAGTCCATCTGCCATGTTCTTGTCCATTCACTTAGCCTGTCCAAGTCCTCATGAAGCCTCCTTGCATCTTCCTCACAACTTACATTCCCACCTAATTTTGTGTCATCAGCAAATTTGGAAATATTACAATTGGTTCCCATATCCAAACCATTTACATAGATTGTGAACAGCTGTGGCCCGAGCACTGATCCTTGTTGTACCCCAGTAGTAACAGCCTGCAATCCTGAGAATGATCCATTTATTCCTACTGTCTGCTTTCTGTCTGTTAACCAATTCTCAATCCATACTAGTATATTACTCCCAATCTCATGCGCTCTAATGTTGTTTACTAATCTATGTGGGACTTTATCAAAAGCCTCCTGAAAATCCAAAAACACCACATCCAGTGGTTGTCCTTTGTGCTACAAGTAACTTCCTTAAACAACTCCAGCAGGTTTGTCAAACATGATTTCCCTTTTGTGATGACTCTGCCCACTTTTGCCGAGTCCTTGATCACGTGGAAGGCCCACCGCTGTCCGCTTAAGTGCCTGATTGGCACTAGATTCGACAGGCCTTCCAGAGAAGCGGCATCGCTTTTTCTGGACATCGAGACCCTCATCACCAGCATAAAATCCCAGCCAAGCACTTATGCTGCTGCTGTCTCGGGATGACAGTACACGCAGACTCCCCAGGCCTACATATGTGGCCCAAAGGATCAAACTGCGCAGGCAGCTGCACAAGAACTGCAGCCTACAACAGGTCAATCTCAGGATGTAGCTGCCATGAGACAAGGGCCATCTCTGTCTCAACACACAGCGAGCCACCTCACATCATCTGGCACTGAGGTGGCACCTAGATGAAGCACTAGATTAGGTTTAAGAGTTCATCCAGCATACACCTAGACCAAGGGGAATCACAGTGGTAGCAAGAAGTCAGCATACATGCATGTACACACACAATGTCTTGTAAACAGAATTGTAGTAGCATTAAGACATTGCTCTTGGGAAGATATAGCAGACTAGTGGTTATGATGCTTTGATGGAGATTAAAGTCAAGTGGGTGTAAAATGTGCAGCTGATTGAAACATGCCAGTTTCCTGTCTGGTGAGTTAAGGGGATGTTAGGAAGGGGTAGTGGAAAGTCAAAGTGGTAAGAGATGTGATAGGAGAGTTGGAGGTGGGGGTAATGTAAGTAATAAGTGAAGTGATAAGTAAGAGATCCCTGTGGTCACAAAATGTAGTCTTAAGCCTTTGGTAGATCCTTTGCCTCCCATGCCATTCACCATCCGCCACTCTCAAGGAAAGAAGTGGGAAGAGGACAAAAAGAGAAACAAAGCAGGAGTTATGGGGAGTAAAGTTAAAGTGAAAATGAAGAGAGAAACAGAAGCAGGAGAACAGAGAAAGGAACCAACAGATGGAATTTAATTCCACTCTTCGGAGAAGGCTGGGAGGCAGGGGGGTCCGTAGAATCAGAAGGGAAGGCAGAGGAGGGGTGCAGCGGAGTGCCCGTCACCTTCCCAACTCCCTCTGATTCAGTCGGGGCAGAGAAGGTCAAGGATGTCCTTCCTGCCTGGAGGCCAAATATGGCCCTTAAATCACCAATTAATCCTGCCTTTGCTGGTTGTCTGCTACTGGTGGGGAAGCCCTCCACCAAATGGGGAGAGCGCAGAATAAAAGCTGGCGGCGTCCCTGCGGGTTCGGGGTGGGGGATGGTACTTCTAATGGGTCACCCTATGGCCTATGGAGGGCCTCCCCTAGTGGAAAGGGCTGTCCCCTTGTAAAGACCCCTGCTTCTCTCAGCAGCGACCCCCCCCCCCACCCCCGGCCTCGACCCTTGCCGGGACCTGCCTGACTGGCCCTGGCAAGCCCCACAAACTTACCTTCATTCTGGGGCCTCCTCCATGTGGTCCCTCCCAGGGTGGCGCTGCTGGGAATGAAGAGCTGCCGGCCCTCCGATTGGCTGGCAGCTCTTGGAGGCTGGATAGCAGGCAGTTAATGGCTGAATGGCCATACAATTGCATCAGGGCTTTGAAACATGGCCATGGCAGGGTTGTCCCTGGCTTTCCGGCCGGTGAATGGGGACTCTGCTACGGCCATTAAATTCAGCCCAACATGCCAGAAAGAGACCATCCTCTCTGACTTAATTTTCCAAACAGACTTACAGTAATAATATCATGGCCATCAGTTTTCAGTGTGAAAAATAATGTAGTGAGTACCTCTATCATTTTCCATCATCTTGTAGGACAAGAATCTCAGCTTCTTGATTAGAATGCAGGCTTGTAATTATCTTCAGGTTTTATTTATTTTATTTTTATTTAGAGATACAGCACTGAAACAGGCCCTTCGGCCCACCGAGTCTGTGCCAACCAACAACCACCCATTTGTACTAACCCTGCAGTAATCCCATATTCCCTACTACCTACCTACACTAGGGACAATTTACAATGGCCAATTTACCTATCACCTGCAAGTCTTTGGCTGTGGGGGGAAACCAGAGCAACCGATGAAAACCCACGCGGTCACAGGGAGAACTTGCAAACTCCGCACAGGCAGTTCCCAGAATCGAACCCGGGTCCCTGGAGCTGTGAAGCTGTGGTGCTAACCACTGCGCCACTGTGCCGCCCAGTATCCATTATTCTACATATACACTATCTGAATCCCTATATTAGCTTGCATGTTCATAATCACTCCTAGGTATTCGTATGAAAAACCATGTGAATCCCTTGATTAAGTTGCAGCCTTGTAATTACTCCCAAGTATCCAGTTATATATACATGCCACCTAAGCCTCTTGATTAGATTTATACCTGATGGCACACTATCCTTTTATCTCTGGGATCTATTCTTCAAAGTAGCCCAGATTGATAGCATAGATGTCTGTATGGGTTCATCACAAATTGAATTTTGAGCTGCCTCAATCCAGTTTTTAAGCTGCTGTAGGTTCAGAGCATCAAACTGGCATTCTCAATCATACAGTTGTCATGTCAAATTTTTGGTTCTGAAGTTAGGTTTGTACTGGACATAAATTCAATATCAAAATTCTAGAAAGGAGTCAAATATTTGTACCTCCAACACAGTGAAACCAACTAAAATGAAAGTTAAAAGCAAGAACTTGCATTTATATTGCACCTTTCATGACTTCAGGACATTCCAAAGCATTTCACAGCCAATGAAATGTAGAAAACACGGCAGCCAATTTTCACACAGCAAGCTTCCACAAGCAGCAGTGAAATAAATGACCAGAGATAAGCTGCTTTGGATGTCAGCAGAGGTTGGTTCAGACACTGGGGAGAACTTCCCTGTTTGTCTTCAGATAGTACTGTGGGATCTTTTATGTCCACATGAGAGGGCAGGCAGGGTGTCAGTTTAATGTCTCTGAAAGACAGCACCTCTGACGGTGCAGCAGTCCCGCAGTACTTTACTGAAGTGTCAGCCTAGATTACATGTTCAAGTCTCTCGACTGAAACTTGAACTCACACCTTCTGACTCAGAGGTGAGAATGCTACCACTGAGCCATAGCTAACAGTATAAGTGCTGGAACTGGCACAGCACCCCAGAAACCAATGGACAAAAACGGCCAACCTACATACTAGCATGAGACTAAACCATCCCTATCCCCTCCCCTAGTACGAATAGACACAAGTCAATAAGTATGTCAAAGTGTGTGCAGCAGTGTGAAGTGGCTGGAGTTTATCGGCGTCTAATAGCATCCTGCTGTCACTCCCGCAAAACGCCCAGGAAAATAGTGGAGACCTGGTTGTGCCATTTCCAGGAGTTCCGAGCACTTCATAATAACATACGAACAGGAATAGGCCTTTCAGCCCCTGAGCTATTTCTGCCATTTAATTAAATTGTGGCTGAACTATACCTCATCTCCATTTGCCTCAATACACTTACCCAAAAAAAAAATTGTCAATCTCAGTCTTGAAAATTTCCAGCACCTACAACGTTTTGGGCAGAGTTCCAGATTTCCACTAACCTTTGTTTGAAAAAATGCTTTCTGATTTTGCTCCTAAATGGCCTACTTCTAATTTTAAGATTATGCCCCCTTGATCTGGATTCCCCCACACGAGGAAATAGTTATCTCTATGTTCTCTATCCAGCATGAATTTCAAACATTTTTGAGCCTCGCTGTGTGCACGTGCATGTGTATGTGTCTGTGTAGTGGAGAGATTTCACCAGCGGTTCCTCCGCAAGATCCTGCAAATTCAGTGGCAGGACAGGTGCTCCAACATCAGTGTCCTCTCTCAGGCCAACATCCCCAGTATCGAGACACTGGTCCTGGCTAGTCAGTTACATTGGGCAGGTCACATCGTCCGCATGCCTGGCACAAGACTTCCAAAACAAGCTTTCTACTCCGAGCTCCGTCACGGCAACAGGCTACCAGGAGGGCAGAGGAAACACTACAAGGATGTCCTTAAAGCCTCCCTGAAATTTGTGACATCCCTACTGATTTGTGGGAATCTCTTGCCCGAGACCACCCAAAAGCATCTGCGAAGGGCCAGCCAGTTCGAACAACGTCGACATGTCCAGGCAGCGACTGAGTGCAAACAGTGAAAGGAGTGTTCGGAGATTTGAGCATCCCATCCACTTGCCTCACCAAACACCACCTGCCCCACCTGTGGCAGAGTTTGCGGATCCAGAATTGGACTATTCAGTCACCTAAAGACCCACAAACCTGGTGTGGAAGAAAGTCATCCTCATTCCCGAGGAACTGTCTAAGAAGAAGACGAAGAAGTGTAGTGGGGTTGCCTAGGCATCCCATCATCCCAGCCTTTATCTCCATCAGTTACCTGTGTAAAGGGACCAATTTGTCAAAATATTTAAAAATTCTAATTTTGCTGGAACCCAGGCAGACAATAGCTAAGAGCGGAGCCAGGAGTTTCTCCCAGCTCTCAGCCAGATGTTTCTGCCCCTCAGCCTCAGTTGGGACCCAGCTCCACAAAAGTACATGTGAGCTCCACTGATGGGGTATAAGCAAGACAAGTGGCCTGGATTGCTGAAGAGTAGCATCTAACAAAATGGGACCTTGTTCAAGGTCGGCAATCCTTGGGATCGAGGGAGGCCCAGGCAAATGTCGCCCCCTCCCCCACCATGACCACTAGAATGTCTGGGCAGGCAGGCACTGGAGATGTTCACAAAGTGATGACCAACTTGTACCCAAATGTTTTGTGTAAGTGAGTTGCCCTCCCACTAATCCTACAAATTCTGGTGGAGTTAGAACTGGAGGCGCCATTGGGTACAACCCAGACGTAACTGAATATTTCACCAAAACCTCAGAATACCATATGGTAAGTGCAGTGCACGTTGCATCAAATATGTCTATATAAGTTCTGTGCATAAGTAATGACAGAGTAAGCACTGGAAGAACTTTTGACACAGGTGAGACCACGTTTATTTAATACTCATCACTATGCGGGCACCTGTATAATGGTAAGGACATCAATGGCACGATAAAAATGGTTTTCATGAGAAATGGAGATGTCATACTGACCACTAAACCACTTTCTTGAGATAAAAGACAGATTTTTGTATTTTTTATTATATTTAACCCCTTTTGGTTAGCTGACACTGAGTACAAAATAATGCGGGGAGGGGGACACAAGAACACAAGAATTAGGAGCAGGAGTAAGCCAGTTGGCCATTTTGAGCCTGCTCCGCCATTCAATAAGATCATGGCTGATCTGATTGTGGTGTCAACTCTACTTTCTTGCCAGCCCCCCATAAGCCTTGACTCCCTTGTCGATCAAAAATCTTTCGAACTCAGGCTTGAATATATTCAATGACTCAGCCTCCATTGGTCTGTGGGGAAGAGCATTCCATAGACTAACGACTCTCTGAGAGAAATAATTTTTCCACATTTCAGTCTTAAATGGGAGACCCCTAATTTTTAAACTGTGTCCCCTAGTTCCATACTCCCCCACAGGGGAAATATCCTCTCAGCATCCGCCCTGTCAAGCCCCCTCAGGATCTTGTATGTTTCAATAAGATCACCTTTCATTCTTCTAAACTCCAATGGGTGTAGGCCTAATCTGCTCAACCTTTCCTCGTAAAATAACCCCTTCATCCCAGGAGTCAGTTGAGTAAACCTTCTCTGAACTGTTTCTAATGCAGTTATATCCTTTCCTAAGTAAAGAGCCCAAAACTGTACTCCAGATGCGGTCTAACTAAGGCCCTGTACAGCCGTAGCAACACTTCCCTACTTTTATACTTGACTCCCCTTGCAATAAACGCCAACATTCTATCTGTCTTCCTAATCACTTGCTGTACCTGCATACTAACCTTTTGTGATTCATGTACCAGGACAACCAGATCCCTCTGCACGGTAGAGTTCTGCTATTTCTCTCCATTTAAATAATATACTGTTTTTTTATTCTTCCTGCCAAGATTGACAAGTTCTCATTTTCCCACATTACACTCCATCTGTCAAATTTTTGCCCACTCACTTAACCTTTCTAAAACCCTTTTTAGACGTTTTGAGGGAAATTTTATGCTGGTGGTGGGGATCTCAACATTGGGGGAAACTGATGCCTAGACCCCCCGTGTTGTCTCTTTTCCGGAAGGCCCGCTGAAGTTAGTGCCAAGCAGGCACTTAAGTGGACAGCAGTGGGCCTTCCATTGGATTTAGGACCGTGTTGCCAGAAGTCCCACCATTGGAGAGCTGCCAGCCAATCAGAGGTGGTGGCTGCTGCCGGAGATGACCGTCCTGGAGGCTGACAATCATCATTGGACCCAAGTCTCAGGTAGGTCAGGGCGGGAGGGGTCTTGCAGGGTGGGGCTTGCAGTGGGGGTGGGGAGTCAGCAGCAAGGGCAGGGGGGTGGCCCTCAGAGGGGCCCCCCACCTTCCTAAGTGCCTGTGAACAAGGGCCTCCCCACCTCCGGAGTTGGAAAGCAGCCTGCATGGTTTTCCGTGCCGTGCTTCCTGTGCCGCGACAGAGCCACCCATTGCATGGGTAATTGTAGCTGCGGCGGGAAGAGGCCCTTAATTGGGGGTTAATTACCCAGTTAAAGGTCTCAATTTGCGGCGGGGTGGGAAGGCCGTTTACAGGCCTTCCCGCCCTGGACTAAATTTCAGCGTAGGCGGGATGGTGGTGGGAACCCCCTCTCCCACCCCACCACCATCCGACCCATTGTTATGCTCTCCCTGCCTCCAATCCCGCCGTGGGGGAGAGCATAAAATGTCCCCCTTTTTGTTCTCTTGACAGCTTACTTTCCTACCTATCTTGGTGTCATCAGCAAATTTAGCTACCATACATTCAGTTCCTTCATCCAAGTCATTGATATAGATTGTAAATAGTTGAGATCCCGCACTGATCCCTGTGGCACTCCACTAGTAACAGCTTGCCAACCTGAAAATGACCCACTTATCCCTACTCTCTGCATTCTGTTAGCTAACCAATCCTCCATCCATGCTAATATGTTACCCCCTACACCCTGAGCTCTTATTTTGTGCAGTAAGCTTTGATGTGGCACTTTATCAAACGCCTTTTGGAAATCCAAGTACACCACATCTACGGGTTCCCCTTTATCCACCTTGCTTGTTACTTCCTCAAAGAACTCTAATAAATTAGTCAAACACAATTTCCCTTTCACAAAACCATGTTGACCCTGCCTGATTGAATTATGATTTTCTAAATGACCTGCTATTCCTTCCTTAATAATAAATTCTAATGTTTTCGCTATGACAGATGTTGGGCTAATAGGCCTATAGTTTCCTGCATTCTGTTTCTCTCCTTTCCTGAATAGATGTGTTATATTTGTGATTTTACAATCCACTGGGACCTTTCCAGAATCGAGGAAACTTTGGAAGATCAAAACCAATGCACCTACTTTCTCTGCAGCCACTTCTTTTAAGACCCGAGGATGCAGGCCACCAGGTCCAGGGGACTTGTCAGCCTTTAGTTCTAATAGTTTTCCCAGTACCTTTTACTTAGTGATTGTGATTGTTTGACATTCCTCCCTCCCTTTTATCTCTTGATTTTCAAGTATTCTTGGGTGCAGAGGGTAGGTGCTGCTCGATTCCCTGACACAGAGGTCTCTTGCAAAAACTCAGCCAAAAGTTTAGAGTTGGAAAAAAAGATTATTGGCCTTTTAACATTGGCCAGGTATCTATTATACCTCATGTAAATCACTAAATTCTCTTGATTAGATTACTACCTTGAGATTTCTCCCAGATACACATGCTAAATATAAACCATTTGCTCCTTCAAATATATAATCATTCCCAAATATCCTTTGTTTCTGTACTTTACCAAAATTGTATTTTATATTTCCGTGAGGCTTTTATTGTCAGGCTTAGAAATTAGGACTGTGAGATACTTATAACCTTGAATGTTAGAAAGTCTGCAGGTTACAGTATAATTAACAGTTACATTGAGATTCATTTGATGTATCCAGGATTGAGCAGGCAGGGAGGCTTTACAAGTCTGTGCTTTCTTCCTCACTCTATTTTATGCTTCATGAATTTGCCAACAGCACCTGTTTCACATGAAGGAGAATGGAGCTGTGCATTCCAATGTGAAAACTATTGGCTCCATCCACAAGATTACTTTTTGTTCCCCCTTTCCACTCTTTCCCTCTCTTTTCCTGAAGACGGAATGTCATACTTGGATAAAGTTCCACTGGGCACTAGTGCTCTTTGGCACCTCACCCAAATGGCCGTCATCATGTGTTATTCCAGAGAATGAGTGTTAGCAGTTTACTCATCTATGACTGAGGAATGCATCACAGCCATTCTGAGGGAGACGAAAACTAGGGGCCATAAATATAAGAGAGTGACTAATAAATCCATTCGAGCATTCAGGAGAAACTTCTTTACCCAGAGAATGGTGAGAATGTGGAAGTTACTGCTATTGGGAGTTGTTGAGGCGAATAGCATAAATACATTTAAGGGGAGTCGAGATAAACACATGAGGGAGAAGGGAATGGAAAGTTATGCTGGTAGGATTAGATGAAGAGGAGTGGGAGGAAGCTTGTGTGGACTAGTTGGGCTGAATGGCTTGTTCCTATACTGTGCAATGTAATGCTATGGAAGCCTGATGCATACACAAATGTGTTTTCCAGCAGGGGCCATTGGATAGCAGTTAAGAGCAGCAAACCTGGTGGAGTTTTGCTGTATGGCCCAAGAATTCTCATGCCAATTGTACAGCCCAACTGCAAGGCTGACTAAGACGAGCACAGACCAAGGATCAAACCTGGGATCTATCTTCCTATTCTGTTGGGCTGAGGTCCACATTAGGCAATGCCTTTGCCCACACATGTTTTGGGGAGCTAAAATTTTGCAACTTGAGGTACAATTGTGGTAAACCCATTCCATATTGCAGTGTTAGCTGCTGAGGTATGCTGGAAATCCTGATCTCGATTTCTCTAACTTACTGGGTTAAGCAACAGAAGGAGAGCACGTGTCATGGTTGGTGCTGCAGTAATATTATTCTGCTGTGGATAGTGTTTGGCAGTATGAATTAATCATCATTAATATTAATTATACTTATGAACAATGTTTAGTGTAGAATTGACATATAATCCACAGCATGGCAACGCACACTCGACAATCGATTAGCATGGCATGCAAATGAAAACAGTCATGAACAGATGCAACACAGCCTTCACATTAAAAATGAGTAACAAAAGACCGAGGGATAATTAGTAAAAGTCATTGTCTCAGTTAAATTAAAGGGGAGAGAGTGCTGCGATACTGTGAATCTCGAACCTACTGTTTCTGAATCATTCAGGATAGTTAGTACATGCACATGCTCACTGCAGGTGAGTGGAGCTGAAAGGTTGTACTGGTCATAAAAAGGCTGAGTGAAGAGAAATGAACAGTATGTAGTAACATAAAATAATTTGAGGGGGAAGTATACTGTGGGTAAGGGGGTGATCTTTCAAATATAGGTAATGAAGAGACATTAGCATAATTTCTCTCTGTTTATCTGGGAGGAAAGCCTCTAATCTTGTTTAAGAAAATTTAGGTGGAAATTCTCAGAAAATGCCCAGTTTACGATTTTTGTGATTCTTCCAATGACTGAAGTGACCCCTGATAGAAAGTGTACATGCGTGATATAAGCTGAGGAGAGGATTTTTTCATGTGTCCACTGATGTTCCTGGGCAATTTAACTTGCTCCACATCTAAGCAGATGAAAAACGGCATCAGGTCCTTTAGCACTTCGTTTATACTAGTGCTCCAGGTACTGTCATTTGGGTAGCATCCTAAAGTGGGTGGTCGGAATGTCTGCTTGCTTCGGGAAGGAGGGCAGCAGTACTGTACAAATTGGGGAACTATCATGTAAATAGGACCCCAATTGCAATTTTGAGGTTCAAATGGCTGAAGCATATGCTGCAGACGCTTCACCTGTTTGTACCAGGCAGTGAGCAGCTTAACCAGTGGACCCTTAGAAGGAGTGCTGAAAGTCACTCAGTAAACAGCCCAGGAACTGTTTAATTTTTATAAAAGAAAAATACTGCGGGTGCTGGAAATCTGAAATAAAAAGAAGAAATAGAACAAAGAACAAAGAAAATTACAGCACAGGAACAGGCCCTTCGGCCCTCCAAGCCTGCGCCGATCCAGATCCTCCATCTAAACATGTCGCCTATTTTCTAAGGGTCTGTATCTCTTTTCTTCCTGCCCATTCATGTATCTGTCTAGATACATCTTAAAAGACGCCATCGTGCCCGCATCTACCACCTCCGCTGGCAACGCGTTCCAGGCACCCACCACCCTCTGCGTAAAGAACTTTCCACGCATATCCCCCCTAAACTTTTCCCCTCTCACTTTGAACTCGTGACCCCTAGTAATTGAATCCCCCACTCTGGGAAAAAGCTTCTTGCTATCCACCCTGTCTATACCTCTCATGACTTTGTACACCTCAATCAGGTCCCCCCTCAACCTCCGTCTTTCTAATGAAAATAATCCTAATCTACTCAACCTCTCTTCATAGCTAGCGCCCTCCATACCAGGCAACATCCTGGTGAACCTCCTCTGCACCCTCTCCAAAGCATCCACATCCTTTTGGTAATGTGGCGACCAGAACTGCACGCAGTATTCCACATGTGGCCGAACCAAAGTCCTATACAACTGTAACATGACCTGCCAACTCTTGTACTCAATACCCCGTCCGATGAAGGAAAGCATGCTGTATGCCTTCTTGACCACTCTATTTACCTGCGTTGCCACCTTCAGGGAACAGTGGACCTGAACACCCAAATCTCTCTGGACATCAATTTTCCCCAGGACTTTTCCTTTTACTGTATAGTTCACTCTTGAATTGGATCTTCCAAAATGCATCACCTCGCATTTGCCCTGATTGAACTCCATCTGCCATTTCTCTGCCCAACTCTCCAGTCTATCTATATTCTGCTGTATTCTCTGACAGTCCCCTTCACTATCTGCTACTCCACCAATCTTAGTGTCGTCTGCAAACTTGCTAATCAGTCCACCTATACTTTCCTCCAAATCATTAATGTATATCACAAACAACAGTGGTCCCAGCACGGATCCCTGTGGAACACCACTGGTCACACGTCTCCATTTTGAGAAACTCCCTTCTACTGCTACTCTCTGTCTCCTGTTGCCCAGCCAGTTCTTTATCCATCTAGCTAGTACACCTTGGATCCCATGCGCCTTCACTTTCTCCATCAGCCCGCCATGGGGAACCTTATCAAACGCCTTACTGAAGTCCATGTATATGACATCGACAGCCCTTCCCTCATCAATCAACTTTGTCACTTCCTCAAAGAATTCTATTAAGTTGGTAAGACATGACCTTCCCTGCACAAAACCATGTTGCCTATCACTGATAAGCCCATTTTCTTCCAAATGGGAATAGATCCTATCCCTCAGTATCTTCTCCAGCAGCTTCCCTACCACTGACGTCAGGCTCACCGGTCTATAATTACCTGGATTATCCCTGCTACCCTTCTTAAACAAGGGGACAACATTAGCAATTCTCCAGTCCTCCGGGACCTCACCCGTGTTTAAGGATGCTGCAAAGATATCTGTTAAGGCCCCAGCTATTTCCTCTCTCGCTTCCCTCAGTAACCTGGGATAGATCCACCTTAATGCCCTTTAGAATACCCAACACTTCCTCCCTCCTTATGCCGAATTGACCTAGAGTAATCAAACATCTGTTCCTAACCTCAACATCCGTCATGTCCCTCTCCTCGGTGAATACCGATGCAAAGTACTCGTTTAGAATCTCACCCATTTTCTCTGACTCCAAGCATAACATTCCTCCTTTGTCCTTTAGTGGGCCAATCCTTTCTCTAGTTACCCTCTTTCTCCTTATATATGAATAAAAGGCTTTGGGATTTTCTTTAACCCTGTTTGCTATAGATATTTCATGATCCCTTTTAGCCCTCTTAATTCCTCGTTTCAGATTGGTCCTACATTCCCGATATTCTTTCAAAGCTTCGTCTTTCATCAGCCGCCTAGACCTTATGTATGCTTCCTTTTTCCTCTTAGCTAGTCTCACAATTTCACCTGTCATCCATGGTTCCCTAATCTTGCCATTTCTATCCCTCATTTTCACAGGAACATGTCTCTCCTGCACGCTAATCAACCTCTCTTTAAAAGCCTCCCACATATCACATGTGGATTTACCGTCAAACAGCTGCTCCCAATCTACATTCCCCAGCTCCTGCCGAATTTTGGTATAGTTGGCCTTCCCCCAGTTTAGCACTCTTCCTTTAGGACCACTCTCGTCTTTGTCCATGAGTATTTTAAAGCTTACGGAATTGTGATCACTATTCCCAAAGTAGTCCCCTACTGAAACTTCAAACACCTGGCCGGGCTCATTCCCCAACACCAGGTCCAGTATGGCCCCTTCCCGAGTTGGACTATTTACATACTGCTCGAGAAAACCCTCCTGGATGCTCCTTACAAATTCTGCTCCATCTAGACCTCTAACACTAAGTGAATCCCAGTCAATGTTGGGAAAATTAAAATCTCCTATCACCACCACCCTGTTGCTCCTACATCTTTCCATAATCTATTTACATATTTGTACCTCTATCTCACGCTCGCTGTTGGGAGGCCTGTAGTACAGCCCCAACATTGTTACCGCACCCTTCCTATTTCTGAGTTCTGTCCATATTGCCTCACTGCTCGAGTCCTCCATAGTGCCCTTCTTCAGCACAGCTGTGATATCCTCTTTGACCAGTAATGCAACTCCTTCACCCCTTTTACCTCCCTCTCTATCCCGCCTGAAGCATCGATATCCTGGGATAGTTAGTTGCCAATCATGCCCTTCCCTCAACCAAGTCTCAGTAATAGCAATAACATCATACTCCCAGGTACTAATCCAAGCCCTAAGTTCATCTGCCTTACCTACTACACTTCTTGCATTAAAACAAATGCACCTCAGACCACCAGTCCCTTTGCGTTCATCATCTGCTCCCTGCCTGCTCTTCCCCTTAGTCACACTGACTTCATTATCTAGTTCCTTACAGGCTTTTGTTACGACCTTCTTACTGTCAACTGACCTCCTCAATTGGTTCCCATCCCCCTGCCACATTAGTTTAAACCCTCCCCAACAGCGTTAGCAAAAGCACCCCCAAGGACATTGGTTCCAGTCCGGCCCAGGTGTAGACTGTCCAATTTGTAATAGTCCCACCTCCCCCAGAACCGGTCCCAATGTCCCAAAAATCTGAACCCCTCCTTCCTGCACCATCTCTCAAGCCACGCATTCATCCTGACTATTCTTTCATTTTTACTCTGACTATCACGTGACACTGGTAGCAATCCTGAGATTACTACCTCTGAGGTCCTACTTTTTAACTTGGCTCCTAACTCCCTAAACTCTGCTTGTAGGACCTCATCCCGTTTTTTACCTATATCATTGGTGCCTATGTGCACAACGACAACTGGCTGTTCACCCTCCCCCTTTAGAATGTTCTGCAGCCGATCTGAGACATCCCTGACCCGTGCACCTGGGAGGCAACATACCATTCGGGAGCCTCGTTTTCGACCACAGAACCGCCTATCTACTCCCCTTACAATCGAATCCCCTATGACTATAGCCCTTCCACTCTTTTTCCCGCCCTTCTGAACAGCAGAGCCAGCCACGGTGCCATGAACCTGGCTACTGCTGCCTTCCCCTGGTGAGCCATCTCCCTCAACAGTATCCAAAATGGTATACTTGTTTTGGAGGGAGATGACCGCAGGGGACTCCTGCGCTGCCTTCCTGCTCTTTCTCTGCCTTTTGGTCACCCATTCCCTTTCTCCCTCAGCAATCCTAATCTTCGGTGTGACCAATTCACTAAACGTGCTATCCACGACCTCCTCAGCATCGCGCATGCTCCAAAGTGAGTCCATCCGCAGCTCGAGAGCCGTCATGCGGTCTAACAAGAGCTGCAGTTGGACACACTTCCTGCACGTGAAGTAGTCAGGGACATCAGCCATGTCCCTGAGCTCCCACATTGAGCAAGAGGAGCATGACACGGGTCTGAGATCTCCTGCCATTTTTAATCTTAAGCTTAACTTAGTTAAATGAAAAAGTAACGAAAAGTTTTTACCAATCACGATAAAACCAGAGAAATTGAAAAAGCCTTACCTTATATACACCCCACCGAGTCCTTTTTTTTGGTTAGAGGAGGAGGGCGGGTGGGAGACACTACAAGTGTGGTGTCTCGGGTTCAGAAACCGCCCAAATATATAGTGTTTTACTTACCCAGCAGCCCTCTGGCCTCCGCCGAAAACAAAAGGAAATTAAGTTTACTTTCAAACTGACCTTCCCAGCTGCTCACTCGCCCGCACTCTCTGCTCCCGAAAAAGCTGCTGCAATGAAAGGAAAGTTATTTTAAACTGCCCAAATATATAGTGTTTTACTTACTCAGCCGCCCCCTGGCCTCCGCCGAAAACAAAAGGAAATTAAGTTTACTTTCAAACTGACCTTCCCAGCTGCTCACTCGCCCGCACTCTCTGCTCCCGAAAAAGCTGCTGCAATGAAAGGAAAGTTATTTTAAACCGCCCAAATATATCGTGTTTTACTTACCCAGCAGCCCCCTGGCCTCCGCCGAAAACAAAAGGAAATTAAGTTTACTTTCAAACTGACCTTCCCAGCTGCTCACTCGCCCGCACTCTCTGCTCCCGAAAAAGCTGCTGCAATGAAAGGAAAGTTATTTTAAACCGCCCAAATATATCATGTTTTACTTACCCAGCAGCCCCCTGGCCTGCGCCGAAAACAAAAGGAAATTAAGTTTACTTTCAAACTGACCTTCCCAGCTGCTCACTCGCCCGCACTCTCTGCTCCCGAAAAAGCTGCTGCAATGAAAGGAAAGTTATTTTAAACTGCCCAAATATATAGTGTTTTACTTACCCAGCCGCCCCCTGGCCTCCGCCGAAAACAAAAGGAAATTAAGTTTACTTTCAAACTGACCTTCCCAGCTGCTCGCTCGCCCGCACTCTCTGCTCCCGAAAAAGCTGCTGCAATGAAAGGAAAGTTATTTTAAACCGCCCAAATATATAGTGTTTTACTTACCCAGCAGCCCCCTGGCCTCCGCCGAAAACAAAAGGAAATTAAGTTTACTTTCAAACTGACCTTCCCAGCTGCTCACTCGCCCGCACTCTCTGCTCCCGAAAAAGCTGCTGCAATGAAAGGAAAGTTATTTTAAACCGCCCAAATATATAGTGTTTTACTTACCCAGCAGCCCCCTGGCCTCCGCCGAAAACAAAAGGAAATTAAGTTTACTTTCAAACTGACCTTCCCAGCTGCTCACTCGCCCGCACTCTCTGCTCCCGAAAAAGCTGCTGCAATGAAAGGAAAGTTATTTTAAACCGTCCAAATATATCATGTTTTACTTACCCAGCAGCCCCCTGGCCTCCGCCGAAAACAAAAGGAAATTAAGTTTACTTTCAAACTGACCTTCCCAGCTGCTCACTCGCCCGCACTCTCTGCTCCCGAAAAAGCTGCTGCAATGAACGGAAAGTTATTTTAAACCGCCCAAATATATAGTGTTTTACTTACCCAGCAGCCCCCTGGCCTCCGCCGAAAACAAAAGGAAATTAAGTTTACTTTCAAACTGACCTTCCCAGCTGCTCACTCGCCCGCACTCTCTGCTCCCGAAAAAGCTGCTGCAATAAAAGGAAAGTTATTTTAAACCACCCAAATATATAGTGTTTTACTTACCCAGCAGCCCCCTGGCCTCCGCCGAAAACAAAAGGAAATTAACTT
Organism: Heterodontus francisci; assembly: GCF_036365525.1. NCBI lineage: Eukaryota > Metazoa > Chordata > Chondrichthyes > Heterodontiformes > Heterodontidae > Heterodontus > Heterodontus francisci. The sequence goes on along the minus strand of NC_090383.1, from coordinate 99,720,040 downwards.
TACTTTCAAACTGACCTTCCCAGCTGCTCACTCGCCCGCACTCTCTGCTCCCGAAAAAGTTGCTGCAATGAAAGGAAAGTTATTTTAAACCGCCCAAATATATCATGTTTTACTTACCCAGCAGCCCCCTGGCCTCCGCCGAAAACAAAAGGAAATTAAGTTTACTTTCAAACTGACCTTCCCAGCTGCTCACTCGCCCGCACTCTCTACTCCCGAAAAAGCTGCTGCAATGAAAGGAAAGTTATTTTTAACCGCCCAAATATATAGTGTTTTACTTACCCAGCAGCCCCATGGCCTCCGCCGAAAACAAAAGGAAATTAAGTTTACTTTCAAACTGACCTTCCCAGCTGCTCACTCGCCCGCACTCTCTGCTCCCGAAAAAGCTGCTGCAATGAAAGGAAAGTTATTTTAAACCGCCCAAATATATCGTGTTTTACTTACCCAGCAGCCCCCTGGCCTCCACCGAAAACAAAAGGAAATTAAGTTTACTTTCAAACTGACCTTCCCAGCTGCTCACTCGCCCGCACTCTCTGCTCCCGAAAAAGCTGCTGCAATGAAAGGAAAGTTATTTTAAACCGCCCAAATATATCATGTTTTACTTACCCAGCAGCCCCCTGGCCTCCGCCGAAAACGAAAGGAAATTAAGTTTACTTTCAAACTGACCTTCCCAGCTGCTCACTCGCCCGCACTCTCTGCTCCCGAAAAAGCTGCTGCAATGAAAGGAAAGTTATTTTAAACCGCCCAAATATATAGTGTTTTACTTACCCAGCAGCCCCCTGGCCTCCGCCGAAAACAAAAGGAAATTAACTTTACTTTCAAACTGACCTTCCCAGCTGCTCACTCGCCCGCACTCTCTGCTCCCGAAAAAGCTGCTGCAATGAAAGGAAAGTTATTTTAAACCGCCCAAATATATCATGTTTTACTTACCCAGCAGCCCCCTGGCCTCCGCCGAAAACAAAAGGAAATTAAGTTTACTTTCAAACTGACCTTCCCAGCTGCTCACTCGCCCGCACTCTCTGCTCCCGAAAAAGCTGCTGCAATGAAAGGAAAGTTATTTTTAACCGCCCAAATATATAGTGTTTTACTTACCCAGCAGCCCCATGGCCTCCGCCGAAAACAAAAGGAAATTAAGTTTACTTTCAAACTGACCTTCCCAGCTGCTCACTCGCCCGCACTCTCTGCTCCCGAAAAAGCTGCTGCAATGAAAGGAAAGTTATTTTAAACCGCCCAAATATATCGTGTTTTACTTACCCAGCAGCCCCCTGGCCTCCACCGAAAACAAAAGGAAATTAAGTTTACTTTCAAACTGACCTTCCCAGCTGCTCACTCGCCCGCACTCTCTGCTCCCGAAAAAGCTGCTGCAATGAAAGGAAAGTTATTTTAAACCGCCCAAATATATCATGTTTTACTTACCCAGCAGCCCCCTGGCCTCCGCCGAAAACAAAAGGAAATTAAGTTTACTTTCAAACTGACCTTCCCAGCTGCTCACTCGCCCGCACTCTCTGCTCCCGAAAAAGCTGCTGCAATGAAAGGAAAGTTATTTTAAACCGCCCAAATATATCGTGTTTTACTTACCCAGCAGCCCCCTGGCCTCCGCCGAAAACAAAAGGAAATTAAGTTTACTTTCAAACTGACCTTCCCAGCTGCTCACTCGCCCGCACTCTCTGCTCCCGAAAAAGCTGCTGCAATGAAAGGAAAGTTATTTTAAACCGCCCAAATATATCGTGTTTTACTTACCCAGCAGCCCCCTGGCCTCCGCCGAAAACAAAAGGAAATTAAGTTTACTTTCAAACTGACCTTCCCAGCTGCTCACTCGCCCGCACTCTCTGCTCCCGAAAAAGCTGCTGCAATGAAAGGAAAGTTATTTTAAACCGCCCAAATATATCGTGTTTTACTTACCCAGCAGCCCCCTGGCCTCCGCCGAAAACAAAAGGAAATTAAGTTTACTTTCAAACTGACCTTCCCAGCTGCTCACTCACCCGCACTCTCTGCTCCCGAAAAAGCTGCTGCAATGAAAGGAAAGTTATTTTTAACCGCCCAAATATATAGTGTTTTACTTACCCAGCAGCCCCCTGGCCTCCGCCGAAAACAAAAGGAAATTAAGTTTACTTTCAAACTGACCTTCCCAGCTGCTCACTCGCCCACACTCTCTGCTCCCGAAAAAGCTGCTTCCCAGCTGCTCACTTGCCCGCACTCTCTGCTCCCAAAAAAGCTGCTGCAATGAAAATGCTGGAAATACTCAGCAGGTCTGGCAGCATCTGTGGAGAGAGAAGCAGAGTTAACATTTCAGGTCAGTGACCCTTCTTCAGAACTGGCAAATTTTTGTTTTGCTGGGGCCAGGAGGAGCAAGAACACTCTTCCTGGGCCCACAATAAAGCTCCTATCCACTGCCTGAGGATCACATTCCCCCCAGCACTCCCCCCCCCCCCCCACTTCACCGCCTGCCACCACGGACCCCAGCACCAACTGTTGGCCAGTTCAGTGAGGGAGCCAGCTGATTTCCTGCCCTCTCATAACCAGCAAACTGCAGCAGGGTGACTGCTTGGGGTCCACAGCTCGTTGATGGTATAGGGCCTGTGTCCTATTCTTGGGCTCATGTTACACTCATGTGAAGTGCAGCGATTGAAAATACAGAACTTAAACTGAAGAGTTTTAAAAGATGGGCTCTTCTTTTTAAAAATGGACAATGTGCTGGGAAAAATGGCTGCTGAAGGTCAAAAATCCTGGCCTTGAATATTCAAACTGTCTTACTGTCTGGTCAGAACAACAGGATACCTTCTTTTACACCCATCCTGAACCCATCCAGAGACATTTTTAACCTTAAAAGTAGCTCTCTAGGTCGAGAGAAATAGAGAGAGAGAGAGACCCAGGTAAAACACTACAAAAGCCTGTCCAGCTGAGAGCTGGAGAAAATCCAGCAAGCAAATGGAGGTACTACACTTCAGTAAGTTCTACACTTCAACTTGTGTAGCAGCGAGCTGAAAGTGATCCCCTGTCTCCAGACTGAAATTTCAACCAACAACGAAATCTATAAATCCCAGGCCTGCAACTTGAAAGAAGAAATTGACCTCCGAGAAGATTCAACAGGTTACTGTGAACCCCAAACACCTATCTCACTTCCAATCTCTTACTTCTTTTCCTCTCTATCTATCTCTTGTGTGTGAGATTGTGAGTGAATGCGGATGTGGTTGCGACCATTTTGGGAGTCAATATGGCTCAATAAATTTTCTGCTTTAAACCTACAAGAAAACCTGTCACTGTTTATTTGACAAATAAAACACAAAGGAATTAAAACCCCAGTAACAAAAATGCTCGCTGCGATCAGTTGGAAATTGAATAGTGGGAACCACCCACACCCCTCACCATGTGGCCGTAACACTTATAGAGTCATACAGAGATACAGCACTGAAACAGGCCCTTCGGCCCACCAAGTCTGTGCCAACCAACTACCACCCACTTATACTAATCTTACATTAATCCCATATTCCCTACCACAGCCCCACCTTCCCTCAATTCTCCTACCACTACCTACAATAGGGGCAATTTACAATAGCCAATTTTCCTACCCTGTGGGAAGAAACCGGAGCACCCGGCAGAAACCCACGCGGTCACAGGGAGAACTTGCAAACTCCGCACAGGCTGTACCCAGAACCGAACCTGGGTCGCTGGAGCTGTGAGGCTGCGGTGCGAACCACTGCACCGCCCCTATCTTCACTATTCCTGGAAAAATGATAAGGCATTGGAATTCTTCAGGATTCTCCGAAGTCCAGGGTGTTATTTATCGCCTCCAAGTAGTAATCTGGGCCCATAAGCACATTCTGTAGCATTTCCACTCCATTAATGTTCAGGTGGTCAGCAACCAGGAGCACATCATGTATGTCATTGTGCTCTTCCCACATCATCATTCAGGTCATTGTGCCCTCCCCAAGCAGCAAGCACACCTCTTATACTAAGGCAATCTTCTGTGCCCAGATGAGGAGACCTGCATTAGACCTGGATAATGACACTCTGAGTCACCCAAAATGCATTTTCCAGCTATCTAGGAAGCTAAAACGTTCATCTCCTGCTACTTTATTCAACAGCAGCAGAAAGAATTTCTCTGGACTAAGCTGAACTAAAAAGGTGGGGGCAGAATTTGTGGTGTAAGTTTGGAGCCATTGTGACTTGTGCCCACTCCATGCCTACAGCTGAACCAGACTGATTTTTTTTCCCAGGTCAAAGTCATTTAGTTAGGATCCAGCAGCTCTTTCTGCTGGGTTGCCTACCTTTGGTGGTGAGGAGGGGATTGATGCAGTACCTGTCACAACCCAGCACTGGGTAAAGATGTACGGGAACAGTTTTAATAATGTAAAATTTGATTTTCCTGCTTTGCTTGATGTAACTGTGATGAGTTACACTTGGTGAGATAGCCCTTTAAAATTTCCCCCTTCTCCCCATCTGGACTCGAGGGTACACAGGGTTCCTTGCTCCCAATGTTACTAAAATTAATTTTAACCCATGAATTACAAGGGAAAAATTATTGAATCACCCAAACGCTCTTAAATTAAATAAGGTCAGTTATTAAAAGGAAAGGAGAGAAAAGAATAAAAATGAATCTCTATTTAAATGGTGATACAATGCCCTTCGTACTCTACTCTTAGCAATAAAGATGCTCTGGTAATCTATTCTCAAATATGTTCCAAGTAAACAGTTATACAATCACTGCGAAGTGGCCAGCTCCCATTTGTTGCAGCTCTCTCCTTCATCAATCGGTTGAGGTCCCTTCATGTTGACTGAAGCTCTTTCCTTTCAACCCCTTGGTGCAGTCACGAAGTTACCTTAACTACTTCTTTTATATCTTTTCCTTTCAATGGTGGACAGGATGTTACATCGCCAAGGCCTCATTGACCTATCAATGATAACCTTAGATCATGATAGTCATAAATATCTTGCGTTTTTGTTTAAAACTTAAAGTGAAAGCCTACATGACACTGTTCATCTTACTTAAACTTCCTTTCAGTAAATTCCATGAATGGGAAGACCACAGTAACAGTTGATTGGCTGGATTGCTCATGCAAACCTCGACCGTCTAGCTGGTAAACTTTCTGATGAGGATTATTTGTTGAAGAGGCCCATTGAGTTCCATGCAATCTCGTCAAAGCCTAATCATTTACTCAGACGTGTCCTTTAGCTACACAATGTCTTTATTCTCTCTTGCTAGCTTTGTCTGGTTTTCCTGCTTTGCAACAGTTCAGCAGGTTTTTAATTTTAAAACAAGATTTTTCCCTATCAGCACTGTTCCCAGCTTGCCAAAGCATGTTGGCTGAATTTTCAGCTTGAAAATTTTGTCAAAAGGGAATTCTTTTACTTATAGTGCAAGTGAAGCAAGCCCCTGGCTCAGGCCTTGCGGCAACAACAACAGCAGGTAATGGGCACCCTCCACCCTGCCGTAACCAGTCTGAAGTTTAAAATTGACCCTTCCCTGTCTCGGCTTACACATCAAGATTAGCCACTAAATTACAAGAGATATGCACACACCAGTATGAGGCATTACCTTCAGGAGAGCAGGGGAGAAAAATGGAAGAGGGAAAAAGTAACCATACTAATGGGATAAATGTCTCTCCCGTTTGTTGACTGTAAGACCTGGATCATAATCTGCTCAAATAATTTGGGATAGAGATGGAAATAGTGGCAACTGTTGCCTACTCACCTGACTTGAATTATTTTCCCCGACCCCACAGCGATGGCTACTCCCTGCCCCTTCTTCACCTCTCGCGGTATGTATATGACAAGGGGAGTCGAGTCCAAGCAAGTTGCTGCATTTCCAGGAGGGGTCACGGTAGCCCCAGTGCAGAACTGGACGGCCCACCAATGCCCCGTATGGATCGAGAGGAATGTAGAATTTGGCCATTCAGCCCCTAGTGTTCTGCCATTCTGTTAGATAATTGCTGATCTTTATCTCATTTCCATTTCTCCTTTGTTCCATACTCCTTGATACCCTTAACTAACAAAAATCTAATGATCACAGTCTTGAAAATTCCAACTGGCCCAACATCCACAGCCTTTTGAGGGAGTTAGTTACAGATTTACACTACCTGTTGGTGAAAAAGCGCTCCCTGATTACACTCATAACTGCCTTAGCTTTAAATTTAAAATTGTGCCCCTTGTTTTGTATTTGCTCACCTGAGAAAATAATTACTCTCTATCTACCCGATCACATCTCTACAATGTTAACGCCTTTGATTCGATCACCCCTTAACCTTCTAAACTTAAGGGAGTATAAACCAGGTTTGTGCAACCTGTCCTCATAATTTAACCCTTTAAGCCCTGATATCATTCTGGTGAATCTGTGCTATTCTCCTTTCAAGGACATGATGCTGTTCCATACGTTTAGTGTCCAAAACGAACACAGTACTCCAGGTGGACTATGACCAACGCTCTATATAACTGAAGCATCATTTCCTCACTTTTATTTTCCAACCCCTTGAGATAAAGGCCAACATTCCATTAGCCTTCTTGATTACTTTTTGTACCTGTGCACTAGCCTTCAGTGATCATTTTGTTACTCTACAGCTCCTACTCTCTCACCATTAAGAAAATATTCTTCTTAGTATTTCTTGGATCCAAAGTGGATAATCCATATGAAACTTCATCTGCCATAGTTTTGCTCACTCACTTTGTCTGTGGGGGAGAAATTCATTTGCATAGTACCACTTGAAGTGGCGCCGTGCACACATACATCGATTCCCCAAGGGCAGACAGCACTGTGGGCCCCGTGACATTCCTCATTGATATCATTGAAGATAGCCATACAGGCAACACAGGTAGAGTAACGTGGTACTATCTGCCCTGGGAATTGACATAGTCCGCGTAGTGTCACTTGAAGTGATGATACGTGAACAATTTCTCCCCTCTTGTCTTTTGTAACTTCTTGCTTCCATCTGCATGACATACTGTGCCCCCTAACGTACACTTGGTTATGCATCTCTATAGAAATCATAGAATGGGTACAGCACAGGAGGCCATCAGACTCGTCATGTCCGTACCAGCTCTCTGCAAGACCAACTCAGCTCGTCCTACTCCCCCACCCTTTCCCCATAGCCTGGCAAAATATTTCTCTTTAGGTGCTTATTCAATTCCCTTTTGATTGAATCTGCCGCCACCACACTCTGAGGCAGTGTATTCCAGATCCTAACCACTCACTGTAAAAAAAAAAGTTTTTCCTTTTGACATTGTTGTTTCTTTTGCCAATCACCTTAAATCGATATCCTCTGGTTCTCAACCCTTCCACCAATGGGAACAGTTTCTATCTACTCTGTCCAGATTTATCATGATTTTGAACACCTCTATGGAATCTCCTCTCAATCTTCTCTTTAAGGAGAACAATCCCAGCTTCTACAACCTATCCATGTAACTGAAGTCCCTCATCCCTGCAACCATTCTCATAAATCTTTACTGCACCCTCTCTAAAGCCTTCACATCCTTCCTAAAGTGTGGTACCCAGAATTGAACACAATACCCCAGTTGATGCCGAACCAGTGTTTTATAAAGGATCGTCATAACTTCCTTGCTTTTGTACTCTACGCCCCTACTTATAAAGCCTAGGTCCAGTATGCCTTTTTAATCACTTTCTCAACCCACCCTGCCACCTTCAACTCCCAAGTCTCTCTGTTCCTGAATCCCCTTTAGAATTGTACCCTTTATTTTATTGGCTCTCCTTGTACTTCCTCCCAAAATATATCACTTCATACTTTTCTGTATTAAATTTCATCTGCCATTTGTCCACCCATTCCACCAACCGGTCTGTGTCCTCTTGAAGTAGATCATTATCCTTTTCACAGTTCACAACGCCTCCACGTTTTGTCTCGTGAAAATTCTGAAAGTTTATGTCATTAATATATATGAAGAAAAGCAGTGGTCCTACTACCAACCCCTAGAAGCCTCAGTGTATACTTTCCTCCAGTCTGAAAAACAATCTTTCACCACTGCTCTCTGTTTCCTGTCACTCACCAAACTTTGTATTCATGCTGCGACTGTCCCTTTTATTCCATGGACTTCAACTTTGCTGGCAAGCCAATTATGTGGCACTTTATCAAACACCTTTCTGAAGTCCATACACATCGCATCAACCTCATTACTCTCATCAACCCTCTCCGTTACCTCATCAAAAAACTTAATCAAGTTCATTAAACACAATTTGCCATTAACAAATCTGTTCTGGCTTTCCTTGATTAATCTACCCATGTCCAAGTGACTGTAACAATAATCCAGGACAAAACTAACAAAAACTTGCCCACCACCAAGGTTAAACTGACTGGCCTGTAGTTGCTAAGTTTTCCTTACACTCTTTTTTAAACAAAAGGAGTTTAACATTTCCAATTCGTGTCCTCTGGCACCATCCCTGTACTAAGGATGATTGGAATATTATGGCCAGTGCCGCCGTAATTTCCACCCTTACTTCCCTCAGTATCTTCGAATGCATCCCATCCAGTCCTGGTGACTTAGCAAATTTCTAATACCTTTGTTTACCAATTTTTAGCCCATCCAGTATCTCAACTACCTCCTCTTTCACTCTAATTTTAGCAGCATCTTATCTTCCTTGATAAAGACAGATGCAAAGTACTCATTTTATATCTCAGCCATGCCCACTGCCTCTATGCATAAATCCCCTTTTTGGTCCCTAATCGGCCCCACCCTTCCTCTTACTATTCTTTTACTATTTATATGTCTTTAGAAGACCTTTGGATTCCCTTTTCTATTAGCGGCCAGTCTCTTCTCAAACCCTCTCTGTCTCTTACTTCTTTTTTCACTTTGTTTTGAACTTTCTATATTCAGCCTAGTTCTCACTTGTACTGTTTTTGTTTAATCTCTTTCGTTCTTTCGGCTCTTGGAGCTCTGGCTTTGGTTGCGCTACCTTTTCCCCTTGTGGGAAAGTGCCTAGACTATACTCAAACCATTTTCTCTTTAAAGGAATTTCATTGTTCCATTACAGTTTTGCCTGCCAATCTTTGAATCCAATTTACCTGGCACAGGTCTATTCTCACCCCACTGAAATTGGCCCTCCCCCAATTAATTATTTTTACCCTGGATTGCTCCTTGTTTTTTCCACAGTCTACCTAAACATATGATACTATGATCAGTGTCGGCTAAATGTTCCCCCACTTGCAGTTGACCCACTTGACCCACCTCATTCCCCAGAACCAGATCTAGAAATGCCTCCTTCCTCATTGTGTTGGAAACATACCGACCAAGAAAATTCTCCTGAACACACTTTAAAAACTCTTTCCCCTCTCTATCCTTTACACTGTTATTATTTCCAGTCTTTATTAGGATAATTAATTCCCCTGATATCACTATTCTATAGTTCTTGCACGTCTCTGTAACTTGCATGCAAAGTTGCTTCTCTATATCATTCCCACGAGTTGATTGCCTGTAGAATACACCCGGTAGTGTAATGGTACCTCTATTGTTTCTTAACTCTAACCAAATTCGTTCTGTTCTTGACCCCTCTAGGACATCCTCTATCTCCAGCACCGCAATATTCTCCTTAATCAATACTGCACCCCTCCTCCTTTCTTTCCTTCCCTATTTTTCCTGAACACCTTGTATCCAGGTATATTTAGTACTCAATCCTGCTGTTTTTATAGCCAGTTCTTCGTTTTCACCACAATATCATTTTCCCATGTGGCTACCTGCACCTGCAGCTCACCAACCTTATTTACCACACTTCATGGTTTTACATACACGCACTCTGTACCTTAATCCAAATCATTTATGTATAAATATAATAGATATGGTGAAAAGCTTTGGCCCCAGTACTGATTCCTGAGGAATGCTACGTGTCATATCCTGCCAATCAGAGACCTGACTTCCCTCCTACCTCCCAACCAATTACCAGTAGTGAGCACTTCTGAATCCTCTTACGATCTTACATTTGTTAGGTCTCATTCTGCAGTCCAGCTGCAGTACTCTCAGTTTCCCTGGTTGTCGGTGCTTTATTCCCATTTGCTGGCAGGGATCCTGACAGGAGCCTACCTTGAGTACATAAACAGTCCCCAACCCCCAGGAAGATGGGCTGGGGTAACAGCGGGGTTGCAGTGCCAGCCAAAAGACCTGTCCCAATCTTCCTGTGGTAGGATGAAGAAAATGGGGCTTCAGAGTCCTATGATTATCATGAATTTCATCGGACTGAACCTAGTTCAAACTCTGCATGGGGCCATCACACAAAATTGTCCCTAACTTGACACCAGTTGGCAATAAATTGCCAATTTCACTCAAAAGCCAACTGGAGGATGGCTTGAGTGGAAAATGGAAAAATTCACTTTGCCGCAGTGGGGAACTTACTTCTGAGGTTGCTGAAGACATAAATTATTGAGGCAGAGTAGACAAAGCTTTACTTTGCGACTAGTTTGTGCTTTGCTTGACTTGAGATGATTGATTTTGACACTTGGGTACCTGAATCAGAAGGCGTTCCATTGTCCAATATTCATGTCTCCCACTGCAAGAAACAGAAACAAATCACAAAAACCAAGCTGCCATGGCAGAGGAACAGTTCAGACATGGGAGAAGGAAGTTGAAGAAAATAGGTGTGTGTTAAATAACCTCTCTCAAGACAGAGAAGCTCTTTTAAGTGTTGTGCTGCCAGTTAATCACATTGGATCTGTCAGTCCGAATGACAATGCAGTAGTGTTAGAGTCCAAAATTGAGTTTATCCTTCAGACAAGATATAAAATGGATGGAATTGTATCAAACAGATTAAATTCTGTAAACCGACATCAATTGTGACAGCAAAAATTTAATCTTACAAGTAAACAACTGACTTTTTCTTCCTTTCAAGTATTTTGGTTTAAGTGTTTTTACCAAAAATGACAGGTTTAGCAAACTCAATAGATTTTTATTGCTGTGAAAAAGCAATTGCAGTGATTTGGCAGAGAATGCAGAATATTTCTTGAATTTTTGTCTTCACAGCTGGCAAGCTACCAGAGAACTCAGCAGGCTAGAAAACAATTATTCAATGTGTTTGGAGTGCCTCACAGCAAACGTGTTTGCATTGGTATTAGAGTCAGCTTTCAGGTTATGATTCTGCAATGCATTCTCAGTGTTTAACATAAAGTTTGTGGTATTCTCAGCAGTACTGCTTGTATTTCTGTGGGACTTTTGGACCAGATGTTAACAAATACCAAAATCTCCTTCTAATTTTCTCCCCTGCTGTCCTGAATATAGAGCACTCCTGTAGCTTGTCCAAATGGCCATTCTTCATGTGAGAGTTGAGGCTTTGAGGATTGGTAGGATGTTTGAGTGCGAGTCAGGTGAAGGGCTGGGCGGGGGTGAGAGGGGGCGTGGAAGCATCAGTCCAGATCAATCTTGGCCTCGTCCAAAAGGATACACTAGGTAGTCGCCAGGAGCAGGTTCACTGACGAGTGTTGATTTGACTTGAGTGGTACCATTCTCATCAGTGAAAGGCTGTGAGTTCAAGCCCTATTCCAGCATCTAATTTTGGATGATATTCCAGTGCAATATTAGGAGGGTGCTAAATTTTTTTCATTTCGATAGCAAAATAAATTGAGAACTCCTCCACATGTTCGAGTGGATGCGAAAGATCACATGTTGAAGAATAGCATGGAGTTGTCCTGGCCAACATTCCTCCCTTAACCAATAACAGTGGGTACTTGCTGTGTGTAAAATGGCTGACATGTTTGTTTTCGAAAAAGGTACTGTACTTCATGACAGTGAAGTATCCAGACATGTGCTATGTAAATGCAAGTCTTAGGCCCGAATTTTATGCCCCCCTGGACCACCCCCCCCCCACAGGAGTGGGTTGGTTGTGGGGGGGGGGGGAGCGTGTTGTAAAATTGAGTGGGAGGCAGGGGGTGCCATTCCTGACACCTTCCCCCCCCCCCCCCCACCCCCAATCAAGGCCCTTAAGTGGCTACTTAACTGCCATTTAAGGGCCTCCTCCACCACTACCAGTAGCCGGCGGGCGCCTTCTATCCGACAGTGGCGGCCTCCTTGCGGGCTGGGGGGGGTGGGGAGGGTCCTCTTGATCAGAGACCCTGTGCCCCACCGAGAGCTCCCCTCCCACCCACCCCATTCTCGAAGCCTCAACTTCCCCCACTGAAATAAATGCCCCAAAACCTACCTTTTTTGTGGGGCAAAAGTACACAATCCAGCTGTTGGCTGGGTGCTATGCCAACAGTGGCCACCACTCCCAGATTGGTGATTGGCCAGGAGCTGTTGGAGGCAGGAGTTCCTGCCTCAGAGAGGTGGAAGTCCTGCCCAAATCCAATTAAGGATCAGGGGAGCGTAAAATCCGGGCCATCCTGCCCAATATAAAATTACAGCCTTAGGTTCTTAATTTTTCCCTTTCCTAGTTCAAGGAGACTGATCCCAATGGTAACTCTTGTCTCAGATGGGCTCAGCTAACTCAACATAATAACGGAAGAACTTGAGATTTTCCTGGCTAAGCACTGCGTGATTTTTATTTTCTTTGTTTACCACAAGCCCCAAACCCTATGTGAACCTCACAGAAATGACTTGGATTCTGCTGTCACTTAGCCTCTGCATCAAGCGACCTCATAACCTCTGGGATTGCAACCTCAGCTCCCCAGCCCATCTTTCCTTTGACGTCATTGTCCTCTTGCCTTGTTTTAATCTAATCTCTTCAGAAGGTTCCCCACCTGCATCATTGGGCACTTGCCCTTGACCTTGTCATCATTCACTGCATTCAGAACCTGAGGTTGTAGTGACTGACATGCCAATTACTGAACATTTCTTATCTGCCTTATCACTGGCATCCTCATCTCCAACACCATTGTTCTCATCATTCACATATGTCTAAAAAAAACTCTTACCCTTCCCTCTCCATTCCCTTATCAGCTGACTCACCAGATCCTAACTCCCTTTGCTTTTGGTTCACCACCAAACATGGTACTCCTGCGCAGTCAGCCTGCATAATTGCTCCCTTGCCTCTGTCTTATGTCTTCATCCTAGAAAATCAATCACTATCTTGCACACCTATCACTCACATTGGCATAGCTCCCATTTTCACTCCCTCAAGTCAGAGGGGGAAAAATAATCAAATGCATGTGATGCACAACTAGCCTATTTATCAGTCTCTGGACCTGATTTGCCCATGACAGTCTGTAATATCCAGTGCCCTCCTCAGTCAAAATCACCTAGGGGTTACTACAGGATTATCCTGGAGGGCAAGGGGAATCCCAGGGTCCTATTTTTATCCATCATCCACCTGCTAAAATTCTTCTCTCTCTGATGGGTGAGCAGATCATCGTTAAAGGATGAAAGATTTTAAGTGTGCTCCAGTGTATTCAGAAAGAGTTTATTATCTTTTTAAAATTTTGTTCATGGGATGTGGGCATCATTGGCTATACCAGCATTTATTACCCATCACTAATTGCCCTTGAGATGGTGGTGGTGAGCTGCCTTCTTGAACCGCTGCAGTCGTTGGGGTGGAGGTACTCCAACAGTGCTGTTAGGAAGGGAGTTTCAAGATTTTGACCCAGCGACAGTGAAGGAATGGCGATGTAGTTCCATGTCAGGATGGTGTGTGGCATGGAGGGGAACTTGCAGGTGGTGGTGTTCCCATGCATCTGCTGTCCTTGTCCTTCTAGGTGGTAAAGGTTATGGGTTTGGAAGGTGCTGTCTAAGGAGCATTGGTGAGTGCATCTGCCACTGTGTATCGGTGCTGATGGGACAACAGACAAGTTTATTTGCCAACAAACAAGTTCATTCAAAGAAATGGCATTCCTTTATAGCTGTTGCCATCATGGAACCTAATACTTCAATTCTGCTGTCAACTACCTGCCAGTTAAATAAATAGAAACACTAAAATGTACCTAATTTTTAATTTAATTTCAAGTAGGGTATTATTGCGACAATGCTACCAGGGCTACCATCTTGTCCATGGGACTTGCAGACTGTAGCCATGTGCTGCTGCTCATGAGACAGTAGTGAACATGATGGTCTTGGTATCACATTTATCGTGGCATATGGTAGAGATAAAACCAAAACTATAAATGAAGGAAATCTGAAGTAAAAACAAATCGCTGGAAATGTATGGCAGGTGGATCAGCATTTGAAAGAGAAACAGTTCACTGTTTCAGTTGTGTGTTCTGTAGAAGGTTTAAACACTCACGAACCCATTTTTATCTTTCATATTCTGACTGACCTACAGTGTATTTCCAGCATTTTCTGTATTTATTACTCTTAATAGTCTTTGGGAAGATGGAACCCGGGTAGATTATGAATGTTCCACAGGGAGCAAAATAGAGAGGCAAATCACTCAGAAATCTGCCATGTACGAAGTTGCCACTTGTCTACTATTGAATGGAGCAATCATTCCAGAAATGTTTAAAATACAGCCTGGAGAGCAAAAATCAACTTCTTTCTATGTCTTATAATTTGGAGATTTTAGTTACTGTTCGGAAACATCAGAACTCAAACCATAATCCTGACTATGTCTGGTTTATGACATGAGTACAGGTGTTAATCTTACTAGCTACTGTGAGGACAGAAGAAACCTGGGGTTAAGTCACATGCCTGTTTTCTGAGTTGACAAATTGTGCGTGATACAGGGGCACCTGAAAGAGGGGAGAATATGTTCATGGGGAACTCGCGATAAAGGACACTTTCCAAGCTGCTATGCTGATTTAAGTCATAACAATGGATTTGAAAAATGCTACTTTTAATTAATGGAATATAAAAGCTATCTTTGTGTGAGGCAATTGGCTTGCAAAATAAGCAGGGACAGAGCTGTTGAGACTGAGCTCATTTACTCTGATTGATGTCTCAGTTGAGTGTATTACATTTTTATAAGGAACTGTTTATTAAATGTTTATTGTATGATATTCTGTTTCAAACTTTTAATTGCTTTCCTGCCCACATTTCCACTGCAAAATCCAAAGATTCATTCGAATTAAAAAATGAAGCAGAGGTTTCATTTGAATGCACCATCAGGGAGGCTGCATGACATTGCACAGATGTACATAGGTTGGGTAAAGTGCACAGAGTGGATTGTGGATAATCTCTTTGGTATGTTTAGATAGATAACACTCACTTTTATGCAGATTGAAGCAGATTTTCTTTCTGATCTGATAGTTGATTCACTTTACCCATTAAAGAATCATGTGGCAGAGCTCCAGTCAATGTTGGTAATGAGATAAATCAGTGTTGCTGAACATATTGGTATAAAAATTCAGCTGTGCAGCTACAACACTGGCATCTACTTGGAAATGTAGAAATTTACTCAAGTATGTCTGCGCTTCAAAAATCAGAACTAATCCAACCCAGCCAATTACAGTCCTATCAGCCTTCTGTCAATCAGTGATGGAAGGAGTCATCAATAGTACTATAAAGCAGCAGTTGCTCATCAATAAACTGGTCACCAGTGCTTAATCCAGGACCACTCAGCTTCAGACCTAATTACAGCCTTAGTCCAAACATGGACACAAGAGCTGAATTCTGGAGGTGAGGTGAGTGACTGCCCTTGCCATCCAAACAGCATTTAACTGAGTGTGGTACCAAGGAGCCCGAGTAGTAGTCAATGGGACCTGGGGGAAATCTCTCCAGTGACTGGAATCATACCTGGCACAAAGAAATGTAGTTGTAGTTGTTGGAGACCAATCATCTCAGCCTGAGGACATTGCTGCAGGAATTCCTTAGGGCAGCATGCTAGGCTGAACTATCTTCAACTGCTTTATCAATAACCTTAACCTTCATCTCAAGGTCAGAAGCACGGCTGTCCACTGATGATTTTTGAGCTCTAAGGTAATCAAGGGATATGGGGATCAAGTGGGAAAGTGGAGTTGAGTTTGAGAATCAGCCATGATCTTGTTGAATGGTGGAGAAGGCTCAAACAGCAATCTGGTCTATTTATTATTGCACAGTATTCAGACACATTCAGAGTTCCTCATACAATGAAGCAGCCCATACCCGCTTGCAACAAAACCTGGACAATATCAAGGCTTGGGCTGATAAGTAGCAAGTACCATTTGTACCACACATTTTTCAGGCGATGACCATCTCCTGTAAGAGTGATCCTAACCACCTCTCCGTGATATTATAGAGTCCTAGAGTCATTCACGGCACAGAAGGAGGCCATTCCGCCCATCGAGTCCACGCTGGCTCTCCACGGAGTTATGCTGTCAGTCCCACTCCCCGGCTCAATCCTTGCAGCCCTGAAATAAAATTAATAACATTGCCATTGCCAATTCCCCCACCATCAACATCCTGGGTGTTACTATTGACCAGAAAAAGAACTGGGCCAACCATATATAGCCTAAGAGGTTAGGTATTCTGTAGTGAGTGGCTTACCTCCGGATTCCCCAAAGCCTCTTCACTACCTACAAGGCACAAATCAAGAATGTGATGGAATACTCTCCACTTGTCGGGTTGGGTGCAGCTGCAGCAATGCTCAAGTAGCTCAACATAATTCAGGACAAAGCAATCCACTAGATCTGCACCTCCTCCACTAGACTAAGCACCCACCACCTTCCTACCATGGATGCAGTATGTACTATATATAGGATTCACTGCAGCAACTCATCAAGGATCTTTGGCAGCACCTCCCAAACCAGCAACTTCCACCGTCTGGAAGGACAAGGGCAGCACATGCATGGGTACACCATCCCATCAAGTCTCAAATCATCTGGCTTGGACATATGTTAGCATTCCTTCATCATCATTGGGCCAAACTGCTAGAACCCATATCTAAAGCAATGTGGGAGCACCTTCACCACATGAACTGCAGAGGTTCAAGAAGAAGGCTATCGTCACCTTCTCAGGGCAACTGGGGATGGACAATAAATGCAGGCCTTGCCAGCGATGTCCACATCCCAAGAAGAAAACAAAAGCATCCTTGTCTCATTTCAGTTACATATTTCAACCATCCTTTCTCCCCTCCTCACATCCCCCCGCAAACCCCCCCCATCAACCCCCACCACCTTCTGGGAGAAGCAATAAAACAGAGATTTGTAGCCATAAATTCTATTTCAACTCTTAATGGGAAATCAGACCAGCCCAGAATGTCTCAATGCTATTATTTATTATCTTGATTGATTTACTCCTACACTCCACATAGTGTGGTCATTCTTTTTTCCATAAGTCCATCTGTTACTTTCTTGAAAGTTGTACAAAATGAGTCTTCATTATTTTTTTTAAATTCAATTCTACAGGTCATGTCTAAGTCTTTTCTGTTCTCATTTGGCAAAAAGGTACAGAAAGGCGTTTGGTGATTCTATCTCTGGAGGGTTGGAATATCAAAGTGTGGAAATAATGCTTGAGTTGTATATGGTCAGACCACAACGGAAGTACAGTGTTCAGTTTTGGCCATGACATCGTGGAAAGGATCTATTGGGCTTGGTGGATGCAGCGCAGATCCACCAGAATGATACCAGGTCTTCTAGGGATAACTTATGAAGACATGTTGTGTCAGCTTAGTTTATATTGGCTTGAGTTTAGAAAGTTGAGAGTTGATTTAATCAAGGTGTTGAAAGTAACAGAAGAACTCTTATGCATCCCCAATTTCCTTCTCGCAGCCTTCCAGCATTGGAGGCCATGCTTTCAGTTGCCTCGGCCCTAAACTCTAGAATTTAGCTGCCTAAACCTGCCTGCTCCTTTAAGACAGTCAATAAAACCTAAGACAGGATTTTCTGCGGGCGTTGGGTGTCCTGACGAGAGCCACGCATTGCCTGCTCGGGGGAAAGGCCCTTCGTCTCAAGTGCCAATTAGGCACTGAAGTGGATAGCGGCAGGCCTTCCCCAGGATCAAGGACCCCGGCGGCAGAAGTTCCGCCCTCTTTAACTGAGCAGCACCACTTCAAAGATGGTGGCTGCTGAAGGTAGAGCACTCACCTGAGGGCCTGAAACCAGGCCACAGGTAAGTCAGGGTGGGGGCTGCGGGGGTGGGGGTGGGGGCAGCGGGGGGCAGCGGCAAGGGCAAGGGGCTGGCTCTCAGCAGGCCCCCAATCCAATTCCTGATGCTGGGTGCCTCGTTCAGGCACTAAGTGCCTTTTAACGAGGGACTCCCTCACCCCCTCATGCAGCGACAGGCCTGCCCACTTAAGGGCCTCAATTGGCAGTGGGGCAGGAAGGCCGTTCACAGACCTTCCCGCCCCAAACTTAATTTGGGTAGAGGCGGGTATGTGGTGGGCCTCCCCCTGGCCACCATCCCGCCGATTATATGCTCTCCCCGTCTCCAAACCTGATTCGGGGGAGAGCATAAAATTCCCTCCTGTGTTTTTGATGAGTTCTGTACAGGATGAAAGCCTAGCACATGGGCAATTGGAAGAGCTTGTCCTGAAAGGATTAAACTGCAAGGCTCACCAACATATGCCTTTTAAAAATCAAATCGGAATCTAGAATTATTGTTAATTTTTTTTTGTTCAGTCATTTTGTTAACTTTCTTTTAAGACCAGTAATAATATCAGGAATACTTTCTGGGAAGGATTACTGAACCCAATGGTACCCTGCTCTACCGTTGCTGATTCAGCTCCTTTACACAGTTTGCTTCAGGAACTCATTCAAGTTGGTGCCCCGGTTTGTCATCGATGTTTGCTGTTTAAATAAAACAACGGAAGCAAAATGAAATTTTAAAATGCTGATGTTAACCTTAATTCATTGTGATTATTTCCAACAGTCACTGATGACAAGAGACTCAAAAGCATTGGCCATTCACTTGTAATTAAGAATTGAATATTTTGGTGCCTAATTCCCTTTGTGTGTTGTTAATACGATGAATCTTGCTGGGGGCTCGCATCCAAAAAATCCCAAAAAGAGTTTTATGTTTGACCACCAAAATGTGTCCCTTACACCGAATTGGAAGTACAATACAGAAACAAACTCTCCCCCCACCCCCCACTCCTTAACCCCCCAGTTGGCAGGTGTGACCAAGTAGAACCAGGTAGTTTTGCTTGGTTTGAGCTTAGAGGGATTTGGATAGTTCTTATTTTCTGCCACTTTGTGGAATGTTGAACTGGAACCTACATTGGCAATAAGCTGTCTTTTGACTTTACTATTGTACTGAGGGAAGAAATAGGATTTTTATCAGATGGGGCAGGTTGAGGGTTTTGACACACTTGACTGACATCAGTTCAAATTAAGCCACCGTTCTTCAGCTGCATGTTGGGCAATGTTACTTGGTCACTGGTTCCTGAGTTTATACTGCAGCACTAAATCTTTTTCATTTCTTGCACTTCACTTTGCACTTTATGAGAAACTCATTCATTTACTCACTTAACTTTCATATTTCTTCCTCCGGTAAATTGATGAGGGACGAAGGAGGATTTTTGGGACATCAACTCTTCACAATATTAAAAAGGTTCAAATGCATCTTTTGACATCTTGGGGTAAAGTTTGGTCATGGCCCATTTTTGGGTGTGGAACTGATAGCCGATCCCAATGGGAGGCTAGAGACTAGGCCAGAACTGATCTCCAGCCTCTGATTTTTGTGAGTTGCTGCTATTTGTTGTGCCTCTAGAGGCAGATTGCCCATCATCAGCTTTCAGGCCACTTACTAGCCCTCTCAGTAAGTTCCAGGAGGGCTCAGGAGGACAACATGAAGGTGGGCCTGATCACAGGCCAATAGCAGTGCTGTGGAATCTGAAGGTGCATTCCTGTCCTTAATTAAGACTTCAAAGGAACTTGTTTTTGAAAAAGGCTTGGTGGTGGTACTGCTTGTACTGCAGTGACCGCTGAAGAATCCTAGTGTAGAATTTGGATCTTGCTGTGCCTGTTCTACAGGTATAACATGGCACAACGAGGAATCATTTCAGGGAGCAATATCCTGTGCCAGGGAATGGATGCCAAATATTGATATGGGCATATAAAATTTCATTTGAGTTAATATCATGGAAATGTTTTCAGTTATTCATAGAAGGACATTAGTGTTTCTTGTGCTGTTGACAGTCTTTTCATTCAAGATACTCCCTATAAAGGTACAACTGGGAATTAGGATTCAGTACTGTCAAACTGCTTTATATCAAGAATCAATGGGAGAGGGAGCAACAAGATGAATGTGGAGCAAGAAAATGGATGATTTGAGATCTTCACTTTGTGTGATCGTGTAATTGGGTTATAGGGAGTCAGCAACCAATTTTACATCTCTGCCAATTTTTATTTCCATTGAATTCGACCAGCTGCTGAATCACTATCACCTATTTCACACGATTGCACAAAGTCAGGATCTCTGACAGAGGCTGGAAAACATCATGGAGTGCAAAAACAGCAGATTGCAGTTTTCTTTGTCCCTAGCAGTTGCCTGATAGCACAAGCAAGTAGTAAAGGAGTCAAATTCAGGTTTGGGGAACAAGGCTGTGCATGGCTGAGGCGAACTTGCATTTTTTTATTTCTGTCTACCATGCTCTTAATTTTAGCTGCTAAAGTAGTTGCAGCTGTCAGAGGTGAACTGGCGGATTGATACCTCTCTGGCCAGTTTCTCCAACAATCTGCTTAAGTATGGCCACAGAGGGAAAATGACAAAGGCTGAGTATGCGAGAAAGATATTCCTCTCCTTTCCTGAGTATGCATGCTCTTTCTCTTATACCCTTCAGTACCTTACTCAACTGCCTAAATTTCATGATCAAACGCAGGCCACTCAGCCTCATGACAGATATCATAGCCATAATATTCTCCTCATATCGAAACAGAAAATGTTGGAAATACTCAGCAGGTCAGGCAGCATCTGTGGAGAGAGAAAGAGTTAATGTTCCAGGTCATTGACTTTTCGTCAGTTCTGATCACGCATCTGAAATGTTGGGTGGAATTTTATGCTGTCCCCGTGGTGGGTTTGGAGGCGGGGAGAGCATAAAATCAGGTGGACTGACCCTGCCACCATCCCGCCTCCGCCAAAATTTAGTCCGGGGCAGGAAGGCCTGTGAACAGCCTTCCCACCCCGCTGCCAATTGAGGCCTTTAACTGGATAATTAATCCCTAATTAAGGGCCTCTTGTTGCCACAGCTACAATTAGCCAAGCAGTGGGCGGGCCTGTCACCACAAGGGGAGCATGGCAAGAAAAACCGTGTGGGTTGCTTGCCGGCTCCGGTGTGGGGAGGGGGACCCTCATTAAAAAGCACAGTGCCTGAACGAGGGACGCAACATCAGGAAGGGGGGTTGCTGATGAGAGCTACCCCCCCCGCCCCCACGCCTTTGCTGCTGACCTCTCCTACGCACCCCTCCCCCTCAACCACCACCCCATGAGACCCCTCTTGCCCTGACCTACCTGTGGCCTGGGTCCAGTGCCGCTCCTGGGCCTCGGGTGAGTGCTCCACCGGCAGCAGCCACTACCTCCACGGTAGTGCTGCTCAGTTAAAGAGCTGCCGACCTCTTATTGGTCAGAAGGCGAGACTTCCGTCGCAGGGGTCCTTGATGCCATGGAAGACCTGCCACTGTCCAGTTAAGTGCCTAATCAGCTGCCCCGGACCGCCATCCAACCCATTTACACGTTCTCCCTGCCTCCAAACCGGCCACGGGGGAGGGCATAAAACTCTTCCTGTTGTCTTTTCTAGGGTACTATTTGAAAGTAGGTTTCCCCTCTTGTATTTAGCACCCCAAATGCTACCCGACTGAGAGCAGCAAAAACCAGGAATTGAATGTAGTGGTCCTCAGGTCTGTTTGGATCACTACCACAGTGTGTAGTTTATTTTTTTATCCATTAAGCCATTGGGGGGAACTCAAGAATTGTATTAGCCAGAAATAGTTGTTATATCTGGCATATAAATATCTTGCTGAATCTGAAACGCTGTCATATGCTATAAGAGCACAAGTGGTTACTTATTTGTAATATCTACTGATTACGGGCAAAATCATCTCTAGAACAAATGAATACTCTGATTAAGGCACCTGGCGCTGCTGCTTTTCATTTAACGATGATTATACAATCAGATCAAAATTACTTGCTGTACTGCAGTGAATGCCTAATGTTGACAAGGAATGCATCGAATCCAAATGATCACCATCAGCAATCATTCTCTAACTAATCCCAGTTGGCACTGTATTATAGATCTTGCGATCAGTAATAAAAATCAAGATAGCGAGCAGTCTTTTGTTGTCGCTGAGTGTTGACAAATAGTCCTAAGTGTGGAGTCTAGTGGTGAGTGAAGTATAGATAAACAAAGAATCATTCCTCTGGAGTACTGTATTTTTTTAAACCTCCTCTTCCACTCGGATTTTTTTCCCTTTTTCTGCTCTTCTCTCCTGAAGGCAGTAAGACACATTTGGAAGATGATTCTGCAGCTGTCTGGCTACCAACTGTTATCTTAACCAAGTTGCCTGTTCTCATGTGATCCTGGACACTGAGAATCAGCGTGCTGCTTAACTGATGAGCATCTTAGCCAAGCCTGTCTTATCCTTAGCTCACATCCACATGGGCATGTATCCAGTGGATACAGTTAAGGGTGAGAACTCTGGCTGATTTTTTTCCCCTTTTTCTGCCCTATGGCATTGTGCCCGATTGGTGGGATCCCTGTCTCCTTCCACCTCAACTGCCACGATCAGATAACTCCGCATAAATGGGGGATTTAAACTTTGGACCTCAGCTCAGTAATTCATTGGGTGATGAATTTGTCTACTGAGGCACTTTCTTTAAACTGTCAATTACTAAGTGATCCGATGTAAGCAGGCATGGCTTCTTTCATCACCTCTAAGAAAAACTGTCAGCCATTCCTTTCGTAATCTCTTTGTAAAAAAAAACATGCTGCGGGAGAAATTGGTCTTTGGTGGTCTCACAAAAAGATCAATTGTAAATCGTTAATCTGTTTTACACTTCTTCCAATTTTCTCTCCACCCACTGCCCCCATTCTCCCCCCCCCCCCCCCCTCCCCCATCCCTCCCCCAAATCCATGCATTTACCTTGCTGCTGGTGAGATCAACCTAATATGAATCAGCCTGAATCCGGCAGTGCACTGTTTGGTCCTCTGCATCTCGCTGGTCTGATATCAATGCCCATGTCCATACCGAAGACTCCAGCGTTGTTCTACCAGGTGGGGAATTTGGGGAGGGTTGGTATTGGGGAGGAGGTTGCTCTAACGGTGGCCATGATTCAAGCAGTGCCCTGCTATAATTCTTATCAGGAAAAAAAAAACTTTAAAGGCCGTGGGGGTCTGTGTCGCTTGCTTGGTCTCCTCACTGGTTCAGGAATGGAAACTCTGGCTTAGGGTGTCCCTGCCTCTGACTCCATTCCCCAACAATCATAAGAAACAGATAGACATTCCACCCCTTAGAAAGCAAATAAAAAGTTGCAGACACAGTGGAGAACTGGGTCTGTGCCACTTTGCTGGAAGTTGAGCCGGTCTTCTGTTGGAGTTACAGTGGGAGATCAGTGGAACCTCAGTGGAATATGGGCACAACATATTTAGATTTAACAACTTAACAGCTGGATATACCTATCAGTATCAGTGCTATCCCCTTCCAGAATCATAGCTTTCAGAGACTCAACTGCAAACAGATCAATCATGTGGTTCTCTTACGGTGGCAATGGGGGAGCAGGTCTCTATTCCCAGCTCAGGGCTGTTAGTTGAATATATCTTCCGTTTTCTTCCTGAGATCACAGAACAGTTTGCAGACATCTGATTGGGTTCTTCTATTATGCGATTGTGTTTAAATACCCAGCTACTTCTGAAGCTTCTTTCCATGTTTCTGCTTATGCTTTGGGGTGAGGAGAGACTCATAGTGGTCCCAGATGTGACGCCATACTATTGCTATTCCTTCATCTTCTCAACTTTACATGATGACATATGGGTAATGAACTGATTGAGGAGACAAATGCTCATAGATAGGTGGAAAGGTTAGTGCACACAGTTCTGTGCTCTCATTTAAGCCATGGTTAATGTTGGGATATGGTTCCATAAACCCCAGTTTTCAATACTAGCTCATCTGGTGGCCATTCCCCTTATGGAAGCCTACACAGTGAGTGTTAGCAGGCTACAAAGAGAGAAATTGCAGGTGAACCCAATCCTACCCTCACTGATGTCCACACGTGTCTGGAGAATGACCAGGAAGCAAACCCTGGCTGATCTTTATCCTCCCTAATTCCAAGATACTGAAGACAACTGCTACATCACTACTGCAGCTGAAATCAATTCAGAGATTGAACCTGTATGGCTCAGTAAATTCAAACACTGACCACGGGGGAGGACATCCTGCTGGCGAAATACATCAATGGACTGTAGCTACGGCAACAACTAAAGTATTTTGTGATAATGCTGTACTGCGAAAATCAATTCTTTTATTGAATGGATTGAAATCTCCTTCAGCCTGTGCCCATTGGTCCTTTGATTCTGGGCCCCTGTGTAGCCCCTCTCCCTCTGCTCCACTGTGAGGTGCAGACCTTCAGCCATCTTGACCCCAATCTTTGAAATTCCACCCGAAAACCCTCTGCCTTGCTGCTTCTGCCCCTGACTGTCAAAAAAAAAACCACCTCTAAATGTTCAGTGTTCTGTCTTGGAATATTGGCCTGCTGTCTGTGAAGCACCTGGGGATGTTTTCTACAGTAATAGCGCTGTGTAACTGTAAACTGCTGGACAAAACTGCTGTTCTATGTGGAAGGATAAGAGGAAGAATGTGACTTCAGTGTACTTACACATTAGAACAGCTTGTGCATTTGTTGCTTGTCATGATTATAATGTACGTCATCCCATTCTGTGAATTATTTTATTAAATTTACATCCTCCCTGATCTTTGATTAACAGTGTGTATAAAGATTTACAAGCTGAAGTCTCACAGATCCTTACCAAACAGTCTTGGGCTATAAAAAGATAAATAGAATAAAACCAATTTCATAGAAGCTGATGGTGCTGGAGTGACAGCACGTTGTGAAACTAATCTTATTTGCATTTCAATTTTTTTTTTACTAAATTCAGAATCCAATATACGTCTACTTCCAACAAATAAAATGTAATTGATGTCCTTAATAATTTGTCCCAGCTTCTTCGTTTCAGTATCAGTTACTAGGAAATGATTTTAGCAGACAGTAATCACACGGAAAAGATTTTTTTCCCATTTCAGCTGGTCATTTTGTTATTAACCAATAAATGACAAGAATTTCCAAGGTCAAACTTGGTCATTTATATTTCACACGTTTTGGTTGTGCTTTTGAGATCAGTTTCTTTCAATCTTTGTAATCCTTGCGTGGAAAGTATCATTAATAATAATTTCATTGTTAACTATCTATACAATTAATAGTTTTGCATCTGGTTATGTGCCTGCAGGGCATGGGGAAGAGTCCAATTCAAATTTAATTTCTGCTCTGGAGCAACAAATCAAGAAATACTAAGCCTAATTGGTACATGTCTGGTATTGACTATTTCAGTGAAAGAAAATGTAAGAGACAAATTGGGAGACATTGAGGAGACAGGAGACTTACACAATAAGAGAATATGAAATAAGGAATCAGAGCTAAGTTGAAATGTAGGCAGCACAATGTACAAAGTGTGTGTGAGCCTTACAGAAGAGAAAAAAACGTGGAAGCTTTACAAGAAGAAACGGAGAGACACAGAAATACAGAGGAGAAAAGAATGAAAGCAACCATAATACTGTTACGACCAAAGCGGGAGTAATGCACTGTTAATTCACTCCCACTACTCCACAGGCCACTGCATATTAGTAAAGATTCCCACCTACCAAGAAATAGCCAAAATAAACACTGTATCCACCAGAATAAAGCACACCAAACCAGGTTTCTTTAAACAACAAAATTAACTATTAATTAATAAACCAAGTATTAAATGATAATGAAATAAATTTATCTATGTTCAAAGATTTTATAACATCTTATTCTTCCTAACCCTCTTGCACACACATACACTCAAAACTCAATGGTTAACCAGTTTTAAAATGATGTTTTAAATTAGAACTGTTTCTTAGGAATAATAAAATAACTGGGTAACTTCTGGTAGGATATTTCAGGATCGGTGAGGTGTCCCAGAGTCAGATAGTTGGATGATGCCACTCGCTGTCTCACCAGGTGAGTTTGATAAACAGTCTGTGATAGGTAGGCATTCAAGGCAATTCATCTGCAGCAGGCATCACACAGATCTTTCAGCAAAAAGGTGTAGCAACAGGTCTACTTGGATTTTTAAGTAACAGTCTAACAATAGAAACTTTCTTGAGATTTCAGGATCTCCCAAAAACACAAAAGGCAACAGGACTCACTCTTGAGGCAGAGATTTTCCAGAGACTGGAGACAAGAGGAATTTTGCTACCTCTAACAATCCTCTCAGCAAAGGAGTCTTTCTCCACTGAGAGCAGCAACTCCTCTTTCTCTGGGTCTTTTCCTCTCTAGGGGTCTTTTTCTCTCTCCAAGCAGAACACAGCCCCAACTCAAATGTAAGATTCCTTTTTTACAAGAGGGACAAGCCTTCCTTTCAGGGAGAGGTCTTTTTCTGGTCTGCAAACACAGGTCTCCAGCAGCAACTAGCTTTTCAACCCAAAAGTGAAACTAAACTTTCAACAACCAAGTCACAAGACGGTCATAAATTTTTCTGGTTGCTGGGATACAAATTTTACAGCCTGCACTTCAAACACCAAGTGTCAGCATTCAGTGGTGACAAAAAAAAACCCTTCTCCCAGTTTTTAAAGGCACACAGACCTCTTAAAGAAAACAAAGCTCTTGTGACAATACTCACAATACTCCACTCTTCCACTGCCCTTCACTCGCCTCCAATCACAGTGCCCACCTCCTACTCACACACTGTGCACTGCCTACACTCGCCACTATTGCAGCCCTCACCTCCCCACACCTCACATCTTGTGGACAACATCTCTGCTATTGCACCATGACAGCCACATTCTCAAACAGCTCACAAGATTGTCACTAACGCACTCATTTCTTGGGGGAGCAGGTTGCACACAATATAAGGCAATAGGCATTGACCAGAGAAGGCAACCTGAATTGATCTCGGTAGAAACTCAGCAGCTTTCCACCTCCCAAGCTGTAGCCATTGGGGATATACCTCATAGGAGCACCACGATAGGTAAATGAACACAGAAGACAGGCACTAAATTATGGGTTTCTCAAGGATGATTCTTAATTATTCCTGTTAACTATTATACGTATATGGAATAGAATTATTTGTTCCGGATTTAGCACTGGTATTAATATTTGTAGTCAAATAAAGCCTACTGCTCACTGGTCCTGCTTCACTATGTCCATTAGGAAAGTGGTCTAGGTGTTCCTCCTGACATAGAGAATTTTGGTGCCCAACAAACTGCAATATATTGCTGATGCCATCTGCTGCTGCCTTAAATGGGCCCTGTGATAAAAGTTAAGGGCCACATTGAACTTGACGGCCACAGGCAGTGCAGTCTAGCATCAGGTAAAATAACTGAGGGAAAGCCTCCTTGATGAAGTTGAGGTATGAGAAGTGTTCCTTGAGGAACTGGTGTTGGTATGGCCACCTGTGCAGAATCCACCTCCACCTTTCTTCTCCCAGTTGCTCCATCTTTCCTGTCCCATTTGCTGCTCCCCTTCACCCTCCAGCCCAAAAGGAAGACCCTACCAGATCACCTATAACTGCACTGAAACAGGTTGCAAAGCAGCACAAAGTTATTCCCATGAGTTGCAATTAATTTGTGGAATGAAGAAATTAGCCCCACAAAGGGCCTAGAAGTTAATCAGGAACCTAAGAGGACTAACGAGCAACTAGCCTGAAATGAAAACAGAAAATGCTGAAATACTGAGCAGACCAGGCAGCATCTGTGGAGAGAGAAACAGAGTTAATGTTTTAGGTCAATGACCTCTCGATAGAACAGCGACTAACGTGTATGGAGCAGATAAGCCTTTTAAATAGCACTCCTTCAAGGTCCTTGCTGCCTGTTAGCATCATAATTTGCTGGCTGAGCTTTTCACATGCAAGTCAGGCAATGGAACAAACCAGTTTTACAAAAGGGTCATTGAATCAGGGTTGTGGGAAATAATACTGCAGGGCCATGTCCTTGCATATTCTTTTAATAAGTAGTCTTCGTTTTCAGTCCCCACCTTAGTCCATCTTATTTTGTCAAAGAGAGTCTTAGCACATTGCCCTTTATTTTGATTTCTTCACCACTGCGTAACAGTTTGGAAAATTTTAAGTCACGCCTTCAAAGTGCAAACAATTTCTGACAGCCCTGCAGAGTGCTTTACCAAGGTATCTGCTATCCTGTCTGCAAATTCATTTTCAACACTATTAAAGTGGAAAATTAAATTTGAAATTTCGGCAGTTTAATATTCATACCAGTTCCGATGAAGGGTCACTGACCCGAAACGTTAACTCTGCTTCTCTTTTCACAGATGCTGCCAGACCTGCTGAGTGGTTCCAACATTTCTTGTTTTTATTTCAGATTTCCAGCATCCGCAGTATTTTGTTTTTATTAGAATATTCATACCAACTGCTTTGGATTTATTTATTAAGATATGTTTCTTTTTCAGTTTTTCACTTGTTAAAGGTTTTCGTTCTTCTCTTAAGGTATCTTTTGGTTGACGAAGCATGCAAGTGGCCCATTCTCAGGCCCTTCAGTAATCCGCTAGAAGATGTCATGTGTTTAAGATTTGGAATGTAACCAAGTGGAAAATTACAGTTGCAATTCCATGTCCTATCACTTTTTACCACAGTACCTTCTTAACTGGAGGCAGTTATTAAACTGCTGAAACATCAGAACAGAGGAATTGCTAGATGAAAAAAGACTACGGTTCATCTAGTTAGTCTTCTGTTGTTGTTGACTAATCCTAGTATCAATCGCCCTCAATTGTTAATTTATCAATTGTGTTCAATTAAATGTAGGTGGAGGGCATTAATTAGGGTTTCACTTGAGCACATATTGAAACTGTGGCGAGGTGGAAGTAAGAGGTGCATGGTTGTAATGCTTCACTCTGTAAATAAAAGTTAGACTGAGTAAGGATTGAATCCAGTACTATCCTTCATTAGTTGGCTTTCTGGAAAATAACATCAGTTATTCTACAACATGAGGCGATGAAAACTCCCAGTGGTGGAGAGATAAGGAACAAGAGTTCCAAAGTCACCTGTTCGTCCCAGCATGCTGCACTTACTTTCTGAACAAAATCTATTGAATTTACATTTCAATCATTCACCACTATCTGCTTCCAGCCTCTCCCACAGAGCATCATCCACAAGACTTCAATATGATAGTCACAACATTATTGTGTACTCAGACATTTTAAACTAGACGATTGTTCGGTTGTGCCATTGTTCATGATCGACAAAAAAACTGTTGCAACTCAATTTTAAAAATGCATTTTTCACTTCTCTTCCTCCAAGACTCAGATCCCAACTCAGCCCAGTGCTCCAGACTTTCATCCTCTCCCCTAGTCTCTCCTTTTGTTTCTCCTCCTAAGGTCCTGCACTCGTTTGGGCACTTCACCACTAGCACCTACTCTGATGCCAGCTCTGCAGCTCACTCTGATTCTCCTACATCATCACCTACCACCACTAGGCCTGCTCTGCTTCAGACGGTGCAGTCCGTCATGTTCCTGTAAGGGAGCAACTTTCTGATGTTTACCCCTTCAGTTGCTGGCTGCCCCAACACGACCATTGCCCCTTTATCTCCAACCTATGGCCCATCATCTGCCTCAGACTCTGCCATGGCCTGCCTCCTTGCCCTGCTTCTTCTTTCCTACTACCAGTCCCCCTGCCTCGGCCCACCCACCCCTGCTGTATTGATCCTGTTTCTCCTCTTTTCTACTGCCACCGGGCTTCATTCTGCTCCAGCTAATAATTTCGTAGTTTTTATTTTTAAGGAAGCATTAGTTGATCTCTTGAGGAAGTACACGCATCAAGTCAAGATCCAAGGGTATTCTTCAGGTCAAGCACAGTTCAGAGGCTGTGGAATAATGGATCCAAAGTGGCAGAGGGGGAAAAAAAGGCAGATGGGGAGAAAGAAGAATGGAGAGGGAGGCGAGGAGGAGTATGGAAAGGAGGGTAAGGAGAGGAAGGGGGGAATTGAGAGAAGGGGAAGAGGAGGACAAGAGGTAGGAAAGGAAGAAGGCACAGAGGAAATGGAGGGAGAAGAGAGGCACAGGGAGAGGGACGGAAGGAGAGGGAACAAGGGAAAAGGGAGGGGCGGAGCAATCAGGGACCCATGAGGAGTTTTGTCCTCACTTATTGCACTTAGCAATTTATATTATTTTTAAAAAGGCTAACATTGAATGCCATTTCTCTAGCTGTATTTTCTGTTTATGCTGCTGCCTCATGAACTTGTGCCAAATGTATTCTCGTGGAATTCTGTATAAGTTTGCTCTGTTTGAGAGGGACATTAACCTTGCCACACTCAGTAATGTGCTGTGGTACATCGGCAGAATCGCGGTCATTACTCTGGTGAGCACATTTTTCAAAATTTATCTCCTGCAGTGCAGAGGAATGTCAGATAACATGAGTAAAGTATCGAGCCAAAGTATGGTCTGTTCTTTCTCTGTGGGGATGTGGACCAGATGGAATGAATCTCTTTTAGTTTATTAATTCCCACAAGCAATGGAGCAGCAGTATTACTTGTTTGGTATAGTGAAAGCTGCGTAGATGTCTTAAAAGATTGCAGATTCTGTTGTTACATTCATACAATCCCTAACCTGTAATAGTGTCTGCCTATGTTGTCTTAAGCAGTGCTTTAATCGGAGTGGAGGTTGGATTGCATGTACAGGTATGAGAATTGCACCAGTAAGTGAAAACCTAACATTACAACATATTACAGAGAAACACAGAAGGGCTTGGTACATTATACACTTGTGGAAGTAAACATGTATGAACAGAGAGTTATGGAAAATTATTTGACACTGGGTGCATCAGAGTCAAGCTGGACAAAAAATTGTAGCAAAGGAGCCTGCAATTTCCTCACATTTCCTCACGGACAGTAGGCAGTAAGAGTTCAGAATACTAAGTGGGTGGCCATCTGGAAGACGAGGATGAGGCAGGAAGTCTTCGAGGTGTGTGCCACTGTCAAACAGGTACTCAGCATTGGAGAATACTGGGAGAGATGATACCCTGAAGGAGTGCAGTCCAGACCATGGCGCCAATGGGTAAAGGACTGTACAGGAGGGAGCAGCAAAATGTAGAAATGCAGTTGTTATAGGACATTCCATAGTCAGGGGGACAGACAGGCATTTCTGTCATCATCATCGTGGGTCCTGCATGGTGTTTTGCCCCCTGGTGCCGGGACATTACGGAGAGCTTGCAGGACATTCTGCAGGGGAGAGAGTGAGCCAGATATTGTGGTACACAGTGGCACCAACGACAGTAAGTGCAGATATTGAGGTCCTACAGTCAGACTTTCAGGAGCTAGGGAGGAAGTTGAAGAGCAGGACCTCAAAGGTAGCAATCTCTCTGGATTACTCCCAGTGCCATGTGTTAGCGAGAGTAGAAATAGGAAGATAGGGAGGATCAATGCTTGGCTTGAAGCATAGTGCAGAATCTTGGGACATGGGGACCAGTTCTGGGACAGAAGGCAGCTATTCAAAAGGAACGTGTTGCACCTTAACAGGACTGAGACCAATATCCTCGCAGAGAGATTCACTCGTGAGGTTGGGAACGTTATAAACTAAAGTGGAAGGGGGATGGGCACCAGCATATAGAAGTAGAAAAGAAGAATAAGTTGCACAATGTGAGAGTGCTGGACACTAAAAGATAAGGGAGTGGTTCTATATTAGATGGAAGCAGACTGAGAAAGGCTATGAGAAATGCAAAGACAGGATTACAATACATGTATGTAATTGCACAAAGTGTGGTGAATAAGGTTGGTGAACTACAAGCACAAATAGCCGTATGGGATATGATGTAATGGCAATAACAGAAACGTGGCTTAAAAATGGTGATGACTGGGTGCTTAATATACAAGGATATAAAATGTTCAGAAAAGACAGAGAAGGAAAAAGGGAGGTGGGGTGGCAGTACTGTTGGAAAGAAGGGATGTCCTTGAAAGGGCAAGTACAGAAGATCTTGTCTTTACCAAGGAAGAAGATGCAACCCAGGCAATGATGAAAGAGGAGGTAATTCAGACACTAGAAGGGTTTAAAATTGATAAGTGTTGTGACCAAGGTGGGAGGAGTGCACTGTTAATTCAGTCTCACTTCTTCACAGGTCACAGCATATCAATAAATTTTCCTGCTTACCGAAACAGCCACTTAGATACTCTATTTGTCCCCAGAATAAAGCACACCAACCAGGTTTCTTTAATAAGCAAAAAAATTATCTGTTTATTATAAAACCAAGTCTTATCCAATAATGAGGTAAATATATATGTGAATCAAGATTTTAAAGCTCCTTATTTTTTCCCATCCCTCATGCACACGCACATACATCCAAAAACTGGTTAACCAAAAAAAAGGATTTTTGTTTATAGCTGTTTCAAAGGAATAAAAAGAATAAAAAAAAAACTTAGACTGCAATGATCTGGAAGGAAGTTCTTTGGTTTCATGATTTTCTGGTCATTATCTCATTGCTGTTTGTGGGATCTGGTTGTGCCCAAATTGGCTGCTATACTTCCTACATTACAACAGTGACTACACTTCAAAAGGTACCTTATTAGCTGTAAAGTAATTTGGGATGTCCTGAGGTCAGGAAGGTGCTATGTAAGTGAAAGTTCCTTATTTCTTTAAAGTGAAAGCATTATACTTTGCCTCACCATCATTATGGCCTTTTAACCCAGTCACTGTTATGGTCTCCTTGAGAAGATTGCTGATTAGTACCATATCTTATGTTGTGGGTTCGTGATGTCCAGTAACTGGGTTGAAACTGTCCAACCTCATTTAACACAGTAGCCTTACAGTCAACAGACAGTGGACTCATTGATCCCATCAATCTAGACTGGATTCAAATTTAGATCACAAATCAAACCTCACAACAAAACAGAGAAACGTGGTTGTAAGCTGTTCATTCCCGAGAGCCTGTTCTATTACATCACGGTTTATTTGTACCTCAACATTATTTACTCACCATTTCTCCATGTCCCTTGATATCCTTACTGAACAGAAATCTATCGATCACAGCCTCAAATTTCAATTGACCTAGCAGCCACTGCTTTTTGCAAGCGAGAGTTTCAGATTTCTACTGCCCTTTGTGTGAAACAGTGACCGGAATCTTCCAACTTATAAAATTCACAGATGCCTGGACCATTTCCGGATCCCGACCCATCCATGTCGGCAGTCCGCCCTCCTGTGATCTGATGGGAAGTGGCCATTTAACAGGCTACCTCCGTGTTCGCAGTCTGATTAGGGATGCGGCCTGCATATGGAAGTGGGAGGGCCAATCGGAGGGGATGAAGGGAAGGACAGGTGAGCACTGCTCAGGCATATGGAGAATAAGAGGTCATCTCAAAATGGAAGCACTTACAAAAGGATCCAAACGCCATCTGATAAGCGAAGGCTCTGAACTGTCAGGGGCATCAAGCTCCACATGAATGACCGTGGATATATCCCATAAAGCCTTTCTAAACCTTTATACTGGCATGTGCAACAGGCTCTGAAGTCGCTACAAGCTCCCACTGTAAAGCCGCCTGTGAAGCATTGCTGGGCTCCGGACACAGCCTGGGGTGCGGGGTGGGAGAGGGAGTTTGGTGGTGGGATGGGGTGCAGTGCAACACTGGCAAACTTGCCTCCCTCTCTGAAAAACACTGTTAATTGAGGCCTTAAGTATCTTAATTTCCTGCCCGCCTCTGATGAGCATGTTCCCGATTCCAGTAACAGCCTGCCCTGGGAAACTCATCCGGAGGTGGGACCACATCCCAAACAATTTTGCTCCTGATTTCCCGGTTCTCTGCCTCCAAACCTGTCACCAAGTGGCAGGGGAATTCCAGCCAGTGCTTCCCGATTTCACATTTAACTGGCCCAGCTCTAATTTTAAGATCATGCTTCGTTGTTCTAAATTCTCCCACCAGAGGAAATAGTTTCTCTGAACCTACCCTATTGGATCCCTTTTACATTTTAAAGATCTCAATTGAATCATGCCTCTAAATCCAAAGGAGCACAAACCATGTTTATGCAACCTGTCCTCAATTTAACCAGTTAAACCCCGGTAACATTCTGGTGAATCTGCTACACTGTCAATTGGTCCATCTATCTTTCCTGAGGTGTGGTGGACAAAGTTGAACACAGCACTCCAATGGGGTTTCACCAAGAAATAAAAACAGAAAGTTCTGGAAATACTGAGCAGGTCTGCCACATAGAATCTCTGTGTGCCTCCCAGGCCTGGCGGAGATGGGCTCGCCCTGACTTCTAAGCCAATGGACAGGGCTTCCGCCCTGACGTTAAAATTTCGGCCATAATCTTTGTGCAGAATCTTACCCAATGCCTTCTGAAGTCCATATAGTGACAGCATTCATGGACAGTCCCCTATTCACCGTGCTAGTGACCTCTTCAAAACGTTCAGCTAGTCGAGTCAGACTTCCCTTCACACATTCATGCTGACACTCTTTGATCAGCTCATACCTTTTCAGCATATATATCTGTGGAGAGAGAAACAGAGTTAACGTTCCAGGTCTGTGACCTTTCATCAGTCTTTCAGTTGAGTTCTGATGTAAGATCACATTCCTGAAACATTTAACTCTGCTTCTCTCTCCACAGATGTTGCCTGACCTGCTGAGTATTTCCAGCACTTTCTGTTTTTATTTCAGATTTTCAGCATCTGCAGTATTTTGCTTTTATTTTGGGGTCTGACCAAGATTCTGTACAACCGTAGCATAACTTCCCTCACTTCCAACCTCATTGAAATAAAGGTTAACATTCCATTAGCTGTTTTAGCAGCTTTCTGTACCAATACACTAACTTTTAGTGATTTGTGTACATCACATCCAAATCCCTCTGCTCCTCCACAAATCTTAATCTCTCACAATTAAGAAAATATTCTTTGTCTTTCTTAGATCCAAAGTGAATAACCTCACACTTCCCCGCATTGAGCTCCATCGGCCACAGCTTTGCTCGCTCCCTTAAGTCTGCTGTGTCCTTTTGTAAACTTTCTGCTCCCATCCACAGAACGTACTGTGCCATGTCACCTGTAAACTTGGATATATGATTCTCTATTCCTCTATCCAAGTCATTAGTATATCTGATGAAAAACCCAGTACAGATCCCTGGGGAACACCATTTCTCCCATCCTGGCCTTCAGAGAAAATTCCCCTTATCCCTACTCTCTATCTCCTACTACTAACCAATTACCAACACCATGTTGAAAGGTTACCTCCAATTTTGTGCGCTTTTATTTTTAGATAGGCCGGCGTTTTACACACTCCCCCGAGGGAGTGGGCTGGAGGCAGGGTTGTGGGGGGAGGGGGTGGGGGGTGGTGGTGGTGGGAGTAAAATTCCCATCGCCTTCCCACCCAGTCTGCAATTTTATGAGTGACGGCGGAGGTGACAAACGGCCCGCCTGCTCCAGGCCAATTGAGACCCTTAAGTGACCAATTAATTGTCAAATAAGGGCCTCCTCCCACCGCCACTGGTATGTTACCAGCGGCAGGCGGATGGGCACTTTGTCAGCTGTGGAGGCTGCCCAGTCATAGCTGGTCGCCTCCTTGCCGGCCTGAGTGGGGGCCCTGCTGATCGGGCACACTGTGCCCCACAAGGGCCCCCCCCCCCTCCCCAGCAGCTCCTGCCACCCCTGCTGATGCACCTCCCCCCGCCTTCCTGATCAACCCCCACCCCACTCATCGGGGCCCAGCCGATAGTCCCAAGGTGAGGCCCGAAACCCTACTTAACCTTTTCGGCGCCGGTGTCCACAATCCTCCTGAAGCTGGATGCGGTCTCAGAAGTGGCCACCGCTCCGGGTGGCACTGCTGGGACTGAGGAGCTGCTGGCCCACTGATTGGCCGGCAGCTCCTGAAGGCAGGACTTCCTGCCTCAGAGGAGCAGAAGTCCCGCCCAAGGCCAGTTAAGGGCATGGTCCACATAGAATCTCTATGTGGCTCCCAGGCTCGGCAGAGCTGGGCTCGCCCTGACTTTTAAGCCGATGGACCAGGCTTCCACCCTGACGCAAAATTTTGGCCATAATCTTTGTGCAGAATCTTACCCAATGCCTTTTGAAGTCCGTATAGACAACATTCATGGACAGTCCCCTATTCACCATGCCAGTGACCTCTTCAAAATGTTCAGCTAGTCTAGTCAGACTTCCCTTCACACATTCATGCTGACTCTCTTTGATCAACTCATACCTTTTCAGCATATATGAAATGGGCTTGAATTTAGTTTTACTCTATTTTTGGCAGTTTGCCATAACTGCCTTAACATTGACCCTACTGTGACTCTAGCCAGGTTTCCTGTATTGGGCTAAACTAAAAATATAGAGTGAGCTCCCGGGGGAATCTCTACCTCCAGGGGTGAGTTTAGCACACAGGAGGAAAGAGTGAGTGAGACACACACTGCAGCACAAAAAGGAGGAGGAGGTGGAAGGTTAATGGGCACAAGAGCCACAAAGAGGTGTTAGCAAAACGTCTCACGAACCACTGGAGCTATGCTGCCTCTGTAAAGAGGTAAGAAGGACCTTCAGAGAAGGCAAGAAACCTACGATTCAGCCTTTTCTGTCCAACATGCTGCTGAGTGAAGTGGCAAAGACTGACATAGGGGCTATCGTTTCTTTCATTTTGGCAGTCCCTAGGTTCAATAGTGCAGTGGTGGAGAGCAGGGAAATCGGGCGAATAGCTAGGCTGGTTTCCTGGCTGACATTCACATGTGATAAGGTGGGGAAGGGGTGACTGCTGCTCTTCGCTGCTGGGGCAATGGAAGGCAAATTTAGCTCAGTGCATGGATGTGGCAGTAGGTTTCCCCACCTAATTTTCCTATATTTTCTGCCACTATACCACCTGATTTCAGGTTGCACAGCAGAGGAAATACTGGCTTCTGACATTAGGCACGAACTAATTTGACAAAACGTTACGTCTGCAGTTATGTATTCCAGCTTTCAAGATTAGGATTTCAGATTGAGCTGACTGCAATATGAGCGATGTACAATTTATATTTCAACATTAACACCACTAATGTTTGGATTTGTAACAAAATTAGACAACTCGAATTATTGGATCTTGCAATCCATTTTTGGGATGTGGCTCACATGGCTGTTTTCTCTGCTCACAATTTCAGTGCAGTGAACTGTTATATTTATCATTAAGAAGCCTAGATGAAGTGCCAAGGCTCAGTGTAAGGAAGCACTAAAGTTGAAGAAAGTAACGGGCAGCAAGATTTGGATCAGGAGAGCCTTAGGACTCTAGTAGACTTGTACTTCATTGGCTGTAAAGCACTTTGAGATGTCTGGGGGGGGTCATGAAAGGGGAGATATAAATGCAAGTCTATCTTTCTTTTCCTTTTCTTTCTGGTGTCCAGGATTTGCCTCTTGGTCCCAATTAAATTCTGCGCCTTGAGGAGAAAATGGCAGAAGGAATTTGAAAATTAAGGGGAAGATACAGAAACAATTTGGGTAAAATTTAACTGCAATTATAAGACCAATAGAGTAGCAATTTACAGTTAATAACGAGGTGAGCAAAAGGGTCGCAGTTATGTTGGCGCAAAAAACTGGGAGAACTGTACTGTGAATTCTCACTCAACGTCTTCAAAGCGAAATGAACAGATCAGGGGCAGCAAAGCAGCAAGGCTATAAATAGTAATTCAAATAAATGCAAAGTGATTGCTTCTTTATGTAAATTATAAAGCAGAGTCTAAGGCCAGATGTTGTTAGATTTAGCAATTCACAAGGAAATATTGCTAACCTAGAAGTTGGTGAATATTTGGCTTCTAGTGACTGTTATTTGGTTTGATTTGATATTAAAGGACTGTCGACGAAACCTTGAAGCTTTAAGGAGGTTTATGTGTTGGCCTAAGTGGAAGGCACCTTGAGAAACTAAAATGCAGTTTATAATACAACTTTATTTTGAAGATTTTTAAAAAATACAGAGCCAATGCAACAGAATTTCAATTTTTCTCTGCTTTGGAACCTCAAATGTGCCAATTGTTGGAGCTCAAAGCAGAGGAAACATGAACAGAAACCCATTACGTCTGGCTGTGATTATTCCTCCTGCTGATTTCCTCTAGGGTTTAGCAGAGTATGTGCTTTAGAACTCTCAACGAGGCATTCTTATTTAAATGAGATGATTATTATATGTCGAATGACATCATAAAAGCCTGTGACCAACTTTTCCCTGATTCTGCTGATTGCAGGTTAAGTGGAAGCTGCCTCCATTTAAAGTGGGCACGAGGCTAAAAGCTGCATCAGAGCAGCAATAAGTTACATGCTTTTGGGACTATTCTGGGGCCAAATTTACTGAAGGTACCAGAAACAACAGTATGGATGCTGGAGAATGTTTGTAACCCGGTATCTCAATCTGTAGAATTCAAGCTTTCATTATATGTTACCCTGCCACTAAAATCTATTGCCCCTGCAGAACTGAGGAGCAGCGCCTCAACAGACTTGGGATCAACTTTTTTTTCCAAAAATATACTTTATTCATAAAAATCTGTAAAAAAATAAATAAATTACAAAACACTGCCAAGTTGACATTCCAAAAAGTGCAAAGGAAATCAGTTTTCTTCAATATAACAGTGAGTTGCCTCACAACCCTTCCATTCCATTTTGTATGCCATGTACATTTTACAGCAAACCCATATTTGGTGTATACAGCATGAGGGATTTCCCATGGGTCCAGCCCCTCAGTTCACTTTGGTGGGAGGACCTTACACAGTGGTCTTTCCCCATTGAGCCTTTGCCATGGCTGCCCCAAGCTTTAGTGCATCCCTCAGCACGTAGTCCTGGACCTTGGAATGTGCCAGTCTGCAACACTCAGTCGTGGACAACTCTTTGCACTGGAAGACCAGCAAGTTTTGGGTTTACCAAAGAGCATCTTTCACCAAATTGATGGCCCTCCAGCAGCAGTTGATGTTTATCTCAATGTGCATCTCTGGGAACAGCCCATGTGGCACAGACTACTGTGTTACAGAGCTGCTTGGGATGAACCTCGAGAAAAACCGCTGCATCTCTTTCCAGACCTGCTTTGCAAAGACACATTCCAGAAGGAGGTGGCAAACCGTCTCTTCCCCACCATAGCCACCTCGAGGGCATTGTGTGGAGGGTGTGAGACTCCAGGCGTGCAGGTAGGATCTGACGGGGAGGGCTCTTCTCACCACCAACCAAGCCACGTCTTGGTGCTTGTTTGAAAGGTCTGGTGATGAGGCATTCCGCCAAATGACTTTGGCGGTCTGCTCGGGGAACCATCCGACAGGATCCACCGTCTCCTTTTCCCGTAGGGCCTTGAAGACATTCCGTGCAGCCCACTGCCTGATGGATTGGTGATCAAACGTGTTTTTCTGCAGAAACTTTTCCACGAAGGATAGGTGGTACGGCATGGTCCAACTGGATGAAGCGTTCTGCGGCAATATGACCAGACTCATCCTTCACAACACCGGGGACAGAGAGAACCTCAGCACGTAGTGACACTTGGTGTTTGCTTCCTGGGGCTCTACGCACAGCTTGATGCAGCTGCACACGAAGGTGGTCATCAGGATGAGGGCGACGTTGGGTACGTTTCTCCCGCCCTTATCCAGAGGTTTGAACATCGTGTCCCTCCAGACACGGTCCATTTTGCATCTCCAGATAAAGCGGAAAATAACTCGGGTGACCGCCACGGCGCAGGAGTGGGGTATGGGCCAGACCTGCACCACATACTGCAACAACGTGAGCGCCTCGCACCTGATGACCCGGTTCTTATCCACAATGGAGAGAGATCGCTGCCCCCACATGCTCAGTTTATGGTGTACCCTGGTTACTCGCTCCTTCCTTATCAACAGTAAGGTTGTGTGTCAACTTTGTGTTCTGCTGTAGAATAATTTGCAGCTACACTGCAGGATTGGCAATGGCACTACCTTTTACAGTCAAAGTGGCAAAGGCCTTTTTTTGCTTTATTGTGGTGGGGGTGTGTCGTGATGGGGCACTGGTGATGTTGCAAGTGTTAGTCATTGGCAACGCTTCGATCCATTCATCATTGCATTGCTTGCCAGAATGAACAAACATTTTTTATTCCACTGACTCCATGGAACAGAGAGCCTGAATCCTAGGCCTTGAAATTGGGCTCTGTAGCATCACTGGTGCTGGCATTAAGGAAGCCTAAAGAGAAATATTGGCAGCTGGAACGCTTCCAGCCAGCTGTGGCGCGACCCACATGCATGTCCTGACTGACTGGGTATTAGCGCGGGTATGTCGTACGTGTGACGGAAGCATGCAGAGTGGGCGAGTCATGACACTAATTGGCCTATCAGGCTGATTTGACACATGTTCTGCCAATTTGAACTTTACATGCCCAGTTAGTGCCCTCTCCTAGTCAATCCCAGCTAAACCTGCGTTCAGCTGTTTTGACTTACTTTTGCTGGTGCAGAGTTTGTGGAAGTACTGTGTTGCGTTCTTGGAGGAGCTTTACTGACTTGTTGGATTTTCAAGGGAGTGGTGCTGCATCCTGACTGGGAATGTCATGAGTTTCTTTGTGTTATCTAAAGCAACACAATGAGGTACGTGGATTCCAGTTCCTTGAAGATCTCTAGAGTTTATTAACAGTAAAACTAGTATACACAATATCGAACCTTTGTTTAGAGTGTTCCAGTACAGAGTGACTGTGGTTTCTAGCCACATGACTACATCCTGGTACTTAGCTCATTAGCATACTGACTTTTTAAAAGGACATAGCTCTTAAAGCGATCATACAGCAGGGAGGTCAGAGGAGTTTTCTGTTTCTGCCCTATCAAGAGAAAACCCTGTTTGAGTTATGGGAGCTGTAGTTGCAGACCCTCTTGGTGTGCAGCATGATGTGTGAATGGAACACAGGTAACAGAGAGGGGAAGCCGTGCACAGAGCGAGGAGGAACAGGACTCTCAATAGAAGGCCATACCCACCTAGGATCTTCTGGGATCACTTCTCCAAGCTCCATCTCAGTCAGGGACAGTGTCTGAGGCCCTATGTTTCAACAAGGAGGTGGTTATTGAACTGTGATGATACCTCCTGCAATCCAAACTGCAATCTCACAGCCGAGCATGAACAATGCTGCCAGTGGTCATCAAGGACACCCCCACCCTCAATTTCTACACCAGTAGATCTTTCCGGGCAGGAGCAGGTAGCATCAGTAACATCTCACAGTTCACCGTCCATCACTGCATCAATGAAGTCACAGAGACCCTACAAGGACTTCATCGTCCTCTAACTGACCAGAGAGAAGCAGAAGGAGAGAACATGTGGCTTTGACAGGCTGGTGAGATTCCCAATAGTGCACCGGGAAATCAACTGCACATACAGGGCTCTGTGAGCCCCACATTATGAATGGCAAGATGTTCCATAACTGCAAAGGTTCCACTCTAACAGCATCCAGTTGCTGTGAGACTGTGACCAGAAGATCTTCTCAGTCAATGCCTGTTATCCTGGCAGTCAGTAGTACCTGCAACATTTGGCCTGCCATGATGAGCTGGAGTCTGGTTGCTGCGATACTCTCTGGACATCTGGCTAATGACTCCCTTCCATCACCCAACCTTGCAAGGACACCACACCTATAATGAGAGCTATGCAGCCACATGGTGCATCGTTGGGTAGCTATCAGTGTCCTTAAGCAACGATTCCGTTGCTTCAACCCCTTGGGGGTACCCTCCAGTACTTACCAGAGCTTCGTAGTGGTCTGCCATGTCCTCCATAACCTCTCTATAATGAAGGCACAGCTCATGCCACCAGGCATTCAGAGGCCACCTTGGGAGTAGGAGGAATAGGACAAGGAAGAGGAGGCATTTGGGACCCCTTTGCTCCAGATGGCATGTCCGGATGGCATCTCTATGGCATGGATTTTCCCTTTCCTAATGTCAGTTTGAATCTGCCACCATGTCAAGGGGATCTCCAAGCATCCAGCAACAATGATGTCATCAACCAGGGCAAGCAGCCAATCACATTGAAGTATTCTCAGACAGCTGATCAGGAGGTAAACTGCACTGCTTATCCTTAATTTTTAATTATGTTTTACAGAGATTAAAATAAATAATTGGGACGTACACATGGGTTTAAGGTGGAAGCTGAAATAGCATAAACAAACCTTTAAAAAAATTTAAATGTGGATTTTTAAAATCATAATGGCGAAATTTGACATTCCGCAAATATAAAGTAGTTTTTCAGGGACAGTGAGGCTTTTAAGCAGTAATTATGAACTTAGTATGGCATTAAAAATGCGGTTAAATCTCATTCAACAAGATGTACGTTGTTTAAGGGTTTTTACAGTGAGACTAATAGCGTAAAAGGGCAAGTTCTCATTAGTTTAGTAATTTCTAATTGCTTGCAGACTGGGGGATTTCAAAAGGGCACTCTTTGGAGAAGCATAGAATCACTGACAGCAACTTGTGAATTTCCCGTGTTTAACTGCACAAATGTGAACTCCCAGAAGTTGCTGACAGTTTCAGAAGAGTAGTGACAGCAAACACAGACAGTTTCGCCATCATTACAACCGCAAAATACAAGCTATTATCTTCTGGGTGACCAGGGTTAACTGCTGTTACCATGGCTCATAGCTCTCTGCAATGTCTACAAACCAAAGCAATTATAATGAAGCCCATGTCTCCACTGGAAGCATTATCAAGCAAATCAGTGGTCATGTTGACAAGGCAGATGATATTCAACCATACCAGCCTGCCAAAGTTGCCACAATCATTTTTATGTGCTGTTTGCGCTCAAGCGGACTGTTGACAGAGGTATGTACCAAGAGGAACAGCTGGAGAAGCTGGAAAACATCAAAATAGAAACCGAAGATGTCAAGGAGCTCAGTTTCCAGCTGGAAGAGTAATTTTTCATATCTTGATAGAGGAATCATTCTCTCAAGACCCTTTCCTATTTCTATTCCTTCCACTCTGTCCCACAATTAGCCTAGAAGTTAAAGCACATGGGATAGGAGGTGATATACTGGCATGCATTAAGGATTGGTTAACAGGCAGAAAGCAGAGAGTAGGAATAAACGGATTATTCTCGCATTGGCAGGCTGTGACAAGTGGGGTACCGCAAGGATCAGTACTTGGGCCCTAGCTGTTCACAATGCATATCAATGATTTAGATGTGGGGACCAAATATAGTATTTCCAAGTGCGTGGATGTCATAAAACTAGGTGGGAATGTGTGTTGTGAGGAAGTTGCAAAGTGGCTTCAAGGGGATTTGGACAGACTGATTGAGTGGGCAAGAATGTGGCAGATGGAAAATAATATGGAAAAAGGTGAGGTTCTCCATTTTGGTAGAAGGAACAGATGTGCAGAGTA
The DNA here is from genome assembly GCF_036365525.1 of Heterodontus francisci. NCBI lineage: Eukaryota > Metazoa > Chordata > Chondrichthyes > Heterodontiformes > Heterodontidae > Heterodontus > Heterodontus francisci. The sequence continues at coordinate 99,676,840 of NC_090383.1, read as the reverse complement.
TTTCTTAAATGGTAAGAGATTAGAAAGTGTAGATGTACAAAGGGACCTGGGTGTGCTTGTCAATAAGTCACTGAAAGCTAGCATGCAGGTGCAGCAAGCAATTAAGAAGGCTAATGGTATGTTAGCCTTTATCACAAGAGGATTTGAGTATAGGAGTATTGAAGTCTTACTTCAATTACATAGAAGCTTGGTTAGACCGCACCTGGAGTACTATGTGCAGTTTTGGTCCCATTACCTTAGGAAGGATATTATTGCCATAGAGGGATGGTGGGACTGTCCTATGAAGAGAGATTGGGGAAACTGGGCCTGTATTCTCCAGAGTTTTGAAGAATGAGAGATGATCTCATTGAAACCTACAAAATACTGAAAGGGATAGACAGGGTAGATGCAGCTAAGAGTCCAGAACCAGAGGACACAATTTCAAAATAAGGGGGAAGCCACTTTGGACCGAGATGAGGAGAAATCTCTTTACTCAGAGGGTTGTGAATCTTTGGAATTCTCTACCCCACATGGCTGTAGAAGTTCAGTAATTGAGTATATTTAAAGCAGAGATTGACCGATTTCTAAATAACAATGACATAAGGGGATATGAGGATAGTGTGGGAAAAAGAAATTGAAGTGGATGATCAGCCACAATCGCATTGAATGGCGGGGCAGGCTCGATGGGCTGAATGGCCTACTCCTGCTTCTATGTTCCTAACTGCGCCAGTGCACTTTTAAACTTTAAAAGCCTGGAGCGGAACTTGAAGATCATTCCACCAAATGGATGGGCGTGCAACTGCAGCACTCCATGTACCAAGTGCACATTGCCCCGCCCCCAGCCTCTACATATAAATTGCCTGAACCTGGAAGTAAGGGTTAGTTCAGGTGCTTCCAAATGGAGTGCACTCTATAGCACTTGTGCATGGATGGAGGGCTTTGGTGGGGAGGAAGGTGGAGGCAGTGGGGTAGGGGCTGGAGGGGAAAGGATTATCAGGGCCCATGTATACAGTAGGTCATCAGAATACACAAAGCTTTCAAATATCTAAACGTAGGTATGGATAGTGAGTGACCCATATCCAAAATGGAGGCAGCTTTCACATCCTTATAAAGAAAAGTACGTTTGGGAAATGGACAACAAAAATGATGACCAATGGTGCAAGACATGTATTGAGAATACCTTGCACGGTATCACTATAAGCCAGGACCTAGAGGATAGAATTCCAACAAGGGGAGCCACATCTCCCTTCACATAGTTCCTCCTCATTAAGGCAAAGTGAAAATGTAATTTGATATGAATGTCCAGGATCATCTGAATATGCAGAACAATCTCCAAATCCTCTTCCTCACCGCACACCATCTTCTCCAGTTGCTCTCTTTGACACTAAATGTGAAGAGCCTATGTATTTTTTAGTTTCTCAAACCAAGGCCATCAGCATTACTGCCTCTGTCTCCTCCAACCCCTTCTCTGCTCCCACTCACTTTCCCAGCTGTTTTCTAAGTAGACAACACCCCACACTTTGCAGTTTCTCCCCTACCGTTCATCCCCATGAAACTGACCAGATGTTCGTTCCCTTAACTCCATTCTGCCTAAACTCCTGACCAGACACTTTTTTTTCTTTTTGACAGTAAGCTTTCTAGGATTGTCAATCTATTACAATGCCACTATCCACATGTTTTCAAAACTTTTATCATACCCGCTTAGCAAGGGCACCCTTGATGTCTTCATTTTCTGTAACCGCTGTTTTATTTCCAACCTACCCTTTTCCTCTGTCCTCAATCATGGCATTGCTGTCCAACTCCAACCTAGGCCTTTTTCACCTGTCCGTATTTGAGTCTTTTCTACTTTACTGAAGATTTTCAGCTCTAGTATCTACATCACTCTCACAGGTGAATTCCAACTCCCTTGAGCAAATCTAAATAAATAATTGGTTTCATACCTGGGGTAATGAACAGAAATCTCTGTTCTATTAATATCTTTAAGATACTGGAATTATTAATCAGCTCCTTCCAGGCTTCAACAAGCAATGACACATCTTATCAGGCCTTGTTCTGCTTTTAAGCTATTGATATTAATAAATGATTTGTTGTTTTAAACTATTAACACAATGAACAAGTTAATATGGGAGGACTAACGAGGCAAGGGAATATACAATGGATGGTAGGACCCTAGGAAGTACAGAGGGTCTGAGGGACCTTGGTGTACTTGTTCATAGATCATTGAAGGCAGCAGCACTGGTAGATAAGGTGGTTAGGAAGGCATATGGGATACTTGCCTTTATTAGCTGAGGCATAGAATATAAGAGCAGGGAGCTAATGATGGAGCTGTATAAAACGCTAGTTAGGCCACAGCTGGAGTACTGTCTACAGTTCTGGTCACCACACTATAGGAAGGATGTGATTGCCCTGGAGAGGGTGCAGAGGAGATTCACCAGAATGTTGCCTGGGCTGGAGTATTTCAGCTATGAAGAGAGACTGAAAAGGCTAGGGTTGTTTTCCTTAGAGCAGAGAAGGCTGAGGGGGGGACATGATTGAGGTATACAAAATTATGAGGGGCATTGATAGATTAGATAGGAAGAAACTTTTTCCCTTAGTGGAGGGGTCAATAACCGGGGGCATAGATTTAAGGTAAGAGGCAGGAGGTTTAGATGGGAATTGAGGAAAAAAAAATTCACTCAGAGGGTGGAATCTGGAATGCACTGCCTGAAGAGGTGGTAGAGGTAGGAACCCTCACAACATTTAAGAAGTATTTAGATGAGCACTTGAAACGCCATAGCATACAAGACTACAGGCCGAGTGCTGGAAAATGGGATTAGAATAGTTAGGTGCTTGATGGCCGGCACAGACACGATGGGCCGTAGGGCCTGTTTCTGTGCTGTTTAACTCTATGGCTCTCTATGTAACCATCCAATGTACTTACAGTAGAAAATTTTAAAATCTATTCCTTCAAAATGGAAAACAATGAAAGGTGATAATCTATGGATTACAATGTTCCGATATAAAGCAAAGTCTAAAATTCAGCCCTTCCCCCTCCTGTAAAAGCAGCTGCCTCTCTATGAAGGTTTCAATTTGTTCAACTTAGCACCACTCAAGCGGCTTTCGCAGTTTGCTCTTTCTTATACCGATTTCTCAGCTTGTCTCCTGACCGTGATGACGCATGGTGAGCTGAGGTCCAGGTCACTAGCAGCTCTGCAGTACGTCAGCTTAGTGAGAATTCTTGATGTGTGAGTTCAACAGGATATTAAATAATTACAGCTGATTCTGACCCTGTTCTTACTTGACTTGCACTAGTTGCTGTTTCCAGGATGAGTCACTAGAAAGGGATCAGGAGTTGGATGCCTGATTGATTTACCTCCTTTCTACCTTGCAGATACGATCTGTAGTACCCTTTTTGCCACTCCAGCTAAGATCATGTATTGATCAGGGAGATTCTGCATCACCTGAGACACTGCATGTACCCACTGAAGTGACTACAATAATGCTGTGTGAAAGAATGTTAAAGAGGGAGAAGGAAGAACTTACTGCATTTATGTGGCACCTTTCCCATCCTCAGGATGCTCTAAGATACTTCACATCCAATGGAGTAATTAAGAAGTGTTATTCTGCTGTAAGTGCAGCAGACAATTGGCACATCACCAGGTCTCACATACAGCAATGCGATAAATAATTAGATATATTTTTATTGGTTCTGTTGGGTCAGCGATAAATGTTAGCCAGGACATTTCTACTGCTCTTCTTTGAATAGTGTTGTGGGATCTTTTACATCCACTGGACAGGGCTTAGTATTGCCTCAGTGCTCCACTGAAGTAATAGATTATGTGCTAAAGTTACTAGAGTATGCCTTGAAATCCATAGACCATAAAACCCAGTGTTCCATTAGCTTTTTGCATCCTTAACCACTTGAAATTCTGCTTTTAATGTCTTGTGAACTTGAACACTCATATAATTAAAAACAGAAAATGCTGGAAATACTCAGCATGTCAGGCAGCATCTGTGGAGAAAGAAACAGAGATAATGGCTGGGATTTTACCAGCCCTCTGGAGCTGGGCTAGGAGGTGGGAGGGCTGGTAAATTGGCAGCAGAAGGCACCATGAGAGAAGTCTGATTCTCCCCGCTGCCATAGGATATTTTGAAAGACGGGAATGGTGGTGGCACAGCCACTCGGCGACTGGAGATGGGTGGCCATTTCATCCAATTAACTGGCTTTTACGCCTCTGACGGCATTTTAATGGCATCGGAATGCCCCCTCCCACTGCTGTCTGGGGAGACTGCCAGCTACATCGAGGCAGCCTCCCAGCCCAGAGGCTCCATGCCCCAAGGAGGGGCCCCCCCAGGAGCAATCGCTGATCCCGCAGCTCTGACACCACCACTGGAGGGTGCATCTCTCTGATCACAGGGGTGCTGCACACCTGACCCTGGAACATTAAAAAGATTTCTTCCCGGCTCATCAAAGGTACCTCAACATGAAGGCACCTTCTCCTTCTCCCTACAGCCTCGGTTCATCACCACCTTCTCAAGGGCAGTCAGGGCTGGGCAACAAATGCCCACATCCCATGAATGAATTAAAAAAATTCCAGCATTCGCAGCATTTTGCTTTTGCCCTCAAATCTCATTGCTCTTCCACAATACCCAGCTTTCTCCCATTCCATTATTATTTTTTTTTTTTTAAATCTGGAGATGGACTGGTAAAATGGCAGCAGAAGGTTTTGGGAGTGAAGTTCAACATCTTCCAGTCACCACAGGATTTTCCCAAAAGTGGCAACGACAGCAGCTCGGCCACTCGCCGGCTTGAGTTTCTGCACCACATCGACTCCATTTCCCCGATCCACCATATCTGTTACTTGCTCAAAGAAGTCTATTAGAAAGGAATTGGCAACTAAGATTATGTAACTGACTGACAAAATAATCTTTTACTTTTTAAACATAATCAGGTAACCATAAATCTCAAGCAAAGAGCATGGTGGATGAATCTCTCAGTCTTACATAAATCCTCTCCAAGGCACTGCTCTTGAAGTTCACTGAATTTAGTCTATCACTGAACTCAACTGTCGCTCACTATTGAGTTAATCCTGTGAGGACATTATCTCATTTAGGAAAAAAATCCTTTCAATATTTATTGAGTATCAATTTGTTTTCAGAAAGGTTATTTCTTGTCCAATTAAATCAGCTTAATATGACACGTTATGTATCTGTCACTCCATGTTGAATTAATCCTCTTATTCGGTTACAAATCCTGTTTATGTTTGTTGAGTATCATTTTTTTTTGTTGAATTAAATCAACTTAATCCAATTGGTGGATAATCGTGAAAGGAAGAATGAGGTACACATATTGATCAACTGACTGAAAATTGAGAGTGTAGGAAATCATTTGTTGACTGAAGGAAAATACCTACATTCTTTTCGCACTTTGTGGATATCGCCTGGACATTACCATTTTGCATGTGACGTGCACAGAGTACATACGATTTCTGACTGGTGTTGCAGCAGCTGCCGTAGGCTGTTTTGCTTTAGTCAGAGTTGATCAGCTCAAGGAGAGAGCAACAATTCTTTGTTAAAGACCCATGGAAATTGGATTCAATGTGCTATCCATACCATACTTGGATGAGGAGTATGAACAGGAGAGGGCATCCGATGAAATAAGGTGACACAGAGAGTGAACCATCAGTTCCCACTGGTCTCCAACACGCCAGGTGTATCTGTTTTCACGTACTGATAGTATAACTGGTGTTGACCCCGGCTGCCACCTCCTGCTAGGGAGGGTGTTCTGTAATGCTAAACAGTGGAAGAAAATGTTATGACTGGTGCAGGATTGTTAGTTTGAGAATGTGTTACAGTATTGTTAGTGTGAGTTTTGTGATACGGTATGACTGCAATATAAGTTTTGTAGTTCAGTGGTACTACAATGTGGTATGTGGTACAGCTTTGTTACGGTACATGTTGTGTGATACAGTATTCCGAGAGTACAAGTTATGTGGTACAGTATTACTATAGTATGAACTATGTGGTAGTTTTGCATCAACATACTTATGTGGTGCATTATTGCCAAATAAGATGTGTGGTACATTCCTCTGTAGATAAGGCCCTCTATACTTGCACGTAGCTATTCCGATGCTGTAGTACCACACTTTCACCTTTCAAAGTAATGAGTGGTAATGCGGCGCTTTAGGTTACCTCTGCCAATATTGGGCTGATCTATTCTAGCAGGACCTGCTGCTGTTACTTCATCAGTCACTACAGTCATAGTTGGCTGTACGTCCGGCTCATCCATGACTGGCAGAGACAGGGTTGTACAGCCAACAAAATCGGAACTCAGTGACTCCATTGATTCTCTAGCCAGCGGAAAAGCCCCTGGGAAGGATGGCATTCCCCTTGAAATCATCAAGAGTGCCAAGCCTGCTATACTTTCAGCTATGCACGAACTGCTTTGCCTGTGCTGGGACGAGGGAGCAGTACCACAGGACATGAGCGATGCCAATATCATCACCCTCTATAAGAACAAGGGTGACCGCGGTGACTACAACAACTACCGTGGAATCTCCCTGCTCAGCATAGTGGGGAAAGTCTTTGCTCGAGTCACTTTAAACAGGCTCCAGAAGCTGGCTGAGCGTGTCTACCCTGAGGCACAGTGTGGCTTTCGAGCAGAGAGATCCACCATTGACATGCTGTTCTCCCTTGGCCAGCTACAGGAGAAATGCCGTGAACAACAGATGCCCCTCTACGTTGCTTTCATTGATCTCACCAAAGCCTTTGACCTCGTCAGCAGAAGTGGTCTCTTCAGACTACTAGAAAAGATTGGATGCCCACCAAAGCTACTAAGTATCATCACCTCATTCCATGACAATATGAAAGGCACAATTCAGCGTAGCCTCATCAGACCCCTTTCCAATCCTGAGTGGTGTGAAACAGGGCTGTGTTCTCACACCTACACTGTTTGGGATCTTCTTCTCCCTGCTGCTCTCACATGCGTTCAAGTCCTCAGAAGAAGGAATTTTCCTCCACACAAGATCAGGTGGCAGGTTGTTCAACCTTGCCCGTCTAAGAGCAAAGACCAAAGTACGGAAAGTCCTCATCAGGGAGCTCCTCTTTGCTGACAATGCTGCATTAACATCTCACACTGAAGAGTGCCTGCAGAGACTCATCGACAGGTTTGCGGCTGCCTGCAATGAATTTGGCCTAACCATCAGCCTCAAGAAAACGAACATCATGGGACAGGACGTCAGAAATGCCCCATCTATCAATATCAGCAACCACATTCTGGAAGTGGTTCAAGAGTTCACCTACCTAGGCTCAACAATCACCAGTAACCTGTCTCTCGATGCAGAATTAAACAAGTGCATGGGAAAGGCTTCCTCTGCTATGTCCAGACTGGCCAAGAGAGTGTGGGAAAATGGAGCACTGACACAGAACACAAAAGTCCAAGTGTATCAAGCCTGTGTCCTCAGTACCTTGCTCTACGGCAGCGAGGCCTGGACAACGTACGTCAGCCAAGAGCGATGTCTCAATTTATTCCATCTTCGCTGCCTCCGGAGAATCCTTGGCATCAGGTGGCAGGACCGTATCTCCAACACAGAAGTCCTCGAGGCGGCCAACATCCCCAGCTTATACACCCTACTAAGCCAGCGGCGCCTGAGATGGCTTGGCCATGTGAGCCGCATGGAAGATGGCAGGATCCCCAAGGACACATTGTACAGCGAGCTCGTCACTGGTACCAGACCCACCGGCCGTCCATGGCTCCGCTTTAAAGACGTCTGCAAACGCGACGTGAAGTCCTGTGACATTGATCACAAGTCGTGGGAGTCAGTTGCCAGCGATCGCCAGAGCTGGCGGGCAACCATAAAGGCGGGGCTAAAGCGTGGCGAGTCGAAGAGACTTAGCAGTTTGCAGGAAAAAAGACAGAAGCGCAAGGAGAGAGCCAACTGTGTAACAGCCCCGACAGCCAATTTTATCTGCAGCACCTGTGGAAGTGTCTGTCACTCTAGAATTGGCCTTTATAGCCACTCCAGGCGCTGCTGCACAAACCACTGACCACCTCCAGGCGCTTACCCATTGTCTCTCGAGACAAGGAGGCCAAAGAAGAAAACAGTCATAGTCATACTCAGACTAGGAAGTGGTAAGAAGTCTGTACCAAATGAATGGTGAGTGTCAGGGAAAGACAAGCATTGTCTGTTGGGAGCAGGAAGTGGTAAGGATAGTATTGTCTGTTGAGTTCTGGGAGTGTAAGAAAGTGGAAAATGTAGTCAAGCAAGCAGCAGCATTTAATGAAGACTGGGTTCCGGTGAGAAATGTGGTTGAGTGCCCGGCAGTGAGCAAACGGGTAATTCTCATGTTTACATTATGGTGAAACTTGCTGTGGAAGCTGTGTGTTTGACAGTAAGAGCCCATACTTGGGACTTTTAAGTTAATGGAAAGGTTAGAGGTAATTGGAAAAAATACTTCATTACATTGAGACAAATTAATGTTCTTGTGGAAAATAATTAAAGTGATGAAAATCATAAAGGGAAACTTTGAAAGGAAAATAAGTTTTGTGCTGTGTGCTGATTCTAAGGTGCTGCACAACTCTTTTTAGTATTGGTAATGAGCTGAAGTCTCTCCTTAATATAATGCAGGGTCCACACACTTAGAGCTGGATTTTATTCCGCCGAAGGGGGACCCAGTGGTGGGCCGCGGGTGGGGGTGTGCGGAGACTCTGCCTCCATTGCAATTTCATGGCAGGGGGCCAATTAACTGCCCACTGTCAGGGATGCTGTTAAGGGGCGAGCTCCTGCCTTCAGAGATGTCAGCCAATTGGAGTGTCAGCACTTCTGTAGCATTGGCAGTGCCACTGGGAGCAGTGGCCACTGTTGGTACTGCAGGAGGCCTGCAGTGGCTAAGTTGGAGGAGAGCCCGGGACACAGGTAAGTGGGATCAAGGTCGCACAGTTCACTCAGGCAGGACCCAGCGACGGCGGTAGTGTTGGTGAGGGTGGAGGGGTTCCTGGCTGGGGGTGGGGGGCGGGGCGGGGCCATCGCCACTGGGGAGTCCTCTGAAGACCATGGACTGTCCCAGAAGGAGGGACCCCCGCCCCAAGCTCACTAGGATGCTGCCAGGCTTTACCTGGTGGCGTCTCCATGTGGCGGCGGGCTCCTCCATCTTCCATAAAATGAAGTGAAGGTGGGAAGAGGCCTTTAGTGGCCTTTAAGGGCCTCAATTGGCCTGGGGTGGGAAGGCCGTCCTTGGCCTTCCCTGTCTTGGACAAAATGGCAGGGGACCCAGGCAACATTGGCATGGCACCCCTTGCCATTTTGTTTGCCCTCCTGCCCTTACACTTTGTTGGACTGTCATTAATAACAAATGTTGGGCTTTTGTACTATGTTCATACTTTTGAACAAGGGACTCAACTTTGATGTAGCTTACAACAGTGCAGACCCACTTTTGGCATTGTTGTCGCAGAATCATTCTGTACCAAGGTGTAATGTGAAAAGCCTAAATTTTGTTGCTCTTTTTGTTAGATTTGATTTTCTTGTATTGACTTAGGCTTTGTGAGGTTGTTCACTTTGCTTTCGTAGCTTTCACCTGGCACAGTATTGCTGCAGTGTAAGCTTGGTAGCAGAATGATCCTGTCGCATTAATGTTGTCAATGATACAGTAAGACTCAGCAGGTGATGCAGCATCTGTGGAGAGAAAAACAGTTCAGAATTATCACCAACAGCTGCCATCCAAAAGAAATGGGGGCAGTTATGATCTGAAATTGTTGAACTCAACGTTGAGTCGGGAAGGCTGTAAAGTGCCTAATTGAAAGATGAAATGCTATTACTCGAGCTTATGTTGAGCTTCATTGGAACTGTGTAGGAGGCTGGGAAGAGAGAGGTCAAAGTGCGAGTAGGGTGGAGAATTAAAATGACTGGCGACCAAAAACTCAGGGTCATGCTTACAAACTAAAGGATGCGTTCCACAAAGCAGTCACCCAATCTAGAGTAAGAATAATTAACTATGGGATAGCCAACTTCAAGAGGGTAAGAATGGATCCAGGCAAATAAATTGGAGTCAATAGTTGGCAGGAAAAATGGTAGCTGAACAATGGGTTACCTTCAAAGAAGAGATAGTTTGGGCACAGTCAAGGTATGTTCCCTCGAAGGGGAAAGGTAGAGCAAACAAATCCAGAGTTCCCTGGATGACAAAAGAGATAGAGATTAAGATAAAGAAGAAAAAGTGTGCTTATGACAGATGTCAGGTGGATAATACAATGGAGAACCATGCTGAATATGAAAGGTTCCGAGGGGAAGTGAAAAAGCAAGTAAGAGAAGCAAAGAAGGAGTATGTAAAGAGACTGGAGGAGTAGGGTTGATTAGGAACCAAAAAAGGGATTTACACGTGGAGGCTGACAGAATAGTTGAGATGCTAAATGAATACTTTGCATCTGACTTTACCAAGGAAGAAGATGCAACCCTGATGAAAGAGTGGGTAATTAGTACACTAGAAGGATTTAAAATTGATAAAGAGGAGGTATTAGATAAGCTGTCTATACCTGAAGTTGATAAAGCACCAGGACTGGATGAGATGCATCCAAGGATACTGAGGGAAGTGAGAGTAGAAATTGCGGAAGCACTAGCCATAAATTTCCAGTCTTCCTTAGATTCAGGGGTGGTGCCTGAGGACTGGAAAATTGCAAATGTTACACCCTTATTCAGAAAAGGATGTAAAGATAAGCCCAGCAACTACGGGCCAGTCAGTTCAACTTCAGTAGTGGGGAAACTTCTAGAAACAGTAATTCGGGACAAAATTAATAGTTACATGGACAAATGCAGGTTAATTAAGGAAAGCCAACATGGATTTGTTAAGGGAAAGTTGTGTTTAACTAACTTGCTGGAGTTTTTTGAAGAGGTGATTAAGGTAGTGGACAGGGGAATGTCTGTGGATGTTATTTATATGGACTTCCAGAAGGCAGAAGGCATTTGATAAAGTCCCACATAAGAGACTAACTAAGGGAGAAGTCCCTGGAGTTGAGGGCAAATTATTGACATAGTTAGGAAGTTGGTTGATTGGTAGGCAACAGAGAGTGGGGATAATGGGTAAGTACTCCAATTGGCAGGATGTAACTAGTGGGGTCCCGCAGGGATCTGTGTTGGGGCCTCAATTATTCACATTATTCATTAACAACTTGGATGATGGCATAGTAAGTCATATATCCAAATTTGCTGATGATACAAAGTTAGGCGGCATTGTAGACAGTCTAGATGATAGCATAAAATTGCAAAGAGATATTGACAGACTAGGTGAGTGGGCAAAACTGTGGCAGATGGATTTCAATGCGGGCAAGCGTAGGATTATCCATTTTGGACCAAAAAAGGATAGAGCAGGGTACTTTCTAAATGGGAAGAGGTTAAGTACAGTGGATGTCCAAAGAGACTTGGGGGTTCAGGTGCATAGATCTTTAAAATGCCACAAGCAAGTGCAGAAAATAATCAAAAAGGCTAATGGAACGCTAGCCTTTATATCTAGAGGATTGGAGTATAAAGACACAAAGGTTATGCTGCAGCTGTACAAAACCCTGGTTAGACCCCACTTGGAGTACTGTGAGCAGTTCTGGGCACCACACCTTAGGAAGGATATATTGGCCTTGGAGGGAGTGCAATGATGGGTTTACAAGAATGATACCTGGACTACAGGGGTTAAGTTACGAGGAGAGTTTACACAAATTAGGCCTGTTTTCACTAGAATTTAGAAGGTTAAGGCGTGATCTGATCGAAATCTTCAAGATATTAACAGGAAAAGACAGGTTAGATAAAGATAAACTATTTCCACTGGTTGGAGATTCTAAAACTGGGGGGCATAGTCTAAAAATTAGGACCAGACCGTTCAGGAGAGATGTTAGGAAGCACTTCTTCACGCAAAGGGTGGTAGAGGTTTGGAACTCTCTCCCACAAACAGCAGTTGAAAGATAGATAGATTTTTGTTAAGCAAAGATATTAAGGGATATGGGCCAAAGGCGGATCAGCCATGATCTAACTGAATGGCGGGACTGGCTTGAGGGGCTGAATGGCCTACTCCTGTTCCTATCTTCTTCTATTCGTTCCTATGTTCCTATGTGGTGTACATGGACTTCCAAAAGACATTTGATACAGTGCTGCACAACAGAATTGTGAGCAAAATTATAGCTCATGGAATAAAAGGGACTGCAGCAACTTGGATACGAAGTTGGCGCTGTGACAGGCAACAGAGAGTAGTGGTTAATGGACTTTTTTGGACTGGAGGAAGTTTTGCATTGGAGTTCCCCAGGGGTCAGTGTTGGGTCCCTTGCTTTTCCTGATATATATTAATGACCTAGACCTTGGTCTACGGGGCACAAGTTCAAAATTTGCAGATGATACAAAACTTGGAAGCATTGTGAATTGTGTGGAGGATAGTGTAGAACTTCAAAAGGACATAGACAGGTTGGTGTCATGCGCGGACAAGGGACAGAAGAAGTTCAATGTGGAGAAATGTGAAGTGATTCATTTGGTGGGAAGAACGTGGAGAGACAATATAAAATAAAGGGTACAACTCTAAAGGGGCTGCAGGAGCAGAGGAGCCTGGGTGTATATGTGCATAAGGCATTGAAAGTGGCAGGACAGGTTGAGAGAGCGGTTAATAAAGCATATACTATCTTCGGCTTTATTAATAGGGGCATAGAGTACAACAGCAAGGATGTTATGTTGAACTTGTATAAGACGCTAGTTCAGCCTCAGCTGGAGTATTGCGTCCTGTTCTGGGCACCGCCCTTTAGGAAAGATGTGAGGGCATTGGAGAGAGTACAGAAATGATTCACGAGAATGGTTCCAGGGATGAGGAACTTCAGTTATGAAGATAGATGGAGAGGTTAGGACTGTTTCCTTAGAGAAGAGGAGGCTGAGAGGTGATTTGATATGAGTATTCAAAATCATGAGGTGTCTGGACAGAGTAGATAGAGAGAAACTGTTCCCACAGTTTCCCAAAGGATTGAGATTTAAAGTCATTGACAAAAGAAGCAAAAGCAACATGAGGAAAAACTTTTTCATGCAGCGAGTGGTTAGGATCTGGAATGCACTGCCTGAGAGTGTGGTGCAGGCAGGTTCAATTGAGGCATTCAGAAGGGAATTAGGCTGTTACCTGAAAAGAAAGAATGTGCAGGGTTATGGGGAGAAGGTGGGAGAATGGCAGTAGGTAAATTGCTCATTTGGAGAGCTGGCGCAAATATGATGGGCTGAATGGCCTCATTCTGTGCTGTAACAGGTCTGTGATTCTGTAAATTTGCATTTGGCCACCCTAGTGTAGAGGAGATCACATCATGAGCAGTGACTACAGTATATTAAATTGAAAGAAGTACAAATAAATCACTGTTTCACCGGGAAGGAGTGTTTTAGGACTTTTGCTTTGGGAAGAGAGGAGGTAAAAAGGCAGGGGTTGCATCTTTTTTGTTTGGATGGGAAGGTGCTGTGGGAAGGGGAGGGTGTGTGGGGGTAATTGAAGAGTGGACCAGGGTGTCGCGGAGCTAACAGTTCCTTTGGACTGCTGAGAGGAGAGGGGAGGGGAAGATGTGTTTAGTGGCGGCATAAATATGGAGGCAGCGGAAATAGTGGAGGAGGATCCACTGAATGTGGAGACAGGTGGGGTGGAAGATGAGGACAAGGGGGAGCTCTGGTGTGGTTCTGAGAAGAAGGGGAAGGGGTCAGAGCAGAAGTGTGGGAAATGGGATGTATTGTGTGTTGTTGTTACAGTTGTAGCATAGCTAGGGCGTTGCTGATAAAGTCTCGGAGGCTGGATAAGGGCAACCAATAACTCATTATTTACACATCTCTATTTAAACTCTCTACAAGCCTCTCTAGCTAGCATCCTTCATGCTGCTACTCTCTTCCAAAGCCCATTACCATGTGACTATACTACAGTGGGCGGAGTTGCACTCACTGTCTCTAGCATTAACCTTTTCAGGTCCTTATACAACAGGACAGCCAAAGTTGAGGGCCCTGTCACCTCAGTGGGGATAATCCTCAGTTGAGGAAGAAGAAAGACATATCAGAAGCACTAGTAATGGAAGGTGGCATTCTCAAAACAAATTTGATGGAGACATGGAAACTGGGAGAATGGAATAGAGTCCTTACAGGAAGTGGAGTGGGAGGAGTTTTAGTCAAATTAGTTGTAAGAGTTAGTGGGTTTATAGTGGATACTCATTGATAGCCTGTCCCCAGAAATGGAGACAGTGAGGTCGAGGCAGGGAAGAGTCTGCAAGAGTGACCTTGAGTTTCCCGCCTGCTACCCTTCGAGATGATCAATGATTTCAAAAGGAAATTAACGAGGTACTTGAGGGAAATAAACTTACAGGACTAGAGGGATAGAGCAGGGGAATGGGACTAGATTGCTCTACAGCGAGCCAGCATGGACCTGAAGGGTCCAGTGGCCTCCTTCTGTGCTGTAATGACTTTACGGTACTCTGACCTGAAACATCAGCTGTGTTTCTTGTTCCACAGATGCTGCCTCATCTGCTGAGTATTTCCAGCACTTTTATTTCAGATTTACAGCATCTGCAATATTTTGCTTTTGTACTTCTAGTTTTAGTTCACTATTAAAGAATAAAACATTGAGGATTGTGCTTCTGGATAGTTATACTTCTCTTTGATATGTCAGTATATACTTTATGTTATATCTGACATAAAAGTAATATGCATGAAAATAGCACACATAGGGCGGAATCTTCTCAGTCTCGCGGAGGTGGGTGTGAAGGCGAGACCGGGAGGAAATTTAGATATGAAGGAGTTGGGTTAGCAGTCCGACACGTTCCCGCCTCTGGAGGTGTGTCACCAAAGGCAGCAGATACCCACCTGTTAGCTGCAGGTAATCTAATAATTAAATGCCCAGTCGTGGGCAGATTAGGGAAGCCACCAGGATCTTCCCAGCAGCGACAGGCATTCGCTAAGGCCATAGCTCAGCAGGTGCCTGGAGGCAGCCTGCCAACAGCTGGGCGGGGGGCTTGTGAGATCTTATTCAGCTCCCCCCACTGTGATGGCAGAGAAATCAGCGGGCCACAGCTGCTTCCCCTCCATAGGGCTGGAAATGCCCTTGTGGTCCCCATTTTGCAGCAGTAGCGCCACCTCTGCCAGTGTGGGTGCCATTCATCCAAGACTGAAGACCCTCTGATTGGGCCTGCAGCCTCAGGAGCCCGCCCACTGGCCTTAATTGGATGGCAGAAGCGGAGACTGCCTCCCAGAAGATTGCGCAGGATGGCGCATTGCTGGAAAGTGTGGGCTTGGAACCCAGAAATGGTCCTGCCCCACGATTATTCTTAAAGGGCATAAGATTCCACCCATAATCACTGATGTGCACTCAAGCTGGTGACTAGCCAACTCCTCTGGGAAACATGGCTGTTTATGAACTGACTGGCATCACAGAAAGGTGTGCACAAAGCAGGAGACAATTTGATAATATTTATTGATAGATAAGTCCATAAATTAGCCTTATCATACTCCAGTCCCTCCTGCCAACCGACCCCACCATCCCCACCCCCTCCCCGACCATGAGAAAAGGAATAGCTTGTTTTTCCCACACTTGATCTTATCCTTCGAAAGTACCAACCCTACCATCTCCTCATTACAGCTTCTAGATCTTTATTAAATACATCCAATATCCTGGCCTCAACCACCCTTCCTGACAATTTATTCCAGTTGTTGATCACTCTCTGTGTGAAGAAATACGCTGTGGTGCCTTGTCCTTGTCGCTGAAACTATTGTCTGTATTCTACTTTTTTTAATTCATTAAGTATCTTATGTAATCTTTCAAGGCTCCGGCATTCTAGTTTATCCAGTTGTTGCTCCTGGCAAATCCGTCTAACATTGGGGTTCTGGTTCTCACCTTTTCAAAACATTTAAAATTAAAATTCAGGTTTATTTATTTTATTTAGAGATACAGCACTGAAACAGGCCCTTCGGCCCACCAAGTCTGTGCCGACCATCAACCACCCATTTATACTAATCCTACATTAATCCCATATTCCTACCACATCCCCACAATTCTCCTACCACCTATACTAGGGGCAATTTATAATGGCCAATTTACCAATCAACCTGCAAGTCTTTGGCTGTGGGAGGAAACTGGAGCACCCGGCGAAAATCCACGCAGTTACAGGGAGAACTTGCAAACTCCGCACAGGCAGTACCCAGAATCGAACCCGGGTCGCTGGAGCTGTGAGGCTACGGTGCTAGCCACAGTGCCGCCCACACTGCGCCACTGTGCCGCCCACTGGTCCAGATGCTTTTTCTTCACAAATAAACACATTTCTATAGGCAAGCCCTTTCTCCCTATAAATCAGAAAGTGTGAGTCAGTCCAAGAGTTAGCATGCCCTAGGCAAACATTGAACCATTTGAAATAAGTGCAGTTTCTTTTTTCTTTATTCTTACTGGAGAATCTATAAAAATCTGCTATGTCTCATGTCCCTTCTGAAGACAGATAATGGGCCAGATTTTGTTCTCAGCAGAAAATAAACAGAGCTAGCCATTGGTTACACTTGCACTTGCCCGTAGACTTTTTATGGGGGTTTACACTGGATCCAAAATGTTCAGCACCCAGTACAGGGCATCTGGGACATTTGTGAGCAGGGCAAGCAACTGTGTACCTCCATAACCAATCAAATTGAACAATCTTTAATGAGCCGTGCAGAACCCGAATCAGGAAGTGTAAATTAGAGTGGGTGAATTCAATGTCAAATCAGGTACAGAAAGTGAAATAAATAGAAGAAAGATGGGATTAAGAGAGAGATAAAGGAGTCAGAAAGAAAAAAATAAAAGAAAATCTTTTTTAGTATTTTTAAATCTCTAACAATAATTAAAATCTGAAGGAATGAGATTCCACACTTGTAAAAGTTAATTTTCAGTTTCAGAAATGTTGTTTAAAACTTACCATGCCATTAAAAAAGTACTTGGACTGGAGTGGACAAGCCCTAACCTTTTCTGGCAAGTTTAGTTCAATCTACGAGGTAAGTACAGCAACTTTGGGTGTTTGCGGTGGCAGATTGCAGCTTTGCATTCTTTTAAATAACATAAATACTCATTATCCTACGTATAGTTACAATTTAGTCCTACCTGCCAGATTAAGTGAATGGCGAGCGATATTCCCTTGCCACCCAGTTCAGGAATGTTTCAACGCAGTGTGCAACAGTTGGATTTGTGTGGTAGAGCCTCAGGACTGTGCTGTTCCCTTTTTAACTCAGCCGCTAAATTAAAGCCAGCATTGGAATGGATGACCTCCACACCAGTATTGGAAAGGATTTTTGCCTTCAGGCTCGGCACCAGAAAGGTGAATCATCTCTGGTTGGCGGCAAAGGCATGGGCTACGTGGAGGAGCAGGAGAGGGAAGGATGGAGTTGATTAGTTGCATGGAGGAGCTTGGGAGGGTAGATAGGGAGTGACGGATGGGGTTGATCGGGTGTATGGAGGAGCAGGGGAGGGTAGTCGGGGAGGGAAGGGTGGGGTTGATCGGGTGCTTGGAGGAGCAGGGCAGGGTGGAGTGGAGGTTGTTGAATGGTTGATGTTGATAGTGAAGCTGCATTTTGTTGACTGCGGGGGCAGTGGGTGGATTAGATCAGCACTGTGTGAAGATATTTGGCAAGGGCCTAAAGGGAGGGATGAGTGCTGTGAACTTTGGAGATCTGTGGGGCAAATTCAGACTACTAGCTAGCAGAGGGAACAGTCACAGTCAATGGAGGCAAATGGATTCTGTGGGTATTCAACAGCTCCATATGGCAGGGAACGGGACTCGGCATCAATGGTCAGTTTGATGTGAGGAGGTTCAAGGCTAAGAGTCAGCATGTCGATAGTAACAGGAGTAGGAACACCAGACGTCCTCAGATGGGGATGACTTATGAAGAGGGTGAGGAGGAGGACAACAATACCAGCGATATGAGGGCCATGGAGAGACATACAAGAGACATCAGGAGAACCTAATTTAGGCATGTTTCAGCCAACAATAAGCCACATCAAGGAACTTTGAGAGGAGAAACAACAATTTCCCAGAGAAATTCCCTTTTGCATGAGGTCATATTCATTGCTGCAATCTTAACAAAGTGTTGCTGCACTTTCATGTGATTGGCATTTGAAATTATCTATGGGCGATGATGAATGTGACTACACACCACCGCGAGCAGCGTTGTTATAACTGTTTCAATTTTCTTTTTCTACCACTACGTCTAGCTGCTGCCCTGACATTAGCAGCTGCGGTGAAGCAGTCTGCTCAGTGCACTGCCCTGTTGCTGTGGATGACCATGCCAGACATCCTCTGGAGGAATGGGGCCTTGACGGCTCTGCAGCAATGGTGCTTGAGTACCCCTGTGTGCTTGCCTGCTGGAGGTAAAAGGAAAAATGTCAGGGAGAGGACAAGACACCGCTTACCCTGGGGGTGTCCTGAGAGGAAGGCCCTGGGGCAGCTGACACGTGCTTCTCCTCCATGTGGGTGCACAATGGCACTTGCCTGTCTCCCTGAGGGGAAGGAACACCTGGAGGGAGGGCCAGGTTCCTTGTCCCCCTCTTGCTTAGACTTGGCAGCATGGATTGCAGGTCAGACCGCATATGGCACGAGTGCTCAACCAGCCTCACCACGGAGCTCACCAGACTCTCGACTGAGGAAGCCATACGTTTAAATGCCTGGGACATAGCAGATGTCATGGCTTGCATGGACTCCTCCATGGCACACGAAAAGCCATGCGTGACCTCAAGCATCTCCGATATATTTTCCAAGTGGCTTTACTGCACATCCAGCAACAAACAGAGGATCATCATGAGCATGGGGCTGAGCGGGGCCCTGGTCCCCAGCAGTCCTCCGATTGTCAGGGAACCCAGCTGGCACATGCTACCTCAGCTGCTGGTAGGTGTCTATGTCATGACCCAGATTATAATCTTAAACCCCCCCCCCCCCCAGTGGACTATGTGAATGTATCTGCGCTGGCAGAGGTGGAAGAAGAGGCAGTTGACAGTGCACCCTCTGGGACATTGGCTTCTTCTTCCTCCCTAGAGGAGGATTCTTGGGCCACGTGGCATTCTGCTACTCGAGTGCGGGCACCTGCAGTGGAGGCACAAACAGAGGCACTTTAAGCTTGTGCTTATCATGAGATCACACAATTTCCTTTAGTTTCTACATATGGCTACAAGAGCAAAGATGACACTTCATCCTTACGCTTTGTGGCTCCTGATTCGCCATCTCCGCTCATCCTGCCTCCCTCCTCTCTTGCTATCTCCAAAGCCGCCTCCTCAGCCATGATCAGCAGCCTAATGTCAGGGACCCCTCTTCCTGTCTTAGCACGGTCGCGCTGGTTGTGGCTTCATTTATCCTGCAACAGACAGTGCAGATTTACTGACATGGCAAATGATGCATCATAACCATTGCACACATGCATCAATATCACTCATTCTTCATTGGCTTTCGCATGACACATCCAATCACATAAACAATGCCAATCTTCATCATTTAATGAATGGCACCAAGGCTGTTCACGCGTTCAACTGCATTCCTTGCGTACCCTCCGCCTTAAAGAAACGGAGCCGTGGAAGAAATCAATGGAGCAGCTTCGCCACGATCAATTACCCTCGCTGATCTGAGCAAGTCATTGATTCGCTTGTGGCACTGCGCCCATGTTCTACGAGTTACCCCATGGTTTGCCACCTCCTCCGCTACCTCCGTCCAGGCCACCTTGGTGAGGCGGGAAGATCTTCTGACTCCATTTGCAGGGAAGAGAACCTCCTGCCTTTCCCTGACAGCCTGGAGGAGAACCTGCAGAGGGGCATCACTGAACCGAGGGGCGGGACACTGCCTGCTGGCTGCCATGTCATTCGTTTTGGCTGTAGGGAAATTAAATATGAAGTTGGTGGTGACTTTCACAAAGTAAGGGAGGCAAAAACATTTTGATTCATGTAAAATCTTCAATTCAAGTTAGTCTGAAGATACTTATATGAAAGGAAGGTTGCTATTCCTTTAGGCTAAAAACACAGTATATTTTATATCTGTCATGATCATGGTGTTTGGGTTAATGACGGCGGGTTCCACCAATGAAAGGTCACCCCCGTTGCATGATCCCACGTCTTCCCGTTGCCTGACGCCGCATGGCTAATTTAAATACAAAATCGTGTGGGAAATGGTATTTGCAGCAGGAACGGAAGTTATGACAACTTCCAGTCCCGCCATCAGGAACGCCCCAGTACTGATAAGACTCCACCCAGGGCGCCAGAGGGCGAGATACTGTTTTCAGGAAGGTTTTGGAAGAACATCCCATCTTGGACAGCAACTTCCAGATTTCCTCATGTGTGGTCACCAGAAATTTCTGCCTGGTTTCCATGTAAATAACAAAGCGCTGTTGGGCTCACCATTATTTCTACAACAAAATATGACCCAATATCACCCATGCCAGTCACAATTTAAATGATCAAACAGGTTTATTCATGAATAGAATAATGGCAGCAACAGCAGTAAAAGGAATCTATAACAAATTCATCAAGTGTACTTAGACAAACCAGCCAGGTGAGATCCATGTACATCGAAGATAAAAAAAATCTTTTCAATATAAAGATAGCAGATTTATTTGTCAGTGAACAAACATAATAGTCTGTTCAGAGATTATGTAGGCACACACCCATGATGATGTGTTCTGTTCCCTTGTCTCATAGCCAGATGAAACTGAATTGATGATAGAGAAATTTTGCTGCACTTTTATGCTGATAAAGCTCCTTGAATAACCATTTTAAAGGTTGGGCAATGAGATGGAGGTAATGTACTTGAACAATGTCAATAGTCTTTGCAATCGATAAACACAGTGATGCGATGAAGCTGGTCTGTGGTGCTTGATGTGTATGGATTGTGTTTGGGCCACTTCATACTATCATTGGCACCTGACTGAAAGCACCAATAACTCAATTGACCCTTTTTGGATCAGAACAAGAGCACATATTGGAGTAGAGATTGGTATGTATTGCGCTCTTTTCAGGCCGTAAAATGGGTGAAAAACATATCAGTTTAGCAGAGGGACAGCCTGCACCCAATCTGTGTAAGCATTGCTCTCACTGCTAAATTCATGGGGCCTTTTCTTAGGTGTCCCAAACAGATGCCTAAGTTAGGGCCTAATACTTGTTGAAGCACCCCAACCAGAAGCTAGTTGACGATGAGGGGGGTAGTCTGTTCATTTTCTTCTCTTTGAAAATAAATGTTCCAGTGGAGCCAGGAGGAGAAGGACTAATGGGTTTGGGTGATGATGGCAAAATGTATTCCTGAATTGCTTTTTGCCCATTTTTATACTTTGACTGTTAGAGTGCAGATATTTTGCTTAGGATAAAAGTAAAATACTGCAGATTCTGTAAATCTGAAATAAAAGAGAAAACATAAGAAATAGGAGCAGGAGTAGGCCATTCGGTCCCTCCAGCCTGCCCCGCTATTCAATAAGATCATGGCTGATCTGCACCAGACCTCAACACCTCTTTCGTGCCAGCTCCTCATAGCCCTCAACTCCATAATATTTCAAAAATCTATCTACCTCCTCTTTAAATACTTTCAATGATCTAGCCTCCACAACTCTCTGGGGTAGAGAATTCCAGACATTCACTATCCTCTGAGAGAAGAAATTCCCTCGCATCTCAGTTTTAAATGAGTGTCCCCTTATTCTGTAACTATGTCCCCAATTCAAGATTTCCCCCACTAGTGGAAACATCTGCTCAACATCTACCCTGTCAAGCCCCCTCAAAATCTTGTACGTTTCAATAAGACCACCCATCATGCTTCTAAACTCTAATGAATAAAGGCCTAAACCCTGTTTAGCCATTCTTGATAAGTCAACCCCTTCATCCCAGGAATCAGCCTCGTGAATCTCTTTTGAACTGCCTCCAAGGCCAGTATATCCTTTCTTAAATACGGGGACCAAAACTGTACACAGTACTCCAGGTGCGGCCTCACCAACACCCTATACAGTTGTAACAAAACATCCCTATTTTTAAACTCCAACCCCCTAGCAATAAAGGCCAAAATTCCATTTGCCTTCTTAATTAGTTGCTGCACCGGCATGCTAACTTTTTCTGTTTCATGCACAAGAACACCCAGATCCCTCTGTGCTGCACTTTTTTGGAGTCTCTCTCCATTTAAATAATAGTCTGCCTTTTGATTCTTCCTACCGAAGTGCATGACCTCACACTTTCCTACATTAAACTCCATCTGCCAAGTTTTTGCCCACTCACTCAACCTATCGATATCCCCTTGCAGATTCCTTATGTCCTCAACACAACATGCCCTCCCACCTATTTTTGTATCGTCAGCAAATTTGGACATATTACACTCGGCCCCCTCCTCCAAGTCATTAATATAGATAGTAAATAATTGAGGCCCCAGGACAGATCCTTGTGGCACTCCCCTAGTTACGTCTTCCCAACCTGAAAAAGACCCATTAATCCCAACTCTCTGTTTTCTGTGTGTTAACCAATCCTCAATCCATGCTAATACATTACCCCAATACCGTGAGCTCATATCTTGTGCAATAATCTTTTATGTGGCACCTAATCGAATGCCTTCTGGAAATCCAAATACACTACATCTACCAGTTCCCCTTTATCAACTCTGCTTGTTATATCCTCAAAGAACTCTAGCAAATTTGTCAAACATGATTTCTCTTTCATAAAACCATGTTGGCTCTGTCTGATTGCGTTAAGCTTTTCTAAATGTCCTGCTATTTCTTCCTTAATAATGGATTCTAGCATTTTCCCGACGACCAATGTTAGGCTGACTGGCCTATAATTTTTTGCTTTTTGTCTCCCTCCCTTCTTGAACAGGGGTGCCACATTAGCGGTTTTCCAATCCGCTGGGACCCTCCCGGAATCCAGTGAGTTCTGGAATATTTTGACCAATGCCTCCACTTTTTTTGCAGCCACTTCCTTTAAAACCCTTGGATGCAAGGACTTGTCTGCCTTTAGTCCTATTAGTTTGTCAAATACTTTGTCCCTCATGATAGAGACTGTTACAAGACCTTTCCCCCCATTAGCTCCTTGATTATCTGATATCTGTGGGATGTTTATAGTGTCCTCTACCGTGAAGACAGATGCAAAATATTGGTTTAAATTATCTACCATTTCCCTGTTCCCTGTAATCAATTCTCCAATTACATCCTCCAAGGGTCCCACACTCACTTTAGCTACTCTCCTTTTATATACCCATAAAAGCTCTTGCTGTTCGTTTTAATATTTCTTGCCAATTTACTTTCATAATCAATTTTATCCCTCTTTATTAGCTTTTTAGTCATCCGCTGCTGGTTCCTAAAATATTCCCAATCCTCTGGCCAACACTAGTTTTCACTGCTTTGTATGCCTTAGTTTTTGATTGGATACTCTCCTTGACTGCCTGTGTTAATCATGGGTGGTTCATCCTTCTCATTGAGTCCTTTTTGACCGGGATAAATTTTGCTGAGCTTTATGAAATATCTGCCTTACATGTCTGCCACTGCTCATCCACTGACCTTCCCCTTAGTCTATTTTCACAGCCTGCTTTCGACAACTCTTTCCCCATACCTCTGTAATTGCCCTTGTTTAAGTTGAGGACACTGGTTTGAGACCCGAGTTGCTCGCCCTCAAACTGAATTTGAAATTCTCCCATGTTATGATCGCTACCCCCTAGAGGATCCTTAACTACAATATACTATGATATCTCTTATTAATCCTACCTCATTACACATTACTCGATCTAAAATAGCCTGTTCCCAGGTAGGTTCTGCAAAGTATTGCTCTAAGTAACAATCCCTGATGCACTCTACAAATTCGTTTTCCATGTTACCTCTGCCATTTGATTTGTCCAGTCAATATGCAGATCAAAATCACCCATGACAATTGTAGCGCCCTTCTTACATGCCTCCACTATTTCCTGATTTATACTTTGTCCTACAATGAGGCAACTCTTCGGGGGCCTATAGACGACTCCCACCTGTGATTTCTTCCCTTTGCTGTTCCATATTTCCACCCAAACTGATTCCACATCACGATCTATTGCACCTATATAACTACTCGCCACTGCACTGATACCTTCCTTTATTAACAAAGCTACTCCACCTTCTTTTCCTTTTTGCCTATTTTTCCGGAACGTCAAATACTCTTGAATATTGAGTTCCCAGTCTTGGTCACCCTGCAACCACGTTCTGTAATAGCTAACAAGTCATATTCATTCATTTCTATTTGTGCCGTCAACTCATCTATCTTGTTACAAATGCTGCGTGCATTCAGATAAGGAGCGTTAAGCTTTGACTTTTTACCATTATTACTCATTCTGATTCTAATTTCTGCTGCACTCTTCTGTTTATATTTTCTGTCCCTTCCTGTCACACTTTGATTACCGTTCATTTCTTCAGTACCCTGCATCTCTGCTGTCTCATTTCTTTTTGATTTTTTAAACTTTCTTTCAATTGAACCCTCCCCCCCACAAATTAGTTTAACATCCTATCTACAATCCTAGTTATATGATTCGCCAGGACACTGGTCACAGCGTGGTTCAAATGAAGCCCGTCCCAAAAGAACAGCTCTTTCCTTCCCCAGTACTGGTGCCAGTGCCCCTTGAATCGGAACCCATTTCTTCCACACCAATCTTTGAGCCACCTCTCTAATCTTATTTACCCTAAACCACTTTGCACGTGGCTCAGGTAGTAATCCGGAGATTATTACCTTTGAGGTTCTGCTTTTTAATTCAGCCCCGAGCTGCTCATAGTCGCTCAGCAGAACCTCATTCCTAGTCCTACCTATGTAGTTGGTACCTACGTGGACACGACAACTGGATCCTTCCCCTCCCACTCCAAGTTCCTCTCCAGCCCAGAAGAGATGTCCTTAACCTTGGCACCAGGTAGGCAACACAGCCGTCGGGACTCCCTGTCTTTGCTACAGAGAACAGTATCTATTCCCCTAACTATGCTATCCCCTATTACTACTACATTTCTCTTTTCTCCCACCACTTGAATGACGCTCTGAACCACGGTGCTGTGGTCAGTTTGCTCATCCTCCCTGCAGTCTGTGCCCTTGTCCACACCGGGAGCAAGAACTTTGTACCTATTGGATAAGGGCACCGGCTGAGGGTCCTCCAAAGCTAAATTCCTGATCCCCATACCTGTCTCACTCTGTTTCTCTCTCCACAGATGCTGCCTGACCTGCTGAATATTTACAGCATTTTCCATTTTTATTTTGCATAGTGTCTCCCCCCGATATGAGGAATTGCTAAGGTCAGATCTTTGGATGCTGGCAAGGTCTTACAGTGTATAAATCAGGGGTAATCAGTAACCATTTAAATTCAATTCGGACAAAAGCAAGGTGCTTAGGTATAAGTAAAAGTACAAGTATTCTTCATGTGTATCAAAAGAGGATAATAGCATATCTAGGTAGTAAATGAAATGCAAATTTCCTGGGCACCAATGGAAGAGGGTAAGAAGTCAGGGACCAAAGGCTGAATTTTTCTGCAGAGGCTGAAGTCCTGCTGCTGGGGCCGAAAGCAGGAACAAATCTCAGTCTGGTGAGTGACGAGACCCTGGGGTGGCCTTTTGCTGGTGGCCACCAAATAATGGGCTGCTGCTGGGCTCGCCATTCAATTGAGCTAGTGGTGGCCTCTGCCCCAGATACAACGCGAGGGAGAGGGTGCCTCAATGGTGAGGCACCCTTGAAGATTTGTGAGCTTTATTGGGGAAGCCGGGGCAGACAGGCAGGCCTGGCGATTGGCAGGGCAGGGTGAGATTTGTAGTGCACCAGCAGTACTGTTGCCATGGGGACGGACATTGCCGCCAGAGGCCCCTCCGTGGGTCATGGAGTGCCCTTCAATGAGGAGCCCCCCCTCCCGCCGGGAACCTGCTGGAAGGCCGGCAGGGTATACCTGGTGGTTTCCCCACACAGTGGTGGGCTCTTCCCATGGTTGGCAATATGCCATGATGGCAGGCAGATGTCGGGCTCCCCTTCCGACACCTTCCCTTGCCATATTGGCAGCCCTCCCGCCTCCCAGCCCAACCCCAATGGGCTGGGAAAATTCAGCTCCAAGTCTTTGGCTTTGTGTCCAGCTAAGAAAGGAGTCTGCAGTAATCTTAAATGGGAACTGCTACGCAGGGTGAGAAGTCCCTTCCTAAATCAAGTGCAATGAGTTTGTGATTTGCTGGTTAATAAAGTGATATCAGCCCACTAAACAGATATAGCACTTTGTTATTTTTTATGTTACAAAGAAGGTTACAATTCATCGTAAACTTTATCCAGTTTATTCAAATATTACATATGCAATAAACCTACTTGTGGATTTACAATGGGCCTTACCTAACTAGAGTATTCATCAGTCTGCTTTCTGGAAGATAGGAGAAGCACATTTGGGAGCACATGTGTGACTACAGTATACAGTTTCAATATTACAACCCAAACGCCTCTGCCACACTCCTCCTGGGTGATGCTGTTTTATGATGAGGGATTGGGCAATATGGCGTCTATTTACATGAAATCTACTTAAAATTTATAAATGATCAAGTGCAGACTCAAAAATTGTAACAAGCTTCAGTGTGGCTTCTGAGTGTTCAAACTCACTGGACTTGACAACATAACCCAACATATTGTTTGCTTTGGTTAAATGTGCTCAACTGACACCCACCTTTGCATTGCTTTCAATTTCCCCTTTGATAGGTTCTATGTATCACATGAGAAATACATATGCTATTACTTTAACTTCAGATATACTCAGGCACCTTGCTTTTGTCCTTATTGAACTTAAATTGTCACTGATTAGTCCTGATTTATATGCTCTTTGTAAAACCTTGCCTGCATTCATAGACTTGTCCTTAGCAATTCCTCATACCAGGGAGACACTGTGCAAAATAAAACGGAAAATGCTGTAAATATTCAGCGGGTCAGGCAGCATCTGTCGAGAGAGAACCAGAGTTTCTTTCACAGATGCTGCCTGACCTGCTCAGTATGTCCTGCATTTTCTGTTTTTATTTCAGATTTCCAGCATCTGCAGTATTTTGTTTTTGTCCTACGCAAAATGTCTGCACTCAAGTTACCTGAGATGATTGACCTCCAACTACCACAACCATCTTTCTTTACGATAGATATGATTCCAGCCAGTGGAGAGTTTTCCCCTGTTCCCACTGACTTCAATTTTACTAGGGCATCTTGATGCCACACTTGGTCAAATGCTGCCTTTATGTCAAGGATAATCGCTTTCACCTTGCCTTTGGAATTCAGCCTTTTTACTCATGTTTGGACCAAGGCTGCAATGAGGTCTGGAGCTGAATAGTGGAAGCCAAACTGAGCATCAGTGCACAGGTTATTGGTGAGTCAGTGCCGCTTGATAGCACTGTCGATGACGGCTTCCATCGCTTTGCTGATGATTGAGAGTAGACTGATGGGTGGTAATTGGCCAGATTGGATTTGTCTTGCTTTTTGTGGACAGGACATACCTGGGCAATTTTCCACACTGTCAGTAGGTGTTAGTGTTGTACCTGTACTGGAACAGCTTGGCTAGGGGCATGCCTAGTTTTGGAGCACAAGTCTTCGGCATGAGGGCGAGGATGTTGTCAGGGTCCGTAGCCTTTGCTGTGTCCAGTGCCTTCAGCTGTTTCTTGATGCCACGTAGAGTAATTTGAATTGGCTGAAGACTGGCATCTGTGATGCCACTTGGCAATTCTGACCGAAGACGGTTTGTAAATGCTTCAGCCTTGTCCTTTACACTGACATGCTGGGCTCCGCCAATATTCAGGATGGGGATGTAGCTTCATCAGGTTGGTACCACATTTTTAGGTATGCCTGGTACTGCTCCTGACATGCTCTCCTACACTCCTCATTGAACCAGGGTTGGTCCCTTGGCTTGATGGTATTGATAGAGTGAGGGACATGCTGGATCATGAAGTTACAGATTGTGGTGGAGTACAATTCTGCAGCTGCTGATGGCCTGCAGTGCCTCCTGGATGCCCAGTTTTGAGCTACTGGATTAAATCTGGTTCTATCCCATTTACCATGGTGGTTGTGCAACACAACACGATGTAGGGTGTCCTCAGTGTGAAGACAGGACTATGTCTGCACAAGGACTGAACGGTTGTCACTCCTACCAATACTGTCATGGATCTGCAATAGGTAGATTGGTGATGACAAGATCAAATAGGTTTTTCCCCTCATATTAGTTCTCTCAGATGCTGCAAGCCCACTGTGGCAGATATTTTCTTCAGGGCTCAGTCTACAACATCAGTAGTGGTGCTACCGAGCTCCTCTTGGTGATGGACATTGATGTTCCCTACCCAGAGTACATTCTGTGCCCTTGCTACCCTCACTGCTTCTTGCAAGTGGTGTTCAACATGGAGGAGTACTGACTGATCAGTTGAGGGAGGATAGTAATCAGCAGGAGGTTTCCCGATGTCATGAAACTTCATGGGCCTCTGCAGTCGATGTTGAGGACTCCCATGGCCACTCCCTCATGACAGTATACCATTACCTCTGATGGGACAGGACATACCCGGGGATGGTGATGGAGGACTCTGGGACTTGGCTGTAAGATATAATTAGGTGAGTCTGAATATGGGAGGCTGTTTCTTGTCTAGTCTGTGGGACAACTCTCCCAATTTTGGCACAAGTCCCCAGATATGGATTGAGAATTGGTTGACAGACAGGAAACAGAGAGTAGGAATAAATGCGTCTTTTTCTGGGTGGGAGGCAGTGACTAGTGGGGTACCGCAGGGATCAGCGCTTGGGCCCCAAGTATTCACAATATATATTAATGATTTGGGTGAGGGAACTAAATGTATCATTTCCAAGTTTACAGATGTCAAAAAGCTGGGGGGAATGTGAGCTGTGAGGAGGATGCAAAGAGGCTCCAATGTGATTTGGAAAAGTTGGGTGAGTGGGCAAATGCATGGCAGATGCAGTATAACGTGGATAACTGTGAGGTTATCCACTTTGTTTTAAAAACTGAAAGGCAGATTATTATCTGAATGGTGATAGATTGGGAAAAGGGGAGGTGCAACGAGACCTGGGTGTCCTTGTACACCAGTTACTGAAAGCAAGCATTCAGCTGCAGCAAGTAGTTAGGAAGGCGAATGGTATGTTGGCCTTCATTGCAAGAGGATTTGAGTACAGGAGCAAGGATGTCTTACTGCAGTTATACAGGGTCTTGGTGAGACCACATCTGGAGTATTGGTCTTCTTATCTGAGGAAGGATGTTCTTACCATGGAGGGAGTGCAAAGAAGATTTACTAGGCTGGTTCCTGGGATGGCAGGATTGACATATGAGGAGAGATTGGGTCGACTAGGCCTATATTCACTAGAGTTTAGAAGAATGAGAGGGGATCTCATAGAAAGTTATAAAATTCTAATAGGAATAGACAGGCTAGATGCAGGGAGGATGTTCCCGATGGCTGGGGAGTCCAGAACCAGGGGTAACAGTCTCAGGATATCGGGTATGCCATTTAGAACCGAGAGGAAGAGAAATTTCTTCACTCAGAGGGTGGTGAACCTGTGGAATTCTCTAGCGCACAAGGCAGTGGAGGTCAAGTCATTAAATATATTCAAGAAGGAGATAGATATATTTCTTAATGCCAAAGGGATCAAGGGATATGGGGAGAAAGCAGGAACAGGGTACTGAATTAGATGATCAGCCATGATCTTTTTTGAATGGTGGAGCAGGGCCGAATGGCCTGCTCCTGCTGCTATTTTCTATGTTTCCATATTAGTAAGGTGGATTTTGTATGGTTGACTGGGCCTTTATCATGTCCGAGGCCTGAGTCAATGTCAGGTGGTCCATCCAGCTTTATTCTTCTTTGACTTTCTATAGAAAGTTTGATAGAACTGAGTGGCTTGCTAGGAGCCACATGTAGGCCAGACCAGATAGGGATGGCAGGTTTCCTTCCCTAAAGGGGCATTAGTGAACCAGATGTTTTATTTATGACAATCTCGTAGTTTCAAGGCCACCATTACTGAGACTAGCTTTTTAATTCCAGATTTATTAATTGAATTTAAATTCCCCTCTTCTAGTACCGTGGGATATGAATTCATGTCTCCGAAGCCTTAGTCTCTGGATTACTATTACCACTATGCTGCCATTTCCGATGGAGAGTTAGTGGATGTACAGTGTTCTTGTTATTGGAGGAGTTTGTAAGTGTTTTGCATTTTCAAGGGAATCGTGCTGAATCTCGACAAGGAGGTCAGAGCAGTTGGTTGGCCTGTCAGGAGAAAGTCTGCTTCACTGATGGGGGCTATAGTTGCAGCATGATTTGGAACATGGGCATAGACAGCAGAGTGGGAAAGCAATATGCAGCGGGAGAAGGAGGATGGCACTCAATAGAAGGCCTTGCCTACCAAAGACCTTTCGGAAGAACTTTGCCTATCTCCACCTCAGCCAGAAACAACATGAGAGGCATTTGCCTTTCACCAAGGAATGTGAAATATGACACCTCCTACAGCCCAACCTGCAGCCTCACAGCAGGGTGAGGATGGCGCTGCCAGTGACTGTCAAATTCACAGTTTGCCGCCCATCGTGGCAACAGGGGGGGTGACAGAGGCTCTGTATAAAAGGAGAGCAGTCTTTATCATCTTCTCACTGACCAGAGAGAAGTAGTGGAAGAGACTACATGGATATGACAGGCTGGCGGGATTACTAATAGTGCGGGGCGCAACCGACTGCAAGCATGTGGATCTGCCAGCCCCACATGTTAAGTGGGAGATGTTCCGTAACTGCTACCATTCTATGAATGCCCAGTGTGTTACCATGCCCAAAAAGATCCTCTCGGTAAATGTCCACTATCCTGGCAACAGCCACGATGCATTCATCCTGTACCAGTCAGCTCTAACTGCTGTCCTTGGCCCAACAAAAAGAACCAGAATGTGGCTGCTGGGTGACGAGGGATAACGGCTGACTTCCCTCCCCCACCCGACCACACAAGGGCAACACTCCTACAATGAGACTCATGCAGCCACCAGGAATGTTGTAGAGCCAACTGTTGGCATCCTGAAACAATGCTTCCAATGGACTGCTCAGGGGGAGCCCTTCAGTATTCCCCAGAATGTGTCTCCAAGTTTGTGGTGGTCTGCTGCATCCTCCATAACCTCATTATCTTGAGGGCGCAGTCTTTACCACCCCAGGAGGAAGAGGAGGAAGGAAGGAGGTATTCGGGACTCCTTCACTCCGGACAAGCTGTCCGTGAGTGGATACTCAGTCTCTAATTCCCCTCAGATCTCATCCCCACGTCAGTTACTCCACTAGTCCATCTGCTGCATGCCATCACAGTGTTCTCTTGGTCAAAATCCTGAAATAAAAGCCTCCAACAAAAAAAATCAACTAAACTTTATCCCACAACACTTCCAATAACAGGTACCACGTTGAACTATTCACCCAAATGCATTCTTTCAGTGCCTGACATTGCCTGGCCAAGTACTTCTGTGCAGTGCTATCCCAATGACTGTAGCATTGCTGGTGGAAGGCTGCTGATTTTCACCGGGGGAGACTGCAGATGACTTGCAGGATGACCTCGAGCTGTCCTGAGCCTTGTGAGCCCAGCTGTGTATGTGGCAGCTGTCTAGGCTGGTTGGTGGAGAGGCAACAGCAAGGGCACTGGTGCAGTGGTGTGGTGAGAGCATAAATACTGTCATCCTGAGAGAGGACAGCAGATTCCTGCACCAAGGAACCACAGATATATCCCTGTGCCAGTGCCTCAGCAATCCTAGTAATCTTTTGGGGGACAGATTGCTGGACTGCTGAGAGAGCCTGCATGCCCCTTTGAATGCTGGTCTCTGCAGCCAAGATGACAGTTGTTTGAGCCTGTATGGCACCAAGCTGGGCTTGCACAACAATAAGCATGGCTCTCATGACCTCAGTCTGAGGTTTCACTGCAGCATTGAAGAGGTGGCTTCTACCTAGCCTCAATACCCTATGTGCGAAGAAGTACATTTTGACATCACCTCTGAATGGCCTAGCTCAAATTTAAAGGTTACGGCCCCTTGTTATGGATTCTTCCATCAGAGCTAATAGTTTCTCTCTATCTACCCTATCAAATTCTTTAATCATTTTAAATATTTTAATTAGATTACTCCTTAATCTTCTGTACCCAAAGGTCGTCTATGTAACCTGTCTTCATATCTTAGCTCTGGTATCATTCTGGTGAATCTGTGCCACACTCCTTTGAAGGGCAATATATCTTTCCTGCATTTCGGTGGCCAGAACTGAACACAGTCCTCCGTACAGGGTCTAACCAGATCAACCTGCAGCTTCCACTTCTTTGTATTCCAGTCCTCTTGAAATAAAGGACAACATTCCATTCGAGTTTTAAATTATTTTTTGTACCTGTCCACTAGTTTTTATTGATTTCTGTACTTGGACCTTGAAATTTCTGTGCTCATTTACAGTTCCTGGCTTCTCGCCATTTAGGAGTGTGTGCTTCTATCAATCCCTAACTCATGGGTTGGTTAGTACCAGATACTGGAAATATGATCACAGAGAATTGGGGGTGGATTTTTAATAGTACCAGTATAAAAATTAAATTAAGTAAGACAGTGAATTATCAGGTCACTGCTTTGTACTGTAAAAACAAATTTGGAGTAATTATAGTTTTTTAAGTTAAGTTTCGCACTTAGTCACATTATCCTATAATGAAAATGAACTACCTTCCATCTGAGATAGCTACGGGACTTATTTCTGCAATTCTTTAAGCCTCAGGTCTCTTTATTTCAATTGGATGCACTTTATCACTTTGTACTTTGTCATAGGCTTTGGGTAGCATCAGAGGAGCTGCACTATTCAGCCTATAATAAAAACCAACCTTGTTGGTGACTGATGAAATAACCTTATTGATAGTCAGGAGCCATTCTGTACTCATTATTATTCTTGGCACATTTTTACCCTTCTGCTGAACAGAGCAACAAGTCTTGTTGGAAAATGTGAAAGAAATGGCTCGGTTAACTGAAATTTTGAAGACTGTGTTCGATAAGAGTTTTGATCAGTAAGCATGTCAAGGGATATGGTGCAATGGCAGGTAAATGAAGTTGAGGTAGGAATTAATTGTATGGCAGAACAGGCTCGAGGGCCTGGATGGCCTACTCCTGTTCTTGTGTTTCTAAATATTGAAAAAAACTCAAATCGATCACTCATCTGTTACTTGAAATACTATGCACTTGACCCTAAACATAAGGTTACAGACTCGCCTCCAAGGACCAGCTGTCAGTAGAATCCAGCTGCCTTTATTCAATGATTTCCCTCAGCTCTGGACTGGGTTGTATGATAGAATGCTCATGTCGCTGTATAGGGTTGCATTTTGCATGTGATGGAGAGTGGATTTCAGAGAATTGGAGAGTAATCAGAACAGCACCCTGGCGCTGGGAGGTGGCCTTGCCTGTTTCGGCCAACTGTACTCAGCGAAATCGCGTGACATTGCATGATATTATGCCCCTATTTTGATGTTCCAATGAAGCAGATGAATGACCACCATGTGCTCTGGGTGTATTAATAGGCTCAGCAATTATCCATTGAAACTTGAGCACAAAAATCAAAAAGCTGACAGTCCAGTGCAGTACCAAGGGAATGCTACACTGTTGGAGGTACCACCTTTCAGATGAGATGTTAAACCGAGGCCCTGTCTGCCCTCTCAGGTAGCTGTGAAACATCCCACAGTACTATTTTGAAGAAGAGCAGGGGAGTTATCCCTGGTGTTTTCTCCAATATTTATCCCTCAATCAATATACAAAAACAGTTTACCTTGTCATTCTAATATAGCTATTTGTGAGAACTTGCTAGGTGCATATTGGCTGCCATATTTCCTACATTATAACAGTAACTACATTTCAAAAGTACTTCATTGGCTGTTAAAAAAAAGCTTGGGGACATCCAGTGGTCATAAAAAGCACTATATATATGCAAGTCTTTCTTTATGTGATTTTCATCACTGTTAACATCATCTTCCTTGGAAAAGTGGACATAGAAAAATCATCAGTGGACACATTAGAAAAAGATCTGTCTTTGGATTTTTCACTTGATCTTCACATTCTTACAAAGACAGAAAACCAATAACTAATTTATTTATTTCAAGAACGGCGAATGATTATGGATGCCGGGATTATACCTGATGAGTTTCAAGACTTGTCTAAATAGTATTGGCAAGACTGTTAGCAGAGAATTTATGAACATTGCTTTTTATGAGTAAATTGAAAAGAAAAGAACAGTGGGAATCATTTACCAGAATTAGTCACAGTCTCATGGCTTATCATACATACTTGTGTCAATGTGAAGTTTTTTCAGAAATGATTAAGCGCAGGATCAGTGTCTGACTTCAGATTGCTCTAAAGGCCAGATATAAGTGCCTACCTTCAGGAGATTTTCTCACACTATTTGGGTTTCTCATCAGATGCAAGCCTGTGTTATTTTTGAATTTCTTAATGTAGCAGGGAGTGAATAAGAAGTCAGTGCGCAAGCATTAAAACTTTATTGGCAGGCTCTTCCAATGCCACAGAGAGTTTATTGGATGAGATGATGAGCGATATGGACTAGGTAGGTTCTATCTCTGTACTGAATTAGCTTAAAGTGTCTTTAAACCTAACATCCAAAAGTAGGGTCCTCAATATCTAAACTCTTTGCTCAGCATGATAGAGCCACCCTCAAATGGCTCGGAATGCATACTGTCCAGCTGACTGTTCACCGCCTCTGGTCTAGTACACCTATTCAGCATCTATGCTCTAACACTCCGCTCCCCACATGAAGCTAAAGACCAGTTCTACGTGGAACTCCATAACATCATTAGTAGCATCCCCAACACCGAACACCTGTTCCTGCTGGAAAACTTTAATGCTAGGGTTGGGGCCGACCATGACTCATGGCCCTCGTGCCTTGGGCGCTATGGCATTGGAAGGATGAATGAGAATGGACAGAGACTGCTTGAGTTGTGTACCTATCATAACCTCTGCATCACCAACTCATTCTATCACACTAAACCCTGTCATCAGGTTTCTTGGAGGCACCCAAGATCATGTCGTTGGCACCAGCTGGACCTCATCGTCACAAGGCGAGCCTCTTTAAACAGCGTTCAAATCACACGCAGCTTCCACAGTGCGGACTGCGACACTGACCACTCCCTGGCCTGCAGCAAGGTTAGCCTCAAACCAAAGAAGCTGCATCACTCCAAGCAGAAGGGCCGTCCGCGCATCAACACGAGCAGAATTTCGCATCCGCAGCTGTTACGTAAGTTTCTAAATTCACTCGAGAAAGCCCTTCAAAACACACCCACAGGGGATGCAGAGACCAAGTGGGCCCACATCAGAGACGCCATCTATGACTCAGCAATGACCACCAATGGCAAACGTGTGAAGTGGAATGCAGACTGGTTTCAATCTCACTTTGAAGAGCTGGAACCTGTCATAGCCGCTAAGCGCATTGCACTGCTGAACTACAAGAAAGCCCCCAGCGAGTTAACAGCCGTAGCACTTAAAGCAGCCAGAAGCGCTGCACAAAGAACAACCAGGCGCTGCGCAAATGACTACTGGCAACACCTATGCAGTCATATTCAGCTGGCCTCTGACACCGGAAATATCAGAGGAATGTATGATGGCATTAAGAGAGCTTTTGGGCCAACCATCAAGAAGATTGCCCTCCTCAAATCTAAATCAGGGGACACAATCACTGCACAAAGCAAGCAAATGGACCGCTGGATGGAGCACTACCTAGAACTGTACTCCAGGGAAAATGTTGTCACTGAGACCGCCCTCAATGCAGCCCAATCTCTGCCAGTCATGAATGAGCTGGACGTACAGCCAACAAAATCGGAACTCAATGATGCCATTGATTCTCTAGCCAGCGGAAAAGCCCCTGGGAAGGACGGCATTACCCCTGAAATCATCAAGAGTGCCAAGCCTGCTATACTTTCAGCACTGTACGAACTGCTTTGCCTGTGCTGGGACAAGGGAGCAGTACCATAGGACATGCGTGATGCCAATATCATCACCCTCTATAAGAACAAGGGTGACTGCAACAACTACCGTGGAATCTCCCTGCTCATCATAGTGGGGAAAGTCTTCACTCAAGTCGCTTTAAACAGGCTCCAGAAGCTGGCTGAGCGTGTCTACCCTGAGGCACAGTGTGGCTTTCGAGCAGAGAGATCCACCATTGACATGCTGTTCTCCCTTGGCCAGCTACAGGAGAAATGCCGTGAACAACAGATCCCCCTCTACGTTGCTTTCATTGATCTCACCAAAGCCTTTGACCTCGTCAGCAGACATGGTCTCTTCAGACTACTAGAAAAGATTGGATGCCCACCAAAGCTACTAAGTATCATCACCTCATTCCATGACAATATGAAAGGCACAATTCAGCATAGCGTCGCCTCATCAGACTCCTTTCCTATCTTGAGTGGCGTGAAACAGGGCTGTGTTCTCGCACCCACACTTTTTGGGATCATCTTCTCCCTGCTGCTCTCACATGCGTTCAAGTCTTCAGAAGAAGGAATTTTCCTCCACACAAGATCAGGTGGCAGGTTGTTCAACCTTGCCCGTCTAAGAGTGAAGACCAAAGTACGGAAAGTCCTCATCAGGGAACTCCTCTTTGCTGACGATGCTGCATTAACATCTCACACTGAAGAGTGTCTGCAGAGACTCATCAACAGGATTGCGGCTGCCTGCACCGAATTTGGCCTAACCATCAGCCTCAAGAAAACGAACATCATGGGACAGGACGTCAGAAATGCCCCATCCATAAATATCGGCAACCACACTCTGGAAGTGGTTCAAGAGTTCACCTACCTCGGCTCAACTATCACCAGTAATCTGTCTCTCTATGCATAATTCAACAAGCGCATCGGAAAGGCTTCCTCTGCTATGTCCAGACTGGCCAAGAGAGTGTGGGAAAATGGCGCACTGATACAGAACACAAAAGTCCAAGTGTATCAAGCCTGTGTCCTCAGTACCTTGCTCTACAGCAGCGAGGCCTGGACAACGTACGTCAGCCAAGAGCGACGTCTCAATTCATTTCATCTTCGCTGTCTCCGGAAAATCCTTGGCATCAGGTGGCAGGATTGTATCTCCAACACAGAAGTCCTCGAGGCAGCCAACATCCCCAGCATATACACCCTACTAAGCCAGCGGCGCCAGAGATGGCTTGGCCATGTGAGCCGCATGGAAGATGGCAGGATCCCCAAGGACACATTGTACAGCGAGCACGTCACTGGTATCAGACCCACCAGCCGTCCTTGTCTCCGCTTTAAAGATATCTGCAAACGCGACATGAAGTCCTGTGACATTGATCACAAGTCGTGGGAGTCAGTTGCCAGCGATCGCCAGAGCTGGCGGGCAACCATAAAGGCGGGGCTAAAGGGTGGCGAGTTGAAGAGACTTAGCTGTTGGCAGGAAAAAAGACAAGCGCAAGGAGAGAGCCAACTGTGTAACAGCCCCGACAACCAATTTTATCTGCAGCACCTGTGGAAGAGTCTGTCACTCTAGAATTGGCCTTTACAGCCACTCCAGGCGCTGCTTCACAAACCACTGACCACCTCCAGGCGCTTGCCCATTGTCTCTCGAGACAAGGAGGCCAAAGAGAGCCTAAATAACCAATATAAAAGAAAGCTTGCAGTGATTTAAAAAGGTATTTTTTACTTGTGTTTTTTCCCCTAATATTGGCAGGATTGCATTTCAGAGTAACTTTTCAGAACTTAGTGAATTAAGCATCTAACTTGTCCCATTTATTTGGTATAGCACTACACGTATTTAATAAGTGCTGACATAGACTGACCCTGAGCACTGGCATGATGGGCCGAATGGCATCCTTCTGTGCTGTATCATTCCATGATACTATGGGTTGAATTTTATGGGCCCTGCAAGAGGGCTTTGGTGGCGTGCGGGGTGATTTAATCGGGCATGAGCTGTTTGTTCATATTTCCGATGGCGGGATTTATTTTGCGAAATTAAGTCAGTAGTCAGTAGTTAGTCTGGGGCTCCCCCCACACAGTGGTGGATTGCAGCTTTGCATTCATTTACAGAACATGAATCTCATTCCCTGCACTTAATTCAAATTAAGTGCTACTGCCAGATTAAATTAACGGTGAGCGGTATTCCCCTGCCATCCGGTTCCCGTTCGCTTGGACATGACGTGCAACAGTTGGTTTTGTGCAGTTGTGTCTGAGGTCAGTGTTTTACTTTCTTGAACTCATTGGCACAAGGAACGCCAACATTGGAATGGATGTTTGAATCCGAGCCTTGGCACTAGCCGAGGATGGCAGCGAAGGCATGTGGTGGTGTACATGGAGGAGCAGGGGAGGGTATTCGGGGAGGACATCGTGGGATTATTGGGTGCATGGAGGAGCAGGGGAGGGAGTAGGGAAGGACAAAGGGTAGGGTGATCGGGTACCTGGAGGGGCAGGGGAGGGAAGACGGGAGCTTCCAGGGCGTGTAGTGGTTGTTTTTGTTGCTGAAGCTGGATATGGGCAGCTGCGGGGGCGATGGGTTGGATTTAAGCATTACTGTCAACAGATGAGGGGCCTAAAGGGAGGGATGAGTGCTGTCAACGTCAGGGATCTGTGGGGCAAATTCAGCGTACTGGCTGGCAGAGGGAATGGTCACAGTCAATGGGGGCAAATGGATTCTGTAGGGGGGAAGGTCAAGACTTAGGGTTGGGTATTCTATGGCATCATAGGGAGGGGAATGGGACTCAGCAACAACATTAAGGAGGATTTCAGGAGGATCAAGGGTCAGAGTCAGCATGTGGATGGTAATGGGAATAGGGACAGGGGGGTGGGATGGCATGAATAAATTGATTGTGACACAGTCCAAGGTAATGG
Organism: Heterodontus francisci; assembly: GCF_036365525.1. Taxonomy (NCBI): domain Eukaryota; kingdom Metazoa; phylum Chordata; class Chondrichthyes; order Heterodontiformes; family Heterodontidae; genus Heterodontus; species Heterodontus francisci. The sequence continues at coordinate 99,638,129 of NC_090383.1, read as the reverse complement.
GCGGGAGATTCAATATAAAAGAAGGAAGGGTTAAGGTTACATTGGGAGGGTCAAGGGTGATGGGTGCAGGCTGGAAGGTGGCAAGAGGAGGTTGGAAGGTGGGGAAACTTGACTTAAATTGTACATGCACTATTTTGTCAAACAATAATGAAAACCATGTGGCCACAGAAGGATTGCAAGGCGAGTGGGAGGAGACAGTGATGGTGGGTGGGTTTTCAACATTGCTGCTCATTGCCTCGATGTTCCAGCTGACTGTTAACAGAAGGCTGAGTTTGAATGCTCTGCCCATTTCATTAATTGCATTAATCATTCACCTCTTGTTTAGACTTTGCTGCATGCAGCCCATAGCGACAGCTCCCGGATGTCTGGGACACCTCCACCTGTTGTGGGTACATTTATTCTGCAGGAGACAGGGCAGATTTAATGACATGTCAAAAAATGCATCACAACCATTGCATACATGCATCGATGTCACTAATCCTGGAATTGCTTTCGCACGACACATCCAAGCACATAAACACTGCCAATTGTCGCCTAATATGCTTTGTTGAATGATAATTTTCTTCAATCCACTGACTAGAGATCTGAATTTATATTTATTAAAGAAATTTAATAAGGAACAGATAAAAGATGACTTTGCCAGCAGCTTAAGAGGGCCATCTAATTTGTGTTAGGACCGAGGCGGGAGTAATGCACTGTTAATTCAGTCCCAATGCTCCACAGGTCACAGCGTATTAATAAAATTTCCCACCTACCAGATAAATAGCCAAATTAATCACTTTATTTATCCCCAGAATAAAGGACGCCAAACCAGGTTTCTATACAGAACAACAATATTAACTATTTATTAATAAACCAAGTTTTAAATAATAATGAGATGAATCTATATGTATGAAAAGACTTTATAACTCCTTAATCTTCCTAACCCTCATGCACACACATACATTCAATTACCAATGGTTAACCGGGGAAAAAAAGGTGATTTGGCTTTCCAACAGTTTCTTAGGAATAATAATAACTGGGTTGTAACATCTAGTGGGTTATTTCCCTGGATCAGTGAGGTGTCCCAAAGTCAAATAGTCAAATGCCACTCAATGTCTCTCGAGGTGAAATTAATAAACAGTGGGTAGGCATTCAAGGTAGTTTGTCTGCAGCAGGCAGCACACAGATCTTTCAGCAACAGGTTGTAGCAACAGGTTTATTTAAATTTTAAAGTAGCAGTCTAACAGAAACTTGCAAAAAAACACAAAAGTCAACAGGACTTACTCTCAGCAAAGCAGCCTTCTCCACAGAGCACAGCAATTACATAACTCACTCTTCAGACACTAAGTTCTTGAATGGAGGCAACAGAAACCTGCCCCACTCGAAACACAGGCTTTCTTTCTCCAAAACAGTGTCTCTCCAGAGAGTGTAGTGACTCCTCCTTTCTCTGGGTCTCTTTGATACAGGAATTATTTTTCAAGAAAGAGAATTTTCTAGGCTGTATTCCTGGCCAGCTTCCAGCAGTAACTCTTCAACTGCTCACAGACCCCTGGTTTCTTCTTCCACTGCCAAAATAGAACTAACAGCCTTTTTTTCTATAGGAGTCATAAGGCTGTCGTAAATCCATCAGGTTGCCGGGATACAAATTGCCCTGCAGCCTGAGCTCTACAAATAATAAACATCTGCAGTTATTGTCCACAGAGTTTTTTTGGTCTTAAAGGCACACAGACCTCCTCATTTTAAAAAAAACGCTTATGACATTTGCAACACTGCATCCTACATTGCAAGGCCTGTGAGGTGGAGACAAAGTGGCTGCACATCCCAGCAAGAACTAAGACCCAGGAAGTTTAAGGGACCTGCCTGTTCTTTTTAGCAAGAAGAAATAAACTGCTAACTACCATGCTTGAATCACTGGCTAACTGTCATGTGAAAAGCCCCTCACCATCTGTGGTTTTAAGCTGGTGTTTCTCTGCAGGAGGTTGAGAAGTATCTGGACATGTGCAGACCCAAGTGGGGTCTCTCTCTCTCTCTCTCTTTTCGGCTTGCAAGCTTCATGCCCTACCTGTTGATTGACCACATTTGCATTCTCCGGCTACTATCAGAAATCCCTTTGGAGCAAATCATCTACATCGCTCTCTCAAAGAGACCCGCCGAATCATTCATCTACCTGTTCAAACTAAAGCCTCAGGAATACCAAAGTCAACTAGAAACCAGCCCGAATCACCAAACTCCACAGACTGTATACACATTTTCCTATGGACTGTAACGTGTCCAATCTACCCTTCCCCACTCTATTTATGTGTGTGCGTGTGAAAGTTGGCGCATAGTTTATTATTTTGCTTAGTTCAGTTGAAGTTCAATAAAGGTAACCTTTTTCTTTGTAAAACTCAGAAGAAACCTGTCCAATTGGTTCCTGTTATGATGATAGCAATTAAATAATCAACACCTACTGAATTGGCCAGTATATCCACTTTAAAGGAGAATTATACCTGTTGTGATCAAACAAGGAGAGGGAAAAGAGGGAAGCCCTTCGACCCCTCCTCACCTGACCATAACACAATCATCATATTTGCGCACGATCATTTAGTGTATGAAACCAAGGCTGCACATGCATTCCACCCCATTCCTTGTCTACTCTCTGTCTTAAAGCCACAGAGCCAGATAATTATTAACAAAAAGCTTTTCTGCAAAAAGTTGAGTGGTTGTTACAGTATGTATTATTCAGCTACAAAATGTATAGCCACTATCTGTAAGACTGTACTCCAGACTAACCAATTTATGTCCAAGCCAAATCTTTTATCGTTAACAAAGGTGGACTTTTAATATAATGTAATTATATGACACAGACAACTTTCAAATGATCATTCAGGTTATCTGCCCTCAAACTGGATAGTAAATGATGCACTTTGCAGTTACTGATCTTTGACATACTTGTAAAACTTGCACTTTAATCCAATTCGCAGCAAAAAAAATCGCTTAATGACTGTTTCTAACATGGTTATTGAAACATAATATATTTTTGCTGTGTCTTCCCCAACACATTTTAAAACCCCAAATGCAGCATGGATTTTGTTAAGGAATTTTAGCCAGTTCATCATAGATTAAGGTTTATTATAGCTATCCATTACATTGTATTTACTAACTATTGTATATGGGTCAGCAGCATCCTGTTTTCACCAATATCACTCAGCCCCAATACACTCTTGTATTCACGAAGAATGTACAGTGCTGACGTCTGGAGATTCCTTGTATTTTCTTGCCTGTTTTCCCCTTAATACAAATTCTGGAACAATGTGATTCCAAATGGATAGCAGTGAAATTGTGACATTTATATAAATAAAAGTCCAGTAACTTTCAACATGTGTCCCAAGTGAAAGTAATGCATGCCAAAGCGCAGAAATCGAGACATTCCCTCAGTGACTTTTGCCATTTTAAAATGAGTTTACATAACACAAGCCTTTAAACTTGTGTTTTAAAAAAACCTAGCTGCGAAGTTATTTTAAAACACAAGGTTAGAGGCTTGGAGCAGAGTTGTCCAAACTTTTTTCTTGGGGGTAGGAGGGAGCACATTACAATTTTGGCCTTACGTAGTGGGCCAGTGAGACAAGATAAAAGCATAAAAAATTTATCTTACTATTAATCAATCAATAACAAATGTGCATTTTGTGAAGAAGCTTTAAATGAGAAGACTATTTTATTTACTTTCGTTCTCATCACTTTAGACACTGATTTTGTGAGATACCTGGCATAGTTTTGCTTGCACAAGTAGTCAGTGTCTGCCCATGCACTTATGTAGTGATGTGGAGTATTCCAGATAGATATTCATTTGTCAGGGGTGATTTTGATTGTTCTCTCTGCCTCTTTTCTCTCTGTCTGTCTGTCTGCCTGTCTCTCTTTCTCTCCCCCTGTCTTCTTTCTCACCCACCCCCCCACCCCGTGTTCCTCCTCTGTATGTTGCTCCCCCCACCGTGTTGTGCCCTCCTCTGTGTTGTCCCCACCTATGTGTTGCCCCCCTCTCTATGTTGCTCCCTCCCCTCTCAGTGTTGCTTCCCCTCATCGTGTTGTTCCCCCTCTCTGTCATCCACCCTCTGTATGTCATCCTTGCTCTCTCTGTCTGCCCCCTCTCTCTCCCCCATTTTCTCTCTCTCTCTCTCTCTCTCTCTCTCTGTCTCCCTCTCTCTCCACCCACTCTCTCTCTCTCCACCCACTATCCCCCCCCCCACTCTCCCCCCCCACTCTTTGTCCCCCCCACTCTTTGTCCCCCCCACTCTTTGTCCCCCCCACTCTCTCTTCCCCCACACTCTCTCTCTCTCCCCCACACTCTCTCAGTCCTCACTCTCTCTCTCCCCCACACTCTCTCTTCCCCCCCCATTCTGTCTCCCCCACTCTCTCACTGTCCACCCTCTCCCACATAATCTGCCCCTCTCGCTCCCCCACTCTCCGCCTTTCCCCCATTCTCTCTCTCTCACTCTCTCACTTGCTCTCTCTTTCTCTCTTGCTTTCTCTCCGACAGTTGCTGAGAGTGGGAACACTGCTTCTGAACTGACAGATTTGGGTTTTTCTGGCGGACATTTTGAAAAAATCGCAACACACTGGAAAACCATAAATCTATCCCACGTTTGGAAACGCTGTTCTGCTTCAGCACCTGTCAGTTGTGAAAATGACAGGTGCGCTATTTTTAAAAAGCCAGTCCATAGAAGCCAATGGGAAATTTCTCATCCGTGAAATTACCGGTCACGGACCCCAAAATTGTTTGCCACGGACACGTTGCCGACTCCTGTTTAGGAGGGGTGGTCAAAAGCTTAGTCAAAGAGGTGAGATTTAAGAAGCATTGTAAAGCAGTGCTTAGCACCGCAGCCTCACAGCTCCAGTGACCCGGGTTCAATTCCGGGTACTGCCTGTGTGGAGTTTGCAAGTTCTCCCTGTGTCTGTGTGGGTTTCCTCCGGGTGCTCCGGTTTCTTCCCACAAGCCAAAAAGACTTGCAGGTTGATAGGTAAATTGGCCATTACAAATTGCCCCTAGTATAGGTAGGTGGTAGGGGAATATAGGGACAGGTGAGGATGTGGTAGGAATATGGGATTAGTGTAGGATTAGTATAAATGGGTGGTTAATGGTCGGCACAGACTCGTTGGGCCGAAGGGCCTGTTTCAGTGCTGTATCTCTAAATCTAAAATCAAAAGGAGAAAGAGAGAGGTGCAGAGGCCAAAGAAGCTTCAAGAGGGAATTCCAGAGCATGGGGCCCAGCCGGTTGAAGGCACGGCTGTGAAGGGATGAAGGAATGCTCGAGAAGTCAGAACAAAATGAATGGGGAATCCAGAGCTGATGTAGGGCTGATAGAGGTTACAGAGATTGGGAGTGGCATGCCTTTAAAGGAATTTAAATGCAAGCATAAGAATTTTAAATTGGAGGCATTGTGGAACTTGGAGCCAATATGGGTTGTCAAGAACAGAGGTTATGCACGAGCCAGACTTGGTGTGAAAGAGGATACAGGCTGCAGAATTTTAGATAAACTGGAGCTTTTGGAGGGTTGAGGATTGGAGGCCAGCTTGGAGGGTATTGAAATTGTCAAATCAATGGCATGCAGTAAATCAGCAGGACGTGGCAGAGAATTGCGTGGCCTGCGCAGCTCCCTGACATAAGTTCTCGGGGCTTCTCGCAGGTGTGGCGCGTTCAAAAAGGGAATGTCTGGGCAGGGGAGGCCTAAGCCTTCCTTGTGCGGCCAAGAGAAGCCTCTTCTGGGGATGATCCCCTTCTGAACTGCTTCAGCTTATCAGGAAAGGCATTTCCCTGTTCAGTCCTGAACTAAATTTGCAGTCAAATCCCGATGACATTAAAACCTTACATGTCTATTTAAAGAGAGATCCTGCCAGCTTTGAGCGGTTTCTGTCACCTTCTCAGGAGAGTGGCTTTCTGATGGGTAAGAAATTTGGTGATTTTAACTGCGTGTCCACTGGGCAACTTGGGTTGAAATTACCACAGGGTTCCAGTGGCAAGTGCATGGAGGTAGGCAATGTTACAGAGATGGAAGCATTCAAAAGGCAATTCAACAGTTATATGAAAAGGAAGAATATGCAGAGGCAGGGGAGTGGCACTAGGTGAAATGCTCATTAGGAGAGCCGGTGAAGACATGATGGGCCGAAAGGTCTCCTTTTGCACTGTACCAATTCTGTAATTCATGGATCAGCTTCACCAAGACCACTTACCCTCGCTGATCTGAGGTATGTTGGTATGTTTCCGACACTGAATCCAGGTTTGCGCGTCAGCCCACTGTTCCAAACCTCCTCTGCTAGCTCTATCCAGGCCACCTTGGTCAGGCGGGAGGGTCTTCTGACTCCAACTGCAGGGAAGAGGATCTTCCGACTTCTCCTGACAGCCTAGAGAAGAATCTGCAGGAAGGCATCACTGAACTGTGGGGTGGGATGCAGCTTGCTGACTGAATTTTGCTGCAGGGAAAATACATAATGGGGAGTTGGTGCTGGGTTTGACACATTAAGGAAGGTAAAAGCTTTTACAAATAAGTAAAAGATTTAATTTTGGTAACTCTGAGGAGACTTATATGACACAAAGGCTGCTGCTCCTTGAGGCTTGAAACACAGAATGCTTTATAGCCCCGGCACTCAAGGTTTTTGGGCCAGTGACCACAGGTTCCACCAATGAAAGGCCGTCCCTGCCGTAAGATCGCACGTGTCTCCTTTGGTCTTCGCTGCACCATTCATTTACATATAGAATTGCGTGGGATACGGGAAAAATGATGGATGCGGAGGTTACGCCAACTTCCTGTCATGCTGTCAGGAACGCTGTGGGACTCATAAAATCCTGGCCTATGATAAAGTCGCTTAATAAGTAAAGATGTGGTTAATTATTCATGGATACTTGATTGAAAAAAAGCTTAGTTAAATTGCATGACTGCTTTTTAACTCCTTTAAGATGATTCTCAAGACAAGTCGAGAACATTATAAAAAATGATTCTTTTTCTTTAGTATTTTCAAACTTTTTCAATGCTCTTAGAATGATGCCAGATCATTAAATAATTGCATCAAATGGGTTATTCGAGTTTTAACGTGTTCAAACATCCTGTTGAAAAAGAAGGTAACTTTGCACAATACATTTTGCCTTTCAACTTTTGTAATCCTTTGTTGAGCTCCTGATGTAGTTTTATTTGAAATTACATAAAGTTTTTCTTCATTAACATATAAGTGCTGTATCTCTAGAGACACTCATTATATCTTGGTACTAAGAACTAAAGAAATTAGCCTTTGAGAGAGAGCACATGTGACAAGAATCTTGCATACAGTGCCCGCTGAAATATTTCTCGGGTTGAATCAATATGATGATCATATAGTAAAAGCATTAAACAAACCCTTCAATTAGCCTAGTTCTGTGATTAGCATCTGTTAGTGTTTTTTCTAATGCTTTGGCCTCTGTTCTCTTAATATTTAGTGGTTTAGTGCAAAGTTTCCACAGATGTATTTTGTGTCACAGAAGCTTTGCTGAATGACTTAAAAGCTCTTGAGTATAAAACAGGATTTCAGGAATGTAATTGAACAGCATTTACTGGTGATAATGTAGTTCATAACATTCTCCATGTTTCATCAATAAGATGAACTGCAGGATCCATTGTGTTCTGCGGTCAATTTTTGTCAAGTGACCATTTACAAGTGGACCTCAATTTAGGCATCAGTGTTCCTGTCAGAAACAGGCAGTGGGCTAATTAAAATATTTAAATAGCAGTCAGGTGATGCAGCTAAAACTCCAATGCATTTTTCATGCCAATCAGTGCTGTCAAGGCTCTTCCTCATCTTACCCACATATCAAGGGTGGTACAGGTCAAGGGCAGCCATTCCCAATGCTTCTTAATAGGGAACTCACTTACTGTCATTTGAAATGCTACAAAGGTTTGAGGGAAACTTGTCTGATAGTTTTGTGTGTTAGGTCAACCAAGTAGGTTCATCCAAATTATGTAGGTCCAGACTCCAGAGATATATCAATTTATTGGTTTTATTAATATCGACAGAATGTACATGCAAGTTATACACCTATATAATTACGAGTGGGAGATCCATCGGGATGTGTAAACTACTAAACAATGCAGGCAAGTTCCCAGCACCGAATACTAAAGTTTTACTGAAAGCAAGCTGATTTATACACCTCAATGGATAATGTAAGATGGCTTGCTCCATACCTATTAATTCTCAGATTATTGTCATATGATCTATATGTGTCACTAGTCAATGGCAGTGTCACACCACATACATTCCAATCTGTCTAGAATTTATGTAGAAGATAACAATTTTGCAGTTATAAACTTCACACCCTAACAGAACGATAACAGTGAAATGTAGACATGTTTGCTCCAAACTAACATTAATTCTTACACAAACCCTTTGATGCTTCTTAAATCACATTAACCTGACACCTCCTGCTGACTGAACATTCTCCTATGAAATCCTGATGACCTATTCGAAATCATGTGCTAGCCTCTATGACACAGAATACAGCATAATACAAAGATATTAATAGTAACTTCTGTATTGTTAAGCTATTTTTTCATTTTATATTATGCATTATCCTACATAGTGATTTTTGGCAGGTTACTCAATTTTAAAATGCATCCGGTAGCTGAACAACCAGCTGAAATCTTAAGTGGATATTGGCAATGGACCTTTTTTCAAACTGGGCATCCTTTTAGTAATTCTGTTCTGGCGAGAGCTAGAAAAGGAAGAGGAGTAGCTGCAACAGGTGGAGGGAGCACATGGAGCTGCAGTTGAGATCTGCTAGAAGGAAGCAAGCTCACAGGAATCCTTGTCCTCCCATTAGGTTCCCTATAGATTACCTGGAAAGAGTGACATTGGGCTCTAGAGTTTACCCAGGTTGCAGGCTTCTCCCAAGTCCACCCATGACTTCCAGTCCAATGAGAAGGGAGGCATTGCTAGATCTGGTTCTTGGGAATGAGGTGGGCCAAGTGGATCAAGTGCCAGTAGGAGAACATTTAGGAGATAGTGATCATTGTTTCAGGACTATGGAAAAGGACAAAGAAAAATCCAGAGTAAGAATAATTAGCTGGGGGAAGCCAACTTCAATGGGGTATGAACAGATCTGGGATGAAAAAATTACAGCCGAAGGTTGGCAGGAAAAACAATAGCTGAACAATGGGCTATTTTCAAAGAAGAGATATTTCAGGCACAGTCAATGCATAGTCCCTCAAAAGGGAAAGGTACGGTAAACAAAGCCAGAGCTCCCTTGATGACAAAAGAGATGTAAATTAAGATAAAGAATACAAAGTGTGCTTGAGACTGATTAAATGAATACTTTGCATCTGTCTTTACCAACGAAGAAGATGCAACCCAGACAATGGTGAAAGAGGAGGTAATTCAGTCACTAGAAGGGTTTAAAATTTATAAGGAGGAAGTATTGGATAGGCTGTCTGTACTTAAAGTAGATAAGGCACCAGGACCGGATGAGATGCATCCAAGGATACTGAGGGAAGTGAGAGTGGAAATTGCGGGGGCACAGGCCATAATTTTTCAGTCTTCCTTAGACTCTGGGATGGTGCCAGAAGACTGAAGAATTTCAAACGTTACACCCTTGTTCAGAAAAGGGTCTAAAGATAAGCCTAGCAACTACAGGCCAGTCAGTTTAACTTCAGAAGTAGGGAAACTTCTAGAAATAATAATTTGGAACAAAATTAATAGTCACATGGGCAAATGCAGATTAATTAAGGAAAACAAGCATAGATTTCTTAATGGAAAATCATGTTTAACTAACTTGCTGGAGTTTTTTTGAAGAGATTACAGAGCGGGTTGATGAGAGCAATGCAGTTGATGTGGTGTACTTGGATTTCCAAAAGACATTTGATACAGTGCCACACGAAAAACTTATGAACAAAGTTATAGCTCATGGAATAGAAGGGACAATAGCAACATGGATACAGAATTGGCTGAGTGACAGGAAACAAAGAGCAGTGTTTAGTGGATGTTTGTCGGGCTGGAGGAAGGTTTGTAGTGGAGTTCTCTCAGTGTTGGGACCCTTGCTTTTCCTAATACATATTAATGACCTAGATCTTGGTGAACAGGGCACAATTTCAAAATTTGCGGATGATACGAAACTTGGAGGCATTGTGAACTGTGAGGAGGATAGTGTAGAAATTCAAAATGACACAGACAAGTTGGTGGAATGGGCGGATAGGTGGCAGATGAAGTTCAATACAGAGAAATATGAAGTGATTCATTTTGGAGCAGAGGGACCTGCTTGGTGTTACAAGTGATTCACTTTTTTTTGTTAAATTGTGAGGATTTGTGTTTTAAAACTGGAAAAAGATTCCATAGATGCTGGAAATTTGCTTTTTTTAAAAGTCATCAGAAGGTCTTTTGGACTGAGCTTGTAAACAGCAGTTACTGGAAGGATCAAGGAGTGTGAAAAACAAGCCCTTACTGAAAGGCATCTGTCATCAGATAATTACCCAGCAGGGTTTTTTGTGACTTGAGGAAAGATGTTTACAAAGAAATGACAGGTCAAGATTTATAGGGGACAGGGGGGGGGGGTTGACTCCTGAGATGTTTTTGGTTTCATTTTGGAGTGAGTTGGGATATGGATAGTGTGAAAAAGACAGTTGGATAAAACATGCCAAGGGAGCAAACCCCAACTCAGCTTGTTCCAATCCTTTAAAATAAACTGCCAACTCTTCCATCCCTTTAAGAAGCACTGAGAAGCATGTGTAAGAAACTGCTTGAAACCCCTGTTGCTGCATTTTTCCTGGAAAGCCTGCCCAAACTGATCTTCAACGTTGCCTGACCAGAACTGTTCGAGGAAGTTCCCAGTGACAGCCGTCCACCAAAACAAAGGACATCTGACATCTTTCCATATCTTCTCTTTTTTCTTCAAGAATTAGTGACTATTTGACCAAAGTATTCTTTTTGTCTGTTTATTTTTGTAATAGAGCTCTAAAGAGTAAATCTCTCTATTTTTTCCATTAACCGGTATGTGTGTATGTGTGTGTGGATGTGTGTGAGGGGCTAAGGTAAAATGGTTCCAGGGATGAGGAACTTCAGTTATGAAGATAGATTGGAGAAGTTAGGACTGTTTTCCTTGGAGAAAAGAAGGCTAAGAGGAGATTTGATTAAGGGGTCTGGACAGAGTGGATAGGGAGAAACTGTTCCCATTCATGAAAGGATTGAGGAGAGGTCACAGATTTAAAGTAAAAGAAGCAAAAGTGACATGAGGAAAAATGTTTTCACACAGCAAGTGGTTAAGGTCTGGGAATGCGCTGCCTGAGAGTGTGGTGGAGGCAGGTTCAATTGAAGCATTCAAAATGGAATTAGAGTGTTATCTGAAAAGGAAGAATGTACAGGGTTACAGGGAGAAGGCGGGGGAATAGCACTAAGTGAATTGCTCATTCAGAGAGCCGGTGCAGACACGATGGGCCGAATGGCCCCCTTCGGCACTGTAACAATTCTGTGATTCTGTGACTCCATCCAGTGCTTTCAAGAATCACACACCAATAATGTGCAATTGTTTTGTGATCACATCCAGTGACTCTGCCTGCTTTCCTGGTAGCTGCATGATACTTTTATGTTGCCGCCGTACTCCATTGTCAAACTTTTTGTCCCTATGCAGCAAGTGAGAGGCTGGCTGCTTGTGGATAATGGACTATCCCCTGCACACCTGACTCATCTCTCTGCTCAGAAACTCATGCTCAGCAACTGAGCTGTGGTACACTTTCTCCATAGGTCAGCTAGAGCCCTTGCTAACCAATCCATAGACATCTTCATGCACCAACTAGTACAGCCCAGAAAGAGAGTCCCATATGATAGTGGTTTGCTGTATACTGCATAACTTTACTTTGCAATGGGCACAGCACATGGTGCCACAATTAGACAAATATTTTCAGTAAGATAAAGGAGACAACACTGATGACACATAGAGTGGTGATGAAGCAGGAAGGCTCCAACACCAGCTGATATATTATTTGTTTCTGAGGTGCGTGAATAATTATAATATTCACAGGAAAACAAATAATGTACCAAGCAAATTTGGATCTTTATTGTAACTTAACTTCAACATATATATATACACACACAAGACTAATACAAGAGCACACCAACATAGACCTTGGTCTGTTGGTCTACACCCACAGCTCTCTGATCATGTGTGATGCGACATCACTTCCTTTGGTGACTCTCCCCTTACAGTCTCTTAAAGTGATCCCACAAAATTTCCCTTTTTTTCAAAGATCAGAAACATATCCCATTAATCAGAAAACATGTACAGTAGACAATGATGTTACAGTTCAGACTAATTGTACAGGAATAAAACTAATCATAATATACAAGAAAAAAAGTTTTAACACTCTAAAATGTGAGGAGGTTTACTTATTTGTCCTGATCTTGTTATCATAAACCTCATCTCAGAGCTGTGTTCGTCTTTATGAAACTTCTCTGAGACTTTGGTGACTCGAAACTTTGTTTAACAAGCTGTTCCTCTATGCTTGTAGCCTCTACATGTTCATCTTCAGACTTTGTCTTTGAATGTGTCCGCAATACCAGAGGGTTATCAGACGTAGTATTGTCGCACATCTCTCTGAGATGGTTCCATCTGAGAATCACACCATTGGGTGTCTTGACCTAGTATGATCTGGGCTGCTCGCATATCCTAGCAACCTCTGCAGGATACCAAGTTCCTGACGCATGATTGAGGACTCTGACCTTCTGTTCTACTCACAATTGAGCCAATTCTGGTCCCGCTTGCCTGTCATATGAAGCCTTCATCTTCCCTTGTTTGGAAAGCAGTATATCTCTTACTGTTCAAAACTTAGAAAGATGAAGACTGGCAGCATCACAAATCATCGGCAATCCCCCTGGCTACTTGCTGCAACAAACAGAAGCCTGAGGAGTGACTTCTGGTCATAGCGCCTCTTCATGTCAAAACTTCCAGCCTTTGTGTCGTCCTTTGTGTGGACCAACCTAATACACACTCGGTTGATATTTTCTACCATCTTTGGTGTATTATTAACTTAATATATTGTGATGATTTGTAAATCTCAGCATACTGGAAGTCCTGCGATGGCTGGTCCAGTTGTGTCTACAATATAAAACATTTGTGGTACCCATTCAGAGCTCCCTTGGCTGCAGTGTAAGGTTATCGTTCCACTGAACTTGTTGGGAGAACCAATGTAGGCAATCAGCCTATCCATGGTGGGTCACACCTTGGTTTCCCATTTCTTTAAATATATGTCCTTCAGTATACGAGGGGCAGGATATTTGCACTTGCTTCGGTATCAATTTTCATTCTGAGATTATGCTTGCATAATAGCATTGGCACATTAATTCAAATTAGCTATGTGAAATGCTTCCTCGCTGTTTGCACGAGTGCACTCTTTATCCGTGTCCTCCCGACAATCTGTCTCTCTGCTAATCTGATGCACCTGCTTGGGCTTTTGTTGTGTGTTGGTAAACCTTTTATTGCATTTGCTATCCTGTCTTGCAGACGTTCTGTCTGCATGTGATCTGTCACCATTGCTGTGAGGAATAGCTGTGCTCAGCATTTTGTACTGCCTTGCCCAATGCCCTCGCATGCCACAAGCTTTGCACTGGTCCTCATACGGTAGACAGCTGCAAATTGGTTGAATCAGGTCATATTTGTCACAAGGCTTAGCAGACTTCTGAGCCTTGGTTGCCATACCAATTGTCGTAGCCGCCCCCAACACTTGTAACTGTTGGCGCCAAGCCATGATGGCTTTAAATTTCCTTCCATTATTAAGTAATGCATCTATGCTGTGCCCGTTCTTCTTTTCTAGCAGGTCTTTCTGAAAGGCCTCAATTGAGTTAGACACAATTACTAGCTCCATAATCCATTCTGATAGTTCAGCATCTGTGAAGTTGTCTCGGCAACAAGCTGGTCAATGGACTCATCCTGCCTTTGCTGGTAGGTCATAAGCTCAAGACTGTGTGCTTGGAAATTGACCCTTACCTTGAGTTGACCTTCCTGGAATGTCCATTGCTTGCTCGGGTCCTTCTGATTCTCAGCCAACTATCCTGATGTGTTGATCCATTGCAGGTCCTCATTGCCCAGTGCAATCTTGAACTTTACAGCTTTTTTCTCTGGTTCGCTCACTTTTTTATCCAGGAAACACAGTTCCATCCATTGGCAAAACAGTTTGAACTCGGGCACTATGTCTGACACCTTTCATCCCATAATTGGATGCTTGAATGCCATTTTCTTGATGATCTTGCTTCGTTATAAACATAGGCTTTTTCACAGTTTTTTTTTACCAGGCACAGTTTTTACACAGGCTCATTTCTTAAACACAACACTTCCTCTGTGCAGTGCTGCAGCTTGCAGTACAAGCAGCTGCCACAGCCAACCTTTTACCATGTGCCGGGGATCTCCAGTGATGCTGTTGAGCTCTTCCCGCTCTTTTAGCTCAGGACCCACGGACAAAGATGTCAGCCCCGCAAAACTGGTGCAGCTATAGCTGCACTACTTTCTCTCACGATTTCTGGCCCACTGCCAGATCAATTGTAAACTACAATCCCGTGATGATTTGCCTTCTTTACCCAGAGTTCCAACACCTCCCAGACTCTTGTCTCCAGTCCAGCTCTCTGCGCTGTTGTGGGCTCTTCTGCCAACTGCACTCCTGAAGAATCTTCAGCCGCTGCAGTTAAGCAATCCACTGTCACTTTGTTCTCTTTTGGTGTGTTTCAGAAGTCCCAAGATACTGTTACTCGACTGTACTTGATGTGTTTTTAAAATTTCTCTGGCGTTGTCACTGTGCTATACTTGGTGTTCTTCAGAAAATTCAAAACTCTGTCACCTTATTATATTATTTGTTCCTTTAGTGCATGAATTATTACAAGATTCACAGGAATACAAATAATATGCGAAGAATACCTGGGTCTTTATTGTAACTTAAACTGGAACATATATACATACAACTAATACAGGAGCATACCTACACATGCCTAACTCTATTGGTGAACAACCACAGCTCTCTGGTCATATGTGATGTGACATCACCTCCTTCGGTGACTCTCCACTTACAGGGGTGGATTTTTGAGTAGGGGGCGGGGCTCCTGGCACTGGGCCGAAAAGGCGGGAAGAAACCCCCGAGCAATGCGCTGGTGTTTTTAAATGTAAGTTTCAGGAGGCGGGATCCCCGTCCCACAGTCTCAAAGTGATCGGACAACACCAACCTGCAACTAGAGCTCCTGGGCAGTAGCTAATTGAAGAGAGCTTCTGTTGAACAATCCCTATCCCCCTGCATTAACATCTGTTCTCATCCATCTATCCTCCAATAAATTACCTCTGCCCAAAGACCAACATTGATATCCATATCACCTGACACACAAAGATTTCTAAAAGGTTTACTATTTTACTGGCTAAAAATACCCGTACACTAATTATCACCCAGGCATAAGCCCATATTGCCTGTCTTAAGTGATCACTTTTATGGTTGTCTACTCCAATGAGGCTTCAGCATGTGGAAGGTTGCTGTGTCTTTGACAGGCCTCAAGATCAGTGATCTCTAGGAGCTCAGGACTGCATAGCTTTGAGAAGTGGGAAATCTGGATGAATTTTCCTTTCAATAGCCCATGGATGTTGCAGGCAAAACTGTAGCACCTGAAGATCAGCTACCACAGCACGAACCAGGGATTAAACTTGAATTCTTCCTAAACTGATTATATTAGTGACATTGGGAGGTATGCAAAGCTATTACATCATCAGGGAGCACGCTCCTGGCTGTATTGTGATACAGCCAGGTGAGAAAGAGGTCTAGAGTTACCTTTCAGCCTTCACCTGGTCTTACTGTAACAGGGTTTTATTTTTAAACCCATGGTGTTTTTAGCTCCTCCTTGGTGAATCCTTGTTTACCGCTTTCCAATTATAAGGCAAAGAAACCAGCACAAACAGTCTTTCTTGGGTTTAAAGAAGAAAAGTTGAAATTTATTAAACTTAAACTCTAATTCGGTTAACGCCTCCGGATACACGATGTGCCTATGCTAGCATGCACACGCAATACACATGCAAATAGAGACAGAAAAGAGCAGAAGAAAAATAAAGTGGGAAGGTTTGAGGCAATATCTGAAGAGTTGTTGTTACGGGTCTTTGAGCTCGCTGCAGAGTCCTTGATTGTAGGTAGATCTTGCTTTTCATTGGGGCCCAGTATTCTTCTTAAACCTTGTTCACTGTATGAGACTTTTCTCTCTTGGAGTTCATGTGTCTTCAGTGGGTTTTGGAGTTCCATGAGAAAGAGTTGGGAACAGACAGGAGAGGCTGTGGTGAGGCAGCCAGGAGAGGTCTTTTCAATCCAGGAGCAAACAGCTTTCTGCTGGCTCTCAGTTCAAAACTGTACAATTCAGAAACCCCCAGGTTGCCAAGCAGGTTAGTCATGTGACTAACTGGTCTGACCATGTTTTGGCTCTGTGTATTGTGTGTGTGTCAGGGAATGGTCCTTTGTCTACAAACACTGTCTGTTATTATGCAAAAATGTCTTTCCAGCCAGGAGCGTGGCAACCCCTTGTAAAAGGCTTTCTCTTCTTCCCAGCAGCAATTTGAAATTTAATGTCCATGTGGTGAAATTAATATGCCTCATTCTTGGCAGTTGGGGGCCTGTATGACAACTGGATAATGAAATCTTGGAGTGCAGCCTGGAGCATTCCTTTGAACAGTTGCAAAAAAAAAACCGTGATCTACAAATATGTGGAAACAGAATGTCAGCAGATAGGGAGAAGTGTGCAAATGATGGTTCTGCAGGGATATTATGCCATATGGTACTCTTGATTTGTCAAACCATTCAGTGTTGCTGCTGAATTCGAAAGAAGGAACTTCAGCTTTTAAATACTGATGTAATATTTTCTGTCAATTTATAAAATACTCTGTAATGTAGCATGATTGAGCGGAGCTCAGCTTTTGGTCCTGTTGTCATGTTGTAAATATAGGACAAGAAATAAAAGATAGGAGAACAGAAAAGATCAGCAATATAGCATTCCACAACATAATGCATTTTGTATATACAGATTTAGAATATGTTCTTTGTTCAACTCAGACGTTCCCAAGGAAACTGCTGTAAAATTAAACAGGATGTCAGAGAGATGTGGCAGTTCAGTACAGAGGCCCAACTCAGAATCAAGAAACAGTAGCAACTAACTTATTTATGCCTGATGATTGTTGAAATAAAGGGCTGGATTTTCAATCATCCATTCGGGCGAAGTCAGGTGCGGGCACCTCCGTGACGTGCTACAATTTGCAAAGGGAGGGCAGGAGAGATGGTAACCTGCACGCCTCCAATTAACTGGCTGTTAAATTCATTGAAAAGCTAGTTAACGGGCTGGACAGGATGACATTTTCAAAGGTAAGAATGGGAAGAGTGAATGGTTTGGTGCACGTTAGTGCACAATTGTTGGGAGCACAGCAGGGAGCCATTATTGTTGCTGCTGATATAAAGGTCTGGATTTTATGATCCTGCCACCGGGAACGGCAGTGGGTGTGCAAAATGACGGAAGTCCTGCATGTGACCCCAGCGGTGGGCGCCCATTTTGCATAATGGAGATGGCCGTTCTCCCCCCTCCCCCAATCATGTGGAGGGGGAGGCAACAGAGACGCCGTTCACGGCATCACCTGATGTTGGGGCAGGTGCTGGCGCCATCTTTAAAAGGCTGCCAGCCGGAAATATAGTCTCTCCGAACATTGAGCAGCAGTGTATTAAAGCAATAACTCAGTGTTTTGAATTAAATCTCTCAATCAACCAGCAAGCTGCTGGGCAACCATGTCAGATATCAGAGCAAGGGTGGCCCCACAGTTCACTGATGCCTCCCTGATGTTTTGTCCACTTTTGCTCGGCAGGATGCCTGCGGTGACTGTATAGTTGGGATTAATGTTGGTCTGACAAATTTTCCAAAAATGTGAGCCTTCACAACCATGCCAATATCATTTAAACTAACTTGTAATGGCCCCCCCTGACAAACATAGCCTATACATTTTTAGAGGTCCCCCACCGCACCCCCCCGCCCCTCCGCCTACTTCAGACACAGGCCCCTAGCAGATTCAACATAGCAGCAATGTCCACTGCAAACCCCACTTCCCTTAAAAAAAAACTACGATTAGTTACCTTCCCTTTTTGAGGCAGCGAGGACTCTCGCCTCGGTGGCGGCAGCTTTTGAAAGTTGAGAAAGTGAAGGCACGTGAGTGCTGCACGCCAAATACAAAATTGAGAATGTTTTATTTGCTTGCAGTGAATGAATTCAAATGCATTTAAATCAGTATGTAAAACGTTTAAGTGATGATGCCTTCATGTCAGGGCGTCAGTGCCACCACAGTACTTCCCCGCCTCTGACAAAATCGGAAAAGAGCATAAAGGTGCCAGGTTCCATGGCAGATAGCTCCGTGGGGATGCTCCAGCACGCCACCGCCGCTTCCCCCCGCACCCCCCCAGGAAAACAGTCACGCCTGCAACAAGAACATCAAATTCAGCCCAAAGTCTTGAAACAAAAAGGGACGTCAAACTGAGGTACTAATGTGGTGGCACCAATTTGCCATCGCTTGAGAAAAATGGATTAATTACCTTCTGAATGAGTAGGGACTTGTTTGTGAAGCTGATGACCCTCTGCTCTCCTGCCTTACTCCATACTGCGAGGCAATGGCAAGCCCAGTCATGGCTGCTGTCTGCTTTTGAGAATCACCCTCCAGAGCCAGTTGCTGTCTCCAGCCAGCGTCCGGCACCACTAATTGGGTGCCAAACTTGCCTCTGGCCCAATTAGGGCCCTTGCATATCGAAATAACATCAGGTCAGTGACGCTGAGGTGGTGCGGTGTTTGGACCCAGAAATGATCCAGACGTCGGGTTCCTGAACCCAGATTGAAAATTCAGCCCACAATGCAGTACCAATTCCTACTTGGCCGTGCTTCCGAGAACAGCAGTTTCAAACTTTCACTTTTAACACAAGGGTTGGGTAGAAAGCTGATAAAATTCTTGGCTCCAAAGGCATCTTGCCTACAGTGGATCAGATTCCATAAATGGAGTTGGCTTGATGAATCAAGCTTTATTTTCTTATTCCACAGTTTACATTCTTAGATCAAGCACTTGAGCTAAAAATAAAGAATGCCAGTGTGAAAGTTGTTCATAATAAAGGTGTACAAATAAGGGCAAAAATGATGCTTTCTCTAGGTAAAAGAAAATTGCTCTATCTCACAAGGAAGTAGGATACATATTTCCTGAGCCCCAGCTTGCTAATATTTATCTTCTAAATTACTCATAAAGTGGATTGACTGATAAAGAACAGGTGAATTTGTCTATAGAGAGCAACTTTGACAGGCAGTGGAGATTGTTTTTTCATCCTGGGCCCTTGTACTGGGTAAGAGGAGAAGGCAGTTGGTGGGGGCAGGTTGAGTGGGGAGCAGAGGGAAGAAGTGTTCCTCACAGTGCTCTCCCAAAATTCTCAGCCCAACCTATTTTGTACTTTATCCAAATTCACACTTACAACAAAAATGTGCTGAAGACACGCTGCCAGACCAATCGTACATTTTTGGGCCGCTACTGCCCCCAACCCCCACCCCTCCTGCAAAGTAACCCAAGTTAAAGCCTACCCCAAGTACTCTGCACACTCTGTAAAAATATTAAACCTGTATCCTGTGGACTAAGATGAGATACATAATTAACAAAGGGCACCGAGTTGAGAACAGGATTGGCTGTTGTTGAAAACTTTACTGTATCGTGTGAAACAGCCTGACAATGTAGGAAAGTCTCCGCTTGATCTCAAATCTGAAGTGCTTTTACATCGGCAGAGTCCAATTACATGCAAATGTGCAGTCCTTCATTGATCAACCTCATCAAAAGTTCTGTAAGATGTAAAAGTGCCTTTAGCTAAACCCAACTATGGTAGTGATAGCAGGACACCCTGTACAGCAGTTTGCCTCACTGGCCATGAGAAATGTAGATAAAATACCTGGTTCTGAATCTTATTCAGATATTCGAGCTAGAAGGTGTCCATGTGGCATTGGGTGTGGATGGGATAAGTCCATCCTGTGATGCCCCTCGGCCAAATAAGTTACCAATGCGCATGGTTTCTTGAGTGAAGTACTGGAAGGCAGGAAGTACCTGTGAAACCATATCTCAGCATGAGTCAAGGAAGGAGGGCTGAAGATTTGGCAAAAAGGATTGGAGTTGGTTGTTCAAACACTACATGAACTACAATGGCTCCAGTCTTCTGGGGTCATAGGAACATAATTTGCATATGCGGCCAGTCAGAATGAAATGAGCTTAGACTGATGTCCTGGAGTTGTTCACTTGATAGCCCTTGGGATAAGGTCAGAATTTTAGTTTTCTTCTCTTCAAGGTCTTTCTTGTAATAATTCTTTTCAGTCCGGGGATTAAATAAGTCAGAAAGCAGATATGATGATGGAAATTGTAAATTTGGAACAAGTGATAAGCTGAATGACCAATTTTCATTCCACAGTTTATGTCTGTGCGAAATGCAGTCTCTGCTAGGCTAAACAGTCTCTTTGAACACACTGAGGATCTCAGTACTAAAACAGCTGTTGTGGTTTGGTTTAACATATAAAATTTCAAAAATTACCTCAGTTCAAGAACCACCTTTAATCCTACATATACAATTCAGCACATTCTGGACCACTAGACTAAAAATACGAGACACAAGGAGACATCAAGTAGGATTGCAAACATAAAAATCAGTTCACAACATTTTTTATTAGGAATTTAATCTCAATTCACTGTCATTTGAATTGAAGTCAGTTTTAAAACACAGAAGCTTTTTATAGTTTGCATTGATGTAATTTTAAGTTCTTTGGATTTGTATTACAGTAGCCCTATGTAAACATCTCCTGCTGAAAACTGCAATCTTAGCTGCAGGTTGAGTACAGGGTGATGCATAATGCAGGCATTATGAGGACTATTTATATGTTAATTTGGATTAAAATTAAATGTCAGCAAGATGCTGGAAGATAAGTGAGTAGACGCCCAAACTGAAGTTCAATATTCCTGATTAACAGGCATCAGAGACCCTGGGGGCTTGCTTCCAACTCATCTTCCAGTTTGCAGCAGTATAAAAACAGCAACGTCTAAAAGTAAATGCAGCTGCCTTTAAGCGGTGCCTTCCTACTTTAAATGGTCCTTCGAAGGTCCACCGGAAATTGCAGCCAGAAGGTGGGTGGGTTGCCCATTCTCAATACATTGGTTGGGAAGTCCACCAATCAAATGTTACTGAGGCCAAGGAGTTAAAATACCCCGTCTGTCTGAAACCAGCTCCAGGTTAAAGTTCACCTCTGTGTCAGAATTCACTAAGACGCTTTCTTTGTTCTCAATGTGGATCAGATAACATACCTGAATGTATTGTGAGATGGAAATTTTAGGTGTAATGGGGTTGAATTTTATCCTGGCAGGGGTGGAGGGGTGGTTCCCGGCAGTGGGCTAGAAGGTGGAGAGCGACCTTGCCTCGGCCCTGTTTCGGACCCCCAGTGGAATTCAACGGTGGGTGGTAAATTGGAAGGCCAGCAGCGCCACCGGGAGCAGTGGCTACTGCTGGTAATGTAGGAGGCCTGCAGGGGCGAAGATGGCAGAAACCCTGGGTTGCAGATAAGTGGGGTTGGAGTCACTGGGGCCAATCAAGCAGGCCCCGGCGAGGGGGTTGGGGGGTGTATTGGTGAGGGCAGGGTGGGGGCTCTTGGCGCAGGGGCAGCAATCACCACAGGTGTGCCTCCATGGCATTGCCTCCAGAGGGGGGACACACCCTCCCGAGCTTGCTAGGAGGCTGCCAAGTCTCACCTGGTGGTGTCTCCATGTCGCAGTGGGCCCCTCCGACCTTGGTGAGATGGGAGCCACTTAAGGGCCTCAGTTGGCCTCTGGGTGGTGGTATGGACAAGTGAGAGATGATAGGGATAGTTTCCCCCTTTCCACCTCTCAACTGACAGAAGACAGCATTTTTTTTTTAAAGGTTTTTTTTTTAAACCCTTGAGTGCTTTAATTATCAAGAACAGACAAATGACAGGTTTCCTCATAAGTTTAAAAAAAAGATAAATGTTTATTGTACAACATCAGAAATATATGCAACAACACTCACTCTTACACTCATACAGATACACACACACTCGAGAAAAGATAGAGATTATATAGATAACATGTGTTAGGTCTGATGATTTTATGGAATTGTCTGTTAAACTTGCTTTTCCCGGGGGTGAAGACTTGAAATGGTGCAGGCCTGTAATCTATTCCCTTGTTCACTGAAGAAAGACTTGGGAGGTTTAGGAAGATGGATATGCTGTTGCAGACTGCTCTTGTTATATTCTAGCCAAAGATCAATGGCAAATTCCTGGTACGATTTCTCAGGTAGGGAGTTCAAAGCCAACTCCAGTCTCTGCCTACATTTAGTTCAGAACTGGTATTCTTAGGCAAAGTCTTTTCTCTTCGATGGCATAGATGGATCTCCTTTGTCTGCCCAGAATATACCTTTATTAAAGCTCCTATCAGAAACCTAGCTGCTGTCATGTGGCAATAGTTCCTCTTTCCATTCACCTCATAAATGGTTTCTGATGTTGAGACCATTGTTCGACAATGGGAGTCCGGGTGTCATTCCTCCTCATCTCATGTTGATAAAGTAGAGCTTTTCATACCCATTCTTTAGAAATTGAGTTTGGAGTCCAAAAGTCTGTGACAGTATTGTCAACCAATCAGTTGGAGAGAAGCAGCCATTACCATAGAAAGGGTTGTTTGCATTTTAATGATTTCTCAGGGATGTGTCCAGAAAGGTCATTTGTATTTTAATGACTATACCAAGACTTGACCAGACATGAAAATTTAGCTCAGGGTTCTTATAGTTCTATGTGTATTGGCAGGAAAGGAAAGGTCACCCGACCTCTTCATTTTGTTTACAAGAAAAGTGCCGATTCGAGTTTACTTCCTAAGTTCATTTTGTAGTTTATAAGTATGGATTGCAAGACAGTGGGAAGGCCTTCCCCGCCCCGGACCAAATTCCATGGTGTCAGGAAGGTTACAGGCACTCCACCCACTGCCTTAAAGCCTGGCCATGGTATAAAATTAAAACCCGACCTGGGCCCGACCCAACAATAACCAACCCAAACCCAACCCGGGCCCGAGTCCTCTACTTTTTTTAAATGCCCGACCCGACCCGAACCCGACACATGTAGTTGGGTTTGGTCGGGTAGCCAGGCTTTACTGCAGAGTGCGGAGTCCAGACTGCACGTTTCCTGCCTTGACGTCCTGAATGTTCATTTGAAGATTACTTCCCGGAGCAAGGCAGCACTGTCCACGTTCAACCCGACCCGACCTGAGCCCGAATGCTGGTTCCGGAAGAGAGACCCGACCCTGACACATGTCATTGGGTCTGGTCGGGTTCGGGTCGGGTAGCCACTCTTTACCCTGCCTTCCCTCGCAATTTTCTTGCCCCCCTCCCCCTCCCCCCACCCTCCCCGCCCCTGCCACTATCTCCACTCCTGTCCCTACAGGGCTCATAAAATTCAACCCATGGTGTTTGGAATCCAAGCTGTAAAGCAGCAACCGTGACTGCCTTTGAAATTCGGGTGAGCAAGCGCACTAAATAGAAAAGTAAAAAATATATTTTTTAAATTCCAGAAAAATGTGGTTTCTGACCCAATAAAGCGGGACTTTAAGCTTCTTGTCTTAATGCTTTTTTAAATGGGTGAAAATTCTGCTAAGCAGAAGTTCTGCTGAAACATCTGAAATATTAACGGAGTAGTTAAAGGGCATGATTTGCACTCATGACACATAGATTTTCATTCAGAAGTAAGAGAGTGATTACATGGGCATACAGCCTGAATGGAAATATATTCAGGATGCGTTTTCAGCAGGCTTGAATAAACCTACTTAATATAAGGTATTGGTGAATGGTTCTACCTTGGTGAGATCTCCAAACCTTTCCTTACCTTGGAGCTAACTGCTCTTGCTCTAGGTACTGTTCCTGCATTGACATGCAGAGCTAACCCCTGCCAAGCAGTTTGTTTCTCATTGATATTCCTTGGGATTTTCCACAGGAATATTTTATGTAAATTCTACCTAATAAGGAGCTTCCGGTTCCAAGGCAGTCAAGTCCCAGGGATGAGGCAAAATTTTCATGACTTTAACCATTACTTGTCCAGCCCTATGTTTCTGCTTCTGTAGATCATTTTGATTAGAAATAAACCTGGTTAATTGTTTAGCCTGAATAAAATGGTCCCACATTGTGAATACCTCCCACCTTCTGACTGGTAGGAGGCTTAATGTGGGTGTCCTGCATGTAATTGAATAAAGTTTAAATTTATTGTGACTACATTTTCATCTTTTTAAAATGCTTTGCTTTGGTAGAAATTAATGACAGAATTTCAGGTTGTAGTGTTTTGCTGCAGGCAATTTTTGAGGCTTTAATCTGCTGGTGGAGAGAAAGAAAATGCCTGTTAAAAGACTGTTTAGTTACTCGAGGAGTCTGTTGTGATTGGATTTTTTTTTTTTACTGCTCATGGATTCAGGCTTCACCAAATCACCTGCAACAAAATTGTGTGCACCCACCATTTTGATTGAGGCTTGTTACATTGTGTAAAATAAGCAAATTTAATTAATTTTTTGCAAAATGAGGGAAATCTATTCCATAATATATGATTTTAAACTGGTTTGGAAGGTTTGTCAACAATGGGATATGATCTGTAGCTCACTCACGGTGCTGTTTTTGGCATTTATGAGTTGTCAGCCACTCATAAGAGAGAAATTGTATTGTGGAGTTCTTTGCCAGAATATAGGTTACACATGAACACAGAGAAAACCCTTCTATCTAATCACTTATAAAGACTTTTTAACAATCCAATGAAAAACCTCAGGCCAAATTTTAATTTGGGCGCGAGCACCCAATTTTCAAAGTCTCAGCCACTAATTGACCCAGAGACAAATTCGACGGCCAATTAGGTGCACGGTATGGGCAGGAGCTAAGCACAGAGAGAGAATTTAAAAGGCAAATGGTAGCCAAGACTGAGCTTGCCGTTGCCTTTGGAAATGGATGAGCAGAGGGCCAGCAGTGGTTTGGCTGTCCGTCCCTGGGCGGCCCCACATTTTTCTGATGCTTCCCTTGATGCCCTGATCGAGGCTGTGGCAGACTGGAGAGCTGTACTCTTCCCTCCATCCGGAGGAAGGGTTCCTGCGAGCCAGACCAAGCAGGCATGGCTAGACGTGGTCACAGATGCCAGCAACCTCATGTTCCTCTCAAGAGTCCAAACACACTTTCCTCACAAAATCAAGCCTCTCAGCTCTGGCAATGACAACTCTATGCTACTGCATGAGCAACTGAGTTTATATCTCCTCTCTTATACAACTTTTCCACACTAAACAAAGAACAAAGAACAGTACAGCACAGGAACAGGCCATTCGGCCGTCCAAGCCTGCGCCGATCTTGATGCCTGCCTAAACTAAAACCTTCTGCACTTCCAGGGACCGTATCCCTCTATTCCCATCCTATTCATGTATTTGTCAAGATGCCTCTTAAACGTCGCTATCGTATCTGCTTCCACCACCTGCCCCGGCAGCAAGTTCCAGGCACTCACCACCCTCTGTGTAAAGGACTTGCCTCGCACATCCCCTCTAAACTTTGCCCCTCTCACCTTAAACCTATGTACCCTAGTAACTGACTCTTCCACCCTGGGAAAAAGCTTCTGACTATCCACTCTGTCCATGCCGCTCATAACTTTGCAAACCTCTATCATGTCGCCCCTTCACCTCCGTCGTTCCAGTGAAAACAATCAGTGTTTATCCAACCTCTCCTCATAGCTAATGCCCTCCAGACCAGGCAACATCCTGGTAAACCTCTTCTGTACCCTCTCCAAAGCCTCCACATCCTTCTGGTAGTGTGGCGACCAGAATTGCACGCAATATTCTAAGTGTGGCCTAACTAAAGTTCTGTACAGCTGCAGCATGTCTTGCCAATTTTTATACTCTATGCCCCGACCGATGAAGGCAAGCATGCCTTATGCCTTCTTGACTACCTTATCCACCTGCGTTGCCACTTTCAGTCACCTATGGGCTTGTACGCCCAGATCGCTCTGCCTGTCAATACTCCTAAGGGTTCTGCCATTTACTGTATACTTCCCACCTGCATTAGACCTTCCAAAATACATTACCTCACATTTGTCCAGATTAAACTCCATCTGCCATTTCTCCGCCCAAATCTCCAACCGATCTATATCCTGCTGTATCCTCTGACAATCCTCATCACTATCTGCAACTCCACCAACCTTTGTGTCGTCCGCAAACTTACTAATCAGACCAGCTACGTTTTCCTCCAAATCATTTATATCTACTACGAAGAGCAAAGGTCCCAGCACTGATCACTGCGGAACACCACTCGTCACATCCCTCCATTCAGAAAAGCACCCTTCCACTGCTACCCTCAAGTCAGGAGCGCTAATGGCTCCCCGCTGTGTTCTTGACAGCTGTGCTCAAATGTGTCCCAGACCCTCCGTGTTCTCCGCGCTTGCCATTTGAAAATTGCTAACTGTTGCTCCCCATACTCCTAATAAGCTCCACAAGGAGTTCAACAAGCTGTTAATTGGAGGGATGCAAGTTACCAGCTCCCCACTTCCGCACTCCCTTTGAAAATCTAATCACGTCACTGAGGCATTGAGAACCAGTGACATCTTCAATTGCACGATTTTCCGGGCCCACACGCAACCAAACACGCTCCACAGGTGGTTGAAAATTCAGCCCCGCATGCTCCAGTGTAATATGTAGTTTCCTTGTGTATTCTGGCCAGCAGCATCCTGTGGTGTGACATGGTGACTAGTAAATGGTATCAAAGAGTAGTGGAAATGTGAAAAGCATTTCCAGCCAAAACAGTTGGCGTTGTCTTAATTTCTTCAAAAGGGAACTATGCAGCATGCAATGCAGAACAAGAATGGAGGTGACAGGGACAGGAGTAGCATGAGAGATCATATATTCCTGGGGACATGATCTGTTACTAGGGGAAGGTGGCAGCCTGGAATGGAAGAGTAGAGCTGAGGAAATGGATGGATATTTTGCATTGTTATTTAATTTAAGGGTCATGGAGTAATTGCACAAAACTTTTATACAAGGAAAGTAAATAGGTTCAGCAATTTAAATAAGTTCAGGAGATTAAGTAAGTTGAGTAAACTTTATGATTAGGTATGGTGTATAAAGTTGATGAAAGAAGTACGGCAATGGTCGTTTGGTAAGAAATAGCTAATATCTGTCATAGGTTGTTTTCAATAAATGGAAAGCATCCACCTCGATTATTGTACAGTGCAAATCAAAATGTTAAAAAACAAACTGGAAACCAAATGCTGAAGGAGCGTTCAGTTAATTACATTGAAACTATTTGTTCAGTGCCTCTAGATCTTTATAATGCTTTTTTTCATTTAGTGGATTGTAGCCATGGGAGAGAGAATTCTTGTTTAAAAATGAGATTGTAACTTCAATATATTAATGAAATAATCTTATTTTCCATAAGTCGTAATGAGAATGGATAGGGAGCTCAGTGCAACTGTCCTTGATCACTGTACCAATATATTAATAAGACTGGTTGATGCTAAATTCTAGTAAATTTAAAAAGAGCGTGATAAATCTTTAATTACCGTGGATTACATGTAAATTGAGTAGAAATTTTCTTTGAAAGTTATTGGGTAGTAACTTATTTGCGTAGATAATTTTCTCAGCATTTGTTTATATCACTCTCCGAAACTCATATAATCCTGCAACCTTTAGGACCTTGCCAAACTGGCTATTCTTTATTTGTGAACCGAGCCAGTAAATATCTGCATGTTTATTTAACTGTAAACAAAACTCAATCCTGTTATCATCTGACATCCATATATCAATGACTTGCAAAAGAAATCATTGGATTGCATCATAAGAGGGTGCCCTGACTTATTTTTCTCCTTCTTAACCCAGAGCCACAGAGAACAATCGTAATACTCTAACTGATAGCCAGTTAAGCAACACAGACTGGAGATTGAACCCTGAACTTTTCTGGTCAATAAGGCTCAGTGCCAGACCATGTGTTCTACTTGCCCGTTGAGACATTGGGGTAGTTGGCACACATGTATATGTATTTTAAGTACAGTAGTTACTGTACCATACGACCATATGAGTTAGGAGCAGAAGTAGGCCATTCAGCCCGTTGAGCCTGCTCCTCCATTTAATAATATCATGGCTGATCTGTTTCTGTCTCCAATTCCACACTCCCGTCTGCCCCTGATAGTTTTTGATTCCCTTGCCTAACAAGAATCTATCTACCTCCACCTTAAAAATATTCATTGCCACATGTCTGACTGCACCATGACTAGTACTACTCTATATCTTGACCCCAATGTGTTTGTTTCTTCATTTGCTAGGTCATTTCCTTTTTCTGAATGTATCAGGGTATACATCCTTTGCATTGCTGAGTCCATGGCTGAAGAGCACAAGTGAGCGCTGCACCTTGGAGATGGCCATTTACCTGCAGGACTCAAAGTCAGGGGAATATGTTGTTCAACTGCTTCACAAGAACGAAAGCAAGACACCCATCCTGTCATCAGAAAGTGAGGCAAAAACTGGGTAAGCTGTTTTTCCATTTTCTGTTCAGTGCAAACTGTCAAATCTGAAATTAATCGTCGTAGCCTGATAACAAGGTCAGTGAAAAATAAGTACTAACAAAGGCACGCATATACCCCATAGCCAGGAATTAAGGTTGTGGCATTGAATTAATGGACAAGATGACTGTTCAATTCAATCAATGCTTTTATTTTTGTGAATTTATTGTTCATTCAGTTAAAGAATGTTAAAGCTGAGAAATGGAACAGTTTCCAAATTTCAGGCACTCAAAAATAGGGCTGAGCACTCCTAGGTCGAATGTAGCAGATAAGAGTTACAGGCTAACTCTCTCTGTATCCTATCCTAGCCTCAGTCCCCACCCCTCATCCCCACAAATAGTAGTAGCATGGTGTTTTCCATTTTCCAAATTAGCAAACACTATTAGCTTTATGAGTGTGACTACCACATTGTGAAGCAGTTTGTTATCCATTGGAAGTTGGGTTGAGCCTGCCCAATCTTAGTTCATTACGACACTTACAGCTGATAGACAGTGAAGGCTTTAGTTGTTAATTCTGGCCTAGGCATGAACACACATCCCACCTACCCCCATGACCATACCTCTTAGAAATTGTGAAACATATGTGGGTAATGTGAATTATGTGTGAGGGGAGCCACCAACTTACTTACGTTATATTTCAAATATGAGCAGGAATTTTGTGGCCCCCAAACAAGCAGGCAGGTGGCAGCGGAGTGGCCATAAAATGGAGTGAGAGGCAGGGATGGCCTTTCCCAACTCCCTCCTGCCCCTGCTGCAATTTTATGCGCTACGGCGGTGGCGAGAAATGGCCCGCCCTCCCCCGGTCAATCAAGGCCCTTACGGGGCCAATTAACTGGGTATTTTACCCTCAGCGGCTGGATGGCAAAGGCCTCAAGAACCCTTCCTGGTAAAACCAGGCGGCCTTCTTGCGGGCTGAGAGGGGCCCTCTTGATCGGGTAGCCTGCTCCCCACAGAGCCCTGGCGCAAAGCCCCAACAGCCCCCAACGCACAACACTCCCGCCAACCCCCCATCCCCCTTGCCTCACCGGGGCCTGGCCGATTGTCCCCAGCAAGTCCCCAAAAACATATCTCCTTTCCCAGGTTGTCCTTCCTCGTCCTCCTGAAACTGGGTGTAGTCCCACCAGTGGCGCTACTGGGACTAAGAGCTGCCGGCCCGCTGATCGGCCGGCAGCTCCATTAGGCGGGACTCAAGGAGGTGGAAGTCCAGCCCCAGACCAATTAAGGGCCTGGGGAGTGAAAAATCCTGGCCTGGCTCGCTAGGCCAGGCAGAGGCGGGCTCACCACCGATTTTTCGGTTGGGAGGCGGGCCCTCCCTCCTGACGTGAAATTCCGGCCATGGTGTCTAAACTTTTCATAATTAAATGGAATTTTTGTTTCGTAAATGGTTTTGATTTTATTTTTAAATGGAGTTTTCCTGGTTTTCTGAAAATTTCAATTACATCATATAGACTGTAAAATATATAATAGGGGTAACATTAATGCAGCAATGCATAGGTGATTTCTGGTGAAAGTTGAAAGGTATACTGGAACTTGAATGTGGGAGAGATGTTGAGAAGTACTGCGTGTTCCTACTTGTCACAGGACTGGGCCCTCAGTTATATCCTGGTATCCTTAGGCAGGTAAGAATGATCAGTAAGAAAAAACCAATACAGAAATGAATATTTGGACACAATCAAAGAGCTGATTGATCTGATACCTAGCTGAGGTTATTCATGGCAGTGTTGTGATGAATTATGTGGATTTGATGGGCAGGGGAATCAATGCCATGCCATTTTAGTTTTCCTATATTTATGGGTCATTGTGAGTAACAGTACAGAAGATAGCAGTTTCTGACATCCATCTTCTGGATAGACATGCTATTTAATCAACAAATGTCACTTTTCAATCTGCTACAGCTGTCATTTCTGGAAGTGCAAACTCAGTCAGCCAGTGATCTTGCTGTATTTGCCTCAATTTTTAAAGGTTTTTCCAAAATAATTATCAATTTAGCAAACTTTGAGCTCTACTTAATAGCTTATTGGTTAAAAGAATCACAGACCAGGAAGCTCCCAGAATCAGTCATGTTAAATTAGTTAAGCGAATCTTTGGCAGGGATTGGGGCACTACAATTGGCTTTGTGTGCTTGGGCCTGAATTACTGATAGTTATTCGGTGACCGCTGTAGATGTGTGGAGATTGGGTGAGGACACGAGTGATGCCTTCTACGTCTAAATAGCTTGCTGACGTGAAAAAAAGGCCACTCAGAGGTAAATACCAGAGAACGACTGTAATCATAGAATTGTGCCTCAGCATCAATCAGTGCCAGTAGGAGAAGATGAGAGAACATGTAATCTGAACTCAACAGAACCATAATTCCATTTTGCATCACCGGTGCGTTTTATTTTTGTTTCAGATTTCTAGCATTTGCATTTTTGTTTGTACAAGGGCATTTCTCAATATAGCGAATAACATTGTTTTTCTGTCCTTAGTATATTATAATTTATACAAAATAGGGGAAGAAGTCCAACATCATTGCACCTGTTTTCAGGGCATAAAACAGGTGGAACAATAACCAGTTTAGGAGGGCAGAGGCCCACAGCCAATCTGTTTGGGTATTAATGCCACTGCTGGAAATGAGTTCAGCCTCATTTTAATATTGAAATGACGCTCCTGCACTTATGACCGATGCAAATTCATAAATTTGTTTACACTGGACGAGCTTCCGCTTCCAGGTCTTGAAAGGCCTAACCAGCCTCACCAATTTCAGCCAGTGCCAAGGCTCCCCATCTTCAGGACTTAACCAGTGGGCCTTTGCACTGACCAAAACTGGTTGGACCACAACAGGCAAGCAGTATCAGAGAGATTGTTGGGCATCTGAATTACACTGATGAGACCTGAAGACAAATTCAGGACAGTTGCAGGCCTGTCTCTTCTGGCACACCATTGCTGCGCACTGCTTTTGAGTGTCAGTGGAGTTAGGCCCCATTGTCTTGTAAGTAAATCAATTTTGTACTGATTTTAATTACTTCTCCTGGAGACTACTATGTTTATGGAGGGCAGTTTGATACCCTTTAATTTGGGGCCCATTATGAGTGTGCCAGCTGGCTGGTCACCCGTCCCAGCAGCAAAGATATGACTGTAATTTTGGGGTGCCAGCCTCATTTCCATCAAACCATCAAGCTACCGCACAGCAAATGGGCGTCCTGCTGCAACACGTTGGATTAAGGCTGGTCAATATTGTTCCACCCTGACTGGAAGGTAAGTAGGCTTGGGGGTGAGAGGGGGTTAGGCGTGGTGGGGCAAGAGTCACGATGATGAAGGAAGGCACACGGGGTGGCTGTAGTCTGACTTAATTATGCAGGGCTTGGAGAAGCATCCCTGGGCCTCTTCGGCTCTATCGCCTATGGAGCAGATCAGAGGGTGCATGGCGCATGCTTTGACCAGTTCTTTTTCAAAATGGCAATGGGATCCTATGCACATCATAAGGCCCCAATTTGTATATCAGACGGGGCCTGTTGCTTGACACAAGCAGACACTTTGGCTGCCTAAGGTTAGGCCGTTTACAAAATGCCATAAAATGGATAACATGAGATTTTGTGCCTAGAGAGCAGACTATTTGATTTACGTGTAAAATATTTATTTTAGTTTTGTGGGAGGGAGACGATCGTAAAGTGTTAATGCTGCTGAGCCAGTAATCCAGAGGCCCAGGCTCATGCTGTGGGGACACAGGTTCAAATCCCACCACAGCAGCTCGTGAAATTTAAAATTCAATTAATTAATAAAAATCCAGAATTGAAAATTGCAATGCAAGTGCAAAAACAGTGGTAAGTACTACACTGCCATTTCAACTGCATTAGTGCCCTGTTTGTACTTGTTGGGTCAAGTTAAAATTGACCCCTATATTTCTCCATAGGACACTGTCTTGAAATGAGAGAAATTCTATTCCCACATATTGTACAGCGAAAAGACTATTTTTATATCTATACATGAAAGAGATAGGAAGGAGTCCAAGTGGAATTCTGAAAGACTGCTGGCAACAGTCCATCTCTGTTAATGATGGATGAGTAAAGGTCCTCTTCACTATAATTTTTTCTCAGTGCCCTCACTGTCATCTGCTGGATTTAGCACATGATTTCTAGTTTAAATTAGTATTTGATACATCTGTTAATAACATCATAAAAAAGACAAATTGTGTAATTTTCTACTAATCTTTTGAGACAGGATTTCTGACCAATCCATGACCTCACAAACATGAAATTCTGCTCTGAAAAGTAATAGAGATATTGCAGCAGCCCAGTGAGGGGAAAGAGCTAAGTGCCATTGTTAGATATTTATGATTGCAAAGAGTAGTTTTCACGCCATATATGGTGGATTGTTACTGGAGGAGTGAATGCCTGAAACATTTGTTTTAAGTGAAGAGTGTGTTGATAGGATTTATTTGCCCTCAGGGTTATTGATAGTATACATATAGTAGCCTCTTGATATTTGCCTGTGGATTTAATGTTATGCTGCGCATATAAGCATATCATTTGTTTACGAATCCATGCTTAATGGCTTTTAGTGAGATTACTCTGTGGTGGGTATTATCCCCCATTACATCTCTTCGGAGGTTGCTACCTTGACACTTCCCTAAGCAACGAGAAAGTATGAGATTCAAAGGGTGCACTGAGCCCCAAGTACAGTGTGACTTTTAACAAACAATCTGTCCCTTTATTTTGGCCATTCTCACCTGGAGATCAGTTTAACAAGTTTGCTTTCCTTTGGGATGACATTAGTTGTGATCTGAGATTATATAACAGCAAAAAGGCTGTCATCATCCACCCCATTGAGCAATTTCAGGCAAAACATGGATAACATGAGATTTTGTGGCTAGAGAAATCATTTATTTACTTATAAAATATTTATTTTATTTTGTTGGTGGGGGTGGGGGGGGGGGAAGATAATGGCATAATGTTAATGCCACTGAGCTAGTAATCCAGAGACCCAGGCTCATGCTGTGGGGACATGGGTTTAGATCCCACCACAGCAGCTGGTGGTATTTAAAATTCAATTAATTAATATAAATCCAGAATTGAAAGCTACTCTCCGTAACGGTGCCATGAAGCTATCAGCAAATGTTGCAAAAACTCATTTGGCTTACGAATGTCATTTCGGGAAGGAAATCTGCTGTACTTATCTGGTCTGGCCTACATGTGACTGCAGACCCGCAGCAATGTGGTTGACTCTTAACTGCCCTTTGAAATGGCCTTGCAAGCCATTCAGTTGTCAAGGGTAATTAGGGTTGGTCAGTAAATGCTGGCTTTGCCAGCGACACTCACGTCTCATGAAAGAAAAAAGGGTAAGAGCTGCCACCATTTCTCCCATTATATGACAGGCCCACACTGGGCCAGAGTTTTTTGAGGGGCAGAGGGAGAGCGCTCCTGCTCCTGTTGATTCCACCAAAAGAAAAAGATTCAGCATTCCCTGGGTTGTGTCCTGAGTGATCTCCAGTAATCACTTTCAGGAAACTGGCCACTCATTGCCTGGTATAAAGGGGCACAACATATGCAGAACATGATCCGCCCATCTGTAGCACAGAATTACAGTCAGGGTCCTATGTATGTCATAGGAGTCTGATTCATATAGGTAGCCTCACACCTGAAACAAGCAAGTGTCTGGCTATCTCAGAACACTGTGCATGAACAGAGCAGTAAGTGACCCGATGCCATTTTTGGACTACTCCCACCCCGTTTAAACAGAGCAGAATGAATTAAAATCGACCCTCTTGTACATAATTCTATAGTAAAGGGCAAGAGTTCCCACTAGGGAAAGTCCTCTTCGTTAGTACGTCCCCACTCATCTTTTATGAATAATTTACCTGTGACATCTACAGCATAATTTCATCTAAAAGAGGAATATTGTACTTGAAAAGGAGTAATCCACATTTTTTGCTAAATATTCATCATGTACCATGAGAAATATTGAAAGTTGATGTTAGGTTTAGTAGGATTGTTTGTGAGAGTGTACACAAGATGCAGAGCGTTTTCAGCAGACGAGACTGCTTGATTATGCAGCCTCTAGCTGTGGAAGTTTGATTTGAGTATTTCCATTTTGATATTCTGGATGCAGATTACAGTTGATGTGCCATCCCATTTATATCTTAAGTTGCTTTTGTCCATATTTATCAAACACATCAGATTCCCTGCAAAGGAAGTATTTCTTTCTGTGGCAAAGAAGTGATTAAGTTGCCAGTCTGGGATGATGTTAATATTAAATCACTGGATTCAGTCCAAATAAATTAGTTTAAGATGAAGCCAAAATGGATTCAAGTCTATTACACTAACGCATGACCACATTTATCATGCTAGGTTTCCTGTGCTTGGTGTTTCCCATCTCAAAACTGTCAAGGTATTATTACATGCATTTGTTTTTCTTTTGTTCTTAATTATATGATTATTTGAATTCACAAAGCTGGCAAGAGTAATATT
Source organism: Heterodontus francisci (assembly GCF_036365525.1). Taxonomy (NCBI): domain Eukaryota; kingdom Metazoa; phylum Chordata; class Chondrichthyes; order Heterodontiformes; family Heterodontidae; genus Heterodontus; species Heterodontus francisci. The sequence goes on along the minus strand of NC_090383.1, from coordinate 99,603,116 downwards.
TATCTTTTAATTTACCACCATCTCTCGATTTTTTTTTTCTTTATTACCCTGCTTTCATTTTTTATAGGCAGCCTCCTTTGGTCAGTTTGCAGGTAGGTGAAGAATAGGCATTTTCAGCAGGAACTGTCAGGCTTGTTTTTTATTGTAAAGCTTAGGCAAGGGGTCAAAGCCTATTGAGGTTAAGACAGGATGAGAGGCATGAGACAGGCACTTTTCAACCTGGGTGTGTCCTGTACTCCGAGTCTTGACCCTTTAGCAAGATTTCTTTCAAAAAAAAAGTCACGCACATTGATTTTAAAAGCCTGTATATTGTAGAGGAAGATTTAGAGAAATAAAGAATTCTATGTTTATGAGTGATGAAACGGTGTGGACAATGTGTTGAGTCTATGGGCAGATTTTTGCTCCAATATGGAGGCAAGAATGGAGGCGAAGGGGCCATGAATTTGCACCATCTAGTTTGCCAGCACCATCCTGTCCCTAGGCCATTTTCCTAGAGGTGGGATTGGGGGCGGAAGGGCTACTGCCCGCAAGTGGTGGGTATCCAATTAAGGTAAGTAAAAGGCCAATTATCAGAGGGCAACTGGAATTTTCCAGTCAGCCAGCAGGCGCGCACCCGCCCCCCCCCCCCCACCCCCTCCCAATGACATCGGGAACAAGTCAGCTGCCTGGAGGTGGCCTCGCAGTGGCAGACCGAGGGGCCAGCACTCCAGGCAGAATATAAGGCCCTCCCCACCTACCTGGACATAACAATGGTGGCTCAGCGTCTGTGGCCATTTTTTAATCCAAAATTTTTTAAAGTTGATGAGAAGGTGTCTCAAGATGGAGGCTCTCTTTTTCGCTCTCCCTTACCTGCATTGGCAGGCTGCAGCTTCTTCCGTGCTGGAGGGCCTCCTCCTGGCCTGCCAGCTTTGGGAGCCTATCTGCCGTCCTTAATTGTATCGAATACAGAGAGGATTTAAATATATAGGATGGTATTTAGGAAACAAATTCAAACAAGCTCCGACCATTGTAATATTGAGGGAAACATGAGAAGTTGTGACAGAGAGAGGTTGAAAGCTAAAGGACCTCTTTCTTGCACAATGTCCAGCAGCATAAAATAAGTCCGAGAAAAGCGTCCTCAGACATGGGAGCACTATTGTCTTGAACAGAGGTAGGCTTCAAAGAGAATTAAGAGTTATTGGCCAAGGTGGCCAATATATAACCTATTTACCTCTTTGTGTTCCGTATTGGGAGAGTTCAAAAAACAGACCATTTTATTATTGCCTGTTCTGTAAAAAAAAAAGGCTTTCTTGTTCAGGATTTGGCTGAGTGCAGTGCACTTCCAATAATTGAAATTTAATTTTTGCACTAAAAAAAGTGAAATGACCAGTACTTTGAATTAAACATCTTAAATAATGCTGCAAAGTAGGAGTTTTGCGCTAAATAATTTCAAATGATCAGAGAATTTGCATTAAGTGATTCTGAATGAAGAGGCTCTATTGAGGTTTTAAATCTGCCATGAGGGATCAAAAACCAGCGTCATTCAAAGTCACATGCCAAATTCTGCTACGACAATTGGTCGCTTCATTGCAATCAATTTGTTTGAGAGAGGATCCAAGCCTCTTAATTTAAATGCAAGTCTGCTGTGTAATTTGTTCAAATATGTGTTGAATTGGCAGCAATTTGAATTGATCAGACAGATATTTAAATTCATGAAGCCCCCGTTACTGCTTTGGGGGCACTTATCAAATTGCCTTTTTCAAATCACTTGAGCTTTAATCCAGAGATTTCAAATTTCTGAAGAGAATAAACTATGTCAGACAACATCTGTAGTTGGTGAGGAAATAACAACAAAGAAGCTACGTAAAAAAGTAATTCTAGTTTTAGCAATAGCGTTTTATTATTTATTATTTTCTCCTAAACTAGGAACGAGTACAGTACAACAAGTGTTATAAGTATATGTGTTGTTTCCCGTCATCTGCGGTCTTTCTTCCAAAACCCTGCCATAAGTCAAGTGGACCTGTGAATTCAGCTGGAACCCAGATACCCCAAGTCCTGGCCTCTTTTGCTAATTTCTGTCCACCCCAAATGTGTCCCTCTGCATCAGAGGAGTTTTGGCCCTGGAAAGGCCTGGAATTTCCTTGCCCCCCACCCCCCCTCCTGGAATCCATAAAGTATCCAGTACCCCAGGTAAAAGAAAGCATTGTGGCCTGCTAGCTGGTGGAGGTAGAGCTAACCTGGGGATCCAGACTTGGATACTCTGGCAGGGTCAGTGGCAGAGGTCCCAACTGGGCTAATCATGGCACTTAAATCGGTAATAATGGTCCATAGATTTCTAGGCCGACTGAGGAAGGGTTTTCACTTTGGCGCAATCATAAAATTGGACCCAAAATGCGCCCGAGATTTCACTGGTTAAGTTAAAGTTCACGTTTCCTCGAAATGCATTTGCATCATCATGAACGTAAGATCTTCCATGAACCAGTGCAATGGGCAGCATATTAGAATGTAATGCTTAATTTTTTTCTTTCCATTAAAAAATATTCATTGATGAGTTTGGGAATGGTAACCTGGTCCAATTTTATTAATACAGCAGCAAATGGGTTTGTCAAAAAAAGGCATTATTACAAAGTGTCCAGTCCTCCATCTCGCGTACCCTAATTTAAAATCACAGAAAGTGACTTAAAAATTATACTGAACTATTTACTGGTTTTATTAGTGTTCATTCGTCAATTTCTTAGTAAATTATATAATTTTTTGATATGTAAAGCTTATAAAATCTGCCTTCTAGTGTCTAACAAAATGAACACAATTTGAAAAGCTTCCGTAACCAGCACAATTGGTGGAATCACACAATGTCGACCTGGGGGCGAGGTCAGTTTTGTGGGTGGAATCTGGGGTGGATGAATCGAATCTTAAAATCGGGTAAAAGGTTGAGGAAAACCAGTAATTGAGTGGTTTTGAGCATAACTGATTTACTCAGTTGAAGGGCAATTAGGGATGGGCATCAAATGCCTTGCCAGCGAGGCTCATATCTCAAGAATGAATTTAAAAAAAAATAAAGCTGGTTCACTCTATTGCTATGGAATCTGGGTGCAAAACTAATGGAAACTTTACTCCATTATGTTTCTCTTGTTATTTGTTTGTTCTACATCTGTTCAGTGCATTTGCTTCAGTTAATATGCAAAACAAGGTATAGTGCAATGTTATTCTGCTGCTTTTGAAGATAAGAAGAAACCCTTGGAGGCAAGTACCCAGAGCAATTTAAAACAAAATGTTTTCTGTTTGTAAAAATACTCTCAAGGACGTGGGAAGCAAGGGCTCACACATTTCAACCCAGCATTTGTGATGCAAATAATGACCTGCAGAGCTTCGTCATCTGACGCACTTTAAGTTTTATAGTGTTTGAATTTATTAAAAGTGATTCAGATATATTACTTCATTACTGAAAGCAACCATGTGGAGATTTCAAATAAATCTTCATTGAATTTTGCATGAAAGTTCAGAGAATTCGTTATAGTAAACCATGCATATTGTATTTGCTGATGTAATAAAGGAAACCTGTATCATAATGTTCATGCCATACTGTAAAAATAATTTTTGTTAATTGCAATACAACAAGTTAACATGCAGGTACAACAGGTAGTTAGGAAGGCAAATGGAATGTTGGCCTTTATTGCAAGGGGGATGGAGCATAAAAGTAGGGAAGTCTTGCTACAATTGTACAGGGCATTGGTGAGAACATACCTAGAGTACTGCATACAGTTTTGGTCTCCTTATTTAAGGAGGGATATACGTGTTTTACAGTTCAGAGAAGGTTCACTAGGGCGATTCCTAGGATGAAGGAGTTGTCTTATGAGGAAAGGTTGAGCAGGTTAGGTCTATAGTCATTGGAGTTTAGAAGAATGAGAGGTGATCTTGGGCAGAATTTTGTTCTGCCCTTGGAGGTGGGCATGGAGGACGGGGGCAAGCAAAATGGCAGGGTGCACCGTTTCTGGCATCTCCCAAGCTCCCTGCCATTTTGTCCAGGGTGGGGAAGGCCAAGGACGGCCTTCCCGTCACAGGTCAATTGAAGCCCTTAAATGGCCAATGAGTGGCCACATAAGAGTCTCTTCTCGCCTCCACTTCAATTTTGAAGAAGACGGAAGGGCCCACCGTTGCCTGGTAAAGGCTAGCAGGGCTGGCTTAGGGTCCCTGGAGGGCCTACCTGGTGGTAATTGCCACCGCCACCCCTCCCCCGAAAGACATCTCACATCTTTCACCACCCCCACCCCCTCATCAGGGCCTGCCTGAATGGCCCTGATGATCCCAACCCCAATTGCTCTCCCAGGGTCTCTGGTATCCTCGGTAATGCAGGGCCTCCTACAGTACCAGCAGTGGCCACTGCTCCAAGTGGCATATTCAGTACTGCAGTGCTGGTGGCCTTCCGATTAGCTGGTATCTCTTGGAGGTGGGAGCTTGCCCCTTAATGGGCATCCGCAACGGCAGACAGTTAATTGGCTCCCGTCGCGAAATGGTTCCAGGGGTCCGACAGGGCTGAGGCGGGGTCTCCTCCACCTTCTGGCCTGCCACCGGGGCCCCCGTCGCAAGAATAAAATTCAGCCTCTTATTGAAACAGAAGATTCTGAGGGGGCTTGACAGGATAGATGCTGCAAGGTTGTTTCCTGTTGTGGGGGAATCTAGAACAAGGGGGCATAGTTTCAAAATAAGGGGTTACCCATTTAAGATGGAGATGAAGAGGAATTTCTTCTCTCAGAGGGACATTAATCCTGGAATTGTCTACCCCAGAGAGCAATGGAGGCTGGGTCATTGAAAATATGCAAAGCTGAGATAGGCTGATTTTTGAACTATAGGGAGTCAGGGGTTATGGGGGAAGCAGGCAGAAAAGTAGATTTGAGGCCACAGTCATATCAACCATGATCTTATTGAATGGCGAAGCAGGCGTGAGAGGACATATGGCCTACTCCTGCTCCTCTTTCTTCTGTTCTTGTGAAACTGAGGGAATGTTAGCCCCACGGCTCCACCCACCCACCCACCCCCTTTGTAGGATGGGAGGATATTAAAAATGAGAATCTGCTCTGAAGAAGTGGGTCAATATTAATAATCCTGTGTTTAAATCTCTCCATAGTTTTGTTCTTCCTCATCTCAGTAATCTCCTCGAGCGCTGCAGTCCACATGAAATCTCTGGTCCTCTAACTCCGACCTGTTGTGCATCTCCTGTCCCTGCATTTCCAATATTAACAGCTGATGAAGGTCCATGCTTTGAAATTTCCACCAACTTTCCACGTCCCTCTCCCCCTTTTTAAGATCCTCCTTAAAAAACTCACCTCTTAGACAAAGGCCCTCTTTCTTTGGCTCAGTGTTCATCTTTTAATTTCACCTCTAGGAAGCATCTTGGGACATTTTTCCACATTAAGGGTATGATATAAATATAAGCCATTGTTCTTGTTTTTAATTCTTTACAAATGTGCTACTCCTCCATTTTGCGATGTAACTTATTTGGGGGGTAACAGTCATGAGGCCACTTGACAACTTATGAAGACATTTCCTTGCCCTCTTCTGTATCACCGGTTTCCTACCACAAAGCAAGAATCCCTCCTTCCATCCCCCAACCATACTACTACTCCAAACCGTCTCAAAGTAATAGAAAAGCCTCACAGTACCATTCTTCATAATCACACTTATTTCCTCTATTTCTGCACCTACTGTTTGGCAAAAGGGTGACACCTTCTTAACAACTCCTGTAAGGCAGGCCACAGGGGCACCTCCAGGACTGGGATGCTGCAGCCATCCTAGTGGCTGCTGAAGTTGCCCACGGGATCATCCTGCTCCTATTACCTGACAAATACTAAATGTAACAAATACTAAATGCTTCAGCCTCTCACTGCCCCTTTAACACTGTGCCTTTGAGGCACAGGCAACAGGCTTGAAATGAACGTTTGGTTCATTTCCCGGTCAAGCTGTAGTTCAGAACACTGGCTTTACTTGTGGAAAGATTAATTAAGAGCTCCAGATGCTCTGGCATTAAGTATGTTGCAGAAATTTGCGTTACGCAATGTGTGACATCTGGTGTGTGACTTTTTTTTAAAACATACTGTAGAATTGATTTTGCGAATCCCCCCCAAAATTGGGCCTGTGTTTTCTTTGACATGATTTGTGCTTCCTTTGGCATTGAAGTCTTTGCCAAATTTTGCCCCAAGCTCTTCCTCTTTATTTGAAAAGGCTTCCTTTGAATGGAACACATGCGCATGGCTGCAAGCCCGTATACTTATTTAAAAGAATTGGGCAATCTGTTACTGTTGCTAAAACACTGCTGCTGATCCTCAAACTGGATATTCAGGCATTAGGTAGCGAGTTGGAGAATGGGCACTGTTATGAAAGCATCATTTCATAGCCTCAGTGTGTCTCAAAGTGCTTTACAACCATTTAATTATTTTTGAAGTGTAGTCATTGTTGCAATGTAGGGAATCACGGCAGCCAACTTACACATAGCAAGGTCCGACAAACAACTGAAAAGGAAATTGACCAAATAACCAGTTTTAGTGATGTTGATTGAGGAATAAATTTTGGCCAGTTCTTTCTTCTTTCTTTTGGGCCTCCTTATCTCGAGAGACAATGGATACGCGCCTGGAAGTGGTCAGTGGTTTGTGAAGCAGCGCCTGGAGTGGCTATAAAGGCCAATTCTAGAGTGACAGGCTCTTCCACAGGTGCTGCAGAGAAATTTGTTTGTCGGGGCTGTTACACAGTTGGCTCTCCCCTTGCGCCTCTGTCTTTTTTCCTGCCAACTACTAAGTCTCTTCGACTCGCCACAATTTAGCCCTGTCTTTATGGCTGCCCGCCAGCTCTGGCGAACGCTGGCAACTGACTCCCACGACTTGTGATCAATGTCACAGGATTTCATGTCGCGTTTGCGGACGTCATTATAGCGGAGACATGGACGGCCAGTGGGTCTGATACCAGTGGCGAGCTCGCTGTACAATGTATCTTCCATGCGGCTCACATGGCCAAGCCATCTCAAGCACCGCTGACTCAGTAGTGTGTACAAGCTGGGGATGTTAGCCGCTTCGAGGACTTCTGTGTTGGAGATACGGTCCTGCCACCTGATGCCAAGTATTCTCCGGAGGCAGCGAAGATGGAATGAATTGAGACGTCGCTCTTGGCTGGCATACGTTGTCCAGGCCTCGCTGCCATAGAGCAAGGTACTGAGAACACAGGCCTGATACACTCGGACTTTTGTGTTCATGGGGAGAATCCCAATCCTCTTCGAATAGCACCATGCAATCTGTGCCTTCCACCAGAGAGAGCAAATAGGACCTCGATTTAACACCTTATTCAAAAAAGAGCACCTCCAACACTGTTGCACTCTCAGTGCTGCACCAGAGTTTAGCCTGGATTATATGCTCAAGTCGTGGGGTGGGGCTTGAAATTGACAACTTCTGGACACAGGTGAGAGTGCCATCGCTGAGTCAAGTTCGGCAACTTAGCATTATGCCCCAGTTCCTTGGAGGTACTGCTCCAGGAGGTACAGCAAAGGAGGGCAGTCCTCTTTGGAGCTGAAAGCAACCAGCCTCTTAAAACACAAACCCATGCTACCTGGCTCGAACTCACAGATCGAGTGATATTGCAGGTCTTTTGTACCTGGGAGTGATTGAGACAGAAGCTTTCTGATGTTTGAAGTGCCCAGGTCCGTGTACTTTTCTTTTGCCACTTGTTTACTATTTGTTTATTGTATATCAATTGGGTGTTAACTGCATTCAGGTAGTGGCTCACCTGGCTCACCTTGGTGACTCACCTGTACTTATATATATATATATATATATATAGGAGCAAACTGAAAGAAGGGTGGTTCTGTTGAAGGGTCACTGACCTGAAACGTTAACTCTGCTTCTCTCTCCACAGATGCTGCCAGACCTGCTGAGTGTTTCCAGCATTTCTTGTTTTTGTTTCAGATTTCCAGCATCTGCAGTATTTTGCTTTTAATTCTAGCATACTTCCTCAAATTTCTGTGGGTGACAGCTCCATGGCAGTCCTACACAGTACAGACAGATACAAGATTACACAATTTCTGAATGCTGAATATTTTTTTTTATATTAGATTAGAGATACAGCACTGAAACAGGCCCTTCGGCCCACCGAGTCTGTGCCGACCATCAACCACCCATTTATACTACTCCTACACTAATCCCATATCCCTACCACATCCCCACCTGTCCCTATATTTCCCTACCACCTACCTATACTAGTGACAATTTATAATGGCCAATTTACCTATCAACCTGCAAGTCTTTTGGCTTGTGGGAGGAAACCGGAGCACCCGGAGAAAACCCACGCAGACACAGGGAGAACTTGCAAACTCCACACAGGCAGTACCCGGAATTGAACCCGGGTCCCTGGAGCTGTGAGGCTGCAGTGCTAACCACTGCGCCACTGTGCCAATATGTTGTATTGCTGGAACTTTGGACAGGATTTTGGACCACTGTGGGCTTCAAGACCCCGATGTCAGGGTCAAATGGGGGTCAGAAGCCCGCAATGTGGGAGAAACAGTCACTGGCTGTGATTTTCCTTGAATTGACCAATTAATGGCTGTCCAATTAAGGACTGTGGGTGGGTTCTCAACTGAGTTGAAGGCCAATAGGAGGCCCTCCAGCACTGAAGAAGTAGCACCAGCTTGCAGTTCAGGTAAGAGACATAGAGGGTGCCTCCATTTTGAGGTGCCCTCTCTCCAATTTTTTAATGGTTTAAATAAAGCCCTCCACAGGGTGGTCTGTGGCTGCAGCTGAAACCAGGCAGGCAGGGAGGGTCTCAAAACATGCCTAAAGTGCTGACTCCCTGGTCTGCTGGCTGGAGGCCACCTGCAGGCAGGGGGCTGTTCCCCACTGCCTCCGGGTGCCTAACAATAGGCCTTTAAACAGCTTTAATTGGTTACTTGCCCCTTGTGGGTGGGCAGCCCTGCCACCCCCTCATCCTGCCTCCGAGAAAATGGCCCCATGGTGGGATGGTGCCGGGAAACAGGCATCCCAGCTGGCAGCACAAAATTCGCACCCACCGGCCTCCGTGCTTGCCCCCATTGGGGCCTAAAAGTTTCGCTCTTTGTAGCTAGTTAGTGTTGCTGGGGCAGTGGCTGAGGTGTGATGTAGGAGTTTTGCAGAGGCAGTATACTGGGATTACTGGTTGTCAAGGTGGAAGCTTATTTTTAAATTCTTCCTCTAGATATTTAACATTGGGATCAAACAGTGCATGGTCTGAATATGCTGTTTTATATTTGTGTGCTGTTAGGATTTTTTATTTCTTCAGTTTTCTCCTCAGTGCTGCTGATGACAGAAATAAAGGTCAGTGTATGATTCCAAGGCATCAGTGGCCCTCCAGTACCTCAGCCAAATACTAATTCTTCATACATAAACCCAGGCAGCAAGTGTCAGCAGGCTGTTCAATCACAGGAGGAGAAGGAGATGGATCACAGCTAACCCCAGTACTTTCCTCGTCTGAGCTCACAAATTTTACACTTAGCTGATGTCCTCCCTCTCCTGCCTTGTCCAGGATGCTGAGGCTAATTGTAGTGCCACTAGTGTGACTCTATCTGAGATTACCGTGCAGACAAGGAATCAGACCTGAGAACCTTTGCATATCGACCTGTGTGTCGAGGTACCCACTAAGCACCAGGAGATCTACAGGAATGGAAATCATTCACAGTGCATTTTAGATCATTGGTTGGACAATGGTCTGAATTTGTGATATTGGCAGCATCACCATTATCAGTGTGAAAGTAATTTCTTGAAAAACAAAACCTTTCATTCTAGTTCTTTTGCTACAGATACAATGGGTACCATTCAATGTTTTAGTTAAATCTATCCTTGACTATATACATTTCAGTCTTCTGCCAAGTACAACCCAGTTGTGTAGCCTGCTTATAGGGAATTTGTTTTCAAAGGTGTCCAGCAATATCTGTTGGGACTGAGAAAGTAAACAAGAAACAGGCTGATCCATTGATTGTCTCTGTGTTGACTTTGAAAAGAAACCCGTAGTCAGCACAAAGGAATGAAATATTGAACGCAGAGTATCAGCCACGCATTGATCTTCTAAATCTCATGCTGCCAGTGTCTTTACAGTTATGAAGCATCTACAGGGGGACATTAATCCTGCTATAGCAATTCTGCAGTATGTCAATACATACAACAAGGTTAAGAAGTTGTGGGAACAGACAGCAATTGGACCTTGTGAAGAGTCAGCCTTTGCTCCCTGGGTTGAATTTGTTGTGCTTCTCAATGTTAACTGGATTTAATTCTCTCTCAGTTGTGCTCCATATATATGGAGATTGCTCTTTATTGTGTTATTTTAACTGATAGTTATAGAGAGGATTTCTCAATGGATTTCTAAGGAGATATTCACAAGGGTTGTCACTTTACCAAATTTGAGCAAAATCATCCAGTTCTTCATGTGCCTGTCCAGAAATGTCTAAAATTATTTTTTTTCTGATAGCATCTGGACTTTTCAACGCACAGTCATAATGACATGTTTCTTTCAACAGTTCAAAATCATAATCAGCAAATATTGTAAAAAAAATTAAAGAGGCGGATAGAATAAAGAGCTATGATTTGATCTCACAGTTCTGTTGGCATCGTATGTGACAACATTCAATTCAGAGCATGTAAGTCTGGATGCAACAGCAATGCAACATTGAAGATGACTCTATTTTAGTATAATTGAGAAATTTAGCTGAGGGACCAAGGGCTGAATTGCTTAATACCAACAAGGTTGAAAAATCTGAGAGGGAAGGAGAGGCAAATCAAGGAGTATTGGTTAGGTGATACCTGACTTTATATTTAAAAGGCTGTTGATTGTAAGTGAAAGAAAAGACAGGGGAAGTAAGTGTCACTGTTTTCAGATTATGGAAAAGAATGAATAAGAGCCCAGAGCAGTGGTTATCTTTTAGATTGACTCCAGGTGGTTTGGATAATTAGTTTCCAACTAGGAGTTTTGAGTCTTTCCTTTATTATTAAAAGTTATATTGTTGTCAGTTTGTTATGGAGCAGAATGTTATTCCCCATTCACAGCAAGAATTGAAAATTTCTTATGTGGGGATAAGAATTGCTCTGACCACTATGTGTAGTGATATTATAAATGCATTCACAAAGATTTCTTCTGGTCAGTCTTTTACTGAGTAAATTTCTTTTGTCTTTTGGGCCTCCTTATCTCGAGAGACAATGGATATGCGCCTGGAGGTGGTCAGTGGTTTGTGAAGCAGCGCCTGGAGTGGCTATAAAGGCCAATTCTGGAGTGACAGGCTCTTCCACAGGTGCTGCAGAGAAATTTGTTTGTTGGGGCTGTTGCACAGTTGGCTCTCCCCTTGCGCCTCTGTCTTTTTTCCTGCCAACTACTAAGTCTCTTCGACTCGCCACAATTTAGCCCTGTCTTTATGGCTGCCCGCCAGCTCTGGCGAATGCTGGCAACTGACTCCCACGACTTGTGATCAATGTCACACGATTTCATGTCGCGTTTGCAGACGTCTTTATAACGGAGACATGGACGGCCGGTGGGTCTGATACCAGTGGCGAGCTCGCTGTACAATGTGTCTTTGGGGATCCTGCCATCTTCCATGCGGCTCACATGGCCAAGCCATCTCAAGCGCCGCTGACTCAGTAGTGTGTGTAAGCTGGGGGTGTTGGCCGCTTCAAGGACTTCTGTGTTGGAGATATAGTCCTGCCACCTGATGCCAAGTATTCTCCGAAGGCAGCGAAGATGGAATGAATTGAGACGTCGCTCTTGGCTGGCATACGTTGTCCAGGCCTCGCTGCCGTAGAGCAAGGTACTGAGGACACAGGCCTGATACACTCGGACTTTTGTGTTCCGTGTCAGTGCGCCATTTTCCCACACTCTCTTGGCCAGTCTGAACATAGCAGTGGAAGCCTTACCCATGCGCTTGTTGATTTCTGCATCTAGAGACAGGTTACTGGTGATAGTTGAGCCTAGGTAGGTGAACTCTTGAACCACTTCCAGAGCGTGGTCGCCAATATTGATGGATGGAGCATTTCTGACATCCTGCCCCATGATGTTCGTTTTCTTGAGGCTGATGGTTAGGCCAAATTCATTGCAGGCAGACGCAAACCTGTCGATGAGACTCTGCAGGCATTCTTCAGTGTGAGATGTTAAAGCAGCATCGTCAGCAAAGAAGAGTTCTCTGATGAGGACTTTCCGTACTTTGGACTTCGCTCTTAGACGGGCAAGGTTGAACAACCTGCCTCCTGATCTTGTGTGGAGGAAAATTCCTTCTTCAGAGGATTTGAACGCATGTGAAAGCAGCAGGGAGAAGAAAATCCCAAAAAGTGTGGGTGCGAGAACACAGCCCTGTTTCACACCACTCAGGATAGGAAAGGGCTCTTTTACTGGGTCAGTCTTTTACTGAGTAAATATATTCTTCTTAAAGCAGTTGTCATTTTGCTAGAAATACTGAACAGGGAAAAGCATCATGAGTGTATTTATATGTTGCTCACATCATGATCAGAATAAATCTTTTCACATGCCAGCGTGGCTCATTTGGTAGGACTCTCTCCTCTGAATCAGAAAGTTGTGGGTTTAAGTTCCACTCCAGAGACTTGAGCACAAAAAGTCTCGGCTGATACTCCAGTGTAGTATTGAGGGAGTACTGCACTGTCCAAGATACCGTCTTTCAGGTGAGACATTAAACTGAGGCACTGTCTGCTCTTTCAAGTGGACAAAAAATATCCCATGACACTATTTCGAAGAAGAGCAGGGGAGTTATCCCTGGTGTCCTGGCCAATATCTATCCTTCCATCAACATCACAAATTATTTGGTCATTATCATATTGCTGTTTGCGGATGCTTGCTGTGTGCAAATTGGCTGCTGTATTTCCTACATTAGATCTGTGACTACACTTCAAAAGTGCCTCATTGCCTTCAGACCACTTCAGATTGCCCTTCGGTCAAGAACGGCACCATATAAGGTTGTTTAGATAGTTGAGTGTCAAGTGCAATGTATCTATTTAATTTTGAACTTTTTGACATTTCTCCTTAGCCTTCTAGTCGGAAGATGTTACCCTTTTCTTTGAATAATATATTTGATTTAAAATTTAAAACTTAATTTGTTTCAGCCTGAATGACATGGCCACCTGCTTGTGTTTCCTCCCCTACATCCCCCTGCATCTGTTGGTTTCAGCTTGATGTCTCCCTCTGCCAGTTCTTCCCAGCCCCAGCTTTCACAGTATACTATTCCACAGGCCTATGACTTCTCCATCACCTCTATCCTAGCCTGATCCCGAGATTTCAGTACCCACCAGCCCCTGGCTGCTCTGCCAGCTGTTTCCAATGGCCCATTCATTCCTCTATCCTGCCACGACCCAATAATAGTGGGCTTCCCTGCTTCTCCACCAACTATTTTCACAGCTGCTCTGACTCTCCTTGGGCCCTATCACACATTGATGGCTGCCCTTCATCCCCATATGGTAGTAGAAAAGCCAGTTCCTGTCCCTCACTGGGAACCAGCTTTTGAACTTGGATAGGGCTCATTTACCTAAAAGCCTTCTGCATGATACTGTGGCTCACGTTGACTACCATAATATATTAAACATGTCCTGAATCCTCCCTCTACCAGCAAACTGTGCCTTGCAGCTCAAAGGACACCTGGAATCCAGTTGCTTAGAACACTCGCTACCTGGAGCTGCTTTCCCTTTTTACCATCTCAGGTTCTTTCCGTCACCCTCCTACGGCCTCGTGCCTCAAACACCGTGAACACCCGTCACTTTTAATCTTTTTCTTCTTTCTCACACTGCTTGCCATCCCTGTCTGCATCTGTCCCTGATTGTTCCCCTGCATTCACCAGTAATAAATGCAGCCTCTGGACTCAGTTCCTCCCCACTGTGACCTATAGTTCCAATGGTGTCCATAATCTACTGGCCTGTATCACTAGCTGGATGTTTTCCTTGCCTGACATCGCGCAGCTGCCACCACAAACTGCTACTTTCTGCTCCATATAACCAGCTACCTCCCTCTCAAAAAATCACAGACATCAGTAATTTCCTCAGATCCGCCAACATTATGGCAGCCGATCAAGAGAAATTGTTGGTGAGACAAACAGGAAAAGTGAAAAAGACAAAGAATAATGAGAAACAAGAAAACAACACAAATGAGAAAAACAGGACAGATAACCAAAAAAATAGTGAAATAGTGAGAGTACCAGGAGAGAGTAGAGAGACGAGTAGAGAGGAAGAGGAAATAGAAGGGAGAGGGACAGAGCGAATGTATTCTCCTACTTGCCTTTAGCAATGCCAAAGGAGATCCACTTTTAATATATTAAGAGTCTAGCGTATACTCATACTTCTTGCCACGTAACCCTTAATTACTTTATGGCTATTTCAGTCACCCTTAACTGTCACACTTCTGTGTCACAGTTCACCTTACCTATTCATTTTATTTAGCTCTGAACGAGCCCTCCAAGCTTATCTTCAGGCTAAGTGGTATCTTTGTTTACCTCCAATACCTCCAAATGCATCTGCACAATTGGTTAAGGTTAGGCTTAGGGTTTTGAAGCTGCTGTAATGTAGGAAACACAGCAGCCAATTTGCGTACAACAAGTTCCCACAAACAGCAATGCAATAATGACCAGATCATTTTATTTAGTGATGTTGGTTGAGTGATATATATTGGCTAGGATACCAGGGATAACTCCCCTGCTCTTCAAAATAGTACCATGGGATCTTTCACATCCACACAAGAGAACAAACAGGGCCTCAGTTTAACATCTCATCCAAAAGACAGCACAGTCCTCCCTCAGCACTGCACTAGACCATCAGCCAAGATTTTTCACATTCATAATCTCTAGAGTGGGATTTGAACCCACAACCTTCTAACTGAAAGGTGAGTGTGCTATCAACTGAGCCACAACATATCACTACTTTGGGTTTGCATGACCAGTATGCTTTCTTACACAGCTACTTTGTGGCTCATTTACAAGGAAACTGGTAGCTGAGTGAGACAAGGAAGAATGCATAGTAACATATAAGATGAATCAACTGAAGATGGACTGAATTTGGCATCTCCAACCCAAACTGCCTAGAGTTTGTTCCAGTGATTGACTGTGTGTCTTCTTTATAATGTTTTAATATACAAATGTTTTTGCCTGCACTCCCAGTGGCCTGCTGTCCCCTGGCATTATATGTTGTCTTCTCCTGCAAAATGAATGTGTTGTGTTACTTAACTGTAACAGTTTCCAAATCCTGCAGTCACAATCTGCCAGTTTTCATAAATGCATAGTAATAATCGTGGGTGGAAGGAAATAAAGCCCTAATGATGAGGCATCAAAATACCAGCATGCATTCCAGGATGTGAAACTGTTGATGTGACCGTTCCAGGTTGTTATGTTTCTTTGACAAGGAACATGGGAAGGGGGATGGCTAAATGGGACAGCCCCCAATAATGGGCATAGACATTGCAATGCGTGATTGCTCTGCGCCCATACAAGGTGATCCAGGCGGCACACCATATTCATGTTGCCTGCTCCTTACCAAGGTAATAGCATGCAGCCTGTGCTGACCATGCTGTTGAGTGGCTGCAAGCCTCGGGAGGGTGCCCAAAATTGTGTGAGGCTAGTACAAGTTAAAACTAGCCTGTGCTACTCAAAGCCAGCCTGGATCTCTTAAAGGGGAGGTGCATTGTGGCTGGAGTAGGTGATGGAAATCCTTGTACAAGATGAAAAAAGACTGAATAATGGCACGACATGGGACTGAGTGTGCTCCAAGCTTGTGGAACATACACTGGAGGCCTTGGTGGAGGAGGTGCAAAGGTAAAGAGATGTTCTGTATCCACAGGAGCCAGGCGGCTCTTCAGACAAACGCTCAGAACGCAGTAGGACTAGATAGTTGTGGCTGTCAATGCCAGGAGTCATGCTCCGTGGACCTGGATACAGTGCTGCAAAAAATACAGTGCTGCAAAAAAATTCAATGACCTAACATGAGTGGTCAAGGTCAGCGAATTCATCTTCAAATGCCATATCGCACCAACTGCATCACTGACCTCAGACTTTGCTCAACGCACCACACCCCCATCACTCAACTACCAACCATTTTTATCAATCAGAACTCTTACCCAACATTCATGGCTTCACATCACTCTCCCACACTTGGCGCTGCTGCAAACCTCACACCCACATCTCACAGCTTGCACACACTGCCAGCTATTCAACTAAGATAGCCACATCATTCAAACACATTGCACCACATTCACTGACACACTTCCCTCTCCCTTGCAGGAACCCTGGATGTCAAGGGATATAGAGCATTGGATCAGGAAAAAAGGAGGCTTACGTCAGATCCCAAGCGCTGAAGACAGCAGAGGCACTAGAGGAGTATAGAAAGTGTAGGGTGGCACTTCAAAAAGTAATTAGGAGAGCAAAGAGGGGGCATGAAAAAACACTGGTGGGCAAGATAAAGGAAACTCCCAAGGCATTTTATAAGTATACTAAGGGTAAGAGGATAACCAGGGAAAGAGTAGGGCCCATTAGGGACCAACGTGGCAATCTTTGTGTGGAGCCGGAGGACATAGGTGAGGTTTTAAATGATTACTTTTCATCGGTGTTCACTATGGAGCAGGACGATGTAGGTGTAGAGATTAGGGAGGGGGATTGTGATATACTCGAACATATTAGCATTGAAAGGGAGAAATATTAGCTGTTTTAGCAGGCTTAAAAGTGGATAAATCCTCAGGCCCAGATGAAATGTATCCCAGGCTGTTATGTGAGGCAAGGGAGGCGATAGCAGGGGCTTTGACACAAATTTTCAAATCCTCTCTGGCCACAGGAGAGGTACCAGAGGACTGGAAGGCAGCGAATGTGGTACCATTATTCAAGAAAGGTAGTAGGGATAAACTAGGTAATTACAGGCCGGTGAGTCTAACATCAGTGGTTGGAAAAATATTGGAAAAAAATTCTGAGGGACAGGATTCATCTCCACTTGGAGAAGCAGGGATTAATCAGGGATAGTCAGCATGGCTTTGTCAGGAGGAGATCATGTCTAACTAACTTGATTGAATTTTTCGAGGAGGTGACTGGATGTGTCGATGAGGGTAAAGCAGTAGATGTAGTATACATGGATTTCAGTAAGGCTTTTGATAAGGTCCCGCATGGGAGATTGGTTAAGAAGGTAAGAGCCCATGGGATCCAGGGCAATTTGGCAAATTGGATCCAAAATTGGCTTAGTGGCAGGAAATAGAGGGTAATGGTCGAGGGTTGTTTTTGCGATTGGAAGCCTGTGACCAGTGGTGTACCACAGGGATCGGTGCTGGGACCCTTGCTGGGCTGAAACCATTGAAGATGACCGTATGTTCATAACTAATCCTCCCCCTCACATCCCATTTATTGCTCAACCCACAGTCTCTTCTCATTTAGAAATTGCAGATGGGGTAAGAATGTACTTTTTGCTTTCCACCCCTCCCCTCACCATAACCTTACTCTTGTGCTTTTCTCTTTATGGATAGCCAGGAACTGCCACCTGCCGAGGCAGTGGTGGAAAAGCAAAGACACTGATGATGTAGAAACACCGTCACTCGATTTAACACTTGCAGCCACCAGTTCAGATATTCATACTGTGCATAATTTAGTGGAGAGATTAGAGGCAGGATCTCCACATAGTCAGTCACCAGACATGAATGGACTGAAGCCAGGTCAGGGTTCAAGGGATGCACAGATGCCAGCTTGCTTTGAGGGCGAGGTCACACACGAGTTCTGCTGCAGAGGATTCAGATGCGGACTTTGATGGGGAGGGCTACAGAAGAAGACTAATGAGTATGCACAATTAAATGCTTAGTGCATTGGCAGGCCTGCCAGAAAGCCAGGGCTGAATTTAGTTGAGCTGGTGGGGTCCCAACGCAGGCTGAAGAAGCAAGGGAATCACTGCTTCAGCACTTTGGAGCACTCCCTCAGCACAATGCAAAAATGCTTGGGCAATTAACTGCACAATGCCGTGGTCCCCATCCCTTTAAGAACAGGGATCCAGCCTCCAAGAGCTGCCAGCCAATCAGGTGCCCAGCAACTCAGTAGTATCGGCAGCACCACCAGTAGCGGTGGCCACTACCGGTACTACACCAGGACTTGGACCAGGCCCAGCACTGGAGTCCCAAACCCAAGGTAAGTGAGCCGGGGCTGCCGGAACCAGGGAGGATTAGCAGAGGGGGGGCCTTTGCCACCCAGGACCTTCCATGGGCCACAGAATGACCACAGAGGAGGCCCTCCTCCAGGTCCGCACGGAGGCCGCCTTGTTGTGCAACCTCACCACCTGGCAGAAGCTTTCCTTGCCGCTGATTTAATTCCAGCGGTGGCAGGAAGAAGGCCCAGCCCCGACTTAATTGCAGTGCAACAGGAAGGCGACGGGCCCTCCATCCTCTGCCTTTTGCTGTGATTCTATGGGCCCCCATCCTCCCAGCCCTTGTCTCAGAGGGCCCATTAAATTCTGCATCGTGCGTGTAACATCAAGGAGCATGGTGTAGTCTGGTACAAACTTTGCAGAGGGTTATGTGCAGAGCTTGGAGCCCATTCTTTCCAGCACAGAAGTGGTAGCCAACTCCACAACAACAACAACAACATATATTTATATGGCACCTTTAAAATAATAACATGTCCCAAGGTGCTTTGCAAGAGCCACAAAGTGAGGTATTAGGTCAGATGACCAAAAGTGTGGTGAAAGAGGTAAGTTTTAAGGAGTATCTTAAGGAGGAAAGTGAGGTTGATAGGCTGAGAGGTGTAGGGAGGGTATTCCAGAGTTAAGGGCCTAGGCAACTGAAGGTGCAGCTGAAAGGTGCAGCGATTAAAATCAGAGATTCACAAGAGGTCAGAATTAGATGAGCGCAGGTATCTTGAAGGGTTGTGAGGCTAGAGGAGATTAGAGATAGGAAGAGGCGATGCCATGGAGGGTTTGAAAACAAGGATGAGAATTTTAAATCAAAATTTTGCTTGACTGTCAGTCAATGTAGGTCAGTGAGCAAAGGAGTGATAGGGGAACAGGACTTGGTGCGAGTTAAAAAACGGGCAGCAGAGTTTTGGATGGCCTCAAGTTTACGGAGAGTAGAATGTGGGAGACCAGCCAGGAGTGCATTGGAATAGTCAAGTCTAGACGCATGAATGAGGTTTCAGCAGCAGATGAGCTGAGAGATGGGCAAAGTCAGGCGATGTTACAGAGGTGGAAATCTTAATGATGGCACAAGTATGAGGTTGGAAGCTCACCTTGGGGTCAAATGTGACACCAAGGTTATGAACAGATTGGCTTAATCTCAGACTGTTGCCATGCAGACCCAACCATGATGCAGCATCTGATGACTGATGTCTCAGCTTGCATTGCTTGACAAGCAGAAGCCACCCAATGTATGAGTGCTGCAGTGGAAGCATATGCTTCTGCCATGCAAGCTCAGACTGCTGCCATTACGGTTGCGGATGCTATTGTTCAAGGGGGCTTGCAGGATGTGACAGCATTCCAGCAATCTGTCCTTCAACAGATTACTAAGATTTCTGAAGTTTTGCCCTGGGGCAGTAGCAGTGGTTGCATGGAGCATGAACCTGCTGTCCTCTCAGGAGTGACTACATTTGCCCTCCCACCACTGCCACTGTGCTAGCGCCCTTACTGTTTCCTGCCAACCAGCCAGCCCAGAATCTGCCGCCCATGCTGAGATGGTGCAGTCCGAAGCTGTGTGTTCTAGACCCAGAGCTGCTTAAGTTCGCCCTCCAAGGCCATCTGCAGTCTCCCCCACTGAAAATTAGCAGCCTTCCACCAGCCATGCTGTAGCATCTGAGGTAGGACTGTGTAGGCACACCAGACTAGGCAAAAGCCCATAGGCACTAAGAGAATGCACAGGGATGATTAGTTTACATTTGAATGCAATGTGGCATGCTTTGATTTATATATTCCGTTTGAAATGTTTATTTTGTGTTGGCTTTCATTTTTGCCTTAAACCCAGACTGACGCTGTGATGGTCAGTGACAGAAGGAAGGTAAGTGGGGGGGAATATTTACTTACCTAACCTGTCGGGCACCGATCTGTTTGAAAGTGCTGGGGAAACTGCAGTTCAGGATTCCCCCACATGCTGTGGGGCTTTAACTCCACAGCATGTCAGTGACGCCACTGATCGGAGCTGGGCCTCCAGTCAGGTAGGGATCTGGTCACTGAAGGCAAGACAGCAGGTGAGTCTGCACCAGGGACAGTTGGCGGGGGATGGGGTGGGGTGGGGTTGGTTGGGAATGGAGGGGGAGGTGTCTCGATTGGGGATGGGGAAGGGGTGTCAATCAGGGTTCAGTTCCACTGATTATGTACATGTTGCATTTTTTAAATCATTATGAAAAACAACATTTATTCATGTTGAACTTCATCTATCACATATTCCCGATTGTGTAGATGAACAAAATCCGCCTGCGTTTTTTTGACTGCACCCTCTATGGCTACTGATCTTCCTACATAATATCTATTACCAAATTTGACAACTTTACATTTGATTTTGATCTCAGGGAATCCAAGTATTGACCCTTGTATAACCTCACTGAACCTCTCCTCAATCTGACATTACACTTTCATTAAGACCCTCTTTCCTGTTTTTTACTAACTGTCCAGCCCCAGGTTCTACCCCATACTCCTGTGGCTTTTGTTTAATTCAAAGTTTTTCATGTGGAACTTTGTCATCAGCTTTCTGGAAGTTTAAGACAACTACAAATTCTCACACTTCTCCCGGAGTTCGTTCCCAACTCTTTCCCACTAGCCATTGCGTATTTTGTCTGAGATCATTTTCTCATTTTGTTTGCACCGTGTATCCATATAACGATCGCTTATTTAGTTGTCATTAATTTTTCTTGGGTATATATTTATTTAGCATATTTAACAATATAGGCCGGAAAATCTGATCATCACAATTCAGATATAATATTTAATATATTTATACATTAATATAAATATAATATATATAATTTAATGTAAATAATATATTTTATATATATTTAATATACTATGATCCAAATTTCTACCTCTATATTTTAAATGTCTAGATGGACTGTGTATATAACTATAATTATGTGACCTCTCTAGCAAGAAAATACCAGTGCAGCCAATTTTCAATTACAATGAACAAATCAATGATCCCTTTAACCAACATCTCTAAAAGGAAACTACATTTAAAATGTTTGCCACAAAGTGCAGTATAATAAACAGCATTAATCTTCAGCTCCTTCACAAGCTGATTAATAATACCACAGTGCACTGGGACTCTATTGGCTGCAATTACTAATTTGGTGGATTGCAACTCAGCCATGTCATCACTTGTCAAGATGGCATGTCCGTAATTAATGCCTTAATTGTGTTTTTTAATGACACTGGTACCTGCTTTGAGAATAGTCAAAGCGATCAACTTCAAGTTATATTGCCCTGTTCTGTTGTGTGTGTGTGTGTAGTTAAATGTATGTGCAGAATTCCACTTACTCCCATCAGAATGCTGTTGACATTTTTAATGTAGTAAAAAGCCACCTGTCCTCTCAGTTCTTTACTAAGATTGAAAACATTAAAGTGGTCCCATTTTCAAAGTTTGCTTGGTTTCAGTCTAACTATATTACAACCACTATGCAACTGAAGTGATGAGAGTCTTTGCCCTTTTACACCAGTTCTGCTAAATTGCATTGGCTACCTTATATTGGAGTTAAATTACAGATGCTACATGAGAACAACATAACAACTGCAATGAATCAATGGAAATTGTGCTGTATAACTGGCTCATAAAAGAATACATTCCTGTTACTGACAAGTTAAATACAACAGAGTACTATTAAAAGTTAAACAGGGGTTATCCATGACGGAGCTGTGAATACGTAAATAGTTTCACACTTATGTGGTTTCCGATTGAAAGCCCAGTGTTGTATAATTTAAATGCTGGAGTATAAAGTTACCTAAGTGATGGCTGTGTGGAACAAACCATATAGTAGTGACATAAAATGGTAAGAATTACAATTCTTCTCTTACAAGTCCAACTTGCTGTTCAGTGTGTGTGAGCCCCTGGGGTTCTGCTAGGGATGACTGAACTGCAATTACAGAGAAGCTAAGAGGTCATTTACTGTTTCAAATGAGTTTCTATTAACTTTTGTCAAGTTGACAAAAACTGCCAGTGTCAGAAACTACTGGAAACTCTCTGAAATTTTGAAGGGGAGATGCAATAGCTCAGTTTTAATCTTCACAGATTAGGTGATGCAATTGAGCTCATAAATTTTTTTATGACAGTTCATGTCTGCTACAGGGAGCACTTGCACAGAAATTAATTACACCGTTTATAGCTTGTGTGTTGATGTCAATGCAATTTGCACTCCTACTGTATTGGTAATACTGTAAAAAAAATAGTTTTATTTAATAACATAGAATTCAATAAATAGATCTCAGATTGGTTTATTGGGTAAATACATAACGCCAAAGAAAAATAAAACAGAAGCTCAGAGAAACAATGTGCTTATTGAGGGTCAACAGAACCAGGAAGCCAAACAAATGCTGCAGAGAGACATTTATTATTAGGTTTCTGCAGTAGGGCTGCCACCATTTAGCTTTGGACCAGACAGTCCTCTTTCTGGGTGGGATGTCAAGAAATTTCTAACTTGTAAATTGGACACCAAAGTGTAGATTTTCAAATATCAATGTGATTATTTAAAGAGCTATGTCAGAATGGCGGGGCACTATTTTTTTCCAAACCACAGAAATCAAAAATGAGGTGGATAAAATCCCAAAGTACAGGCACATGTTTGCAGACAGGTGAGAGAGCAGCCCAGCACCTGGCCATATTTTATGGCTGTTGAAGTAGAGGTGCTGCTACATGAGGTGGTTATAAGGAGTGTGGCCCCTATTTTCTGCTCCATAACTGAAAGTAGGTGGCGGCTGGTTTGAGATAACAGCTGACGGTTATTGTCATTGGCTGTGCCAGCCCTTTGGTGTGTGTTAGCTGCAGGTGTCCTTGCAGCAGATGACACTGCTCTGTATTTGCTACCAGCTGACCTGGAACCCGTGAGCACAGGTCCCTGAGGCTTTTGGCAGGTAGGTATGCAAATGTCTGTAGATGTCCTTAGTGGTATCTTGGCTAGTGCAGCCAATCAGATGAAGGTGGCTGTTAACCCTTGGCATGTTTTCTTTCATGCATCACCATTGAAAATATGACATACTGTGACTGGGTCTATTTTGAACAATCATCTGTCCAGCATTAAAATCAGTTGGGCATTCACATATTGTATATAGGCAATTGAGTCAGCTGTCACACCCTATCTTGGAAATTGGAACCTTTGCATGCATTAATCTTTTGCCAGATTGAGCAACAGGCCCATCTGTCTGTGGATACAGATGTGAGTGCAAAGAAAACTTCTGGTTTGTCTGTTATCCTTAGCTAGTCTTTTTCCACAGATCTGAGATAGGGGATTTCCATCGGGAAACCTACTGGTGACAGTAGTCGAACTAAAGGTAACAAAGTAGCAGTGCAACTGTCACAGGCTCCACAAAATGTAAGTGATGCAGAAATGTCTTGGTAATACTGGCAAAGATATTACTGGGCCCTTTAAATGAACTATAAACCCAATTACCTAGCAACATTGACCCAGATGAATGTACATATTGTTGAGGGCCCTGCACATCGGCGCATTTTTATCCAGGATGTTCCCAGCTAATTAAAATATTCCAAAGAAACTCCAAGTTCAGGCAGATGCATCCAGTCTCTATTTTCAAAGGTTAGCTTGGCGCTGCACCTACTGTACTGTGTCAATGCAAGAGTCATTCTGGACAACAACCTGATGTAGTCAGAAGTTTGCACATCTCAGGGTTGAAATTATGGTTGAAATTCTTCTCTGTAATAGCATCAAGATAAAGATATATGGCCAGTAAAAGGACAACCTCGAAGATAAACTTAGGAGTTATAGCACTTATTACCAGTTTACTGCAGCGAATGATACTAAAATGAGATTGTGAAGATGATTACCAGACCAATCATTTTCTGTATTAGGACAGTTACATCTTTATCTTTGGACACAGTGTAAGATGCAAATACTGCCTTACTCATCTAGTCTGTTACCAACTTCCAATACACGCTATTGAAGAGGTGAGCCTCTTTGAAGAGACTGTATCAATGCACTGTTTAAAATTGAATTAGACACTGATATAATTAGATAAATGTAACGCCACTGTCCCTTCAAAAATGTGATACCACCTCACTTGTACCACAGTTGGTTTTACAGCCTGAAAATAGCCCTCCCGTTGGTGCACTCACAAGGTGGTCTGCACCCCATGTGTTAACCTGCCTGTTACTTCCATCAGACTCCTGGGCCACTGGAGCAATCTCCACGTCACCAGTTTTTCATACTTCCTTCCCAACTTAGCAATTCCACTTTAACTATGCACACATTCTCTCAATTTCATATATGTCTTTAATTTCATCATGCTTGCCTTTGCCCTACAATATTATCACTTCATTCATTTAATCATCTCCTGTTCTCCACCTAATCTAGTTACATGTTCTTCATAAATAAAAACAAAGTGCTGGAAATACTCAGCAGATCAGTCAGCATCTGTGGAGAGAGAAACTGAATTAATGTTTCATCAGAACTGATGAGTTTTGATGAAAGATCACAGACCTGAAACGTTAACTCTGCTTCTCTCTCCACAGATGCTGCCAGACCGGCTGAGTATTTCCAGCACTTTCTGTTTTTATTTCAGATTTCCAGCATCTGCTGTATTTTGCTTTTACATGTTCTTTTCTGGCCATTTCTGGTACATTTTTTCCTTCCTGTGTTGCTGCTTACAACCTGCCTGTTTGTAAGGGCCCAGATTGTGCCAGAGAGGGAATCTGAGCATGCCCTATTAGTTAGAATTCTTACCACAACTTGCAGCTCAAAACCTTTTGCCCGGCAAGTTGCTGGAAGGGTGAGCTGACAATGGAAAGAGCAATAGGGCAACTGAGACCTGAGCGATCAATGGGATCAACAGTCTCTTACTTTCTTTCTTCTTCTTTTGGGCCTCCTTATCTCGAGAGACAATGGATACGCGCCTGGAGGTGGTCAGTGGTTTGTGAAGCAGCGCCTGGAGTGGCTATAAAGGCCAATTCTGGAGTGACAGGCTCTTCCACAGGTGCTGCAGAGAAATTTGTTTGTTGGGGCAGTTGCACAGTTGGCTCTCCCCTTGCGCCTCTGTCTTTTTTCCTGCCAACTACTAAGTCTCTTCGACTCGCCACAATTTAGCCCTGTCTTTATGGCTGCCCGCCAGCTCTGGCGAATGCTGGCAACTGACTTAACCAATGAGATTTAAGGAGCAAGAAAAAAAAACAGAGGAATGACGGAGAAGCAGCGAAGGTGAATTCAAGTCAAGTCAGGTACAGAAAAAAATAGAGAGGAAAAGAAAAATGGCATTAAGAGAGAGAGAAAAAAATGAAATGAAGCTTCAACTTCAAGCAGATGTGTCCTGCCTCCATTTTTTCAGCTGCCAGAAAGGTCCCCAAAATAAGCAGGTATAATGGATTCACACAGTTTTTCTCTCCAGTTTGTCCATTTTGTGCTTGCAAATTGGGTGAACCTGAGCAGAAAATCCATGCTGAAAAGTTCAGCTCTCAAAACACAAGACCATTTTTCTGTGTCTAAGGCTTTCGTTGTTAAAGCTGCTAATGTTTTCAGTGAATTTTCATGAATTAGAAAAGGTGGCAGCTCTATTCTACAATATTGATTCATTGTATATGTCACTGTAGTGCAGGGGAGTTAGGATGCAGGTTCATGCATGCAATTTCTTCAAATCAAGAGTTATGTCGGTTATGCTGTTCAAGTAGAACAAGCACTTTCCAAAGAAAGGGAGAGGCAAAATTGAAGGAAAGATTGACCCATGATCATTCTATGCGCTTGGTGCCACCTAGTTACAGAATGGCACCAGAAGAGATCTGGCAATAAGTCACCAGGGATCGTAAATGACCTGACAGTTTCTGAATTCTGTACTTAATATGTTGAGGATATTGGCAAATACCACATGACTTTTTTTTAATTTTTCATGGGATGTGGGCATTGCTGGCAAGGCCAGCATTTATTGCCCATCCCTAATTGCCCTTAAGAAGGTGGTGGTGAGCCGCCATCTTGAACTGCTGCAGTCCATGTGGGATAGGTACACCCACAGTGCTGTGACAAAGGGAGTTCCAGGTTTTCGACCCAACAACAGTGAAGGAACGGTGATATAGTTCCAAGTCAGGATAGTGTGTGACTTGGAGGGGAACTTTCTGGTGTTCCCACGCATGTGCTGCCCTTGTCCTTCTAGGTGGTAGAGGTCACTGGATTGGAAGGTGCTGTTGAAGGAGGCTTGGTGAGTTGCTGCCATGCATCTTCTGGATGGTACACACTGCTGCCAAATGGTGGAGGGAGTGAATGTTTAAGGTGGTGGATAAAGTGCTGATCAGTTGGGCTGCTTTTTCCTGGATGGTCTTGAGCTCCTTGAGTGTTGTTGGAGCTGAACCCATCCAGGCAAGTGGAGAGTATTCCACCATACTCCTGACTTGTGCCTTGTAAGTGGTGGACAGGCATTGGGGAGTCAGGAGGTGAGATACTTGCCGCAGAATTCCCAGCTTCTGACCTGCTCTTATCGCCACAGTATTTATATGGCTGATCCAGTTAAGTTTCTGGTCAATGGTTGCCCCCAGGATGTTGATAGTGGGGAGTTCAACAAGAGTAGTGCTGTTGAATGTTAAGAGGAGATGGTTAGATTCTCTCTTGTTTGAAATGGTCATTATCTGGCACTTGTGTGGTGCTAATGTTACTTGCCACTTATCAGCCAAAGCCTGAATGTTGTCTATGTCTCAGTAAATGCGAACACAGACTGCTTCAGTATCTGAGAAGTCGCGAATGGTACTAAACACTGTGCAATCAGCAAGGAACATCCCCACTCCTGACCTTATGTTGGAGGGAAGGTCATTGATGAAGCAGCTGAAGACGGTTGGGCCTAGGACACTACCCTGAGCAACTCCCGCAGTGATGTCCTGGGGCTTAGATGTTTGGCCTCCAACAACCACAACCACCTTCCTTTGTATTAGCTATGACTCCAACCAGTGGAGGGTTTTCCCCCTGATTCCTATGAGCAGGTGAACCTTAAAATAGAGGAATGGGGAAAAATGATAATGAATAGATATAAAAAGTTGAAAATGTGTACAACTGTACTGTAAAAACTGGAAAAGACACACTGCTATATAAACAACATATTGGATCAAAACTTCCACAGGCTACAATCCTGGTCGTTACACTGGGTTCATGCCCACCAATGCTCTCCAGCACTGATCTGCTAGAGTTTGCATGGTTAGTGAGATGGTTCTGAACTTACATGGGCTTAGTAGATATCCATGCCTCAATAGACATGCCCAGAATTCACCTGGCCATTTTTTGTGAAGGCAGAGCCTAGGCTCCACCTCAAAACTTGACACTGCCCTCCAGTTCCCTAGTCAATGGAACTCATTAAAAAAAAAATCCTAATTCTTTCTTCGAGGGTTTAAGCTGCTCCCTATCCTGGCATTCCCACTTCACTGGGGCTCACTTGTATTCATATGGGTGTTAATATGCCTTATCTCACTTGTGGTACTAATGTTCAGTAACGTCAGGTCACTAATAAGCTGAGGAAGTGCAAACTTCCAGAGTTGAGAGTTCCCAAATCCTAGCTTCACCACCAGGCCCACTCACTGATGTCTTTGACCTTGTAAGTGGCAGGAGGAGGTTTCACCCCTTACTCAACCTCCTTGTAAATCCCAGAATCAGTCATTTTACAACACATTTCACTGGGCTTCTTCTGGAATTACGGTGGGAATCCAGCGTACCGACTGAGAAAATTTGGGGCCATTATATTTTCAGTGGAATTTGATACAATTGTGTTGAAGTCGAGACTTTTTGCATCATCTTCATCTTTGGCCTCCTTGTCTCGAAAGACAATGGGTCAGTGCCTGGAGGTGGTCAGTGGTTTGTGAAGCAGCGCCTAGAGTGGCTATAAAGGTCAATTCTAGAGTGACAGACTC
This sequence comes from Heterodontus francisci, assembly GCF_036365525.1. Taxonomy (NCBI): domain Eukaryota; kingdom Metazoa; phylum Chordata; class Chondrichthyes; order Heterodontiformes; family Heterodontidae; genus Heterodontus; species Heterodontus francisci. The sequence continues at coordinate 99,575,126 of NC_090383.1, read as the reverse complement.
TTCCACAGGTGCTGCAGAAAAATTTGTTTGTCGGGGCTGTTACACAGTTGGCTCTCCCCTTGCGCTTCTGTCTTTTTTTCCTGCCAACTGCTAAGTCTCTTCAACTCGCCACACTTTAGCCCCGCCTTTATAGCTGCCCGCCAGTTCTGGCAATCGCTGGCAACTTACTCCCACGACTTGTGATCAATGTCACAGGACTTCATGTCGCGTTTGCACACGTCTTTAAAGCGGAGACATGGACGGCCGGTGGGTCTGATACCAGTGGCGAGCTCGCTGTACAATGTGTCTTTGGGGATCCTGCCATCTTCCATGCGGCTCACATGGCCAAGCCATCTCAAGCCATTATATTTTCTGTGGAATTTGATACAATTGTGTTGAAGTCAAGACTTTTTGCATGGTCTATCTTTAATTCACTACTTCTTTCAGTCTTTCCATTCATAAATTGAGCTATTGAGTACAAAAGCAGGGAAGGTTTACTGAGCCTTTATAAAGCTCTGGTTAGACCACAACTAGACTCTTGTATCCAGTTCTGGTCACCACACCTTAGGAAGGAAAAGCTGGGGTTATTTTCCTTGGTGCAAAGTAGATTGAGGGGATATTTGATATATGTGTACAAGATTATGACAGGTTTAGAAAAAGTAGAAAAAGAAAAGTTGTTCCCATTAGCTGATGGTATGATGACGAGGAGACACAGATTTAAAGGTTTTGGGCAAGAGATGCAGGGGGGATGTAAGGAAGAACTTTTTAACGCAGCAAGTGGTAATGACCTGGAACTCACTGCCTATGAGGGTGGTGGAAATGAAGAAGATCAATGATTTCAAAAGGAAATTGGACAGGCACACTTGAGGGAAATAAAGTTGTAGGGCTATAGGGATAGAGTGAGAAAGTGGGACTGATTGCTTGCTCTACGGAGAGCTGGCATGGACTCGATGGGCTTCTGTGCCGTAATGTCTGTGTGACCCCTTGGGACTGCTCCTTTTGAAACCCAAAGCTTGACATTGCCTAACTATTTCTTGATACATTGCATCATCTCTTTTACTCTTGTTCTATTAGCCTTAGTCCATTAACTAAGTTTCCCAAGGAAAAAGAACCCAAGTATTCATAACAGAAATACTAGGCATTAAGCGCCTTTTGTCATTTAGATAATCAAACTCTTGCAAGCAGTACTTCACTTTGTTTGTTTTTCGCTGCCAACTTACTCTGCTGGAAACTTTGTAAAAATAAACACAACCTGGAGATATTTTTATACATATTAGTTTCTGGGTACTGATATGAATCTGTCTGCAGGAGGTTTATGGTCTTAAGAGTAATTGGTTAAGCAACTTATGACACAGTAACCCTGCGGAACAGAATACATCTTGTCCTCCTCCTCAGGCTTGTGTAATTTGTAGTATCTCAATTGTATTGGATGTTATTATATTATTTTCACTGTACCAAGAGAGCAGCCTCCTCCACACCACATTATGACACAGTGGTGATTCATTTTCTTTCCTCCAGGACTGTTTGTGTGCACTGAATAATATTATCTGATGTACAGTAGATCATTTGTAAACCTTGGTAGGATACCTGCTGTAACTGAATAATTATGAGGTCAGTTCTATTACATGGCCACAGCCACCTCATAATATTCCTTGTTATCTCCATTAAAAGTTTCTTGATTTCCAAATTTATAAACTCGGGGAATATTTCTCTGTTCTGAGAAATTGACCATGGCACAATAATAAACGACCATTCTAAATCCTATTTCGTATTTGACATGCAGGTTCCAGGTGATATATTTAGTATTTGGAGGATGTTGTTAAATATTACTCTGCCCTTCAATTCCAGTTACATGGTTAAACAAGAAAATATAACACTTTCAGGTTATGCTCCAGAAACAGCTGGCAGGGGCAGTGCACCAACCAGATCGAGTGAACGGACACCATAACTGATTCCCGATCATTTTGTCAACTGTTTTTAAATGACCGATTGCAAACATTCCTTTTACCCCAGATGAAATTGGTGGTATTTAGTATCATTGTGTAGTAAATTGTTGGGGCCTCAAAGCAGACTTTTACACAGGGCCTCTGCAAGGCAAATGCTTGCTCTTGCCATCAAGCTGAAAGTGTATCAATATCCTTCTATTACAAGTTTTGAGTGTCAGGTTTACTTAAACTTTATTTATTTTTTTATTCATTCATGGGATGTGGGCGTTGCTGGCCAGGCCAGAATTAGTTGTCCATCGCTAATTGCCCTTGAGAAGGAGGTGGTGAGCTGCCATCTTGAACCGCTGCAGTCCATGTGGAGTAGGTACACCCACAATGCTGTTAAGAAGGGAGTTCCAGGAATTTGGCCCAGTGACAGTGAAGGAACGGTGATATAATTCCAAGTCAGGATGGTGTGTGACTTGGAGGGGAACTTGCAGGTAGTGGTGTTCCCATGCATTTGCTGCCCTTGTCCTTCTAATTGGTGGAGGTCGTGGGTTTGGAAGGTGCTGTCTAAGGAGCCTTGGTGCGTTGCTGCAGTGCATCCTGTAGATGGTGCACACTGCTGCCACTGTGTGTCGGTGGTGGAGGGAGTGAATGTTTGTAGATGGGGTGCCAATCAAGCGGGCTGCTTTGTCCTGGATGGTGTCGAGCTTCTTGAGTGTTGTTGGAGCTGCACCCATCCAGGCAAGTGGAGAGTATTCCATCACACTCCTGACTTGTGCCTTGTAGATGGTGGACAGGCTTTAGGGAGTCAGGAGGTGAGTTACTTGCCGCAGGATTCCTAGCCTCTGAGCTTCTCTTGTAGCCACGGTATTTATATGGCTACTCCCGTTCAGATTCTGGTCAATGGTAATCCCCAGAATGTTGATATTGGGGGTTTCAGCGATGGTAGTACCATTGAATGTCAAGGGGAGGTGGTTAGATTCTCTCTTGTTGGAGATGGTCATTGCCTAGCACTTGTGTGGCGCGAATGTTACTTGACACTTATCAGCCCAAGCCTGGATATTGTCCAAGTCTTGCTGCATTTCGACACGGACTGTTTCAGTATCTGAGGAGTCATGAATGGTGCTGAACATTGTGCAATCATTAGCGAACATCCCCACTTCCGACCTTATGATCGAAGGAAGGTCATTGATGAAGCAGCTGAAGATGGTTGGGCCTAGGACACTACCCTGAGGAACTCCTGCAGTGATGTCCTGGAGCTCAGATGATTGACCTCCAACAACCACAACCATCTTCCTTTGCGCTAGATATGACTCCAACCAGCAGAGGGTTTTCCCCCTGATTCCCATTGACCTCAGTTTTGCTAGAGCTCCTTGATGCCATACTCGATCAAATGCTGCCTTGATGTCAAGGGCAGTCACTTTCACCTCACCTCGTGAGTTCAGTTCTTTTGTCCATATTTGAATCAAGGCTGTAATGTGGTAAGGAGCTGAGTGGCTCTGGTGGAACCCAAACTGAGTGTCACTGAGCAGGTTATTGCTAAGCAAGTGCTGCTTGATGGCACTGTTGATGACACCTTCCATCACTTTACGGATGATTGAGAGTAAGCTGATGGGGCGGTAATTGGCTGGGTTTTGTGTACAGGACATAACTGGGCAATTTTCCATATTGCAGGGTAGATGCCAGTGTTGTAGCTGTACTGGAACAGCTTGTCTAGGGGTGCGGCAAGTTCTGGAGCACAGGTCTTCAGTACTATTGCTGGAATATTGTCAGGGCCTAAAGCCTTTGCAGTATCCAGTGCCTTCATTCGTTTCTTGATATCACGCGCAGTGAATCGAATTGGCTGAAGTCTGGCATCTGTGATGCTGGGAACTTCAGGAGGAGTCCGAGATGGATCATCAACTCAGCACTTCTGGCTGAAGATTGTTGCAAATGCTTCAGCCTTATCTTTCGCACTGATGTGCTGGGCTCCCCTATCATTGAGGATGGAGATATTTGTGGAGCCATCTCCTCCAATTAGTTGTTTATTTGAAGGGTGATTTAAAAATTCTATGATTCTGTGAAAGCCCCAGTATTTCAGTCTACCCTTGCGAGGAAATTAGGTAGATTACCTGACATGGAAATGGAAAATGGGACAGAATCTAGTTCTGCCAGAATTCCATCCCATTATGTAAAGTCTACAAAATTCTAGAGGGGGGGGGGGGTGGGTGGTGGAGAAGGCTAATATTGCACCTACATTAAAGGAGTGTGTCTGGGGGGAGTTCCCAGGCTGTTCTGCCCGATACATTCTTGCCAGGCCTCAGAGAAACAGTTGGCAGTTGCCTCCTACTGAGACCTGATGAAACGCCACGCAACTCTTGCAGCCAAAGGTAATCAAACCTGGAAGGGATTGATTACTTTAATTTTAGCGACCCAATGCTCCTTTAGCCACGATCCAGCTTTAGCTTCTGTGCCATCGATTTACCATCCGAGAAGCATGGCGCTGCTCTCTTCCATTCCTGGCAGATGCTGCTGATGTGCCATTACAGGCAGAGAACTTGCCTTGACTCCATCCCTGTAATTTGGGAAAGTGGCTTGGTTTCTGGACATGAGCAGATTTTGGGCCCTCTACGGCAATTGGAATTTCAGGCCCATAATTGGTTTGTCCCAAGTGCACTGGAATGGAGAGTGAATGTCAAAATGCAAAGGTTAGTTTGGCTCTGTGCAGCATTGGAATTGTGTCAATGTAGCATGTAATGTTGTAGTGTTTTGAAATTGCAGTTGCATTGTGTACTCTATAGGCTGCTGTAGAACAGACATGCTAGCAAAGGGAAAGTGAAACTAAACATAAAATAAGGAAGCCTTTCTGTTCAACAGTTTGCTGCTTCTGTCTCAATCTCTGCCTAATACCATATACTAAACTTGGCTAAACCTCATTCCAGTCCTGAGGACATCACAAAAGAGTCATTTCAGGCAGCAACCTGATATGCTCAGAAGTTTGTACATCTTAGGGTTGAAAGAATAGTTAAATTTCTCCTCTGTAATAGTATCAAACGAAATTCATATGGCTAATAAAAAAAGAAAACCTCTAAGAGTCATCTTCGTAGCACTTATTACCAATTTTCTGCAGAGAATTATACTAGAATGAGATTGTGACAATGATAGCCAGAGCAATCATTTTCTGTATCAGGACTATTGAATCTTTATCTCTGGACCAAGTCTGTGGCACAAGTACCACCTTACTCATCTAGTCTGTTACCAACTTCCAGTCTCCCATTTGAAGAGATGGGTCTCTTATAAAAAGGCTGTATCAAAACACTGTTTAGAATTAAATTGGACACTGATGCCTTCAGATCTATCTAAGACCACTGCCGTTATTGAAATGTGACACCATCTCAGTCATACTGCAGTCAGTTTTACAGCCCCACAGGTAAGGAAGAAATAACCTTTGTTGCCAAACAGTGTTGTATAAACAGAAAACAAGAAGCAAAATACAGCACTTTTGGGATGGAGGAGAGAATGGATTGATGCTTGGGATGGCGATCTTCCATCTGTATACTCACAGGTTCAGCTGCATCTCTGGTATCGACCTGCCTTTTTCTTCGCTGAGACTCCTGGGCTACTTTAACCTTCTCCACATTGACAGTTTTTCACACTTCCTTCCTGACTTCGCTATCCCGCTTTAACTCCACGTACATTCTCTCAGTTTCATATATGACTTTTATCTCTCCAATTAGCCTCATCATGCATCCCATTGTCTTACACTATAATCACTTCTGTCATTTAATCATCTCTTGTTCCTCACCTAATCATTGTACGCGCCATTCATTTTTTTTTCCAGTCAGTTCTGGTATGTTTTTCCCCCTCCCTCCTTGCTTTCCCTTCCTCTGTCTCTACTTATAACCTGTTCATTTGTAACAATGACCCAGATTTTGGAGAGGGTTACTTAATCGTGACACGTTAATTAGACTTTTCTCCTCACCCTTCAGCTCTAAAAATGTTTGTGCAATTTTCTGGAAGTCGAGTTGATAACGAGGGCAATATGGTAACTGGGACCTTGGTGATTGATGGGGCCAACGGTATGTCTCCTTAATCAATGAGATTTACTGATTGAGAACGAAAAACAACAATGACGGAGAGGAAATAGGGTAAATCAGGTACAGAAAAAGAAATGAGAGGGAAAGAAAGATTAAAATAAATGAGAGAGAAGAGATAGACAGAAAGGGAAAATAATAAAAATCTCTAACAACTACCTATAAGAATGTGACTGCAGTATTTCAGTTGTTCCCTTTCTGGGCTGGAAAGATGGGGTTGCATTGCAGGAACATAAATGTCATCATTAAGAAGGTACTTGTGCTGTTAAGCAGCAGCCCTAACTTACTGTGGCGTGTTTAATTGGCATTTAATGTGCAAATGTAGTGGTTTCTTGAAACTCAAGGAGAGATTGAAGAAGAGCTGTCATTTACACAAGACTCAGGGTGGAGCAGCACAAATCGTCCAGCAACTTGTGGAGATTTGCAATTAATAGGGTTCCTCTTCCTCACCAGAGGTTGGTGGCTGATTTACACATTAATAACGGTGAGCGCATTAAACTCACTGCTATTTTGGCAGCAAATTCTGGGCCATTATCTTCCAATTGTGATGATGGGTCTTTTCCACAGATGCATTTTTCTAACATTTTCTGCATTTGTTACATGAGCAGAACGCAGATGCAGGTACATGTGTGCCTTATGCTTGCTGGTGCACTTACCTAATTCTTCAAGAAGTTCCATATTATTTTCTGCCCGTTCCCAGGCAGAAGATAAATTGGATCAACCGAAAAGCAATTTCAACATCACAAGCTTGCAACCATTAGTTTTGAAAATGGATGTGGTGTTATATTTGTTCACTTTTTTATGCCATATATTCTCCTTTAGCTCGGTTCGCCAGCCACTCCTGTAAACAGATACTGTGGGAGTCCCCTATGAACCAAAGCTTGCTATTGCTAGCGCAAGATCTTGGTAAATGAAACAAGACCGAGGCATCAAACAATGAACCCTTGCCACCATTCTTCAGCTTAGCTGAATATGTGTCCCCATGTGGTCTCGTCATCTTCAGTTAAATGACATTATACAACATGCTTCAGGCTATAAACCATCATCCATTTCTTTTTTGACATTGAACAGATATTTTTAGATTTAGATTTAGATTTAGAGATACAGCACTGAAACAGGCCCATCGGCCCACCGAGTCTGTGCCGACCATTAACCACCCATTTATACTAATCCTACACTAATCCCATATTCCTACCACATCCTCACCTGTCCCTATATTCCCCGACCACCTACCTATACTAGTGACAATTTATAATGGCCAATTTACCTATCAACCTGCAAGTCTTTTGGATGTGGGAGGAAACCGGAGCACCCGGAGGAAACTCATGCAGACACAGGGAGAACTTGCAAACTCTACACAGGCAGTACCCAGAATTGAACCCGGGTCGCTGGAGCTGTGAGGCTGCGGTGCTAACCACATAAATGAACGATATTGAGTACAAACAGGAAGGGGGGGGGTGCGATTTTCAGCTGCCGCCTGCCCATTTCTCACCTGAGAAATAAATGCTCAGCCATTGAAAATATTTGAGAGGGTGTGGGATGGAGTGGGGAGCACGCACCATAGATGCCTGAATGACACCCAATGTCTATCTGATACAATTTTCAGGTGAGCATGTAAATGGGCAACCTGCCCATCTGAAATATGTAGATGTCTACTTAAATATGTAAATTGTGTTCCTATGCTGGTTGATTGTAACTTTCAGGAATAAATGGACAGAGCATGAACTATGCACACTCTGCCCAGTTGTACCAGGCTTTAGCCAGTGATCCTAAAAGGGACCACTGGAGACTGTTCAAAAAAACAGTCCAGGAAGCTTTCACTTTTTCCTCCTCTTAGGTATCCTGAAAATCTCCAGCCCACTGCTCACCTTTTTGAGGCCCCCATTGGAAAACCTCACCTTCCCCTCCTGTGTCCCAGGCCCAACCTGGTGGCTGGGTCAGCCCGAGAGCCAGCTAATTGGTCTCTGAGCTTGAGGTCCACAGCTCGCCAGCACCATATGAACGATTGGCTTGTACAGTGGCTGCTCCACTTACTTCACGCCCATTTCAGGCGCTAGCTGAAAATTGCCCCTTGTATCTACATTAAGTACAGACTTGTGTTTCTCTTTGAAGCAACAAAGACACCTCTTGTGCTCTACTCCAAAAATGAATATTGATCCTTCCCTGAGACACAGTCGTTCACTTCATACATGACAAATGCTATTACAGTGCCTCTGATTAGCACATACCCTCTAATGGCCTTCAACTGACTGCTGACTTGGAGAAAGTCAGCCACAAAATTGCCATTCAAATCCTAAACACTATTTTTGTCAGCTGGCTTAGATGGACAGGTTTCTAATTATGTACGATGTTTGAGTGATATGGAATGACTTGATTCATTGATCCGTGTCAAATACATTGAATGACCTTGCAGCAATGAAACCACACAGCCAAAGGCCTTTCTGAACTCTTCAGCTCCGATTTTAACCTCTAGTGTTTGATGAGAACTGTGCGCATGTTTGGTGGCGGGGGCGGGGGGGTGGGGGGGGTGGTGTTAAAATGCTTGCTTACTCACCAGTCCTTGCTGATCTTGCACCAGATGCAATTTTAACAGGTGTGTTCTGGACAACCAGTGGTGTTCTTGCACCAGGCAGACAAGAACCTTATTGAAATTCCAAAGTCAAGGTCTGATGACATCATTCAGTCTATAACTAGATTTTAACTCTCAACAGCCGCCTTTGGTGCCCAGAACTGTTCTCACCAGGAGCACCAGCACAAAGGAGCAACAAGCCCAGAAAAGGGCCATAAAAGTAAAAACCTTAAAAAGGTTTCCTTCAGGGCCATGAGGAGCGGGAGTGTGCCTCTGGGACCCGTGAGCAAACCTAGGAACCTCAGGCTTCCCTTCCCTGACCACAACCGATTACACAGCAACCACTGCCAGGGACCATTCCCATCGGTTGCCTGCTGCAGTTTTCTGCTGTGCTCTCTCAACTCCCACCCACCAGACTTCTGATATCATTGATGAAGGGAATCGAGTGGGATTTAGGCTTCATAGTGTTACGACCAGGTGAGAAAGAGATCTAGGGTTCCCTTTCAGCCTTCACCTGGTCTTACTGTAACAGCGTTTAATTTTAAACACACCGTGTTTTTAGCTCCTCCTTGGTGAATCCTTGTTCACCACTTTCCAATTATAAGGCAAAGAAACCAGCACAAACAGGCTTTCTTAAGTTTAAAGAAGAAAGATTGAAACTTATTAAACTTAAACTCTAGTTCGGTTGACGCCTATGGATACACAACGCACCCACGCTAGCATGCATACGCAATACACACATGCAAATAGAGACAGAAAAGAGCAGAAGAAAAATAAAGTGGAAAAGTTTGAGGCAATATCTAAACAGTTTTTGTTATGGTTCTTCGAGATCACTGTAGAGTCATAGAGAGATACAGCACCAAAATAGGCCCTTCAGCCCACCGAGTCCGTGCTGACCATCAACCAACCGTTTAGAATCCCACATTAATCCCATTTTTCCCTCTCACCTTCCCTCAGTTCTCCTACCTACACTAGGGGCAATTTTTTTTTTACAATGGCCAATTTCCCTATCAACCCACAAGTTTTTGGCATGTGGGAGGAAACCGGAGCACCCGGAGGAAACCCATGCGGTCACAGGGAGAACTTGCAAACTCCGCACAGGCAGTACCCAGAACCGAATGCAGATCGCTGGAGTTGTGAGGCTGCGGTGCTAACCACTGCGCCACTATGCTGCCCATACAGTCCTTGATTGGAGATAGATCTTGCTTTTCGTTGGGGCCCAGTATTCTTCTTAAAACTTGTTCGCTGTAGGAGACTTTTATCTCTTGGTGTTCATGTGTCTTCAGTGGATTCAGAGGCTTGTGAGAAAGAGATGGGAGCAGGCAGACAGGAGAGGCTGTGGCAAGCCAGCCTGGAGAGTTCTTCTCAGTCCGGGAGCATTCTGCTTTCTGCCCAAACTTTGTGTACAAATTCAAAAAACTCAGGTTGCCCAGCAGGTTAGTCATGTGACTAGCTGATTTGACCATGTCCATTTGTGTATTCGGCCATCTGGAATGCGAGCTCCCCCACCTTCAACCTCTGGTGATCAAAAGTCCATTGTGGGTTGAATGTGTCAGGGAATGGTCCTTTGTCCTTCTAAACACTGTCTGTTAATATACAAATGTCTTTCCAGCCAAGATCTGGCAACTTTAAAAAAAAACAAGTCCTTTCTTCACTCCAGTAACAGCTTAAAATCAATGTTCATGACAAAATTAACGTGCTCCATTCTTGGTAGGTGGGGGCCTAGCATGACAATAGATTTAAATGAGGCCCATGAGTTGAAAAGGCACAGGGCCTCGTGTCATGAGCCAGCGTGAGGCTCTTGCTCACCCCTCCACCTGCACATAGTGTGTGACACAAACTAAAATCATGTCTCTGCCTTGTCCTGAGATGTGAATGCTAATTGGACTGTAATGTATATTCTCTAAAAATTGCCAAAAATGATTAGAGATACAGCACTGAAACAGGCCCTTCGGCCCACCGAGTCTGTGCCGACCATCAACCACCCATTTATACTAATCCTACACTAATCTCATATTCCTACCAAACATCCCCACCTGTCCCTATATTTCCCTACCACCTACCTATACTAGTGACAATTTATAATGGCCAATTTACCTATCAACCTGCAAGTCTTTTGGCATGTGGGAGGAAACTGGAGCACCCGGAGAAAACCCACGCAGACACAGGGAGAACTTGCAAACTCCACACAGGCAGTACCCGGAATCGAACCCGGGTCCCTGGAGCTGTGAGGCTGCGGTGCTAACCACTGCGCCACTGTGCCGCCCTGATGGGGGCAGTAACTTACTTCAACCCTGTGTATATTCAGAGAACGAATTCAATAAATAATTTAATGTAGAGACATGCTTCATTTTATTGCCATAGTCTGATTCAGTTGAATTCGTTTTTTAACTTAGCATCTGTTTGGGACATTAAACAAAGTAAAAAAAAAATGTATGAGCGGCTGTAAAGAGACTAGCTTCGGAGTAAAATAAAATGACGCCAGATGAAGCAAAAATACATTAGAAAGTGAGAAAGAAAAGGGAAACAGAGCATAAAGAGAAAATGTGAACCGGTGTTCAATGCTATCATTATTTTCTGCAGCCATGGTCAATGTTTATTCTTCCTTTTCTCATATAATGGAGATGCTGCACTGCATTCTGAGGTAAGGTACATCTCCGTGGACAACTATATGTATGTGTACGTGTGTGTGAAATTCCTTCACATCTTCAAATTAAACTCCCTATTTGGCTTCAAAGCTCTGGGCAGTGTACTGTAGGGGAAAGATGTCTATCTGATTAGGTGCAGTAGTGAGCAAGTGCACCTTCCCCTAACAGGTCTTCAAACCTCAAAAAACATATTGAAGCTCTGCCACCTCACTTTGAAGATTCAAAGCTTTATTATACACAATCTACTAACATTTATATAGAATGGAATTTTTTTGTTACCCTTGGGTAACTTTTCATGTAATTCTGTAGCATTTAATCTCTCTAGGTAATACCACTGGAAAATAACCGCTCCATTCCTTCTCAGAACTCAGGCTGATATTGCAGTCCTGCCACGACAAACCACCCAATCAAACTAAGGATGTCCCCGATCTGAGGAGAATTTTGATGCAAGCAGAAAATTCCAATGTACAATTCTCATTCCTCCCGTTAAGAAATACTGATTAAGTGTAACACTACCTGGAAAGCTGGTTGTGTGTTTCTCAGGATCCCACTAATATTGCATTCTGCAGATACTCAGAAGCACATTAATTAGGGAAGAGCAAAAACGTGAGCAAAGGGAAGAGAAGAACGTTTTTCAGAGCTCAGTCGGGACTTGGCCTCTAGTTTCAAGAAATAAATTGACTGAGTAATACGTAAATTGCTCTTTGTATGTATATTCTTTTAAATTCCATTTTTGTCTGCTCTAGCTCACCAACCCATAACCAGGAGGGTGGATGTAGAAACTGCCAAAGTCACTGCTGAGCAGGTCTCTAAAAGGATCACAAAAGAGCCAGCTAGGCCTGAACTGGCTTACTCGCTAATTTTTCTCCATATTGTAAAGTGCTTGGCCTCCTCCCTCACCCTACATCTGATAGCGTAACTGAAACCAAAGACTTTACCCTGGGTGACTCATGGGTGCAAGCCCATGACCTACCATATCAAAGCACAATACAGTTGCATACATCATTGCACCTGGCATAACACCAGCATTTATAACTTTATTGCTATTATTTGTTTTATTTGCATTATTTTCTGGCATAGAAAATCTATCTGTGATATATTTAAAATTGTTTCTCCAGTATGAGATCTAATCATATTTCATGTGTCTGCTGGTGAGTGTCATATCTTCACATATGCAAATTTCTTGGAACTGTCTTATTCAAACAGCAACAGATCAGAACTGAAAATGTACAAAATCAAATGCAAATAGGCTACCAGAGAAACTTCCAGTGAGAAATGTCTAAAGATATACAGACACAACAACAAAAAAAATCTCGGATTTGTGTAGCCCCTTAAATGTACAAAATTGTTCCAAAGTGCTTCGCAGAAGCGAGATCCAAAAACAGAAGCTGAGCCAAAGGAGCTATTAGGAGGGGTAACCAAAAGTTTCATCAAAGAGGTAGGTTTTATGAACTCACCAAAGAACATTCCTTGTGTCATCTTCTGCTAGCAATGGAGCAAGTGGGCCTCTTGGGATTCATTTGAGGATTGATTACTTTTATCTACTAACCATATGGGCCTTTTTTTAAGTCACTTTTTAGTGTTCCTGTTGGCAGCAGTAACGATGTCAATAATATTGACTTTTGCCACACAATTCATTTATATTTATGCTACCTTGCAAAACTGAAGTCAATGAGAATCAAAGGGAAAACTTTCCACTGGTTGGAGTCATACCTAGCACAAAGGAAGATGGTTGTGGTTGTTGGAGTCCAATCATCTCAGCCCCAGGACATTGCTGCAGGAGGTCCTCAGGGTAGTGTCCTAGGCCCAACCATCTTTAACTGCTACATCAATGACCTTCCCGCCATCATAAGTTCAGAAGTGGGATGTTCGCTGATGATTGTACGTTGTTCGGTACCATTCGCAACTCCTCAGATACTGAAGCCATCCATGTCCATATGCAGCAAAACCTGGACAATGTTCAGGCTTGGGCTGATAAGTGTCAAGTAACAATGGTGCCACACAAGTGCCAGGCAATGACATTCTCCAATAAGAGAGAATATAACCATCTCCCCTTGACATTCAATGGTATTATCATCGCTGAATTCCCCACTATCAACATCCGGAGGGTTACCATTGACCAGAAACTGTACTGGACCAGCCACATAAATACTGTGGCTACAAGGACAGGTAGAGACTAGGAATTCTGCAGTGAGTAACCCACCCCTGATTCCCCAATGCCTGTTCACCATCGACAAGGCACAAGTCAGGAGTGTGATGGCATACTCGCCACTTGCCTGGCTGAGTGCAGCTCCAACAACATTCAGGAGGCTTGACACCATCCAGGGCCATGCAGCCCGCTTGTTTGGCACCCCATCCACCACCTTAAACATTCACTTCCTCCACCACCAACACAAAGTGGCAGCAGTGTGTATCATATACTAGATGCACTGCAGCAACTCACCATGCCTTCTTCAACAGCACCTTCAAAACCCGTGACCTCTACCACCTAGAAGGACAAGAGCAGCAGATGCATGGTAACACCACCACCTACAATTACCCCTCCAAGTCACACACCATCCTGACTTGGAAATATACTGCCATTCCTCACTGTCACTGGGTCAAAATCCTGAAACTCCCACCCTGACAGCACTGTGGATATACCTGCACCAGATGGACTGCAGCAGTTCAAGAAGGCAGCTTACCACCATCTTCCCAAGGGCAATTAGGGATGGGCAACAAATGCTGGCCTTGCCACCAACACCCACATCCCATGAAAGAATTAAAAAAAAAATTGAGGATGGCGCAATGGGTTAGATTGCTATCCTTTCACTTCTGGGACTTGGATTTGAATCCCACTTAGACTAATGGGATGAATCGAGTTCCTAGTATATGCGGGGTTACAGTTCAAAATGTCTCCAAATTCAGCAATAATTGACACAAGATTGACAATGAGGCCTGGATGGCTGGTCTGAAAAACAGAGATGTCACATTAGATGTTACAGTGGATGCTGGGCTGAGTTTGAGATTAAGGTCCATCACTTGTGAGTGTAGAGTATGTTTGGTTTTCCTCAATCTGTACTATCGCTAACCTAGAAATACTTGGAATGTTCCTAACAAACAAATCTTTCCTCACCTCTACAAAAAAATCATTACACATTTGCATTCCTTTTTAAGTCACCACAAAGCTCAGAAAGGAAGATGTTTGCATCTGATGCACACACAAGCAGCATGATTCCAAGTTTGAGACCTTTGATTTTAACTGCACTTTAGCTGTGAACTCACCAGAGACTTCTATAAACAGCAAACACATTGAAGTGTTTAAAAAACTCGCACACCCGGGAACTTTATCTAACTCAATTATTTTATTATATAGTTTCAATCATCTGACTTCATTTTATGATCCTTTCAAAGCAATATTTCTCCAAGGAAGTTTATATCGCTGCTGCAATCTTATGGGAGGGGTGAAGAAAATCTATTTGAAACATACAATGATCATTGAACATGGTCTGTGGAATCATTCAGTTGTTGGAACAACGCCACATAAAAATCACACATTTTGGCATCATTATTTTTATTTGCACCAAATGCCTGAGACTAGACTTTGAGTCAATTCCTTTTCAACTAAGTGTTGTAAAAAGAAAGAAGAAAGCAAGACTTCTGTTTATAAAGCACCTTTCGTGATCTCAGGACATCCCAAAGTGTTTTACAGCCAAGGAAGTGCTTTTATTTTTGAAACGTAGTCACTTTTGTAATGTAAGAAAGGTGGCTACCAAATTATACACAGCAACGTCCCACAGACAGTGATGAAATAATGACCAGTTAATCTTTTTTTAATGCTGGTTGAGGGATACATGTTGGTCAGGATAGTGGGTAAACTCCCCATCTCTTTTTTGAGTACTGCCTTGGGATTTTTTACATCTATCTGTGGAGGCAAATGTTAACGTCCCATCCCAAAGACAGCACCTCTGACAGTGCGGCACTCCCAGTGCCGCACTGAAGTGTCAGCCTAGATCATGTGCTCAAGTCTCTAGAGTGGGACTTGAACCCATTGTTGTGTAGATCAAGTGTTGTCTAAAGAAGTCTTGGGTACTTTGAAGGCCTAAAGAATAATTCATTTATTATATACAGATATAACTATGTACACTCTCCACAAGCCTGTCTAGCCAGCACACCTCATGCTGCTTCTAGCTTCTTCTCAACCTAATACCCAAGTGACTATTACATCATCATCGCTACAGTGGGAGGGGTTTATTCTCACTGTCTCAAACATTAACCCTTTCAGGCCTTTTAATACTGCATCTTCCCCCAAGTCTTTATCCCTATCTATTTTTAATGTATATACATTCATTCATTTTTACTTTACATACTACACCATCTCCCCCCAAGTCTCTGTCCCTCATAAATTCAGCCTATCAGGAAGCTTCATGACTCTCCCTGATCGTGTTCTTATCGGGTTCAGAAGATCGGTAGTATTGCTTGAAAGTCTTTTTAGATGACTTGGATGGCCTTGACCAATGTTTGTAGTATCCTGTTGATTCTGGGGTTTTCGATCATCATCTGGTTCATGCAGATAAATGATTACTCTCACTGTTTCAAACATTAACCCTTTCAGGCCCTTTTGCTACACCCATGACCTCTGACGCAGATGCGAGTGCATTACCACTGATACACTTAAATGGCCGATCAAAATCTGAATGAGTAATTTTCAGCATCTGTCTGGAAATGGGAAATACCAGTTGGGCTTGAGCTCCATCCTAAATAACACCACGACACCCTCCCCCCGCCAATCCCTCCCCCTCCTCCGACTCGCTAATAAGCTTTTAGGTGGGAGAAGGAAGTAAAAAAACACAGAGGGGAATTGAGCAAATAATAATTTCCCCTCCTGAAGCTAAGCAAGGACAGTGATTCCAGACACACCCACAAGTGAGGCAAGATCCACTTGCTTCTGGTAGAAAAGGTTGAACAAATCACCTCAACGCACAGCCACATCAACAAACCCAGTGTATTCTCCTGCATGCATTTCAAATGAAAATGTATGATGCTTCTTGAAAATCTAATTTAATAATATTAAAAAGTGGAGATATGGATGCATTTTATGGGACAGACAATACCTAGTTCCCTGAAGTTCTTTAGAAACTGGATTAAATACACTCTCCATGAGGACACACATAAAATGAATATCCCTTTAAAAGTTAGCAGTCTCACGTTGTCATATAATCTCAATTATACACAAACCTACATTTATTGATTCTTCAAAGGCACTTTTCTGAGAGAAAAGGCAGTCATCTATACGCTTCGTATATGACCTTGATGGAATATATGAGCACGTAACAAGTATACAGAGCAAAGTGACAAGGGCTTTTAACAATTCAGTTATGGAATCAATTGCTACAAGAATTGAGGGGAGATGAATACAAAACTGGGTAAAAACACACCATGAGTTCACAGTACCCTATTATTTAAAAAAACACATAGGAACAGGAGGAGATTGTTCATCCCCTCACGCCTATTCCGCCATTCAATTAGATCATGGTTGACCTGTGTCTCAGCTCCATTTATCTGCCTTTGTTCCATAGCCCTTAATACTCTTGCCAGACAACAATCTTTCAATCTCAGTCTTCAAATTTCTAACTCAGCTACTTAAATAGTTTTTTGAGAGAAGAGAATTCCAGATTTCCACTCCCCTTTGTCTGAAGAAATGCTTCCTGACATCACCTTTGACCAGCCTAGCTCTAATTTTAATGTTGTTCTGGACTTTCCCTCTGGAGGTAGCAGTTTCTCTCTATCTACCCTATCAAATTCTTTAATCATCTTAAACGGCTCATTTCTGTCATCCCTTAATTTTCTATACTCAGGGGAATACAAACCTACTCTTTGTAATCTGCCCTCTTAGTTTAACCCTTTAGTAGAATTCCAGAGAATCTGTGCTGCACCCCACCCCCCCCAAGTCCAATATATTGTACCCAAGGAGGGTGCCCAGAACTGAATGCAGTCTAACCAAAGCTCTATGCAATTGTAGGATATTTGTATTCCAGCTCCCGTGAGGTGAAGGCTAACATTCCTTTAGCTATTTTAATAACGAATTTAATGCTGAAATGATTTCAAGGCCATAGGAATGTAGGAACAGAAGTAGGCCATTCAGTCACTTGCGCCTGATCCCGGCCATTCAATTAGATCTTGTCAGATCCATGCCTCAACTGCATTTACCCACCTCTCTTCCATAACCCTTGATACCCTTATAAAATCCTGTTGATCTCACTCTTGAAGATTTAATTAGTCCAGCATCTAAAGCCTTTTGGGGGAGATTTCCACTATACATTGTATTAGAAAGTGCTTCATTGGTGATATCATTGAAGCCTGATCTGCTATTTTAACCTGAGGCCTAAGAGGGGGAGCACTGGTGGCATCCCCTCCAAGCAAAACTTGTCAGGAACATAGAGCTAGAAGAGACCCTGGGGGCCAAATTGGGCCATGTGACTCCCGTTTTCATGGACAAATTAGACTTAAAAATGGGTTCCAAGGCACTTCCGATTGGAAGTGCACAGGACGCAATCTTGGTAAAAGGGTCTGTGCGCCACACCTAATGAAAGCTGGCAGCCTGTCGAGCAGCAAGATGATGATGTGAATCAGCATGAGATGCTGATTTGAAGCCACCACTGCCCCTTTCCCAAATTCGCACTCCAGCCAATGCCCTATCATAACCTGCACAGCTAAACATGACATTAAATGGAATGAAAGACCCCCTACCAATGCTATTTAAAGTGATCCCTGAAGTACTTACATGCTAGTTGCTGGATGATTTCTTCTGGCTGCTGGTGCAATTGTCTGTGTTGGAGGTTTCCTATACTTGGCTACAGTTTGACTATTCTACAGGGAGTAGTGGTCTGGCTGGTCTTGCAGTACAATTTTTGACATATAAAAGATTGTGCTGAAAAAAGTTGCTTCCAGACATGGGTGCACTAGTAGCCATCTCCCTCGGAATACAGCATGATTTGGAGTATGCATATAGGCCACACAGAGCAGGGCAAGCTGCTAAAAGAGGGAGCAGGAGAAGGGCTCTCAGCAGGAGGCCATATCCATGGAGTTGGTCAGGGAGCAATTCTCTTACTTCAACTTCAGTGAGGACCAATATTTGAGACATCTTCACTCCATTGAAAAGGTCATGACTGAAATCTGCCAACTGTTACAGGCACAACTGCAACCTTAAAGCAGGACAAGGACTGCATTGCCTCTGGCTGTCAAGGTGGCAGTGGCTCTTAATTGTTATGCATCTGGCTCTTTCCAGGCTGCTGCTACAAAAGGAGGAGGAGGAGGAAGTAGAGGCAGTGAGGAAGAATTTTACGACAAAGTGAATGAAGAGAACAGGAGGCTACAATGCAGATGGCCCCTTTTTGCTGGGCTCCACATGATCAAATTATTCATGAGTAATACCAACAATCTCAGCGCCGCATCCCTATTCACCAACAGTTCCACACTCCGTACCTTTATCACTGACACATTGCCATCTTTCTGAAAACACAGTAATAAAAACTACCATAAAATGCAAATTTAAATCCAGTTTTATAAATTCAGTCATTAAATAATGCATACAAAATTAAACAAGTCACCCTTATCCATTCCCTTAGTGCCTGTTTTCCATGTTCCTTTGCCTATCTTCGTGCTCCTCCAAAGTCCTTCCCCAGTGGCGCAGTGTAGGCGCTGGAAGGCTTCTGACCGTCAATCATGGGGACAGGAGAGGCTAAAGCAAGAAGTGTGTGTTTACATTATCTGTAGCTTTTGAGACAGAAGAGATTGTGGGATGAGGGGAAAGTGGGAAGAGAGGAAGAGGAGGATCATGTATGCAGATACCCCTATCATCGAACCCTCCAGTGCAGCCAGTGGTCACGGTCTCAGCCGTGCCCCTTCCCTTGATGGCCAGCACTGTTCCCTTCATGGGGGTTAAAACGTGCTGGTGTGCTTGTCCTCCTCCAGTTCTTTCCTCTTGCCTCCTGTTATGTGCCACCTTCTGCAAGAAAGAAGGAAATGTGTCAGTGAGTGCTCTGCGATTTTTTTGGGGGTGATGTTATGGTTGAATAGCTGCCAGTATGTGCCAGCTGTGAGTTGTGGGTGTGAGACTTGAAACAATGCCAGCTGACTGAGGGTGAGGTAAAGTATATGAACGAATGAGTCCTGAGTGATATTGTTGATAGGTGGGTGATAAGGGTGTAGTGAATTGAGCAGTGGATAAGGCTGGTGGTACAGTTAGTAGGAAATGCCATTTGAAGATGAACTCACTCATGTGAGATTGTTTAGCTTCATCCTGTACAGCATCTGTGTTTTTGCAGCAACATTCCTAGAATTAACCTCTGCTGCTACTTCTTTCCACTGCCTCTTCAGCATTTGTCTGGAGGGCCTCCTGCAACCACCACTCCACCCCACCCCCCACCCCCCACCACGACCACGCCTGCACATACAGGATGTCACTCCTTCTCTCTACTTCAAACACCAAGACCTCCAGTGCATTGTCTGAAAACCTTGTGATCACTGTCTCACATGTTCAACCATTCTTCATTTGCATTTCTTCATTTTCAACCATTTGCAGCATAGATTTGGTTCACCAAGGACTCCCAACATTTCTTGCAGCCATAATTCTTCTTTAAGAGGTTCAGGCTGCCTTTAAGTAGTACTCGCCACTCACGATACTGGGCTCCCTTCAGATGCATGCAGTCAATGAATAGTGCAAGTAGCACTGGCTGTATGCAGCAATCATGTAAAACAGTGAGCAACATCAATCTAATGTGCCAACTGCAATGAACAGGTTAAAAGCATACCACATTCCCAAGCCTGTTTTTGGGGATTAGCCAATCTTAACAACAAGGGACACTGTAAGAACAAAAGTGCAGTTAACATAAGTTTTATACACAGCGAGGGCTGTTAGAAAATGAAGTACTTGACCAGGAGTGGCTATCAAAGCAAAGACATCATTTAAAATGGAATTGGATAGAAAAGGAAAAATATAAAAGGATACAAGGAAAGGTGGGAACATGGAATTGGAGTAAATAGCCATAGCTGGAGAGCAAGCACTGGAAAAGCTGCAATGGGCTTCTGTGTTTTAATTTTTATAATTCTATCTGACATCAATTGGAAACTATTACTATTTCTGAGAGAACATTGCCTGTAAATTAACAGCAGCTTATAAATCCTCTGTGTAATAGAAGTTAGATAAATGTAGACTTTATTGTCTACCTCTTTTAGTTTCCTGAGAAAATGTCTTTTTCCGAAATGTGGCAGTCTGTTCTGATATCCGAACTGTGAGTGTTGACCCGACCATTGACCCAACTGTGTAGCTGAATAAAGTAACTGTTGGCCGACTCCTGCACTAGATTGAGAAAGATGGACACATATGCTTAAAAAAAAGCATTGAACTAGACTTCAACCTGGCCTTCTCAGCTCAAAGCAAATGATCCTGTATTCTCTGGAGTTCAGAAGAATGAGAGGTGATCTAATGGAAACATACAAGATTCTGAAAAGGCTTGATAGGGTAGAAGCTGAGAGATTGTTCCCACTGGTCAGGGAATCTAGAACACGGGGACACAGTCTCAGGATAAGGGGTCAATCATTCAGGATTGAGATGAGGAGAAATTACTTCACTCAAAGGGTTGTGAATCTTTGGAATTCTCTACCCCTGACGGTTGTGGGTGCTCCATCATTGAATACGTTTAAATAAAAGCAAAATACTGCAGATGCTGGAAATCTGAAATAAAAACAAGAAATGCTGGAAATACTCAGCAGGTTTGGCAGCATCTGTGGAGAGAGAAGCAAAGTTGATGTTTCAGGTCTGTGATCCTTCATCAAAGTTCTGATGAAGGGTCACTGTCCTGAAATGTTAACTCTGCTTCTCTCTCCACAGATGCTGCCAGGCCTGCTGAGTATTTCCAGCATTTCTTGAATACATTTAAGGCTGGAATAGGTAGATTTTTGGTCTTGCAGAGAATCAAGGGATATGGGGAAACGGGCAGGAAAGTGGAATTGAAGCCCAAGATCAGCCATGATCGTATTGAATGGCAGAACAGGCTCGATGGGCCATACGGTCTACTTCCGCTCCTATTTCTTGTGTTCTTGTGTGACATCATTCTAAGTCGAGTAGGGGAGTTCTATCCAACCTCTAACCAACATCACTAAAACAGATCACTGGGCCCAACTTTAACACAGTGCAAGCGGATGGATTTTGAATGAGTTAAAATCTTGTCAATTATCTGATTACCGTTTGTGGGAACTGACTGCCACGTTTCATACATTGCAACACTAAATACACTTCAAATAATTCATTTTCTGCAAAGTCCTTTGGGATGTCATAAAGTTTGTTCTTTCATTCCCTCGCTCATTTTCTCTGTGTAATCACTCCTAGATATTCTTGTTATCCTCCATTTTTGAACTACTTATTTATTTCCCAGTAGAGTTGACGAAAGTGCTTTGCTGCCTGAAATTGCAACAGTGAACCCAAATGAGAATGAAGTCTCCTGGCTGATGCTGATGTCACGATTTGAATCCCTCCATATTCATTGGCGATCTTTTGTTATGTAGGAAAGTTAGGATTGTGATTCTAAGGTGTACATTATAAACTGTAAGCACAGTGCCTCACAATACATATATTAGCGGTAGGAATGTAAAAACTCACCCTTTATGCCATTTCTGTAATATTCTTCTCATTTGTGCTGCATAAACCTTGGAAAACAGAGCCTCATATTAGACATGGTATTAAAAACTCGACAAAGTCACCTTTCTGGAAAAGGAAAGTGCATTTACCCTAGAGTTTTATGGATTTAAGCACTGATAACCATCTGTGAGAGTGTTCTAATCAAGACTTGATTGAACAGTACTGGTCCACACTGATGCTGTACAGGAAAGGAAAGAGAATTAGAGGTGAAGCACTCTCCAAAGAGGTAGCAATTTTATGCACAGCTTGAACTCAACAAACAGCAGTGAGATGAATGAATACGTTCCGAAGAAGGGTCACTGACCCGAAACGTTAACTCTGCTTCTCTTTTCACAGATGCTGCCAGACCTGCTGTGGTTCCAGCATTTCTTGTTTTTATTTATGAATGAATACTTAGTCTGTTTTTGGTAGTATTTTTGTTGGGAGAAATATGTTGGCCATTCTCGAAAAAGTGCAGTAGGATATTTACTGCAGACCTTGCGTCACGGAAACAGGCATGTCGAGCATGGTTTACGGCAAAACAACTGCTGTTTATTACCACATTTTTCTGTGTGGATCTGAGCACAGCAGGAATGGTCTGCAGTGCTGTACCTGTTTCTAATCCATCATTTTCTTTGTCTTAAATGGGAATTAATATTATTTGTTTCCCGTGCGGTGCAGGAAAACATTTATTGTTGCCACTTTGTCCTCAACTCACTGCTGAGCTTCAACAGAATTTTCCAACTCAATCTCTTATTTAAAAGTCCTCAGACATGAAATTCTGACCCATAGTGCAGTTGGAGACAGCACTACAGAAGCTGAACTGCCTTCTCGTGCACGCTGCACCTGCAGCTGCTCGTGCTGCGCCCATGTTGAGAAGGGCGCTCGCAGGGCTGTCCCCAGCGTGCTCTGGAAGCAGATGAACTGGTATAATCATTAGGTCACAAAGCCCTACCAACTGATGTGACACTCTATTTCCAAATTTGGACCATTCTGGACTGAATTTAGTGAGCCCGGCACAGGGCCTGGAAGTGGGTGACATTCCCGTTAGTCAGGTGGACAGCAGCCCACCACAGATGACTGGAGTAGGTGCTGGCACCATATTTAACTGCCTGCCATCCCTGCTTGCTTTGCTTCCTTGCACTTATATGCTGCTAGCTCGTCAAGCCTGAGACCCATGTAACAGTGACTCTGGACGCCCCACCAGCCCTCCCCCCGCCCCCCACACACTGCCCTGCCAAGGTAGACCCTGCGGTATGGCAGAGGCAAGACACAGGGTAGTCCCATGGTTTAGCGATGCCTCCCTCCAGATACTCCTCCAGGCTGCAAGGGAAAGGCACGTGGTCCTCTTCCCCAGCGATGGCAAGAAGAGGTCCTCCCGCCTGACCAAGCAAGCCTGGGTGGAGATGACTGAGGAGGTCAGCAGCCATGGGGTCAGCCCCGGACATGGATACAATCTCGAAAGAGGGTCAATGACCTCCTATGTTCTGCCAGGAGGTCTCCCTCCTTTTTAGCGATTGCTAGTGGCTACTCAGGAGGAAGCGGGACATGGGGAGGGAGGCACCACAAAGGTGCTGGCAGAGGGGGTTAAGCATCACCTCATCCTGACAGATGCATGGCTGTATCTCAGCCAAAGGCCACTTTCTTTCACAACTCACCCTCTGTTATCTCCCCTGAGAGCGGTGGGAGCATAAGCTATATGTGATACTTCAGTTGGAAACAAGCGGCTGACTGTAGCAGAACTGTCATGTTGATCTCTCTGCGAAGTATGACTATATCCCTCTTTCCACTTGCAGGACAAGAGGGCCCATAACAGGAGGGAGACAGCCCGGAGTGGCGGAGGAAAACCCCATCTTCGGCCTCTCTCCCTAGCAGAGGAAGAGGCATTAGAATTGGCAGGGACCCAGGCGGCCGCTCCATATCAGATGGAGAGACCGGAGTCTCCATGCAAGAGAGTGAGGATTGGCTTCCATCGACATACAGTTCACTTCACATCATGTATGGTTGGCATGACGAGATCTGCACAACCTAACCCACACATGGTTGCGTTCTCTCATGCAGGTCGGTGTTCGCAGGAGACTCAACCAGAAGGGGGACAGCTGTCCACCTCTGAGGAGGAGGAGCACTCAGAGGGGAGAAACTGTTCCCACTCGTGAAAGGATCAAGAATGAGAGGGCAAAGATTTAAAGTAATTGGTAAAAGAAGGAAAAGCGGCATTGGGAAAAACTTTTTCATGCAGCGAGTTAAGGTCTGGAACGCACTCCCTGAGAGTGTGGTGGAGGCAGTTTCAATTGAAGCATTCAAAATGGAATTTGACTGTTATATGAAAAAGAAGAATGTGCAGGGTTACAGGGAGAAGGCGGGGGAGTTGCGCCAGGTGAAATGCCCATTCAGAGAGCTGGTGCAGACACGATGGTCCGAATGGCCGCCTTCTGCGCTGTAACAATTATGTGATTCTGTGATGCACTGTCCCTTGACACTCCTGCACCTTCCACCAGTGTAGATACTTTCACCTCATTGGGTTTCTGCTCGGCTTTAGAATCAGGGTCACAAACTGGTGAGAGCATCGCACACACGCCCAAGCAGCTGGCTAAGGCTGAGACAGCCGAGGCCTCTGACAGTCAGAGGACTGTGGATGGCCAGGCCCATGCTGAGCCCCAGGCTGATGATGAACCTCTGGTGTCAACAGCACAGGGCATGCTGGAGTTGCAGAGAGAGGTCAGCAACAAATGGCAGAGATGCCAAAGGCAATGTGCAACTGTGAGCGGACGATGGCGGAGTCCATCCATGCAATGAGTGCTGCCATGTCTCAGGCATGTGAGCAGATGGCTTCCTCCATCAAGAGGTTGGCGACCCTCATGGAGAGCCAATTCGCACAAATGCGTGTAGACCTGCACAACATCGCCTTGTCTATGAGCTTGCGCAACAATGGCAAAGCGAGAGGGGCACGAGGCGCCTAGAGTCCTCTCCAGCACCTGGTCCTTCTCTGTTCAGCAGGGAGGGTCAAGTGAGCCTTGAAAGGGAGGAGAGGCTGTCCTCCACAGCTGGGGGCTCCCCACAGGGCACTCCGAGTATGGCCACTGGCTCCTCAGTCCGTCTGCCAGTGAGCCCAGCTCCAGTAGCTGCGATGCCTGAGGAGACTCCTGCACCAGTGCAGGAAACCCTCAGGCAGCCGGGGCGCTCCAGGCCTCAGGCAGCCAGAGGAGTCAAATTCATCACAGGCGAAGGGGCAGTGTGATCAGCAGCCTGCCTCCAGCCCAGCTGCTAGCGATGAGTTCATGCTTCCTAGAAGCATTTGAAAATGTGTAAAGAAAACCACCTAGAGACACTTGTGGGTTCACGGCTGTCTGAAATTTGACATGTGCTGCATCAGATAAAGTTCTTTTGTTCAAGCAATTTGCCTTCATTGTGTAAAAGTGATTATACTGTCATGCATTAATTGTGAGCTGCTGACTTCATCCTTCTCCCTTAGTGTAATGTCAATGTAAGCAAGGCACTCATTTGAACATGATCTCCCATGGGCCACAGCGTGTTTCAGCTGGGTGCTAGGTACAGTAGACAAATAGAAAGAAGGCAACAGACTGAATGTATTGAGATCAGTCTTTATTGTTTTTACTCTGAGTGGCCATCAGGGTGGCTGGAAGCAGCTATGTATGAGACTTCTCTTGCCTCCTTGGCTTGTCGCTCAATCTGCCTGGCCTCTGGTGCAAGGGGTTCATTTCCCTCCTCTGCGTCCTCCTTGTCGCTCAGTCATGTCATCTTCATGAAAGCCGTCCCCCCCTCTGCAGCGCTAGATTGTGCAGAGCACAACAGACCATTATGCTACGTGAGACCCTTGCTGGGGCATACTGCAGGGCTCCACTGAATCAATCCAAGCACTGGAATCTCATCTTCAGCAGCCCAATGGCCTGCTCGATGGTCGCTCGGGTGAAGCCGCAGCAAGTGTTGTACCTCTCCTCTGCTGCATTGCGAGGGTTCCTCACAGGCGTGAATAGCCATGTCTTCAACAGGTAGCTTTTGTCCCTGAGAATCCATCCCTGAAGGTGAGCGGAGGGCCTGAAAAGCTGCAGCACCTGCAACTG
Source organism: Heterodontus francisci (assembly GCF_036365525.1). Taxonomy (NCBI): domain Eukaryota; kingdom Metazoa; phylum Chordata; class Chondrichthyes; order Heterodontiformes; family Heterodontidae; genus Heterodontus; species Heterodontus francisci. Next base: position 99,549,187 of record NC_090383.1, on the reverse strand, counting down.
CCTGAGTATGTAGGAGTCGTGGCTGCTTCCCAGGAAGTGGGCACACACCTGCAGGAAATGCTTTCGGTGTTGAATGTTGATTGAATGGAATCCCTTCCTGTTGATGAAGGCGGCTGGCTGGTCCATTGGAGCCTTGATGGCCACATGCGTGCAGTCTATCGCACCTTGCACCTGGGGAAATCCAGCAATGGCCCTGAATCCAATGGCCCTCTCAGTCTGACTGTCAGGGTTGGTCTGGTAGCGCACATAGTCGCCAGCCCTTTTGAGCAGGGCATGGTCACCTCCTTAATGCAGTGTGGGGCTGCTGCCTGTGAGAACCCACACATGTCCCCAATGGATCCTTGAAAAGATCCAGATGCATAAAAGTTCAGTGCCACTGTGATCTTCAGGACCTCTGGCCACTGAATCCCATAGGTCACAACTCATCCTGCAGCAGGGCGCATAAGTTGGTGACAGCCTCCATGGCAGGGTCCATCGCTGAGATGTGCCACTCAGACATTTGGAGGTAACTGATTCGAGTCCGGTACACACTCTGGTGCAGGTGGATCTTTCTTGTCAAGGCTGTTGCTCTCATCACGGAACTTCATGGGCAGGCGCAGCTGCATCTTGGCCTTCCCTCTGTCAGAAACACCACATCATACCACCGAGGTCCAAAAGGACAGGTTGTATGAGACCCATGCAAGGTGACCAATGGGCCTACAGAGTGCTGTCGATGTAGAGACGAGCCTGCCCTGCCCTGGCAACTGAGCTTTTGCTACTTCTCCCAGCAGAATCCCTGATGATCCTCAGTGCCCACCCTTGCTGATAGCTGTCCCTCTCATCCAACAGCTTGGGCAACACACATCTCATCCAAAGGTTTGGTCACCCAATACAGCTAACCAAACCCAAGTCCCCCTACTTGAAGAGCACCCAAGTCCTTGACTCCCCTTGCAGAACGCACAGCACAGCAGGCAAACAATGGCCTCCGCACACCCCCTCCCCACCCACTATGCAATGCTGGACATGGCTACTGACCCATCGTGGCATTGAAACCTCGTCTCTGTGCTGCCACCTTTTAATGGTCAGGAATCTAAATGCATGTGAGGTCCGCCCGCTGTCCACTTAATTCCAAACCCCCCACTGAAACGTAATGAATTGGATGCAAATGTATTGAAAGTATGTGTTCAGTAATTTAAATTGCACTCCTGTCATGTCGGGGCGCTGATGCCTCCTTGGTGCTTTCCCGCCGCTGACGAAATCCAAAACCAACGTCACAACACCGGATTTCCGGGCGGATGCTTCAGACACAATTCTCCGTCCCCTCACGCCACCATTCCCACTCCAAACGGCCGCACTAAATTCAGTCCAATGAATTCATACATCATTCACCAAAGAACAAGTGTTCAGCTGCAAGAGGGACCCAGCATGAGCATTACCTAAAGGGCCAGGAACTCAACTTGCAGCTAAGGGAATTTTGAAGAACTTCTGCTATTTCAAAGCCTCTGAAAGTACTCTGGAGTGTTTTTGAAGGGGTTGCGGTGACTTCCTGGATTTAGCAGGGTGGTATGGGGGTGGCAGTTGCCGTGCCTATGCTAAAGGCCTGCTCGGGTCTGCAAAACAAAACCTGGCCTGAGCCTGACAGAACCACATCAATAATACGTATACCATTTTGAATACGGTTGGGGGGGACGACCTACCAGGGGAAAGCCACAGCGGCCAGGTCTCTGCAACTGAGCCTGGCTCTGTGGGTCAGAAGGGAAGGGGGGAGAATAGGAGAGCAATAGTGATAGGAGATTCAATGGTTAGAGGAACAGACAGGGGATTCTGTGGTCGCGAACGAGACTCCCGGATGGTATGTTGCCTCCCGGGTGCCAGGGTCAGGGGTGTCTCGGATTGAGTCCACGGGATACTTAAGGAGGAGGGGGAGCAGCCAGAAGTCGTGGTACACATCGGTACCAATGACATAGCTAGGAAAAGGGATATAGGGAGTTAGGTTGGAAGCTAAAAGGCAGGACGAGTAGGATAGTAATCTCAGAATTGATACCGGTGCCACGTGCAAGTGAGGCTAGAAACAGAGCGTGAGTGCAGCTGAACACGTGGCTACAGAGCTGGTGTAGGAGGGAGGGATTCAGATATGTGGATCATTGGGATATCTTCTGGGGAAGGTGGGACCTGTACAAGAAGGACGGGTTGCATCTGAACTGGAGGGGCACCAATATCCTGGGCGGGAGGTTTGCTAGAGCTCTTCGGGAGGGTTTAAACTAGTTTGGCAGGGGGATGGGAACCGGAGCTATGGATCAGTGGATGGGGTAGCTGTTGAACAGGCAGATACAGAGTGCAGAGAGTCTGTGAGGAAGGTTAGACAGTTGACAGGGCAAAGTTGCAGCCAATATGATAGGTTGAAGTGTGTCTATTTTAACGCAAGAAGTGTCAGGAATAAGGGTGATGAACTTAGAGCATGGATCAGTACTTGGAGCTACGATGTTGTAGCCATTACGGAGACTTGGATATCACAGGGGCAGGAATGGATGTTGGATGTTCCGGGGTTTAGATGTTTCAAAAGGAATAGGGAGGGAGGGAAAAGAGGTGGGGGAGTGGCATTGCTAATCAGGGATAGTATCACAGCTGCAGAAAGGGAGGTCGTCGAGGAGGGTTTGTCTACTGAGTCATTATGGGTGGAAGTCAGAAACAGGAAAGGAGCAGTCACTTTATTGGGAGTTTTCTATAGACCCCCCAATAGCAACAGAGACACGGAGGAACAGATTGGGAGGCAGATTTTGGAAAGGTGCAGAAGTAACAGGATTGTTGTCATGGGTAACTTCAACTTCCCTAATATTGATTGGAACCTCCTTACTGCAAATAGTTTGGATGGAGCAGTTTTTGTCAGGTGTGTCCAGGAAGGTTTCCTGACTCAATATGTCGATAGGCCGACTAGACAGGAGGCTATGTTGGATTTGGTGCTTGGCAACGAACCAGGCCAGGTGGCAGATCTCTCGGTGGGAGAGCATTTTGGTGATAGTGATCACAACTCCCTGACCTTTACTATAGTCATGGAGAGGGACAGGAGCAGACGGGATGGGAAAATATTTAATTGGGGGAGGGGAAATTACAATGCTATTAGGCAGGAACTGGGGAGCATAAATTGGGAACAGATGTTCTCAGGGAAATGCACGACAGAAATGTGAAGGTTGTTTAGGGAGCACTTGCGACTGCTGGATAGGTTTGTCCCGATGAGGCAAAGAAGGGATGGTAGGGTGAAGGAACCTTGGATGACAAGAGATGTGGAACAGCTAGTCAACAGGAAGAAGGAAGCTTACTTAAGGTTGAGGAAGCAAGGATCAGAAAGGGCTCTAGAGGGTTACAAGGTAGCCAGGAAGGAACTGAAGAATGGACTTAGGAGAGCTAGAAGGGGACATGAAAAAGTCTTGGCGGGTAGGATTAAGGAAAATCCCAAGGCGTTCTACACTTGTGTGAGGAACAAGAGGATGACCAGAGTGAGGGTAGGGCCGATCAGGGATAGTGGAGGAAACTTGTGCCTGGAGTCGGAGGAGGTAGGGAAGGTCCTAAATGAATACTTTGCTTCAGTATTCACTAGTGAGAGGGACCAGGTCGTTTGTGAGGACAGCGTGAAACAGGCTGATATGCTCGAACAAGTTGATGTTAAGAGGGAGGATGTGCTGGAAATTTTGAAAGACATGAGGACAGATAAGTCCCTGGGGCCAGACGGGATATACCCAAGGATATTACGGGAAGCGAGGGAAGAGATTGCCGCGCCTTTGGCGATGATCTTTGCGTCCTCACTGTCCACTGGAGTAGTACTGGATGATTGGAGGTTGGCAAATGTTATTCCCTTGTTCAAGAAAGGGAATAGGGATAACCCTGGGTATTAAAGACCAGTCAGTCTTACGTCGGTAGTGGGCAAATTATTGGAGAGGATTCTGAGAGACAGGATTTATGATTATTTGGAAAAGCATGGTTTGATTAGAGACAGTCAGCATGGCTTTGTGAGGGGTAGGTCATGCCTCACAAGCCTTTTTGAATTCTTTGAAGATGTGACAAAACACGTTGATGAAGGAAGAGCAGTGGATGTGGTGTATATAGATTTTAGCAAGGCGTTTGATAAGGTTCCCCACGGTAGGCTCTTTCAGAAAGTAAGAAGGCATGGGATACAGGGAAAGTTGGCTGTCTGGATACAGAATTGGCTGGCCCATAGAAGACAGAGGGTGGTAGTAGATGGAAAGTATTCAGCCTGGAGCTCGGTGACCAGTGGTGTTCCGCAGGGATCTGTTCTGGGACCTCTGCTCTTTGTGATTTTTATAAATGACTTGGATGAGGAAGTGGAAGGCTGGGTTAGCAAGTTTGCCGATGACACAAAGGTTGCTGGAGTTGTGGATAGTGTGGAAGGCTGTTGTAGGTTGCAACGGGACATTGACAGGATGCAGAGCTGGGCTGAGAAGTGGCAGATGGAGTTCAACCTGGAGAAGTGTGAAGTGATTCATTTTGGAAGGTTGAATTTGAATGCAGAATACAGGCTTAAAGACAGGATTCTTGGTAGTGTGGAGGAACAGAGGGATCTTGGGGTCCATGTCCATAGATCGCTCAAAGTTGCCACCCAAGTTGATAGGGTTGTTAAGAAGGTGTATGGTGTGTTGGCTTTCATTAACAGGGGGATTGAGTTTAAGAGCCACGAGGTTATGCTGCAGCTCTATAAAGCCCTGGTTAGTCCACACTTGGAATATTGTGTTCAGTTCTGGTCGCCTCATTATAGGAAGGATGTGGAAGCTTTAGAGAGGGTGCAGAGGAGATTTACCAGGATGCTACCTGGACTGGAGGACATGTCTTACGAAGAAAGGTTGAGGGAGCTACGGCTTTTCTCATTGGAGTGAAGAAGGATAAGAGGTGACTTGATAGAGGGGTACAAGATGATGAGAGGCATAGATAGAGTGGATAGTCAGAGACTTTTTCCCAGGGTGGAAAGGGCTATCACCAGGGGCATAATTTTAAGGTGATTGGAGGAAGGTTTCAGGGAGATGTCGGAGGTAGGTTCTTTACACAGAGAGTGGTGGGTGCGTGGAATGCGCTGCCAGCGGTGGTAGTAGAAGCAGATACATTAGGGACATTTAAGCGACTCTTGGATAGGTACATGGATGATAGTAGAATGAAGGGTATGTAGGTCCTAGAGTAGGTTAAAGGTTCGGCACAACATCGTGGGCCGAAGGGCCTGTACTGTGCTGTACTGTTCTATGTTCTATCCAACCCAAGCCCTTCCATTTTTTCCCGCGCCCGACCCGACCATCAGTTAACTTACCTTCCGTTTTTCACTTTCTTGCTGACCTGCACAAGCTAAAAATAACTGTAACAAAACCACCTTTCTAGTCCAAAAATTAAATTTAGGGTGGAGCCACTTAACTGTGTTAGAGCGTGTCCGACCCAGCCCTGCCTGAGCCCGAATGCCGGACCCAGAGGTGGAACCCAACCTGACTCGAACCCGACACATGTCGTCGGGTCCCGTCAGGTTCGGGTCGGGTAGCAGGCCTTTAGCCTATGGGTCAGCAGGAAGATGGAGCAGAGGCTGCGGAAAGGACAAACTCTGCGTGATGCCCCCTGCCAAGTTGGAGCTGGACTCCCCTGTGCTCCTTGACAATGACAGGAGGCTCTCTGGCAGCCAGCCAATGCATCCAGCGTCTGTGTGTATACCCATCAATGTTCTCCTGTTTGCCAACCCCATTGAAGTCCTCATCTGAGTCCTCTGCAACAGAACTTGTGTGTCCCAACTCTGTACCACCCTATCAGGTATATGCAGTGCCAGTATCTGAGCTGGTGGCTGAGAATGTCAGGTGAAGTGACTGAGCCTCTTCATCATTGCTGTGCTGTTGCTCTCTTTCCTCCTGGAGCTGCGGTGGCTGTGCAGGCAGCAGTTCTTGGGTGTTTGAAAGCAAAAATCAGACATTAAAGGTTAAGGTGAGGGAAGTGGGGTTGGGTGGGAAGCAAGAGCTTCATGCTGACACCTTCTGCAGCTTGCTAATCATGCCAGGTAGCAGGATTAGGGTGAGCTAGGAGTTGAGAAGGGGCATAAGGCAGAAATGTACCGTCATCCTCAGTGTTCTCAATAATGCCGGATGCCATGAGCACTGTCACAGCCGCTCCCATGATGCTGAGAGCCAGCTCATCTGTAGGGTTCAGGAGATGCAGGAGTCCTTGTCACCCGCTGGTTCTGCTCTGCTCCCTTCTATTGTGTGCCACCTGGTCCTTTGAGAGAGAGGGAAGAACGTCAGTGATTGTGGAACACTGTATTTGATGATGTTCCTATCATAGCTGAATAGATGGAGGTATGTGGAGACAGAGAGAGGTGGGTATGAGGCTGGTAGCATTGGTCGGTGTGAGGTTCAGGTGCAGTATCTGGATAGTAAACACGTGCTCGGGCTGCTGATGGCTGAGTGGTGCATTTAGCAGCATGAGAGACTGGTGGAGCAGTGAGTAGGAGATGTGAAGAGACATTTACTGACCTTGACCACCTGCGTGAGGTAATTAGACTTCTTGTGACACTGCTGCTTGATCCTTGAAACCATTTGCCGAGAATTAAACTCCCTGGCCAACTGCTCCCATTCCCATCTGAGGCTGGTCCTCAAGGGCCTCCTGGCCCCCAACAGAACAATCGTGTCTCTCCTCCTGTCCACATCCACCCCTGGGCCCTCTAGTGCCAAATGCCTGAACCTGGAGACTTCCCTCTGTTTCGGTGTTCCATTTTCCTTGTTTACAATTGCAACAGTAGCATTTAGCAGCTACCTCCTGTAATTCGGTGCAAGTTCCCTTTCAGAGGGATAGACTGCCTTTAAGAACAGAAGGCTGGGCGTTGCACCATCTGCTAGCAGCAAAATGTTGTTTGGTTTCTGCTGGGTGCTGAGACAGACAGCAGTGTGGGAGTCGCATGTCCCAATGCTACTATCAGGTGAATGAGGTGACATCGCCAAAATTGAATGCTACCTACCTCCACCTCAACAGGTAAGAATAGGTTGCAAATTGTGACCCCGCCTCCCATCCCAAAAGATGGCACAGACCAATTTTTGGTCCTTCAAGTCTTCTTGTTTTATTTTTAGAAGAATTTGATTTCTTTATCTCCTCTTCCCACAGTTTTCTGCCTTGCTCCTGTATTGTAGGTGTGCTACAGTTCTGCCAATGGAAGCCATCCTCCAGTACCCCATCCAGTGGCCGTTTCTTATGTGGAAGCCTAGTCAGCTATTCCACTCTAGTAACCAGCATTTGCCAGATGGCAGTTTCTCCTTTTCGAGCTGATCAGCACAGAGGCCTTTTGTAGCGTCAGACTACCACACTGTACACAGTATTCTACGTATGGTCTCACCAATGACCTGTACAGTTGTAGCAAGTCCTCCCTACGTTTATACTCCATCCCTCTTGCAATATCGGCCAACATTCCATTTTTTTTCTTTTTTTATTCATTCATGGGATGTGGGCATTGCTGGCTAGGCCAGCATTTGTTGCCGATCCCTAACTACCCTTGAGAAGGTGGTGGTGAGCTCCTTCTTGAACTGCTGCAGTCCATGTGGGGTTGGTACACCAACGGTGCTATTAGGAAGGGAGTTCATGGATTTTGACCCAGCAAAACTGAAAGAACAGCGATATAGTTCCAAGTCAGGATAGTGTGTGGCTTCAAGGGGAACTTGCAGGTGGCGGTGTTCCCCTGCAACTGCTGCCCTTGTCCTTCTAGGTGGTAGAGGTCGCAGGTTTGGATGGTGCTGTTTAAGGAGCCTTGGTGTGCTGCTGCAGTGCATCTTGTAGATGGTACACACTGCTGCCACTGTGCGTCAGTGATGGAGGGATTGAATGTTTGTGGATGAGGTGCCTTCCTAATTACTTGCTGTACCTGCATGCTAACTTCTTGTGATTCATGTACAAGGACGCTCAGATCCCTCTGTACTGCAGTATTCTGCAGTTCTCTCCATGCAAATAATATTCTGCTTTTCTATTCTTCCTATCAATGTGGATCACCTCACATTTTCCCACATTATACTCCATCTGCCAAATTTTTGCCCACTCACTTAACCTATTTATATCCATTTGCAGACTCTTTGCTTCCTTCTCACAACTTGCTTTCCCACCTATCTTTGTATCGTCAGCAAAGTTGGCTACAATACACTCGGTCCCTTCATCCAAGTCATTAATATGGATCATAGTTGAGGCCCAAACACTGATCCCTGTGGCAATCCACTCATTACCGTTTGCCAACCTGAAAATGCCCCATTTATCCCAACTCTCTGTTTCTTACCCCCAACATCAGGAGCTCCTCTCTTGTGTCAGCTTTTACTTGGCACCCTATCAAATGCCTTTTGGAAATCCAAATACATAACATCTACTGGTTTCCATTTATCCACCCTGCTTGTTACATCCTCAAAGAACTCTAATAAATTTGTCAAACACGATTTCCCTATCATAAAACCCTGTTGACTCTGCCTGATTATATTACAATTTTCTAAATGTTCTGCTATTCCTTCCTTAACAACAGATTCCAGCATCTTCCCAATGACAGACGTTTGGCTAACTGATCCATAGTTTCCTGCTTTTTATCTCCCTCCTTTCTTGAATAGGGCCACTACATCCCAATGCAATTTTAACTGCGAATTCAGCAGAACGTCCATCATTCAGTTCAACCTGGTGGCCACCCAGCCGAGGCCTGATCTGGTAAGTTTATAACTGCTTTTTGTGGGGCAGGGGAAGCAGGAGTGCTCCGGGCCTCATAAAGAAAATTTGGGCTGCTGTCATCCTAGGCTCTCCCCTCTTCTACCTCGTTGAACCCGCCCGAAACCCCCGGAACATACCTGACTGGCAGTCTCTGGCTCTCCCACCCTTCACAGCCTGCAAGCCCCAGGATGCTCATTTTGCCCATGTGGAATGTTAATGAGTCCCAGCCGTTAAAACGGGCTGTAAAGTAATGTATTGTGCGGATACATTTTCAGCAAATTTTGCCAACAGACCTAACTCATAACTGATAATATATTGAGTGTATTATTAGAAAGTACAAGTTTATTTTGAACAGGATATAATGCTGCAACTCAGTGGTTCAAAATGTCCAGGGAATTTACTAACTAGGTCTGAAATCGATTTGATCAGAATGCGTGGGTGTGTATTTCTAGGCAACACTTCATGAGTCAAGACAACTTGGCTGACTCAGACTTATTAAATATACTAAACTGGCTATTTGAAATGAGTGAACACCATTCACTTTGGCCTCGAATGACTGCTTGGTGTGAGTAACTCACCAGAGACAAACGTCCAGTGCGTATAAATGTTTTGACTCACAGAAACTGAATAAATTATCTCAGTCTGTAGAGTCCTGCAATTTTATTTAGATTCAGAATAAAAGATGGCTGGAAGCTTTTCGCAAGTTTATAGCACACCATGGGGGCTCAGATGAGGTATGAATTCTGAGTGTAGTGTTATAGCCTCAAGCACATTACAAAGCATTGATTATATCTTATGATGTGATACAATTTTGCATCATTGGGTCTTTTCCATTGGATTTTCACGATTGAAGTTCATATTCTCTCTTTTGGAATTTGTACAGCTGGGTGCCTAGTGACAAGTAAAACTAATATATTCAGAACTCATAGAGGTGCTTTATTCCTCCTATCCTACTCAAACTCTTTGTAGTTTTTGATATGGCTGACCATGTCATCCCCCTTCGTTGCCTCACCTCACCTCATTGTACAGTTCCAAGGGACAGCCTTTGTGTGGATTCACTCCTAGCTATTCAAACTTCTGGTCCCCACCATCAACTCCATTCTCATGCACTGACTCCATCTTTTTCCCAGCCACTTGCTTAGGCTGACAAATCCATGTGAAACCTTGGTGTCCTGTTTGCCCTCGAGCTGTGTTTCAACCTCCACTTTCTTTCCGTCACCAAGACCACTTATTTCCACCTTGTCATAGCTTGCCTCCTCTCAGCCTTTAAGGAAATCCGTATTAGCGACAGAAAAAACAGCTGACATTTCTGCTCCTCATCACTATCCAGCCATTTTCAATGGAAGAATAAATGTCAGTTGAGGACAGAGTTGTACTCAGCCCTGCCTAATCACAATGAAGGCTTGCACTTCTATAATGGCCACTTGAGCAAGATACTGGAGAAAGCCCAGAAAGACATCAATGGCTCCAGAAGAGGGATGGTTGAGGGGAGGGGGAGAAAATTGTCAACTAAAACAAGTGTTTCCCCCTTGACTTTGCTTCACCTCCAAGAATCATTCATTTAAGTTTGTCAAAAATGGATTCTTCTGTTCATGTGGAAATGAGATACTTTGGAAACTAACTACAATTTGGGCTGAATTTTTTGGAAGAGGATCAACATAACTTTGACAGAAGAGTACGGTAAATTCTGTTTATCTGCAGAACAGGAGCAATTCAGAAGAAATCCCCAGCCCAGATATCACTGAATGTTGGCAAAGTCTGTGGCACCATGGGTGGCTCAGCTACACAGGAGGGGAGGAAGAAGAGTGGAAGAGCAATAGTGATAGGGGATTCGATAGTGAGGGAATCAGACAGGCATTTCTGTGGCAGTAAACGTGACTCCAGGATGGTGTGTTGCCTCCCTGGTGCCAGGGTCAAGGATGTCACGGAGTGGCTGCAGGACATCCTTCTGGGGGAGGGTGAACAGCCAGAGGACGTGGTCCACATTGGTACCAATGACATAGGTAAGAAGAGGGATGAGGTCCTGAAAGCAGATTTTAGGGAGTTAGGAAGGAAATTAAAAAGCAGGACCTCCAAGGCGGTAATCTCAGGATTACTCCCAGTGTCACATGCGAGTGAGCATAGGAATAGGAGAACTGATCGATTGAACACATGGCTGGAGAATTGGTGTAGGAGGGAGGGCATCAGATTTCTGAGGCATTGGGACCGGTTCTGGGGCAGATGGGACCTGTACAATATGGACGGGCGACACCATAACAGGACCGGAACTAATATCCTTGCAGGGAAAATTACTAGTGCTGTTGGGGAGGGTTTAAAACCAGCTTGTCAGGGGGGATGGGAACCTGAGGGGTAGCTCTAATTGGAAGGAAATAAAGCTGGTAAAAGGAGGTAGAAAAGTAGCAAGTGACATTAGAAGGCCGATGAAACTAAGGCTTAGAATGCAGAATGTCAAGAAGACAAGGTTAAGGGCACTCTACCTGACTGCACACAGCATTCACAACAAGGTAGATGATTTAAAGGCCCAAATAGAGGTAAATGGGTATGATCTAATTACCATAACGGAAATAGGCTACAGGGTGACCAAGACTGGAAACTGAATATTGAGGGATATTTGATATTTAGGAAGGGCAGGAAAAAAGGAAAAGGAGGTGGTGTTGCACTGATAATGAGGGATAGGATCAGTACATTAGTAAGGGAGGATCTCTGATTGGAAGAAGAAAATGTAGAATCTGTTTGGGTGGAGCTAAGAAACAGCAAGGGCAGCAGACATTGAAAGGAGTTGTTTATAGGCCATCAAACAGTAGAGGTAGTGTGGGGCATGGTATTAATCAGGAGATTAGAGAAGCATGTAGCATGGGCAATACAGTAATCATGGGTGACTTCAATCTGCACATAGACTGGGTAAACCTAATGAGCACTAATGCTGTGGAGGACGAGTTTCTGGAATGTGTTAGGGATGGTTTTTTAGAGCATTATGTTGAGGAACCGGCGAGAGAACGTAAAAACAAGAAATGCTGGAAATACTCAGCAGGTCTGGCAGCATCAATGGAGAAAGAGCAGAGTTAATGTTTCAGGTCAGTGACCCTTCTTCAGAACTCTAGAAGTCTAGAGGCTAGAGAACAGTCTATTTTAGATCTAGTATTATGTAATGAAAAAGGTCTAATTAATAATCTTGTTGTAAAAGAACCTTTAGGGATGAGTGACCATAATATGATAGAATTTTACATTATGTTTGAAAGTGAGGTAGTTCAACCTGAAGCCAGGGTGTTAAATTTGAAGGTATGAGGGGCAAATTGGCTGAGGTGGATTGGGAAAATACATTGAAAGGTATGACAGTACTTAGGCAATGGATGGTCTTAAAAGAAATATTACATAGATTACAGCAACTATACATTCATTCAAGGCACAAAAACCCCAAAAGTAAAGGCAGTCAACAGTGGATAACAAAGCAAGTTAAGGATTGTATAAGATTAAAAGACAAGGCCTATAAAGTTGCCAGAAATAGTAGTAAACCTGAGGATTGGGAGGATTTTAGAATACAGCAAAGGAGGACGAAGAAACTGATAAAGGGAGAAAAGAATATGAATCTATGCTAGCAAAAAATATAAAAACGGACTGTAAAAGCTTCTACAGGTACGTAAAAAGGAAACATTTGGCTAAGGCAAATGTGGGTCCATTACAGGCAGAGTCAGGAGAATTTATAATGGGGAATAGAGAAATGGCAGAGAAGCTAAATGGTTACTTTGTGTCTGTCTTTACTGAGGAAGATACAAGAAATCTCCCAGAATTAGAGATCCAAGGGATTAGGGGGAATGAGGAATTGAAGGAAATTAGTATTAGTAAGAAGGTTGTATTGGAGAAATTAATGGGATTGAAGGTTGATATGTCCTCAGGACCTGATATTCTACATCCAGGAGTGTTGAAAGAGGTAGCTATGGAGATAGTGGATGCATTTGTGATCATTGTCCAAAGTTCTATAGATTCTGGAGTGGTTCCTGCAGGTTGGAAGGTAGCAAATGTCTCCCCACTATTTAAGAAGGGAGGGAGAAAGAAAACAGGGAATTACAGACCTGTTACCCTGACATCAGTCTTTGGGAAAATGCTAGAATCTATTGTAAAGGATGTGATAAATGGACACTTGGATAATAATGATCTGATGGGCATAGTCAACATGGATTTATGAATGGGAAATCATGTTTGACGAACCTGTTGGAGTTTTTTGAGATGTTATGGGCGTAACTTGCATTACCCGACCTGCTCACGGGAATAGGAGGCTGCATGTATGTGGAATAGTGCATCCTGAGTTATCTTCAATCGATAGTGGAGTTGAGGTAGAAGATCAATCACGATCTTATTGAATAGTGGGGCAGGCACAAGGTGCTGTATGGCCTACTCCTTTTTGTTATGTTCTAAGTGAGGGTGGGGTCATTGAATATTTTTAAGGCAGAGGTAGATAGATTCTAGGCAAGGGAATCAAAGATTATCAGGAGTAGATGGGAGAGTGGAATTCGAGACAAACAGATCAGCCATGATCTTATTAAATGGTGGAGCAGGCTTGAGAGGCTGAATGGCCTACTCCTGCTCCTATGTTCCTGCTGTTAGATCTACTTTCTTGATTTTTATGTCAAATGACAATATCCCGAGGTTTGTCAAAAGCTTTTTTTCCTGTTTCAGAACAACTTGTCTTTTGGATGCTTCATTAAAACAGAACAATCAGAATTTCTCAGTATCATAGGGCATGGTGTAAAATGCACACTGTGCTTCACAGATATAGAGTAATGTTCCTCTGCCATGTTCTCCATAAACACAAGGGGGAATTTTAAATCCTGGGCGGTAATCCGATAGAGCATGCAAGATGCATGAGGAAGTGCTGCTGAAGACAATGGAAATGAAATCCGGGAGAGCTGTGAAATGGGAGGCTGAAGTGATCATTTTGCACCATCATCTAAAGTAAAAATTACGCCCACCCCCCACACCAACTGTGAACCAGCTCCTGGAATTTACAATGCTAAATCTGGCTCTCTTATAGAATCATAGAAATTTATAGCACAGAAGGAGGTCATTCAGCCCATCGTGCCTATGCTAGCCTATTTCTGCCTCTACCACCCTTGCAAGCAGTGAAAAAATTTGTCCACAACTCCTCTCTACTCCTTCCACCAATTACTTTAACCCTGTGCCTCCTGGTTATTGACCTCTCTGCTAAAATAAATAAGTCCTCATTAATCCACTCTATCGGGATCCCTCAAAATTTTATACGCTTCACTGAAATCTCCCCTCAGCCTCCTCTGTTTCAAAGGAAACAAACCCAGGCTATCCAATATTTCCTCATAGCAAAAATTCTCCATTCCTGGCAATATCCTCATAAACCTCCTTTGTATCCTCTCTAGTGCGATGCATCCTTCCTGTAATGCAGTGACCAGAACTATAAGCATACTCTAGCTGTGGCCTAACTAGTGTTTTAGACAGTTCTAGCATAACCTTCCTGCTCTTATATCTTATGCCTCAGTTAACAAAGGAAAGTATACTGTATGTCTTCATAACCACCTTATCTACCTGTTCTGTTATCTTCAGGGATCTGTGAACATGCACTCCAAAGTGCCTCTATTGCTATACACTTCTCAGTATCCTACCATTTATTGTGTATTCCCATGCTTTGTTTGCCCTCCCCAAAAGCATTGCCTCACACTTCTCCGATTGAATTCTATTTGCCACTTTTCTGCCCCCATGACCAATTCATTGATATTTACCTGCAGTCTACAGTCTACAGCTTTCTTCCTCACTATTAACCACACAGCTACTTTTTGCATCATCTATAAACTTCTTAATCATGCCCCAACATTCAAGCCTAAGTCATTGATATATACTACAAAAAGCAAGGAACCTAGTACTGAGCCCTATGGAACACTACTGGAAACAGCCTCCAGTTACAAAAACACATGTCGACTATTACCCTTTGCTTTCTGCCACTGAGCCAATTTTGGATCCAACTTGCCACTTCCCCTTGGATCTGATCAGTCTATAATGTCGGGCCTTGTCAAAAGCCACGCTGAGTTCCATATAGATTTACCTACATTTATCTTTGCAGCAGAATTAGAAATCCAAATTTTATAGTTTTCTGTTTCTGAGCTGGAATAAAGAAGCCAAATTTAATGGTATAAATGCAGGGAGCTGGCTCATTGATGGCTGACTCCCAGAATTTGACCTAAATTCGCATCAGCACAAAAGTGGTTTAAATGGATTAGGTTCTACGTTACCAACAGAAGAGGCTATTAAATCTTCTACTTGAAGCAATAAGAAGACATGAGTCAATTAAAAAAGTGAATCATAAGAAGCAACAATGGCGATCTGATTATCTTCATTGCTGTTTTACTGTTGTTCTTGGTGGGATTTAAGCATACAGCAATTTATTCTTCAAAGTGCTAATATTCTTGAAAATGCAAAACAAAACACTCAAGATAAGAGCTAGTTAATGATTAAATCTGTGCTGCTATAAGCTTGGCAAAATAAGAAACTGCTATCTCTCTTCCACATAGTAATGATGAGATGTTTTCAGTGATGTTAAATATTAATGCCGCAGTTCAAAGCTTTCCCTTAAAGCAACAAAGCTGACATGCACTTGAGGATAAAGAAGAATCAATTGATCTCTAGTGCTTTGGTATGAACGTGAAGTAGATCAACTCCTCGAGCAAGCTCCAAGAAAAAGTTATTACAGAATTCTACATAGATTAAAGCTCAGACTTGTCTCAATTTCACATTTAACAATCCTTTTTACAATCAGGACGACGGCAGGAGGGCAACAGTCGGCTCAGCGCCCCTGGTTGAGGGGAGGGAATTATCACTTTTACTCCATCTGATCACGACACAGTGACCCCTAATCCAGCAGTTTTAAAACTTTACTGTTCAGGGGCTTTTTCTGAGTATTAACACAGTTCTGAGAACTCTGATAATGTTGCAGAAAATATTTTTATTGGCACACTCTCTGTTTCTGTATGCACCAGACTTCCTTTGCTTTCGATCAAATGGACACTTTAGTGTGACAGTAAAGCCCTGAAATTTCTGGGGGCTCACTCCACTGGTATAATAACAGCACCACCCATTTACCCAAGCTCCATGGCCAGACACTGTATCCCAAAACCTGGAGACTGAACCATGACAAGGCTGGCAGTGCCTGCAAGGGGCATGAGTGGCACCTGCCTCAGCTATGTTGCTCCACCTGAGGTCCTCCCAATGTCCAACTGGGCTGCAGGAAAATGTTTCTGTCTTCAGCTGTCAGTGAGGCTGTCCTGTAACTAGACAGCATAAATGATCCCCATGGGATCCAATACCTTGTGCCAATGAACATAGAAACATAGAAAATAGGAGCAGGAGTAGGCTATTCGGCCCTTCAAGCCTGCTCCGCTATTCATTACGATCATGGCTGATCATCCAACTCAGTAACCTGTTCCCGCTTTCCCCCCATATCCTTTGATCCCTTTCGCCCCAAGAGCTATATCTAACTCCTTCTTGAAAACATACAATGTTTTGGCCTCAACTGCTTTCTGTGGTAGCGAATTCCACAGGCTCACCGCTCTCTGGGTGAAGAAATTTCTCCTCATCTCAGTCCTGAAGGTTTGGGAACTTCAGAAGGCTTCAAAGGGACTCAGAACAGCTCTCAACCAGTGAGTTCTGCTGAGGCCTTTCAAAGGAATAAAGAGAAGAATTCCCAGGATAATCTGGAAACTCCCCAGATATTCCCTCTTGGAGTAGAGGGAACAGGGGAAGAAATGCCTCCCCCTCCCTGCCACGAAAGAATTCAAAGAGCTAATCCAAACAGGGCACCCCCAGTTGGAACATGGCCTTCTGCCTTGTCCAGCCAAAGAAGTGTGGGATCTAAGTGTCAGCAGACTATGTGACTTACCAGCCCATTATTTCTGTTGCTATACATTCTAGCAAGTCAGCAGATTCATGAAAATTCTAATATCTCTTTACAAAGACAAATAATCGTTTATCCTCCTCCAATGCTAGCTTTATGACCTTTTGTTATCATTTCAGAAATTATTGGGTATAATCATTCAGCATTTGCCTTCTCAATCCCTCTCATAGTTTTAAATGCTCCCTTTACTGTTTCTGCTGCAGTGATTTTCCAAGTCTCTCAGCATAACCACATCCTGTCATCCCTGCTATCATCCCAGTGAATCTACTTTGCACCTTGCCCATGGCCAATCTCGATAATGGGGGTCCCACAACACAATATAGTATTCCAACTGCAGCTTGACATGCTCTTGTACAGATTTGATTTCACCTCCATCGCGG
Organism: Heterodontus francisci; assembly: GCF_036365525.1. Classification (NCBI taxonomy): domain Eukaryota; kingdom Metazoa; phylum Chordata; class Chondrichthyes; order Heterodontiformes; family Heterodontidae; genus Heterodontus; species Heterodontus francisci. Next base: position 99,532,219 of record NC_090383.1, on the reverse strand, counting down.
AGGAGGTGGCTATTGCTGTATCTGCACCTATTAGAGGCCAACGAGCGCCGCTGGAGCCGGGCCTCAGGTAGGTCTGGGTGGGCGCGGTCCCGCGGGACATAGGGGGAGGGGGCGTCGCAAGCGAGGGCAGCAGGGTGTCCCTCAGCAGCACCCCCCCTTCCCAATGCAGGGTGCCTCATGCAGGCACTGTGCCTTTGAATGAGGGACCCGACCACCTCCCCACAGCCGGAGTCGAGAAGCAGCCTCCATGGTTTTTCCTACTGTGCTTCCCGTGCGGCAAGAGGGCCACCCGTCACATGGGTAATTGTGCTGCTGCGGGAAGAGGCCCTTAATTGGGGGCTGCTCACAGGCCTTCCCGCCCCAGACTAAATTTTGGTGGAGGCGAGATGGTGGTAGCAATCCCGCCCCCAACCTCCCCACCATCCCACCCGATTTTGTGCTCTTTCCGCCTCCAAACCTGCTGCAGGGGAGAGCATAAACTTCCACCCATTGTTTTTAAAGGTTTGTGACTCTGTACCTCAAGATTTCACTGTTCCACATTCCACTGAAAATTTTACCATTTAATTACACTTACACTCTCTATTTCCAAAATTCAGTACTTCACCAATAGGTAATGTTGGGATGTTGCTGACACACTGGTGATTTTATTCAGTCTGCTAGCAGTCACATTCTCATTATATCTAAATGAGAAATGGCTTGAAATCTATCTGTGACATGCATCTAGCACAAGCCAGCACAAATTTAACACGCATAATTTGGTTACCTTTCACAGTGAACAATGGCCTAAAGGCCTGCTCAGGTCAGGGGGAAAAAAACCCAACCCAAACCCGACAGGACCACAGGGACCGAGTAAGTCCCTCCAATTTTTCCCTCGCCCGACCCGAGCACCGGAATGTTCTCTTTACCTACCTTGCGACTCCCAATCTTCAGGAAGCTGCAGCATGAGTGTGATGACATCATAGAGACGTTCATTCGCTCACTGCGCAGACTCAGAATTTCCTTCTTTGACATCCCGGACTCCCAGCTCAGGTAGGTTTTTTACTTCAAACACTTAGTGCTGTGAGTGTCTGACCCGACCCGAGCCTGATACATGTCGTCAGGTCTCGTCGGGTTCAGGTCGAGTGGCGGGCCTTTACAATGGCCATTAAGTGATATTCTTTGATGGTATGTATGTAAACAAAGTGTAACTGACTTAAGTACCGTGGGACCAAGAACAAAGAACAGTACAGCACAGGAACAGGCCATTCGGCCCTCCAAGCCTGCGCCGATCTTGATGCCTGCCTAAACTAACACCTTGTGCACTTCCGGGGCCCATATCCCTCTATTCCCTTCCTATTCATATATTTGTCAAGATGTCTCTTAAACGTCGCTATCGTGTCTGCTTCCACCACCTCCCCTGGCAGCAAGTTCCAGGCACTCACCACCCTCTGTGTAAAAAACTTGCCTCGCACATCCCCTCTAAACTTTGCCCCTCGCACCTTAAACCTATGTCCCCTAGTAACTGACTCTTCCACCCTGGGAAAAAGCTTCTGACTATCCACTCCGTCCATGCCGCTCATAACTTTGTAAACCTCTATCATGTCGCCCCACCACCTCCGTCGTTCCAGTGAAAACCATCCGAGTTTTTCCAACCTCTCCTCATAGCTAATGACCTCCAGACCAGGCAACATCCTGGTAAACCTCCTCTGTACCCTCTCCAAAGCCTCCATGTCCTTCTGGTAGTGTGGCGACCAGAATTGCATGCAATATTCCAAGTGTGGCCTAACTAAGGTTCTGTACAGCTGCAACATGACTTGCCAATTTTTATACTCTGTGCCCCGACCGATGAAGGCAAGCATGCCGTATGCCTTCTTGACTACCTTATCCACCTGCGTTGCCACTTTCAGTGACCTGTGGACCTGTACGCCCAGATCTCTCTGCCTGTCAATACTCCTATAGGTTCTGCCATTTACTGTATACCTCCCACCTGCATTAGACCTTCCAAAATGCATTACCTCACATTTGTCCGGATTAAACTCCATCTGCCATTTCTCCGCCCAAATCTCCAACCGATCTATATCCTGCTGTATCCTCTGACAATCCTCATCATTATCCGCAACCCCACCAACCTTTGTGTCGTCTGCAAACTTACTAATCAGACCAGCTACATTTTCCTCCAAATCATTTATATATACTACAAACAGCAAAGGTCCCAGCACTGATCCCTACGGAACACCACTAGTCACATCCCTCCATTCAGAAAAACACCCATCCACTGATACTCTCTGTCTTCTATGACCGAGCCAGTTCTGTATCCATCTTGCCAGCTCACATCTGATCCCGTGTGACTTCACATTTTGAACCAGTCTGCCATGAGGGACCTTGTCAAAGGCTTTACTAAAATCCATATAGATAACATCCACTGCCCTTCCTTCATCAATCATCTTCGTCACTTCCTCAAAAAACTCAATCAAATTAGTAAGACAAGACCTCCCCTTCACAAAACCATGCTGTCTCTTGCTAATAAGGTGGTTTGTTTCCAAATGGGAGTCAATCCTGTCCCGAATAATCCTCTCTAATAATTTCCCTACCACTGACGTAAGGCTCACCGGCCTATAATTTCCTGGATTATCCTTGCCACCCTTCTTAAACAAAGGAACAACATTGGCTATTCTCCAGTCCTCTGGGACCTCACCTGTAGCCAATGAGGATGCAAAGATTTCTGTCAAGGCCCCAGCAATTTCTTCCCTTGCCTCCCTCAGTATTCTAGGGTAGATCCCATCAGGCCCTGGGGACTTATCTACCTTAATGCTTTGCAGTGTCAGTTTCCAGGCCAAAATGTTCCTGCGTACTTCCAGACACTCTGCAATAGCTGAAGTTCTGAAAAATTACCTTAATTGCAAGTTGGATGCCTGGCCTGTTAAATAACATAGTAGCAGGCCCATCTTGAAGCTCAGTGCTTGCTCTTTGTAGAGTGACGTGCAAATTCGTTATCTGGACCCAAGTGGTCCAAATTAGACATTCTCACATCACATCAGTCAGTAGGGCTGTGAGAAATCAGGATAGTGCTCCTTACATGTCTTCCAGCACACACTGGGGATGTCCACAGCTTGCCTGTCTCAAGAGGGCACATCACAGGCCCAGGACACCTGGCGGCACAGCACGCACCTCTAGGAGGGTGCAAGGCCTCTGAGATCAAATTTGCACCCATGCTGTCACGTTCAGATATATCTGTATTCTGCTGAACTCTTGATGTGAAAATTATGGTACAATTGAACACACAGAAGGCATGGACAAAAGGAATGTGGCACCAAAGATTTTCTGTAAATCGTAAATCACAGACTATTACAATCAAAGCCATGCAGGGCAGCCTTTGGAACATAAATTTCAAATAAAACTACTATGTACTTCATGGCTTTTCCTTTGTGGCACAGTGGACTGGGTCTTGTGGTCAATGTTTATTTTAGTCCAATGCAGCTCTTGGGTCCAGATTGTGAAGCACATCTACAATCGCCCATTCCAGAGCAATTGCTCATTCCAGTCTTTGTCCATTTTGACTCTAGTCTGATGCTGAAAATCGCCCTTTAGTTATTTCGCAAAATGACTATTTCCCTCTTACTGCTAAGTGAACATGTAAAAGAAACAGACCATCAAAAATGTGCAGAGTACGGTACAGGTATAGCAAAAGGTAGAGCAAACAGGTCACTCTGGCTGGTTAAAGTTGCATTTCCCTTGAATTCAAAAGCAATTCACCACCTGAGTGGAGAGAGGTGTGGGCTGTAGCGAGGTGATACATTAGATCAGGACTAGCCTCATCTGTGCTCAGAGTGATGCCATTTCTTCATGCCATTACTGAAGTACCATCAGATGACCCATATGTGTGGTCATTTAGAGGAGCACAGTTTTCTTCAGGAATAGGAATCCATGTAACCTCAAACTAACACAGGTCACAAAATTTGCCGCATGTTTTCGGATCCAAATTACACAGCTCCATTCAGGTGAAAGAGGATTACAAAGGCTGACAGGATGTTGGTACTGGTCCCACAGTACCACTGTCAGTTACACTTTGTTTATATATCAGCAAAGAACATCACTTTAATGGCAATTGTTCACCGTAGTGTATTCCTGGAATTGGCAGAGACTGTTGTTGTATCCTCAAAGAGAGGGCAGAGAATTAGGTAACCTGTCCATACAAAAGGCTGGATTTTACCAAGCCCTTGACATCGTGATCCATGGTGGGGAGTGGTGGTTTGGGGGCTGAGGATGACTCCAGACGAGGCCCACCATGGACCTTGGCGCCAGTAGGGCCCGGCCCGATCCTCCCAGTGGTGGCGAGGCTCTGTGGTAGCATCCCCCACTGCTGGGCAACAGGACCACAATTTAAATATGCAAATCCATAAAATTAATAAATTTAAATACACTTACCTCCAATCTTGAGGGCCCGCCGCGATATTTGGTGCGGCAGTCGACACTCCCGCATCTTCAGATCCCCGTCTGGGGAAGCGGGGCGCCACACTGGTGGGGAGGGAGAGGGAGGTAGGTTTGTCAGGGGGTGGGGGGGGGGGGGATGTGCGAACGGGATCAAATAAACGTAATGGGTGTAGGGGATGGGGGGGAAGGGTTGAACCTTAAACGTTATGCAGTTTGTGAGGGCGGTGGGGGAAGGTCAAACGTAAAAGGTTTGTTTTGGGGGGGGAAGGGCAAATAGTTATTGTAATTTGGTATTGGGGGGTGGGAAAGGGGCATAAGAGATTTATTTAATTTTGGGAGATATATCTTTAAAAATTTAAATATGCCGGCAGGGCTGGCTGCCCTTTAAAAATGGCGCCAGCGCCGTTGCACAGTCAGCGGACGCCATTGCTGGGGATGGACAATCCGGCCCCTCCACGTGATCGGGGTGGGGGGGTGGGGTTGTGGGGGGGCGGGGGTGGCCGGGCTGTCCCAGCGATTTAAATGAGCTGCCGCGCTTAAGATCGCAGCATGTGCAGCCCACACGGACGGTCCGCCATTTTTTGAGCTCATCGCCGATCTTGGTAGCGGGCTGTTAAAATCCAGCCCAAAGGCTGTAACGGGTATAGGAGCAGCAGTGGCAGTATCGCTCGGTCTGCAGCACAAGAGCGAGATGGAGTAGAGGCGGCAGTGAGGGCAAACTCTGCGTGACGCCCTCTGCAAACTTGGAGCTGGACTTCTCCACGCTCTTGACAGTGCAGGGAGGCTGTCTGGCCGCCCAACCAATGCACCCAGCATCTTGCCCATCAGCGCTGTCCCGTATGCCACCTCATCGATGTCTCATCTGTGTCCTCTGCAGCAGAACTCGTCTGCGAGCTCACGGTCTGGGGAACTGGGAAATTAACCATCCTTTAGCCCTGGTTTGGTTGCAGCCCACTCGTGTCCAGTGACTCACCATGTGCAGATCCCAACTCTATACTAGCATCCAAGGTATATTGTTACATATAGGTGGTAAGGGGTCTGGGTGGTTCGTACTGTTCACTTCCCAAGTGACCACAGTTGTGTTTTGTTTAAAATGGTGAATCAGCCTCTAAGTGTTTTACTTGCCAAATAAACAGACAGTGACTGGTTTTCTTGTAGATTAAAAATAGAAGATTAATTATTTATTGAATAATATTCATTCCCTGAAATGTTCATAACACCATTCACGCACACATTCACTCTCAAAGGGAAGATAGATAGAAGGTAAAGGGTAAGAGTTTAAGGTATGGTGGATGTTCATGGTTTACAGTAAACCTTTTGAATCTTCTAAGTAGGACAGTTTCTTTTAAAGGTGCACTCCTGGGTTTTTGTAGTCTTGAGCTTGTTGAGGTGTTGTAGATTTCTGGTGATTAAGATTTCAGACTGGAGGCGGTGGTCACTCTCAGTTGTCTGTGGCGCCAAGTTGAAGTGTAGAATTAGCAGCAGTGCTGCTGCTTCTTTTTTAGGCTGGGTCTTTCCACAGCCCCTGGCTCAACTTCCTTCTCTGTGATGTTCCTGTGATCTCTCTCTGTCTCCCCAAAGGGTCATCTTTTAAGGTCACAATTCATCATATTAGCATTTCTGGAACCTGACACGTGGTATTCTGCCCTGCTCTGACCACACAATGGGCCAGGAGGTGGCATTCATGGCCATCCATTAATGTGTGGATAAGGACCATTCTGTTATGATGTGTCTACTTCATACCTTCTTCGTCTCAGAGAAAAAACATTCAATTCAGGAATGTCTCTTGATGGTTCCAAGATGGATGTTGTCGACACCTCTTTGTCTGGAATGTATCCTTTTGTCCTTTCGAGACAGTGGGGCAATTTTTGAATACACGGGCCAGTCATCTGACCTTTAGTGGCCATTTTGAAGCACATTGTCCACTTTTTAATGGAAAAGTCAATTTCAAAGATTCCACATTGAATAAAGTTCATATCTTAGAAGTAGGAATATGATGTATCTTTATTGGGCATGACAACATGCAGTTCCAGTATCTGAGCTGGTGGCTGTGAGTGTAAGATCAAGTGACGTAAAGGCCTGCTACCGACCCGAACCCGACTGGACCCGACGACATGTGTCGGGTTCGGGTCGGGTCGGGTTGGGTTGCACTTCCGGCAGACCCAAGCAGGCCTTTAAAGTGATGGTTCTTCATCAGTGCTGTGCTGCTCCTCTCTCTCTCTCTCTTCCTTGGGCTGCTGTGGCTGGGCAAGTGACAGTGCTTGGGGGTCTGAAAACGGAAACTCAGAAGGGGAAGGTTGGTGTGAGGGAAGTGGTGAGGAGTGGGAAACAAGAGGTCCATAGTCACACCATCAGCAGCCTGCTCATCCTGCCAGTGGTACGGGTGTGAGCTGGGAGTTTGGAAGGGATATGACGCAGGAACATACCATCATCCTTAGTGTTCTCAGTGATGCCGAATGCCATGGGCTCTGTTTTTAGTTGGTCCCATGACACTGAACCATCTCATCTTGTGTGCCACCTTGTCCACAAGAGAGAAGGCAGAATGTCAGTGATTGCTTAGCACTGTGTTTGGGTGCTGTGTCTGCCATAGCTGAATAGCTGGGGGTATGCGGAGGCAGCAAGAGGTGGGTGTGAGGCTTGCAGGATCGGTACGTGTATAAAGTGAGGTGGAGTATCTGGATGTTGGGCATGAATCTTGAGTGCATGGTAAGTGTTACTGGGTGAGTGAAGGGGTGTGGCACATTGAGAAGCTTGTTGGAGCGGTGGGTGGGAGATGCCATGTGATGCATTCACTGACCTTGGCCTTGCATGTGAGGTCATTAGGCTTCTTATGACACTATTGCCAGATCTTCATTTCCAGATGCTGGGAATTGACCTCCCTGGCCACCTACTCCCAATCCCTTTTAAAGGTGGTCCTTGAGGGCCTCTTGACCCCACACAGAACCAGGGCATTTATCTTCCTACCAATCTCCATCATTAATGCCTCCAATGCCACATCCACTCACCTGGAATGCTCTCTCTGCCCCAATGTTCCATTTTCCATGTTTTAAATTGCAGAAATATTATTCAGCGCAGCTTTTCTTTAAGAGGGACAGACCTCCTTTAAGAACAGCAGGCTGGTTACACCACATGCTTTTAGCACATTGCTGATTTGCCCCCTACTGATCAGAGAGGCAGCCTGCAGCGCAAAGAGGCAGCCAGAACCAAGGCAGAAGCTCGGCCCAACGCTACAATCACAGTAATGAGGTGGGAGCACCAAATTTACGTGCTGCTCACCTCCAGTAGAACTGGTGCGGGCAGGTAGTGAATCATGACCCCCAGGTCAGAAAACCAGGATAAATCAATAGTTAGACACATATCTTTTCCTAGCCATTTTATAGACTATTTGATGAGGATCTTTACAGATAAACAGTTACTCCTTCAAAGTATTGCTGGAACTATTTTTCTTAGAAAAGCATTCAGGGATGTGGTTGGAACATGTGATACTTAATCTGCTCCCTTAATACTTCAATATAAATGTTGACAAAAGGTAGAATTGAGCTGCTGGGTTTATATGAAATATTAATTGAGGGAGAAGCAGTGAGATGCTCCATGTCACACTTACCCTTTACCTGCATCAAATAACCAAGTCTGTAGGCGACAGAGGCATAGATGAGGGTTTCGGCTGAAGATGGACTTAGGGAGGGGCAGAGACTGTTATGGAGATGGAAGTATGTGATTTTTGTGGTGGAGAAGATATTGGGTCAGAAGCAAGTTCAGGGCCCAATTGAATACCAAGATTTCTAACAGTCTAGTTCAGTAGCCACACGATGGTGGAATTGCTGATGATGCATTTCCCAATGTTTAACTGGAGGAAATTGGGTCTCATTCAGGACTGATCATTATTTACCTGATTTATCCTTCGCTGCCTTCTTGAACAGATGTGTTACATTTGCTACCCTACGGACCCTAGCAGTATTTGTGTATCTGAAGTGAATTAACAATTTTTTTTATTCTTGCATGGGATGTGGGTGTCACTGGCAAGGTCAGCATTTGTTGCCCATCCCTAATTGCACTTGACAACTAAGTGGCTTTCTAGGCCATATCAGAGGGCAGTTAAGAGTCATCAACATTGCTGTGGGTCTGGAGTCACATGTAGGCCAGACAAGGTAAGGACAGGCAGAATTCCTTCCCTAAAGGATATTAGTGAACCAGATGGGTTTTTATGACAATCTTTACTGAGACTAGCTTTCAATTCCAGATTTTAATTAATTGAATTTAAATTCCACCAGCTGCCGTGGTGGGATTTGAACCTGTGTGCCCAGGGCGTTAATCTGGGCTTCTGCATTACTAGCCCAGTGACATTACCACTATGCCATTGTCTCCCTGAAAATTGTAGTCAGAGCAGCTGTTATCTCTGCTCCAACATACTTCAACACCGAAGATGCATCTCATCAGTGTCTGGTGATTAATCCACTTTGAGTTTTGAAAATTTTTTCAGAGCCAATTTTTTTTATACAGTTACCACCAGCAATTTTTCCAAATCCTCCTGTAGTGTTCCTATGTTTTTACTTCATGATTTCCAAACACATGCAAATATTTATTTAAAATCTCTGCCATGCATTTATCATTCACAACAACATTTCCTTGTTCAGCTTGGAGTTGCTCTACCCTCTTTTAACTACACTTTATGTTCAGATAAAAGCCCTTACTATTTCATTTTCTATTATCCTCCAGCCTTTTTCATATTCCCTTTGAGCCTTTCTAATCTTCTTTTACACCCTCCCTGTACACTTTCTGTATTCAACACAATTTTCTTTTACAATGGTAATCCTAGTTTTAACATCAGCCTCCCTTTTAAGTTTCAGTTTAGTTTTAATCGTTTCCATTATCCGTGAAACTCTATTCTTTAATGTACTCTCTTTTTATCTGCAAGAGGTCTACTTACTCCAATCCATTTAATTTTGGAGATTTCCCACTGCTGATTCTTCATCCTTTTTGATGACCTTCCTGCCCAGGTAATTTGGGCCAGATCCTTCTATCACACTGAATTCTGCCTTTGTTACAGTCCACCACCCTTCACCCTTATCTTTGACTTTTCATGATTTTTTTTTGTTTTTACATTGAACCTAAATATAATGGGGTTGCTATTTCACAGTTCTCCCATTCTCGTCTTATTTATTTCCTCCACTTAACTTACCATAATTGAATCGAGGAACGTGTTATAATCTTAAACAAAGTGACAACTCATTCTTAATAAAGCTCACTGATTTTGATTCCTCTCTCCTTGGTCCTATTCTGAATTTTGCAATTCAAACTTTGAAACCAGGAACTTATACATTCCAACTCAGCAGGCAATGATTTTCTCGCGATTTGAAAAATTCGCACAGAGTCACAGTGAGCAGAAGAAGAATCACAGAGCCAGTAATGACACAGAAGGAGGCCATTTGGTCCATCATGTCCATGCCGGCTCTCCATGGAGCTATCCAGTCAGTCCCACTGCTCTGCTTGATCCCCGTAGCCCTGTAAGTTGATTTCTTTCAAGTGGCCATCCAATTTCCTCTTGACGTCATTGATTGTCTCCGCTTCCACCACCCTTGAGGGCAGCGAGTTCCAGGTCATTACCACCCGTTGCATAAAAAAGTTCTTCCTCATATTCCCCCTGTATCTCTTGCCCCAAACCTTCAATCTGTGACACCTAGTCCTTGTACCATTAGTTAATGGGATCAGTTTTTCTTTGTCTAACTTATCTAATTCTGTCATATTCTTGTACACATTTATTAAATCTTCCCTCAATCTCCCTTGCTCCAGGGAGAACAACCCCAACTTTTCCAACCTAATCTTGTAACTAAAATCCCCCATACCCGGAACCATTCTTGTAAATCTCCTCTGCACCCCCTCATGGACTTCCTAAAGTGTGGTGACAAGAAGTGGATACAATACTCCAGTTTGGGCCTAACCGGAGCTTTATAACTTCCCTGCTTTTGTACTCAATGCCTCTATTTATGAAGCCCAAGATCCCATATGTCTTACTAATCACTCTCTCAACATGTCCTGCCACCTTCAAAGATCGATGCACATGCATCCCCCCAGCTCCCTCTTCAGAACAGTGCCATTAAGTCCATATTGCCTCTAACTATTCCTTCTGCCAAAATGTATCACCTCACACTTGTCAGTGTTAAATTCCATCTGCCACCTGTCTGCCCATTCTGCTAGCCTATCTGTATCCTGTTGCAGGTGGTTCATATCATCCTCACTGTTTGCCATTCCTCTAAGTTCCGTGTCTTCGGCAAATTGTGAGATTCTACTCCGTATTCCAAGATCCAAGTCATTTATATATAGCAAAAAAGGCAGTGGTCCCAGCACTGACCCTTGGGGAACACCACTGCCGACCATCCTCCTGTCTGATAAACAACCATTTACGACGACCCGCTGTTAAGCTAATTTTTTATCCAATTGGACACTGACCCTCCTATCCCATGAGCCTCAATTTTGTTAACCAGCCTTTTATATGGTACCTTATCAAACGGTTTCTTAAAATTCATCTAAACATCCACCTCATTCCCTTCATTAACCTTCTCTGTTACTTCATCAAAAAATTCAGTTAGATTAGTCAAGCATGATATGCCTTTTACAAATCCATGCTAGCTATCCTTAATTAATTTGGACCTCTTCAAGTATCCACTGATTTTTTTCCCCCCGAATTATTGTTTCTAAAACCTTACCCACCACTGATGTTAAACTAAATGGCCTGCAGAGTGGCCCTTTTTGGTTTCTTCACTGAAGCTCAACAATCTATTACACAACCATCCACTCACCAAATTGTTTATAAACTAACAACAAATATATGTTGAAATGTGATCATTCACATAAATTAAATGATTCCTACAGTTCCGTGCCTGTATAAACTGTGAACCAGGTCCCAGTTTATGTCATTATTCAAACCCTTTTAATGAGCATAATGCACTCCCAGATGTCTGTTAGTCACCATAATGTTTTTCAAAAATTGTCTAAAATAATAGTGAAATATATCAAGTTGTAACATAATGCTGCATTTTTTTGTGGTTTAATTTTTTTCAGGGTGATGAATTTAGAGTTGCAAAATGCAGTAAACTTTCTTCCACCCTGACACAAAAAGGTGCTTTAACTCCATCCTCAGAATACCACCCCTTCGGGCAGCAGTGTGAAATTTCCATCTTTATGACTTCTTTGAATGAGGCAGGAAGTCTAGTGAATGTTTGTGCCAAATCAAAGAACAAAGAACAAAGAAAATTACAGCACAGGAACAGGCCCTTCGGCCCTCCAAGCCTGCGCCGATCCAGATCCTCTATCTAAACCTGTCGCCTATTTTCTAAGGGTCTGTATCTCTTTGCTTCCTGCCCATTCATGTATCTGTCCAGATACATCTTAAAAGACGCTATCGTGCCCGCGTCTACCACCTCCGCTGGCAACGCGTTCCAGGCACCCACCACCCTCTGCGTAAAGAACTTTCCACGCATATCTCCCCTAAACTTTTCCCCTCTCACTTTGAACTCGTGACCCCTAGTAATTGAATCCCCCACTCTGGGAAAAAGCTTCTTGCTATCCACCCTGTCTATACCTCTCATGACTTTGTACACCTCAATCAGGTCCCCCCTCAACCTCCGTCTTTCTAATGAAAATAATCCTAATCTACTCAACCTCTCTTCATAGCTAGTGCCCTCCATACCAGGCAACATCCTGGTGAACCTCCTCTGCACCCTCTCCAAAGCATCTACATCCTTTTGGTAATGTGGCGACCAGAACTGCACGCAGTATTCCAAATGTGGCCGAACCAAAGTCTTATACAACTGTAACATGACCTGCCAACTCTTATACTCAATACCCCGTCCGATGAAGGAAAGCATGCCGTATGCCTTCTTGACCACTCTATTGACCTGACTCTATTCACCTTCAGGGAACAATGGACCTGAACACCCAAATCTCTCTGTACATCAATTTTCCCCAGGACTTTTCCATTTATTGTATAGTTCACTCTTGAATTGGATCTTCCAAAATGCATCACCTCGCATTTGCCCTGATTGAACTCCATCTGCCATTTCTCTGCCCAACTCTCCAATCTATCTATATTCTGCTGTATTCTCTGACAGTCCCCTTCACTATCTGCTACTCCACCAATCTTAGTGTCGTCTGCAAACTTGCTAATCAGACCACCTATACTTTCCTCCAAATCATTTATGTATATCACAAACAACAGTGGTCCCAGCACGGATCCCTGTGGAACACCACTGGTCACACGTCTCCATTTTGAGAAACTCCCTTCCACTGCTACTCTCTGTCTCCTGTTGCCCAGCCAGTTCTTTATCCATCTAGCTAGTACACCCTGGACCCCATGCGACTTCCCTTTCTCCATCAACCTACCATGGGGAACCTTATCAAATGCCTTACTGAAGTCCATGTATATGACATCTACAGCCCTTCCCACATCAATCAACTTTGTCACTTCCTCAAAGAACTCTACTAAGTTGGTAAGACATGACCTTCCCTGCACAAAACCATGTTGCCTATCACTGAGAAGCCCATTTTCTTCCAAATGGGAATAGATCCTATCCCTCAGTATCTTCTCCAGCAGCTTCCCTACCACTGACGTCAGGCTCACCGGTCTATAATTACCTGGATTATCCCTGCTACCCTTCTTAAAACAGGGGACAACATTAGCAATTCTCCAGTCCTCCGGGACCTCACCCGTGTTTAAGGATGCTGCAAAGATATCTGTTAAGGCCCCAGCTATTTCCTCTCTCGCTTCCCTCAGTAATCTGGGATAGATCCCATCCGGACCTGGGGACTTGTCCATCTTAATGCCTTTTAGAATACCCAACACTTCCTCCCTCCTTATGCCGACTTGACCTAGAGTAATCAAACATCTATCCCTAACCTCAACATCCGTCATGTCCCTCTCCTCGGTGAATACCGATGCAAAGTACTCGTTTAGAATCTCACCCATTTTCTCTGACTCCACGCATAATTTTCCTTCTTTGTCCTTGAGTGGGCCAATCCTTTCACTAGTTACCCTCTTGCTCCTTATATATGAATAAAAGGCTTTGGGATTTTCCTTAACCCTGTTTGCTAAAGATATTTCATGACCCCTTTTAGCCCTCTTAATTCCTCGTTTCAGATTGGTCCTACATTCCCGATATTCTTTCAAAGCTTCGTCTTTCTTCAGCCACCTAGACCTTATGTATGCTTCCTTTTTCCTCTTAGCTAGTCTCACAATTTCACCTGTCATCCATGGTTCCCTAATCTTGCCATTTCTATCCCTCATTTTCACAGGAACATGTCTCTCCTGCACGCTAATCAACCTCTCTTTAAAAGCCTCCCACATATCAAATGTGGATTTATCTTCAAACAGCTGCTCCCAATCTACATTCCCCAGCTCCTTCCGAATTTTGGTATAGTTGGCCTTCCCCCAATTTAGCACTCTTCCTTTAGGACCACTCTCGGCTTTGTCCATGAGTATTCTAAAACTTACGGAATTGTGATCACTATTCCCAAAGTAGTCCCCTACTGAAACTTCAACCACCTGGCCGGGCTCATTCCCCAACACCAGGTCCAGTATGGCCCCTTCCCGAGTTGGACTATTTACATACTGCTCGAGAAAACCCTCCTGGATGCTCCTTACAAATTCTGCTCCATCTCGACCTCTAACACGAAGTGAATCCCAGTCAATGTTGGGAAAATTAAAATCTCCTATCACCACCACCCTGTTGCTCCTACATCTTTCCATAATCTGTTTACATATTTGTACCTCTATCTCACGCTCGCTGTTGGGAGGCCTGTAGTACAGCCCCAACATTGTTACCGCACCCTTCCTATTTCTGAGTTCTGCATATATTGCCTCACTGCTCGAGTCCTCCATAGTGCCCTCCTTCAGCACAGCTGTGATATCCTCTTTGACCAGTAATGCAACTCCTTCACCCCTTTTACCTCCCTCTCTATCCCGCCTGAAGCATCGATATCCTGGGATATTTAGTTGCCAATCGTGACCTTCCCTCAACCAAGTCTCAGTAATAGCAATAACATCATACTCCCAGGTACTAATCCAAGCCCTAAGTTCATCTGCCTTACCTACTACACTTCTTGCATTAAAAAAAATGCACCTCAGACCACCAGTCCCTTTACATTCATCATCTGCTCCCTGCCTAGTCTTCCCCTTAGTCACGCTGACTTCATTATCTAGTTCCTTACAGGCTTTAGTTACTACCTCCTTACTGTCCACTGACCTCCTCATTTGGTTCCCATCCCCCTGCCACATTAGTTTAAACCCTCCCCTACAGCATTAGCAAAAGCACCCCCAAGGACATTGGTTCCAGTCCGGCCCAGGTGTAGACCGTCCAATTTGTAATAGTCCCACCTCCCCTAGAACCGGTCCCAATGTCCCAAAAATCTGAACCCCTCCCTCCTGCACCATCTCTCAAGCCACACATTCATCCTGACTATTCTTTCATTTCTACTCTGACTAGCACGTGGCACTGGTAGCAATCCTGAGATTACTACCTCTGAGGTCCTACTTTTTAACTTGGCTCCTAACTCCCTAAATTCTGCTTGTAGGACCTCATCCCGTTTTTTACCTATATCATTGGTGCCTATGTGCACAACAACAACTGGCTGTTCACCCTCCCCCTTCAGAATGTTCTGCAGCCGATCTGAGACATCCCTGACCCGTGCACCTGGGAGGCAACATACCATTCGGGAGTCTCGTTTTCGACCACAGAACCGCCTATCTACTCCCCTTACAATCGAATCCCCTATGACTATAGCCCTTCCACTCTTTCCAGCCCTTCTGAACAGCAGAGCCAGCCACGGTGCCATGAACTTGGCTACTGCTGCCTTCCCCTGGTGAGCCATCTCCCTCAACAGTATCCAAAACGGTGTACCTGTTTTGGAGGGAGATGACCGCAGGGGACACCTGCGCTGCCTTCCTACTCTTTCTCTGCCTTTTTGGTCACCCATTTCCTTTCTCCCTCAGCAATCCTAATCTGCAGTGTGACCAATTCGCTAAACGTGCTATCCACGACCTCCTCAGCATCGCGGATGCTCCAAAGTGAGTCCATCCGCAGCTCCAGAGCCGTCATGCGGTCTAACAAGAGCTGCAGCTGGACACACTTCCAGCACGTGAAGGAGTCAGGGACATCAGCCGTGTCCCTGAGATCCCACATTGAGCAAGAGGAGCATAACACGGGTCTGAGATCTCCTGCCATTTTTAATCTTAAGCTTAACTTAGTCTTAACTTAGATAAATGAAAAAGGAACGAAAAGTTTTTACCAATCACACGAAAAAAAAAAGAAATAGAAAAAGCCTTACCTTATCTGCACACCACCGAGTCCTTTTTTTTGGTTAGAGGAGGAGGGCGGGTGGGAGACACTACAGGTGTAGTGTTTCGGGTTTAGCTGCTGCCCAAATATATAGGATTTACTTACCCAGCAGTCCCCTGGTCCGCCGAAACAACGGCAATTAATTTAAGATGAAACTGACCTTCCCAGCTGCTAACTCGCTCGCACTATCCTGCTTCAGTACAAGCTGCTGCAACAAAAAGGTAAGTTATTTTAAACTGCCCAAATATATAGGATTTACTTACCCAGCAGTTTGTTGGTGTGATTAAGGGATCTGTTTGAATGTCTTGAAATCCTCGGGAGATTTTGAGGCTCTAAGTCCATCCTGGATTTAAACTCTGCTCTCAGCGATGAAAGGACAGTGTGTTCTATCCATTTTTTCCCCCATTTGTGCTTGAGATGTGGGAGAACACTGACAAGGCAACACTCAAGGCCCATCATGAGATTCCCTGTGGGCATTAAGAGTTTAACCCAAATAGTGTGGACTGGAGTACATATAGGCTAGGTCAGATAGGGGTCACAGGTTATCCTCACTGACATCTATTGTGCCACATTGTTTGAAACAAAGTCACATCAATGTCACAGTAACTCGTAACTCTTAACTATTTACGATAGCATGGAAATAATTGAATGATATTCACATACTTTGATTGCATTCCCTTTATGATTCTAACTGGAGATTACCAGCCACTCTAGGGAATGATTTGCAATATAATCCGATTGATATACGTGTAGCACTTTATAGGAGGACGCTATCAAAAATAAGTGATATCCATATTTAATTGATTCTGACTCACAAAAATGCCAGTGTCCTTTACCTCTACCTGCCGTCATTAAATCTGCCCATTTCCAGATTTAAGTCTAGCAAAAGAATCTTTGCAAAATACTTGAACATTGCCAGTCCCTGGCAAATCACCCTTTCCCTTTCCATATCTACCCAGCTATGCCCATGTAAAAGAATTGTTCTACAAGATGGTGGCAGCATAAGGAGTAACAGATATTTTTTGAGCAAACACAAGTGATTTACTCGCATTGTTTTGTATCTTCACCAAGCTATCAGTGTAACCTTGTCTTTTTTCCAATCACAGTTCCGAAGAAGGGTCACTGACCCGAAACGTTAACTCTGCTTCTCTTTCCACAGATGCTGCCAGACCTGCTGAGTGATTCCAGCATTTCTTGTTTTTGTTTCAGATTTCCAGCATCCGCAGTATTTTGCTTTTAATCTTTCATTAATTGCCTGCTCCCAGCAATTTATTGATCATAATACGGTTTGATTACAGATTTTTCTTCAACAATTTATTTTTCTTCATTTTTCCATAATCTCAGGATAATTTCTTCGTGTCTTATTGGTGAATGCAGATGCTCCCCCATCCCCCCCCCCTCTTACTCCCTCCTCCCTCCTCCTCCCCTCCTCCCTCTTCCTCCCCTCCTCCCGCCTCCTCCCCTCCTCCCTCCTCCTCCCCCTCCTCCCGCGTTTCACTCAGAAGCATTTTCCAATAACATGATGTCGCTGCACACTTCACTTTGCAGCCTCTCATTACCTCTACCTTAAGTCAAGTAAAAAAATGAAGTAATTCTTTTAAAAACATTTTAAGTTGTTATATGAGATAGTTATAAACTTGAGTAAATTTCATACGTTGGGAAGTGATAAATTTGCCTGAATTAAAACACTTGCCTTGCAGGTATAATTATTCATTTACACATCAAGTGCATGGGAGTTCCACAGGGAACAGTTGGTAGTTTACGCTGTTGCTCCACAGTATCTGACATCTTTATTTCCCATGCAACATGAAAGCATGGAAACGGAAAAATGACTTTTGACCCAAAAAGCTCCATCTCACCCACACCATATATAATTTGCCCAGTCATTTATTAATCTTATGAGGTGAAGTTCTTTATTAATATTGTCCGATCACCAAAATTAATCAAGGAGTACTCCAGAATATTTGATCATTTTCACATCTTCACTTTTCAGTCCTGGTTTGCTACAGATAACAGTCAGCCTTCCCCATGGGTCCCAACAGCACCGAAGTATCAGATAATCTTAGTCCATGCCTATAACTCTAACAATCAATCCCATTCTTAAAAAGACACTTCATCTGATATATTAGTTTGTATTATTCACATCACAACAACAAACTGGTGTCACGAAGGAGCTTCAGCTGATACCTTTGGCTCCTGAAGTTCTCTTCAAAAACATCTTTTGATTATTTAAAGCACACTGTGATTTGTTGCAAGCAGATTATTCCACATGCAGCAAGAATAACATGATATATAGATCTACACACCACGACTGGTGAAATGACGTAATTTAGTTCTTATTGGGCATAAATCAATAGGATAAAACATCCCTCAAATTGTACGCTTATTTTCACTAATTTTGTAATGAGCAGCTTTTTATGTTGTCTGATGCAATATAAATGAAATGCATGGAGTTCGGTTGATTAAGATCTCAGATTTATTGACAGCTAACAAGTATATACAGTGCAGAGGTATCTATTTTCATGACTTGCCTCTTGTTGTTACTGTTCCAGAATGGCTCTGGCTCTGAGTCACATGACTGCATTCTGGTACTTGACTCATTAGCATACTAAGATCTTAAAGGGACATCACTCTTAAAGGCAATCACACTACAAATTTGACAATATCTCTTCAGATTGAAAAACAACACATTGTTCAGACACTACATGAGTCTCACTGCACTTTTCAGTGATGCAGCTCAGTCTAGAAACAGGCTGAGACACAGGATAACTGTATATTGCTGGTTGACCTTGTGATTTATTCAAGCTGTAAGCAAGTTTATCTAGTTCTTTTAAATGCTATTTTCTAAATGGCGAGCTGCACTGTCCTCATGAATAAGTTAGTGTTGGAGTCCAGCACTCTAGAATCTATTTACACAATTAGCCAGATTGCGAAAGAAGAAACTTACATTTAAATAATAACTTTTTCAAGACCCAAACCATTTCACAACCAATGAATTACATGTGAAATGTAGTCACCGTTGTTATGTAGAGAAAGACAGCAGCCAATTTGGATGCAATAAGGTCCCACAAAAATCAACGAGATAAATAACAAGTTCCATTGTTTTTTACAATCATGATTAGTAGAGGAATATTGATTAGGATAGCAAGAGTACATCATTTGATCCACCATGTTATTCTTGCCATGGCTTAATTGGTAGCACTCTCATGTCTGAGTCAGACGGTCATGGGTTTAAGTCCCACTCCAGAGATGAGCATATATTCCAAGCTGACATTCAGTGCAGTAACTGAGGGAGTGCTGTACTGTCAGAAGTGCCATCTTTTGGATGAGATGTTAAACCGAGGCCCTGTCTGCCATCTCAGGGGGACATAAAAGATCCCAAAGCAATATTTCAAAGAAGGGCAGGGGAGTCAGTGTCCTGGGCAATATTTATCCCTCAACCAACACCTAAATTAATTATTTTGTCATTTACCTCACTGCTGTTTTGGGACCTTGCTGTGCGCAAACTGGCTGCTGCATTTCCCACATTAAAACAGTGACAACATCACAAAAAAGTACCTTACTGGCTCTAAAGTGTGTTGGGACATCCAGAGGTAACAAAAGGTGCTATTTAAATGCATGTTCTTTCTTTCTTCTATTCTGCACTATACCAGAATAGGTAGACAGAGCCTTGGTATACTATCTCACTTGAGAGATGACATCTTTGGCCAGATAATCAGTTTTACGTGTAGATTGAGGGATAAATACTGGACAGGACACTGAGAATGCAGTACTGACATAAAAATTACAACACTGAAACAGGCCATTCTGCCCAAACAGTCCATGTTGGCATATGCGCTAATAGTTCTGATCAGATTTACCGCCTGGTTCCCATAAGTCTTTAATTTTGAACATTGAAAATGGTTTCTGCCTTAACCACTAGTTCTGGAGTTGACTTCCACAATCTTGCAGAAGACTGTGTGAAGAAGTCTCTCCTTCCCTCTGTTCCAAACAAACAATAACAACAAATTGTAGTTATATAATACCTTTAATGTGGTAAAACATCCCAAGGCACATCACAGGAGTGTTACCAAACAAAATTCAATACCAAGCCAGATAAGGAATTATTAAGCCATATGACCAAAAGCTTGTTGAAAGCAATAGGTTGCAAGGAGCACTTTTAAGGAAAAAAGAGAGGTAGAGAGACAAAGAGGTTTAGGGAGGGAATTCCAGAGCTTAGGCCTTGGCAGCGGAAGGCATGGCTGCCAATGCTAGTGTTTTCAAAATTGGGGATGCTTAAGAGGCCAGAATTGGCGGAGAGTAGATATCTCAGTAGGGCGGGAGAAAGTTATAGAGATAGGGTGGGGACGAGGCCAGGGAGGGATTTGAAAACAAGGATGACATTTACTAGGGTTTCCATGGCCCCTTGTTCTTGGCTTTTCAACTACTGGAAACAGTCTGTTTCTTTCTACTATTCTACTCTTCCATTCTTTCGTAATTTTAAACAGTACTATTATAGCACTCCATAATCTGCATTGTTCTAATGAGAAAATCTGCAATTGTTCATGTTTTTCTTCATATTTCCGTACACCAACCAACATTTGACTGAAATCTGTGTTATATCTTTTCTAAAGCCTCAATATCCTTACTATAGTGTGGAGCACAATACTCTTGAGGTGTTACTAAGGTTATATGTGGGTTCATCATTAACATTTAACTTTCATATACTATACCCCTTGAGGTAAAACCTGGAATTCTATTAGTTTTTTTTTAAACCTTGGCAACTTGAGAAACTGCCTTTAATATCCTGTGAACTTGTTCTCCCAAGTTCCCCTGGTCTTCCACGGAATATTCAGAATATAATAACTGCTACCATTTTATTTTGTTAAAATGCAAAACCTCGTACTTACTGGCGTTGAATTCCATTGGCAGTTTTAAGACCATGTCCTTATCTTATTAATATCGCTTTGCAGTTTCCTTTTGACTTGTAATAAATGAATTGTACCTCCTATTTGGCACCACTCCCTCTACAGCTAATCTAAATCATTGATACACACAGTGAGTGGAAGTGGCCCCAGATCTGAACCCTGAGGGATACCACTTCCCAGTTCCAAACACTTAAACAACTGCTCTTCACTCCTATTCTGTTTTCTCCCCTCTAACTGATTTTTAATCCAGTTTGTTATCCTTTCCCATTTCTATACCCCTTAATATTGTCTGGTAATCTGCAATGTTGTGCCTTGGTAAAGGGCTTTTGTAAAGTCAATATCCACTACCTCCATTACTTTTTCCCCATCTATCATGTTTGTTTTCTCCTTAAATAGTTCTATGAGGCTTGTCAAGTACAAAAATCCCTTTTGAAGTCTGTACTGGATACTTCTAGAAGTATCTAAGAGCCCCTGAAATTTCCTCCCACATCTCCACCAGACCCTGGTGCCTTGTCTTCCCCTGGCCTAATGAACCTATCCAAAATGTTTCTTTTATCTATCATAATATCGTTCATCGCGCTTTCTCAATGCTGCAAGTATCAGTTACATGGATAGATTGGAGAAGCTGGGGTTCTCCTCAGAGAAGAGAAGATTGAGAGGAGATTTGATAGAGGTGTCATCAGGGGCCTAGGTAGAGTAGATAGAGAGAAATTGTTTCCATTGGTGGAAGGTGCAAGAACAAGAGGACACCGATTTAAGGTGATTGGAAAAAGAACCAAACTTTTTTACGCAGCAAGTGGTTAGGATCTGGAATGAAAGTGTGATGGAGGCAGATTCAATCATCATCTCCCTGTCACAGCACAATTTTGTTGGGGGCGGGATATGCCAGAGACAGCCTACCTGCCCAGAGACCAATTGAAGCCTTTAAATCACCCATTACCAGCCATTTAAGAGCCTCTTTCTGTTGCTGCTGGGATTTAAACAGCAGTGCAGTGGGCCTCCGCCATACGGGGATTAATGAATAAGGGGAAACCAGTGGGTGTAGTGTATTTGGAGTTTCAAAAAGCATTCGATAAGGTGCCACACAAAAGGTTATTGCACAAAATTAGGACTCATGAGAATGGAGATTGTATATTAACATAGATTGAGGATTGGTTAATGAACAGAAAACAGAGGCTGGGATTTAATAAGGAGGCAGTGGCCCAGCCCACCAGCTGGAAAGCCGGGGGTGAGCCCTCTTCCACCAGCCCAGGAAGACACGATGCTATTTTGCATGGCTCAGGAAGTCCTGCCTCCATGACAGTCCTTGAGAGAGTACGGAGGAGATTTACTAGAATGATTCCGGGGATGAGGGATTTTAGTTACAAGGTTAGGTTGGAAAAACTGCAGTTGTTCTCCCTGGAGTAAAGGAGATTGAGGGGAGATTTGATAACGGTGTACGAGATTATGGCAGGCTTAGATAAGTTAGACAAGAAAAAACTGTTCCCATTAACTGATGGTACAAGGAGTAGGGGACACAGCTTGAAGGTTTTGGGCAAGAGATGCAGGGAGAAGGTGAGGAAGAACTTTTTAACACAGCAAGTTGTAATGAGCTGGAACACAATGATCATGAGGGTGGTGGAAGCGAATACAATCAATGATTTCAAAAGGAAAGTAGACGGACACTTGAAGAAAGTGAACTTGCAGGGCTATGGGGGTGGCGTGGGGGAATGGGACTGTCTGGGTTGCTCCACGGAGAGCCGCGTGGACTTGATGGGCCGAATGGCCTGCTTCTATGCCGTAAATGACTCTATGACTCTATTGGTAGTGCCACATGACACGATGGAGGGTATCCCCAATGTAAAGATGGGACATGATCTCTACAAGGATGATGTTGTGGTCACTCATACTAATACCATCATGGACACGTGCATCGGAGATAGATTGGGGAGAGTGAGATCCAGTGGGTTATCCCCTTACGTTGGTTTGCCTACCATTAGCTTCCTTCAAGGCTAGTCTGGCAGCTGTGACCTTCAGGACGTGCCCAGCTCAGTCAGTGGTGGTAATATTGAGCTGTTCTTCATAATGACCATTGAACTCCCGACCCAGAGTACAGTCTGTGCTCTTGCTGGTCTCAATGCTTCCCCCAGGTAGTGTTCAACATGGAGGAGTACTAATCATCAGTTTAGATAGGGAAATCATAGAGTCATCTACGGCATACAGGGAGAACATTTGGGCTCTAAGATTAGCAAACTGCCAGTGCTAAGTGAGCACTGGTGGATTGAGGCTCACTTGAATAATCTTGGTGAGACATCAATGCTGACAGGCAGCTTGCTAATTAGGGGAGGTGGCAGAAATGCAACTCGTTCTCCTCAGAGCCCAGCCAAAAGTAAATTCTTAAAATGGAGGCAGTGGCACAGTTGCGGGGTGGGGGTGGGGGTGGGGGTGGGGCGAGGGGGGTTGAATCAGGGTCAGGGAGGGACCAGCAGTGGATAGAAAGATATTTGTCAGACATTTTGTCAGAGCATTCCTGACCCCACAAAAAAATCATTTTAGAAACTGTTCACTTCCTGTTTTTTAAGGACCTGCAGCAGTGTCTTTAAGGACTGCTGGGTCAGACTGCATGCCAACCCATTCCCTCTGCCCATTTGTACTTGATCATTCCATCAGGGTCCTACGTAGTCGTACGACCATGATTCGTAAACTTTGATGACTGAAACAGGCAGGCACTCTGCCCCCTCACCTCCCACCGCACCCCCCTCATCATTTTTCGAACCAAATAGGAACAGCAGCAGGTGGATTGGCAACAGGAATGGAGCTGGAAGATTTAACCTGTTCCTGCCTGAAAACAGGAGTGAAAATTAGCCACTATTTGTCAAAGACTGAAAACTCAAAGACCTAGGTATACATGCTGTAGTTGTTTGACCAGTGCCATGAGCTTACTATTAAATGACTAATGTAAACATACTCATCTCATATCAAAGGAATGATCTTGGGAGGTAGATTACAACTGTCAGATTAAATGTTGCAAGGCATTCAGAAATTTCAATTTCAAATTAAATTAGTGTAAGCCATGTCTTGGACTGGATGTCGAATATAAAATGTCATTATTAGTATCATCTTTCCTGTAACTAGGAAACATGGCAACGTAAATCTGAAAAACAAAGCTAATGGTACAAATCATGCTTGTAATTTGAGGTGAACACCTCTACTTAGGATTTTACTAAATGTGTGTTCCTCAGTAATGTGTATAAAGGAAAAACAATAGGATCTAATGTACTTACAAATTTGAGAAGTTGCCCTCACTTGCCCACTCAGATAGAAGTAGGAGATCCCATCACACTTGCTGAGGAAAAGTAGGGAGTTCTACTGATTCATACCGGCAAACCTTCATTCAGCAGCCAACACTATCACCAAAACAGATTAAATGGTCATTGATCTAATGACCGTTTGTGGGACCTTGCTGTGTGCAATTAGACTGCTACGTTTGCCTGCAAAACAACAGTGACTACACGTCATTGACTGTAAAGTACTTTGAGACATCCTGAGCATCCTATGAGAAGAATGAGAAAAAATCCAATATTAAAATACTGTGTAAAATCGAAGAATGAAAATCAAAAACAGAAAGTAATCTCAATAAATTGACAACATTACAAAAGGAAAAAGTAAGTACATTTGCATTTATGTAGCGCCTTTTGTAACCTCAGGACATTCCAAAACATTTACAGCCAATGAAATATTTTTGAAGCATAGTCACTGTTGTAAAATAAGAAGTGCAGCAGCCATTTTGTGCACAGATAAAGATCTTACAAACAGAATTGAGATAATGACCAGATAATCTTTTTTTCTGTGATTATATATCCACCTGAGAAAGCATCCAGGGCCTCGGTATAAAATCTCATCAAAATGGCGGTCCTGCAACTGCACATAGTTTTTTGGGTTGGGTGGAGAATGTATATATATGAATGGACCAGAGGGTCTTTTCTGTCCTTCATCATTCGTATGTTCGTACAACACTCTGTCAAGTTTCAGCCTAGATTTTGTGCTCAAATCTATGGAGCAGGCCTTGAAACCACAAGCTTCTGACAGAGGCGAGAGTGCTATCTACTGAGCACAGCTCCATCATATTTTTAAAAAAGGTATTGATATGTACTTTGCTTCAATATTGATGTCTTAATTGCTATTTATTTAAATAGCTTATATGATTTAATAATCAAAATGAGAAAAATGCCAAAAATGTGTTTTGCTTTTTAGAAAGTAATTATAGTTAAATATTTGCCGATATAAGTTCAATAAAAATTGCAACTTAACATAAATCAGAATACTTGCTATGTATAATTGATAGCCTGCAAAGTTTTTACGTGTGGCAAAGAAAAGAAAATTATGTTGAAATTGTTGAATGACATTTTAATTTTAATTTTAAATTAAATAAAATTTTATTTTCAATAAATGTTTTCTTTTTTGATAAAATTATATCTTACTTCAATATCTTGCAATGTTGTGATTACAAACCCAAATACAGTCACCTTACTGCAATAATCCTGACAGTGACTAGGAGAGGGGCTAACTCTACACGGTTCTGACTGTGTGCCAATAGAAAGTCAACTACCTACAAAGGACAATTAACCTCTAATACAGTAGATTTATTACACAGATGGTGTTGGGAAGTTCCTTTTATTTTGCAAGGGCGAAAGTCTATGATACAAGAATTATTTTATTTGGAATCATTTCACCCTTTCCCACGAAGTCTCCATCATCATGCCTTGATGCACAGTGACAGCACATCAGATCCCAAAGAGGTAGGGGTTAAATTCAATAGGCCCTGAAGACAGGCGTAGGATCATGGTGGCAATTAACCCATGCTGGTTGACTGGAACGGAGGCGGCATGCCAACTTCATGCTGCCTGATAATTTAAATGATTTCAGCGTCCAGCCAACCATAACCATGATTGGCTGGGCGCTTAGCAGGGGTCAATATCATGAGTGGCAAGCACAGCTTTAAAATATCCTGCACTGTTTAAAGCTAGTCTGTATCCCTTAAATCATGGTTAAAGAGAATCTGACCTGGGAAACATTGAATAAATGGCACAATATGGGAGAGCGTGGGCTCCAATGTTTTTAGATGCTGCACTGGAGGCCTTGTTGAAAGAGGTGGAAGGTAGGAGAAATGTCCTGTATCCACTGGGAACCAGGAGGTCCTCCAGACATACGCTCAGAAAGGCAGTGGGGGCTATTGATGTAGAGGTCGACACCAGGAGTCAAGCCCCGAGGGCTTAGATGCCGTGCCACAAGAAATTCAAAAACCTCACACAAGTGGTCAAGGTCAGTGAATGCATTCTCAAATGCCTTATCCTACCAACTGCACCACTAGCTTCAATTCACCACACCACCATCATTCACCTACCAACAAGCTCTATCAATCACTGACCTTCATTTGCTCCACCACACCCTCACATACTTTGCACTGCCTCAAGCCACCACATCTCCCAGCTTGCACACACTGCCAGCTATTCAACCATGACAGTCACACCACCCAAACAGATTGCACAACACTCACTGACGTACTTCCCTCTCTCTTGCCGGACAAGGTGGCGCACAATTGGAGGCAGCAGGAGCTAACCAGAGGGGGGCAGATGCACTTGCAAGTCCTGACCCCCGTGAGGAGTCAATGGCAGGGCAGGTGATGTGTTACAGCTGCGGTATGCGGGAGCTCATGGACAGCAATTTGATCTATGGCAACCATGTCTGCAGTAAGTGTCTACGGCTCAAGGAGCTTCAGCTCAGAGTAGATGAGCTGGAGGCTGAGCGACAGACACTACAATGCATCAGGGAGGAGGAAAGTAACCTGGACACTTTGTTCCAGAAGGCAGTCACCCCCATAGGATAGGGTCTTCAGATTTGGTCAGTGGTCAGGGACCGGAGGATGTGGCTGTGAGTAAGGCAGGTAAGGGAATCAAGAAGGCAGGAGTGCAGGAATTTCAGCCCTTGCAATTGTCCAACAGGATTGAAGTTCTTTTCTCTTGTCTGGATGAGAGCGAGGGCTGCAGGGTGGATGAGCGAACTGACCATGGTACAGGAAGCCATTCAAGCAAAGGGAGTAAATAGGAATGTAGTGGTAGCAAGGGACTGTATTGTCAGGGGGATAGACACAGTTCTCTGCAGCTGAGAGCGTAAGTCCAGAAGGTTGTGTTGCCTGCCCGGTGCCAGGGTGCAGGACATCTACTCGGGGCTGGAGAGTAACTTGCAGTGGGAGGGGAAGGATCCAGTTGTCAAGGACCACGTGGGTACCAACAACATAGATAGGACTAGGAAAGAGATTCTGCATAGGGAGTATGAGCAGCTCGGGACTATATTCAAAAGCAGAACCTCAAAGGTAATAATCTCTGAATTATTTCCTGACTCACAAGCAAATTGCCGTAGAGTAAATAAGATTAGAGAATTAAATACATGGCTCAAAGGTTGGTGTCGTAGAAATGGGTTGCGATTCATGGCCCACTGGCACTGGTTCTGGAGGAAGTGGGAGCTGTACTGTTGGGATGGTCTTCACCTGAACTGTGTTGAGACCAGTGTTCTGGCGAGTCATATAACTATGGCGGTTGAGAGGGCTTTAAACTAAATAGTGGGCGTGAGGGATCAAGCGAGGGAAGATGTGATAATTAAAAGAGAGAGGAGAAGGCAAGAGAGCAAGATAGTAATAAGGGTAATGATAATCAGAGTGTGACAGGAAGGGACAGAGTGCACAAACTTAAGAGTGTGGCAGCAGATAAGGCTACAGGTCATGCACTAACAGAGGTGGGGGAGAGGGCACGGGTAAAGGGAGATTTAGAAATCCAAAGAAAAAGGTCGAGGCATCAGAACAGTATAGCATTGTGGGTAAAGACAAGCAGAATGAGAAAGGAAGGGACAGAGTTTCACAAAAATTGTACATCAGCGGATAAGGTCATTGCAGGGAATAGAAGTAAAACATTGAAATTAAAGGTTCTTTATCTGAATGCATGAAGTATCTGCAATAAAATAAATGAACTAGTGGCACAAATAGAGGTAAATGATTTTGATCTAATCGCCATTGCAGAGACATGGTTACAAGGTGATCAAAGTTGGGAAATAAATATTCCAGGGTACATAATATTTCAGACGGACAGACAAAATGGCAAAGGAGGAGGGTTAGCCTTGATAATAAAGGATGACGTCAGGAATTTAGTGAGAAAAGATCTGGCCTCAGAATATCATGAAGTGGAATCAGCATAGGTGGAAATTAGGAATAGCAAGAATCAGAAAACACTGGTGGGAGTAATTTATCGGCCCCCAACAGTAGTTGTACCATTTGATGGGAACATTAAACAAGAAATTATTGGAGTTTGTAACAAAGGCAATGCAATGCAAAGGGCGGCACAGTGGCGCAGTGGTTAGCACCGCAGCCTCGCAGCTCCAAGGACCCGGGTTCGATTCCGGGTACTGCCTGTGTGGAGTTTGCAAGTTCTCCCTGTGTCTGCGTGGGTTTTCTCCGGGTGCTCCGGTTTCCTCCCACAAGCCAAAAGACTTGCAGGTTGATAGGTAAATTGGCCATTATAAATTGTCACTAGTATAGGTAGGTGGTAGGGAAATATAGGAACAGGTGGGGGTGTTTGGTAGTAATATGGGACTAGTGTAGGATTAGTATAAATGGGTGGTTGATGTTCGGCACAGACTCGGTGGGCCGAAGGGCCTGTTTCAGTGCTGTATCTCTAATCTAATCTAATCTAATAATTGTGGGGATTTTAATCTTCATATAGATTCGACAATGAAATTGGCAAGAGTGGTCTAGAATATGAGTTTGTAGAATGTTTTCAGGACAGTTTCTTGGAGCAATACATTGTGGAACCGACTAGGGATAAAGCTATCTTAGATCTAGCATTGTGTAATGAAGCAAGGTTAATTAGTAATGTCATAGTAAAAGATCCACTGGGAAATGGTGATCATAATACCATTGGCATTGTGTAATGAAGCAAGGTTAATTAGTAATGTCATAGTAAAAGATCTACTGGGAAATGGTGATCATAATACCATTGCATTCCATGTTAAGTTTGAAAGTGACATACTCCAATAACAAACAAGAATCTTAAACTTATACAAAACCAATTATGTAGGTATGGGGGAGAACTGGCGAAGGTAAATTGGGTAAATAGACTAAAAGATATGGAGGTAAATGAGCAGTGGGAAACCTTTAAAGAAACAATTCAAACTGTTCAACAAAAATACATAGCATTGAAAAACAAAAACTCAGCAAGAAAGACCCACCCATGGCTCACTCAGGAAGTTAAGGATAGTATGAGATTAAAAGAAGAGGCTTACAATATTGCAAAAAAGAGTAGCAACTCTGAGGATTGGGAGTGTTTTAGAAATCAGCAAAAGGCCACCAAAAAGTTGATGATAAAGGAAAAAAAAGAATACGAGAATAAACTAGCCAGTAATATAAAAAACAATTGTAAGAGCTTTTATAGGTATATAAAAGGGAGAGAATAGCTAAAGTAAATGTTGGACCCTTAGAAGCAGAGACAGGAGAAATTATCATGGGGAATGAGGATATGGCAAAGGCATTGAAGAAATATTTTGTGTCTGTTTTCACAGTAGAAGACACAAGTATCATACCAGAAATAGACGGTAACCTAGGGGGCTAAAAAGATCTTTGAAGGTGGCAGGACATATTGAAGGAATGGTTAGTAAAGCATATGGGATCTTGGGCTTCATAAATAGAGGCACTGAGTGCAAAAGCAGGGAAGTTATGCTGAAACTTTATAAAGCTCTGGTTAGGCCCCGACTGGAGTATTGCATCCAGTTCTGGTCACCACACTTTAGGAAGTATATGAGGGTCCTTGAGAGGGTTTAGAGGAGATTTACCAGAATGGTTCCATAGGAATGGAGAATTTTAGTTACAAGGTTAAGTTGGAAAAGCTTGTTTGTACTCCTTAGAACAAAGGAGATTGAGTGGAGATTTAATAGAAGTGTACAGGAATGCGCTGCCCATAAGGGTAGTAGAAGCGGAAATGATCAATGACATCAAGAGGAAGTTGGATGGCCACCTGAGAGAAATAGACTTGCAGTTCTACAGGGATCGAGCCGGGGAGTGGGACTGACCACATAGCTCCATGGAAATCCAGCATGGACTCGATGGGCCGAGTGGCCTCCTTCTGTGCCGTAAATGACTCTATGAATGAGGAAATTAAGGAAATTAATATCAGCAGAAAAGTATTGGAGAAACTTAAGGGACTAAAAAAGACTTGCAGGTTGATAGGTAAATTGGCCATTATAAATTGCCCCTAGTATAGGTAGGTGGTAGGGGAATATAGGGACAAGTGAGGATGTGGTAGGAATATGGGATTAGTGTAGGATTAGTATAAATGGGTGGTTAATGGTCGGCACAGACTCGGTGGGCCGAAGGGCCTGTTTCAGTGCTGTATCACTAAATCAAAAAAATCAAAATAAAATCTGACAAATCCCTGAGACCTGATGGCTACATCCTAGGGTTCTAAAAGAAACAGCTGCAGAGATAGTGGATACGCTAGCTTTGATCTTCCAAAATTTCTTAGATTTAGGAATGGTACCATCAGATTGAGGAACATTGGCAAATGTTACACCTCTATTCAAGAAAGGAGGGAGAGAGAAAACAGTGAACTGGAGGCCAGATAGTATAACATCAGTCGTTGGGTAAATGCTGGAATCTATTATTAAGGAAGTCTTAAAAATGCACTTAGAAAAGCACAGTATGATTAGAACAAGTCAACATGGTTTTATTAAAGAGAAATCCTGTTTGACAAATTTATTAGAGTTTTTTCAGGATGTAACTAGTAGGGTAGATAAAGGGGAACCAGTAGATGTAGTATACCTGGATTTCCAAAAGGCATTCGATAAGGTGCCACACAAAAGGTTAATAGACAAGATAAGGGCTCATGGAGTTCAGGTAATATATTAGCATGGATAGAGGCTTGGTTAACAGACAGGAAACAGAGAGTAGGCATAAATGGGGCATTTTCAAGTTGGCAGGCACTGAATAGTGGAGTGCCACAAAGATCAGTGCTGGGGCCTCAGCTATTTACAATCTATATTGATGACTTAGATGAAAAGGCAGAGAGTAATGTATCTAAATTTTCTGATGATACAAAGGTAGGTGGAAAAGTAAGTTGTGGGGAGGACACAGAGAGGCTGCAGAGACATAGACAGGTTAAGTGAGTGGGCAACAAGATGGCAGATGGAGTGTAATGTAGGGAAGTGTGAAGTTATGCACTTTGGTTGTAAGAATAGAAAAGCAGATTTTTCTGAAAAGGTGTGAAACTTTTAAGTATTGATGTTCAAAGAGACGTGGGTGTGCTTCTACGAAGAATGCAGAAAGTTAGCATGCAGGTCCAGCAAGTAATTAGGAAGGCAAATGACATGTTGGCCTTTATTGCAAGGGGATTGGAGTACAGGAATAAAGACGTCTTGCTACAATTGTACTGGGTTTTGATGAGACCACATCTGGAGTACTGTGTGTAGTTTTGGTCTCCACATTTAGAAAAGGATGTACCTGCATTGGAGGTGGTAGAGCGAAGGTTCACTAAATTAGTCCCTGGTATGGCCTATGATGAGAAGCTGTAAATTAGGCCAATACTCTTTGGAGTTTAGAAGAATGAGAGGCGATCCCTTTGAAACATACAAGATACTGAAAGGGCTGGATAGGGTAGGCACTGAGAGATTGTTCCCACAGGTCAGGGAATCTAAAACACGTGGCACAGTCTCAGGACAAAGGGCCGACCATTTAGGACTAAGTTGAGGAGAAATTACTTCACTCAAAGGGTTGTGAATCTTTGGAATTCTTTATGCCAGAGGGTTGTAGATGCTCCATTGTTGAATACATTTAAAGGCTGGGATAGACAGATTTTTGTTCTCTCAGGGAATTAAGGGACATGGCGAGTGGGCAGGAAAGTGGAATTGAAGCCTAATATCAGCCATGATCGTATTGAATGGCGGAGCAGACTCGATGGGCCCTATAGTCTACTCCTGCTCCTATTTATTGTGTTCTTCCACCAGCCATGATGCTGCCACTGGGGTACCACTGGGGAATGCACAGGATGATTAGTTGAATTTTGTGTGCAATATAGAATGATTTCATTTATAAATTTGGTTTGGAATGTTTATTTTGTGGTGGTTTTTGTTTCTGCATTGTGACCAACTGGGCACTGTGAACGTCAGTGACAGAGGGAAGGGAAGGTGGAGACTGTTGGTGAATGGAAAATTAGGATTGAGGTTACTGGCATCTCACTTGGATGGGTTCTTCATGGACAGCCCTACCAGAAAGGGGCTTTGTTGGTTGCCTCCTCTCTTGCTCTTTCTCCTCCATCTCCTCATGCTCCACTTCATTTCCTCAATCTCCTGCTCCTGAGTTGCTCGCTATATAGCTGGTTGGAAGGACTGTCCCCTCATGACGGTGAAGTTATGCAGCAAACCACGATGATACTTGATACCTGCCCTGCTGAGTACTGCAAGGCTCCTCAGAGTGGTCCAGGAATCAAAAGTGTTGTTTCAGCACGCCAATGGTCTGCTCTATCACATTCTGTGTGCAGCATGGCTTTCAGTGTATGCATGCTGTACATATGTATATGAGTTTCACACCAGAGTCATCAGCCATATGGTCCAGAGGATAGCCCTTGTCACCTCGTAACCACCCTTTAGTTTGCCATGTTGGCTCAAACTGACAGTGGACTGCCACAGGATGAAGGCATCATGCCTGCTGCCAGGATACCAAGCATTTATCTGTATCATTCTGTGTATGCTTGCACAGCAGCTGGATGTTGAGGGAGTGGAATTCCTTTTGGTTCCAGTATAGGGCAGAGTTGACATGCAGTGCCGGCAAAGCAATGTGCGTGCAGTCAATGGCACTCTGACTAGGGGAAGCCTGCAATCCTAGCGAAGCCACATGCTCGCTCCGCCTGCTTTTCTCTGGCAAGAGAGAATGAAATGTAGTAAGCTGTCAAGAAATAGAGAGTGTCAGTGATCTCCCTCATGTCAAACTGTGGGATGTTTCAAATACCTCAGCCTAGAAGGAGACTGGCACTTAAAATTTCATCACCATGGACACTTTCACAGCCACTGGCAATGCGGTCCTTGCCCTGAGGTTGCAGTTGTGGTGGCAGCAGATTTCAGTGAGGACATCCTTGCTGAAGCACAGACATTGCACATATTGTTCTTTGCTGTGGTTCAGGTAGGAGAATTGCTCCCTGAACACCCTGGGTGGTTATGGCTTCCTGCTGAGAGCCCTTCTCCTCATCCCTCTTCTAGCCACCTGCTCTACTCTGCATGGCCTCTGTTCACTATCCAAGTAATGCTGTATTCCAAGGGGAATGGCTACTAGCGCACCCATGTATGGAAGCAATTGGTTTGTGCAGAACCCTTGAAGTCAGCAAAAATTCCGCTACTCCCTGTAGACTTTTGCAACTGCAAACAGTTACAAAAAGCACCAAAAATTTGGAGAGTCAAAATAATTACCAGGAGAAATCAACTAGCAGCTAACCTTTAAGCAGTTGATGGATCCCTTTAAATGGCGTTGGTGGGGGGGGGGTCCTTCCTGCTTCTGAATGCGTCTTCAGCTGTGCAAGGTTAGGAGAGGGCGTTGGCTGGCTCGTTGAGCTCCAAAATGGCACTGCTGGTGTCAGATCCTCATTACATGCTGATTGACATCATGATCTGCTTGCTCTGTATGTCCGGTGGCTGTTCACAGCATGCACCCTAATGCCCTCACCAATAAGGCGTCCAGTGAGACTTGGCACAGAAGTGTGCACCCGTGCCGCAGTCATCACTTTGGATCCCAGACGGTACCCGTACCAATGGGTGCTCCTGATCCCAAAGTCACAGCAACAATGACAGCAAATACTGTTGTGCATGAACCTGCATATCAAAAAGCAATTGTTGGGTTTCATAAAGTATATTTCATATAACTAGTTATTGATCTTCTAATTTCTATGCCTCATGAAATGTAAGTTATGATGGTTGATGAGGTTTTCTGTGTCTTTTCATCATCAATGCTGCAAACCTAGAATTCAAAAGGTAGTACCATCCCTGCCCTGACTCTATGCTGCTCCATGTATAGATTTTTGTTTGGTTCAAGATGGAACCCCTATTGGCACACAATCTGCTCGCAGGTTTCTGGTAATGTTACTCTACAATCCACGACTCAATGACTGGCATGCTGACATTTTCCTTCCTGTCTGTACAGAATTGCTTGGTCTTTGTTTCCTCCACCGCCCACCCTACACCCTCACCCCCACCATAGGCCTCCATACACCAAGCGTGACTAAAATAGGGAACGCTGTAGAGTTAGTATTTCAGTGCAACGCACACTAAAGTGACCCTTGTGGATAAAATCCTTACTTGTTCAGCTGTAATAAAAACAATACGACTGCCACCCATTGAATAATGTGTAATTAGGCAAAGGGGTCTTGTCCTTTAATGAAAGGTGAAGCAGCTCTTGCAATGGACCAATGGAGTAAATGCACCACACCAGCTCAGTAACTCACATAGACTTGACGATACCAGACTGATCTCTAAACTGTGCTGTTTGTCAATGTCAGCCACAGCAACAAAGCTGACATCAGTGCCCTGGGATAGGGATTTGGAAGGGGAGGGAGGTCGAATCGGCCTGTGTTCCTACTCCTGATCACTGGTCACACTTCCTGTGAAGTTCATGCATTAGGAGTTTGGCTGAGAATGGAATTGAGCTTCTGGAAACTGACACTCGTCTGAAAGAAAAAGCAAAAAAAAAAAATTGTACCTTATCCTTGGGATGTGGTTTACAATCAATTAATTATTATTAAAATGTAGTCACTGGGCTTACATAGGCAAACCCATTAAAACTAGCCACGTCTGAAGTACTGAAGAGCCCATACACATACAGCTGTATCTGCAGTGAAAATCTATAGGAGAGGACAGGAAAAAGGAAAAATGAGAGAATTGACAATGAAAGACAAAATGATTTTGGGTGTGATTAAATGTTGCTTGTGCAGGCAGGGCTCAAGATTAACCCTGTCTGATTGAAGGATTCTGCTGATGCCTTGCATCTTGATGTTCATCTTTCATGCTGAGAAAATGTAGCCTATGTATATCTGAAGGCAATAACACAGCACTGCACCTCACAGCAGTGCACCTTATTAGTGGTGTGTGATTTGTCAGCTTCTCTTATGTACTTACCACAGGCAATTCTTGTTTAACCATTTCAAAAGTCCCATTTCTTTTCTCCAAGACTTCCAATTGTTAAAAGTTTGTTTTATTGCAATTCCCATTTATTTGCATGCATGGCGTGCAGAAATCCTACTTTAATGAGACTTGTCATCTGTGAACCTGGGGCTTTCGCCGCTCAATCTAATTGGGCTCTGTGGGCGTTGTGCCTTAGAACTGGTTTGACCTGGCTTCCACCTGTTTACTCGTGTTGTGTGGGTGAGGGCGGAATAGAAGACAACTTTCCAGATGGCTCAGTAGAAAAAGCGCAGAGACTTGTTGCTATGTAAGCAAGTAGATGTTTTGAACAGTTTGAAACAATTGTGGATTGAAAAGCTATTTGCACAGAAGCAGGATATTTCTAAATCTCAGGTTTCTAGAACTCTGAAATAAGTGGACACTTGAAGTACTAGGCACGAAATAAGAACCGGGAAAGGCAACAGAACCATGAAAGCAAGATGGCAGATGTTGATGAAGCCCTGCTTCGGTGGATAGTGAAATGTTTGATGAATTTTATGTACTGGAAGGGAAAATGCAGAGGTTGATGACTTCTGATTTCCATCAAACAAAAGCACTGAACTCATGGCAGCATAAAAAGCATACAAGACATAAGCATTTTTCAGAACTTTTTAAAGATTTTTTTTATTCGTTCAGGGGATGTGGACGTCGCTGGCTAGGCCAGCATTTATTGCCATCCCTAATTGCCTTTGAGAAGGTTGTGGTGAGCTGCCTTTTTGAACCGCTGCAGGCCTTGTGGTCTAGGTACACCAACAGTGCTGTTAGGAAGGGAGTTCCAGGATTTTGACCCAACGACAGTGAAGGAACGGCGATATAGTTCCAAATCGGGATGATGATTGGCTTGGAGGGGAACTTGCAGGTGGTGGTGTTCCCATGCATCTGCTGCCCTTGTCCTTCTAGGTGGTAGAGGTCGTGGGTTTGGAAGATGCTGTCGAAGGAGCCTTGGTGAGTTTCTGCAATGCATCTCGTATATAATATGCACTGCTGCCACTGTGCGTTGGTGGTGGAGGGATTGAATGTTGAAGGTGGTGGATGGGCTACCAATCAAGCGGGCTAATTTGTCCTGGATAGTGTTGAGCTTCTTGATTCCCATTTACTCCAGTTTTGCTAGGGCTCCTTGATGCCATACTGGGTTAAATGCTGCCTTGACGTCAAGGGCAGTCACTCTCACCTCACCTCTTGAGTCCAGCTCTTTTATTCATGTTTGGATCAAGACTGTAATGAGATCAGGAACCGAGTGGCCCTAGTGGAACCCAAACTGAGCATCAGTGAACAAGTTAATGCTGAGCAAGTGGCACTTGATAACACTGTCGACAACCCTTTCTATCACTTTGCTGATGATCGGGAGTAGACTGATGGGGCGGTAATTGGCCAGGTTGGATTTGTCCTGCTTTTTGTGCACAGGACATACCTGGGCAATTTTCCACATTGCTGGGTAGATGCCAGTGTTGTAGCTGTACTGGAACAACTTGGCTAGGGGCGCAGCTAGCTCTGGAGCACAGGTCTGAGTACTATTCCTGGAATGTTGTCAGGGCCCACAGCCTTAGCAGTATCCAGTGCTTGCAGCCATTTCATGATATCACATGGAGTGAATTAGATTGGCTGAAGACTGGCATCTGTGATGCTGGGGACCTCAGGAGGAGGCCGAAATGGATCATCTACTAGGCACTTCTGGCTGAAGATGGATGCAAATGCTTCAGTCTTGTCTTTTGCACTGATGTGCTGGGCTCCCCCATCGTTGAGGGTGGGGACATTTGTGGCGCCTCCTCCTCCTGTCAGTTGTTTAATTGTCCACCACCATTCACGACTGGATGTGGCAGGACTGCAGAGCTTAGACCTGATCCGATGGTTGTAGGATCACTTAGCCCTGTCAATTGCCTGCTGCCTCCGCTGTTTGGCATGCAAGTAGTCATGGGTTGTAGCTTCACCAGATTGACACCTCATATTTAGGAATGCGTGCTGCTCCTGGCATGCCCTCCTGCACTCTTCATTGAATTCTTATACTCTATTTACCCTTGTAAGATGTTGAACAAAATTGTTATGCACCAGACCAACCTTGATTTTTGTCCCTTTATACAAATTCCTGTGTTATCGCAATTTGCAAAGTTATCCTGAGCAGTTGGAATTAAGCAGGTTCTCAATGATTTTAGCATTTATCGTGGTCACTTCATCTCTGGTTGTGCAACCCTCCTGGTAATAGCAAGTGTATATATATTGGACAAGCTTTTCTTATCTTTATGTAGTGCCATGATTATGCTGCCTCTGGTGTTATCAGTGCTGGTGAAGCAAAGCCATGTGTGTGCTATAAAATCTATGCACGTACATGCAGTTATAAAGATTAACTTGTGGTTCCTTTAATGGCTCAGTGAAAA
Source organism: Heterodontus francisci (assembly GCF_036365525.1). Taxonomy (NCBI): domain Eukaryota; kingdom Metazoa; phylum Chordata; class Chondrichthyes; order Heterodontiformes; family Heterodontidae; genus Heterodontus; species Heterodontus francisci. The sequence continues at coordinate 99,494,980 of NC_090383.1, read as the reverse complement.
CCAGAAAAGTGCCAAAATAAGCAATATGAATCATTGTCAGTTATGTCACACCTCCTTCAGCTGTCTTGGTCCCACTGTCTAGAATTCCCCTCCCAAACCTCACTGCCTCTTTAATTACCTTCCTTTGGTAGACACATTTTACCAGGTAGGTTGCAGGTGTTAGCCCATATTTGCATTAATAGTATCAAGAAAGAGTAATGTTCATCTGAATTTAGCCAGGCTCCTTTGTTGCAAGTAAAGGACAAAAGAGACATGGTATTGAGGGCATTTCTGAACTATTACAACAGCCTAGACAGAGAAGCTCTTGCTTACCACTTTATGCGCAGCTAGAACTGAATACACAGAAGTACTCACAAAGCTTTTCCACATTCAGCCAGCAAGATTATTTTACACTCCCTTTGACCAGATTAGACAAAATGCACACTCTCATAAGTGGTCTGACTGTCTCACATTTAGGAATGTGCCCATATAGTCCAAGATCGAATTATACAGTAGTGCAACCTGGGGTATAACAGTCAACCTCTCATAATCTGGACTGCATATCATGGGCTATAAATTGAGTTGCCTTGATGTTCTCATACAAAAAGATTGCTGCAATGTAAACTGAAGACCAGGGCAGACAAAGGGATCCATAGTAACAGATGCAGCACTGGAGGCATTAGTGGTGCAGGTGGCAGGAGGAGACACACCATGGCTCCGCAGGGAATCAGGAGGCCCTCAAAGATCACCCTCAGAAGGGTATGGGAGCAGTTGGCCAGGAAGGTCAACTCCCGGAGTCTGGAGCTGAGAACCTGGCAGCAGTGCCACAAGAAGTCTAATGACCTCACGCGGTTGGTTAAGGTCAGTGAATGCATCTTCACATGGCATCTCCTACCCACCACACCACCAGCCTCTTATGTTGCTCACTGCACCAAATCCCCATCATTCACCCATCAGCAGGTCCTGGCATTCAAAGCTCACACCTAAAATCCAGATACTGCACCTCACCCTCACGCACCTATCAATGCCAGCCTCATACCCACCTTTCACATACTTCCAGCTATTCAACTATAGGGTGATCATCCAAACACTGTGCTGCACAACCACTGAAGTTCTGCACTCTCTCTTGCAAGACAAGATGGCACACAATAGAAGGGAGCAGAGCAGAACTGGTGGGGGATAAGGACACCTGCATCTTCTGAGCCCTATAGAGAAGATGGTTCTCTGCTGTGATGGGTCCATAACATTTGATGTCACTGAGAACATTGACGATGACGACTTATTCATGCCTTATGCCCTTTCTCAACTCCCAGCTCACCACCTTCCTGCTTTCTGGCAAGATGAGCAACTGTTGATGGTGTGACAATGGACCTCTTGCATCCCACCCCATCCCCCTTCTCTCACACCAATCTTCCCCTTCTGATTTTCTGCTTTTAGACGCCCATGAACTGCCTACAAAAGGAAAATATCCTGGATGGTGGAAATCGGAATTAAAACAGAAAATGCTGGAAATACGCCACAGGTCTAGGTGCTTCTGTGGAGAGAGGACCAGAGTTAATGTTTCAAGTAGGGGTAGGCGGTGGCGTAGTGGTATTATCACTGGACTAGTAACCCAGAGACCCAGGGTATTTCTCTGGGGACATGGGTTCGAATCCCACCACAGCAGAAGGTGGAATTTGTATTAAATTAATAAATCTGGAATTAAAAGCTAGTCTAATGATGGCCATGAAACCATTGTCGATTGTTGTAAAAACCCATCTGGTTCACTAATGTCCCTTAGGGAAGGAAATCTGCTGTCCTTACCTGGTCTGGCCTACATGTGACTCCAGATTCACAGCAATGTGGTTAACTCTTACATGCCCTCTGAAATGGCCTAGCAAGACACTCAGTTGTATCTAACCGCCACAAAGTCCATAAAAAGGAATGAAACTGGACGGACCACCCGGCATCAACCGAGGGACCGGAAACGACAATGGCAAACCCAGCCCTGTCGACCCTGCAAAGTCCTCCTTACTAACATCTGGGGGCTTGTGCCAAAGTTGGGAGAGCTGTCCCACAGACTGGTCAAGCAACAGCCTGACATAGTCATACTCACGGAATCATACCTGACAGACAATGTCTCAGACACTGCCATCACCATCCCCGGGTAGGTCCTATCCCACCGGCAGGACAGACCCACCAGAGGTGTTGGCACAGTGGTACTCCGGACCCCATGAAGTCTCATGGCATCAGGTCAAACATGGGCAAGGTAACCTCCTACTGATTACCACCTACCGCCCTCCCTCAGCTGATGATTCAGTACTCCTCCATGTTGAACACCAATTGGAGGAAGCACTGAGGGTGGCAAGGGCACAAAATGTAGTCTGGGTGGGGGACTTCAATGTTCATCACCAAGAGTGGCTCGGTAGCACCACTACTGACCAAGCTGGCCGAGTCCTAAAGGACATAGCTGCTAGACTGGGTCTGCGGCAGGTGGTGGGGGAACCAACACGAGGGAAAAACATACCTGACCTCGTCCTCACCAATCTGCCTGCCGCAGATGCTTCTGTCCATGACAGTATTGGGAGGAGTGACCACCGCACAGAACTTGTGGAGACGACGTCCTGCCTTCACATTGAGGATACCGTCCATCGTGTTGTGGGGCACTGTCACCATGCTAAATGGGCTAGATTTCGAACAGATCTAGCAATGCAAAACTGGGCATCCATGAGGCGCTGTGGGCCATCAGCAGCAGCAGAATTGTACTCAACCACAATCTGTAACCTCATGGTCCGGCATATCCCCCACTCTACCATTACCATCAAGCCAGGAGACCAACCCTGGTTCAATGAAGAGTGCAGGAGAGCATGCCAGGAGCAGCACCAGGCATACCTCAAAATGAGGTGTCAACTTGGTGAAGCTACAACCCAGGACTACTTGCATGCCAAACTGCGTAAGCAGCATGCGATAGACAGAGCCAAGAGATCCCATAACCAACGGATCAGATCTAAGCTCTGCAGTCCTGCCACATCCAGCTGTGAATGGTGGTGGACAATTAAACAACTAACTGGAGGAGGTGGCTCCACAAATATCCCCATCCTCAATGATGGGGGAGCCCAGCACATCAGTGAGAAAGATAAGGCTGAGGCATTTGCAACAATCTTCAGCCAGAAGTGCCGAGTTGATGATCCATCTTGGCCTCCTCCTGAAGTCCCCAGCACCACAGATGCCAGACTTCAGCCAATTCGATTCACGCCGCGTGATATCAAGAAACGACTGAAGGCACTGGATACTGCAAAAGCTATGGGCCCTGACAATATTCCAGCAATAGTACTGAAGATCTGTGCTCCAGAACTTGCCGCGCCCCAAGCCAAACAGTTCCAGTCCAGCTACAACACTGGCATCTACCCTGCAATGTGGAAAATTGCCCAGGTATGTCCTGTACACAAAAAGCAGGACAAGTCCAACCCGGCCAATTACTGCCCCATCAGCCTACTCTCTATCATCAGTAAAGTGATGGAAGGTGTCATCAACAGTGCCATCAAGCGGCACTTGCTTAGCAATAACCTGCTCAATGACGCTCAGTTTGGGTTCCACCAGGCCCACTCAGCTCCTGACCTCATTACAGCCTTGGTTCAAACATGGATAAAAGAGCTGAACTCAAGAGGTGAGGTGAGAGTGACTGCCCTTGACATCAAGGCAGCATTTGACCGAGTATGGCATCAAGGAGCCCCAGCAAAACTGAGGTCAATGGGAATCAGGGGGAAAACCCTCCGCTGGCTGGAGTCATACCTAGCGCAAAGGAAGATGGTTGTGGTTGTTGGAGGTCAATCATCTGAGCTCCAGGACATCACTGCACGAGTTCCTCAGGGTAGTGTCCTCGGCCCAACCATCTTCAGCTGCTTCATCAATGACCTTCTTTCAATCATAAGGTCAGAGGTGGGGATGTTCGCTGATGATTGCACCTTGTTCAGCACCATTCGTGACTCCTCAGATACTGAAGCAGTCTGTGTAGAAATGCACCAAGACCAGGACAATATCCAGGCTTGGGCTGATAAGTGGCAAGTAACATTCGCGCCACACAAGTGCCAGGCAATGACCATCTCCAACAAGAGAGAATCTAACCATCTCCCCTTGACATTCAACAGCATTACCATCGCTGAATCTCCCACTATCAACATCCTGGGGGCCACCATTGACCAGAAACTGAACTGGAGTAGTCATATAAATACTGTGGCTACAAGAGCAGGTCAGAGGTTAGGAATCCTGCGGCGAATCACTCACCTCCTGACTCCCCAAAGCCTGTCCACCATCTACAAGGCACAAGTCAGGAGTGTGATGGAATACTCTCCACTTGCCTGAATGGGTGCAGCTCCAACAACACTCAAGAAGCTTGACACCATCCAGGACAAAGCAGCCCGCTTGATTGGCATACCATCTACAAACATTCACTCCCTCCACCACTGACGCACAGTAGCAGCAGTGTGTACCATCTACAAGATGCACTGCGTCAATGCACCAAGGCTCCTTAGACATCACCTTCCAAACCCGCGACCTCTACCAACTAGAAGCAAATACATGGGAACGCCACCTCCTGCAAGTTCCCCTCCAAGTCACACACCATCCTGACTTGGAACTATATCGTCGTTCCTTCACTGTCGTTGGGTCAAAATCCTGGAACTCTCTTCCTAACAGCACTGTGGGTCTACCTACCCCAAATGGACTGCAGCGGTTCAAGAAGGCAGCTCACCACCACCTTCTCAAGGGCAATTAGGGAGGGGCAATAAATGCTGGCATTGCCAGTGACGCCCACATCCCATGAATGAATACAAAAAAAAGTCTGTGCCCTTTCAGCAGGTCTCAGTTCTGAAACGTTAACTCTGCTTCTCTCTCTACAAATGCTACCAGACCTGTTGAATATTTCCAGCATTTTATATTTTTATTACCCAAGTTCGCCACCTGCCCAGCCACAGGACCCCGAGGTAGAGGAAAGAGAGCAACAGCACAGTACTGACGAAGAAGCTCCATCACTTGATCTGACAGTCACAACCGCCAGCTCTGACTCTGGCAGCCCACTCACCTTGGAGGCTAATACAGAATTGGGATCAGCTCATGGTGAGTCACTGGGCATGGGGAGGCTGCAACCAGGCCAGGGGTGTAGGATGATTCATTTGCAAGCTCACTGGAGGGCAAGGTGACAGATGAGTACTGCTGCAGAGGATTCAGATGAGGACTTCGATTGGGTGGCATACAGGAGAATGCAGATGGGCATGCACATCAAGACAGTCTCCTGTCACTGTCAAGGAGCATGGAGAAGGCAGAGGGGATAATGCAGACCTTGCCTTCTCCACAGCGTCAGCTCCATCTCCCTGTTGTTCTGCTGACCCAGAGGCACAGTATGCCGTCCCTATACCTGTTGCAGTCTTTGGGCTGAATTTTATGGAGCCAACGGGGGGTCCCAATGCTGGGCCTAAAAGGTGAGAGGAACACTCCCCGTCCCCGTCCCCGTCCCCGCCCCCAGCTCTATTTGACAGCACTCGGGCTATTTAAGGATGGGAATCCCGCTTCCCAGAGCTGCTGGCCAATCAGAGGGCTGGCAGCTCAGTAGTATCAGCGGCTCCACCTCGTTCGGTGGCCACTGCTGGTACTACAAGAAGCCCAGGACCAGGACTGTCTCTGGAGCCCAGGACCCTAGGTAAGTGTGGTGGGGTTGCCAGGGCCAGTCCGGCAATCCCTGGCAAGGCAGTAGAGGGTGAGTGTTGAGGGTGAGACGGGTTGTTCACGGAGGGGCGTCCTTTGTAGCCGGGGGTCCTCGATCGGTCAAACATTTCCCACGGAGGAGTCCCACTCCCCAACAAGCCTGCAAGGACACTGCCTTGTTTTGCTGGATGACTAACCCACATGGCGAAGCCCCCCGCCCCCCCCCCCCCCCCACCACCACCACTGGTAAAATACCAGCGGAGGCGGGAAGAGGCCCTTGAGTGACTATTAATTGGCCTCTTAAGGGCCTCTGGCCGTGTAGGCCACCTTCGGACTTTCCCACCCCCGACAATATCGCATGGCGATGGGCTGTCCGTCCCCTTCCTTCCATCGTTATTTTATGGGCACCTCCCACCTCCTATCCCGTCTCCTGGGGGCCCATAAAATTCTGGCCACTGTGTGCACAGGCCACCTTCTCTTCTGCCATCCCTGTGAGGATGCAGCAACACTCTCTGGCAAATGCAGGAACTCACCAAGTACATCCAAAAAATGTCCAGAGTGTTTTCAGATACTTTGCAATAGAAAAGGTCCCAAAAGTTTAACTGAACTGCAATCGAGTTACTCCAGGGCCCATCTTACAGCTTCATGCTTTTTTTTTTATGAGTAGAGAATGCAGGCGTTGCCTGGACCTGCACTGCCCAAATCTGGGATCCTGGCATCACATTAGCTGGTTGAGTCAAGTCAATCTCTTCCGGCACACATGGGGAAGCCCCTGCATGAGCCCATACAAAGAAGGGACGCCATGCGACTTAATTTCTTGCTCCATGTCTTTTACTCGTGCACTCATGTGCAGTCTTCCAGTCCCTCTAAACGTGCACTGAAATGCTTTCCTGACATGAGGCTGGATACAAATCATTTATTTTACAAACTGCAAGTTATGTCCAAAGTTACAGATACAATACAACCCCTGGCTTTAATATACAACTTGAATGCCTGTAGCCTATGCAAATTCACTTTGTTTTCAAGCACAGTATTTAAACATAGCTTATTTTAAAATCCTTTCCATGAAGAAAAAACTGATCAAAATGTTCGACCCGTGGCGTAAGGTGAAATAACGGATGTGTGTCAAAGAAGGTAGGCAACCAATGTCAGAATTATTCATAGCTCTTTTTTCCAATAAGGCATGATTGTTATTACAAACAAAAGACCAGCAATCACAGAGCATAAGGAGACAGCATTGCATTCCATTAAAAATATTGCAATCATGCATTCCTGCATAAATAATTGAAAACTTAGAAACAAAAGGGAGAAAAAAGAAGCACATAGAGTCTGATATGCTGAGATACTAATGCACAATTAACACTTGCAGTTCCTTTCAGCACTATTTTCGTGGAGGCATTAACTATTTTAAGGCAGGTATGCCTTTCTCTAAAATAGTGGCGAGGGAACTTCAGACAATTGTATTGAATGTTAGTACTCCATTGTGTAATTTTAAGGCTTTAGTCTTTTACGCCAAAAAAAAATCTAGTTCACTTTCTGTCACACAAACATTTTTCTTGGGTAAAGGAGGAATTTCCTGATTGCAGCACACCTCAGCCATTTAAAGATGAAAAAGGTGATGAAAAACCTTGTCCTTCCAGGCGTTGCAAAATGAGCAGCATTGCACAAACAACTGAAAATTTTAAAATAAAATTGCAGCAGCTTTGATTTTTCTGAAAGCACGAAAATATCATATTTTTCCCTCTCCCAAGGCAATACACCATTTTCCACTTGAGAGGCTGCACACGCAACCTGCTTCCAGTCACATGCCAATGGAACTTAACAAATGGCTATTGGGATGGAGATATAAACATAATTTAAAAGGGAATTGGATAGGATGACTGCAAAAGGATATGGGGAAAGGGCAGGACTAGACTAGGGAATTCCTTCTGAACAGCTGGCACCAGCACAATCTCACTGAACTGAATAGTTTTCTTAATTGTAATCTCTGATTGTATGTCAGAAGTATATCAGAGTAACTCTGTGTAAGTTAATATCTGATTTGCCCTCTCCCAATCCTGGCTTCACTTTTGTACCTTCACTGATATTGCAAAAGGAGCTACCTGCATGAGTAATTCAAACCCAAACAAACGTCTTAGCATTTCATAACGCAACATTAGAATGGCACTCTGATGATACAAATGCTTCACTTTGTCATGATTTTAATTCTGCAATTACTCCGATTTCAACCACAGCCATTATGGTTCTGAGCTATTTGATCCCTTGCAGTATCTCTTGTTGCATTTTTGGGTTTGTATTCATAGCGTTGTAGGGGTCCTAGAAAAAGTCTTAGACTCTGGTAAAGGTTAACTAACAACTCTATTATTTATAGTTACTATATACACTCACCACAAGCCACCTAAGCTAGCATCCTACTTGCTGCTATACCTTCTTCTTCCCAAGTCTGTCTCATGTGACTGTTACATCATTGGTCATACAGTGGGAGGGATCTCTCACTGTCTTTGGTATTAACCCTTTACTACATCTCCCCCCAAGTCTTTATCCAACATTTTTCCAAACATATATGCATTTATGACTTCTTTACTACTTTCTCTTTTCCCAAGTCTCTGACTTTACAGATTCAGTCTTATGGGAGGTTTGACAACTCTCCCCTATCTGCTTATAATCTGTCTGCGACGGTCAGTAGTCTTTGTAGGAAGTCTGGGTTGCTGACTTGGTTTTTCATTTCTACGGGTTGTCGTATTCCATTTGGTTTGGGTTTGTTCCTCTTCATCTGGATCTTGCAGATGGATTACTGGCTGTTGTTTTTGTGGAATAGGAATGATATTCCTCCTATTTCTTTATATGTTCCCTTCATTCATTCGTATAACATACAATCGCTGATAGTCCTCATGTTTATGGATTACTGTACCTTCTTGTTCCAGGTCATGTATCCAGACTTTTTGACCATTGTTTAATTTGGGTAAGCTTCTTGTTCAAAATCCCCCATTGTAATTCTTGGTTTGTTGCCTTTTGTAGGAGTTTTCTCTTCCTCACACTTGTAATCTTGAGTCGTCAATCCAGGCATTAATTGTTGAGGCAATACTGAAAGCAGTGTTCTTGACTTCTTTCCCATTAGTACTTTTGCTGGTGATAATAAGGAATTTTTTTACCTTTGTTTGCTTGACTTTGGCTAACATTGTAATCAACTGCTGTTGTAAGCATGCATTCATGCTCAGTAAAGAAAATGCTTGTTTGTATAAGACATATAAGATATCTACCAGTTGTCTGCCTCTATGCTGAAGAGTTGCTTGGAGTTTGCCTTTTACTCGCTGTTGTGTCCCACCTGGTCCATGCATCTGTATATCGGTTGGTTGTAGGTAATGTTTCTTCACCCAAGGCTCTTGGACAGACAATACCGTGACGCTAGCCCCTGTGTCAAGCTTAAAATTTGTGAGGTGTCCTTTCATGTAGATATCTGCTGTCCAGAAAACTTGGTCTGGGTTGCTGATTTCTCCCAAGTTCTCTCCTGGTTCTTTCTCTTGTAGGTATTGTTGTACTTGATTCACTGCTGTTTGCGTGAAGGTTTTCTGCTCTATACTTTTATGTGCAGAAATATTGCTGTGGCACATCTTCCCATAGTGTCCAGCTTTTCCACACTTAAAACACTCAGCTTTACTTGCTGGGCACTGCTCTCATCTGTAGGTCTTGGCTCCGTGGCAAGGTTTTCCTATGCCATGCGCCTTCTCACCTGTATGTTTTTTGTTTCTCAAAGTGGCTTCAATTTAACCAGTTGGATGGGCATTGGACTCCTTCTCATCCACTGCTTGTCTTCACCTCATAGGATGACCCAATTCTGTTTGCGAACTTCAGTCTGCCTTACAGTTTGAATGGCCTATTCCAGTGTAAGGTATTCCTTGGATTGCAGCAGGTCTGACAAGGACTCATCCGCTATGCCGATGACTATCTTGTCTGATTAGTTATGCCTTTAATTTTTCGTATTCACAACCTCCTGACAATCTATAAAGGTCATTAATATAGGAGTCTACAGATCCGCCAATCATCTGCGCTTGCTTATTAAATTTGGCTCTTTCCAAGATTTTATTGGTACGGAGATAAAAATATTTATCAAAGATTTGGAGTACCTCTTCGAATTTATCAGTAACTAGAGGCCTGCTACCCGACCTGAACCCGACGGGACCCGACGACATGTGCCGGGTTTGGGTTGGGTCGGGCCCATCTTCCGGGGCCGGCTTTCGGGCTCGGGGCGGGTCGGGCTGAGTCCAGGTCAAGTCGGGTCGGGTCGGGTCTGGCTGGACACACACGGTAAATGATCTGCTGCTAAATATTAAAAATAAAAAACTTACCTGAGCTGGGAGTCCGGGACGAAACTGAGTCTGCGCAGTGAGCGAATGACGTCACTATGACATCTCGCGCATGCGCTGCAGCTTCTTGCAGGTTCGATGTCAGGAAGGTAAGTAAAGGGATGGTCGGGTTGGGCTCAGGTCGGGCCGAGTTGTGGTGGGTTTGGGTCCGGTCGGGCTCGGGCCCGCTGTGGTTCAGACAGGTTCGGGTCAGGTTCTCTTTACCGACCTGAAGCAGGGCTCTATCAGTAGCCTCATTGATCCCTTGTCAGACAATTACGTCATCCACAATTGCACCTACTGAGTAGAGGAGGGTATTCACTTGTTCCATTTCAGATTATGTATGGAGTTGCGAAGCAATTCTAAACCTTAGGAAACTTTGTCTCCTTGATAGCCAATTTTAAATATGATTGGGTCCCTCTTGATTCTGGAACCTCTCCAGTATTCCAATTTTGGATCCATATTACTTTCTTAATAGACTTTTTCGGGTACTCCCCTTTAAGAAATTCTGCTTGTTTTTTTCAGCTTGGTTACTTTCATGGAGGTCCCCAGCTGTTTTTGAGAGTTCCCTGCTGTTTTAATAGGCTTTTCTAGGGTTTGCCCCTTTAATAAATTCACTTTTTTTTTACAACATGCCATCATGCAGGTGTTCTAGCTGTTTTTTGAGAGTTCCCTGCTGTTTTAATAGTCTTTTCTAGGGTTTTCCCCTTACTTTGAGAAATGCAGTTTATTTATTTCAATTTCTGAGCATATTGCCTTTAGAAAAGTCCCACACGTTTTTCAAAGGTTTTAAATGTGATCCCTGATCGTCGGTATTATGATTCACCCGATCACTGGCTTCTACTTGCAGGCCACCACGCTTCTGTTCAGTGGTGCAGCCTGTATTTCTGTGCTCTGATGCACCACAGCTGTGAAGCTCCCCACAACCTCTTCTGCAAGTAAGTAGTTTTCTTACTGTACTGGGCCAGTATTTATCTTTAACTTCTTTTGTTTCTTCAAAAGGTAAGGAGATCTTCAAATTCTCCTGGTCACTTTCACCACTGTTTGCCTTTGTTTTACCATTGCCACCAGGTTGCATTATTGGGTTTATATTATTAGCATTGTAGAGCGTTCTAGAGAAAGTCTTAGACTCCAGTAAAGGTAAGCTAACAACGCTATTATTTACAGTTACTATATACACTCCTCCGCAAGCCACCTAATCTAGCATCCTTTGTGCTGCTTTACCACCTTCTTCTCAAGCCTATCTCATGTGCCGTTACATCATCACCGGAATTTAGTGTGGCCCCCTGAGGCGGGTTCGGATGCGGTGAGACATACAGTATCACGATGGGTAGCGGGGGATTGGAGGGTCTGTCGCCTCCCTATTGCCAAGTGATCCTGATGGGGGTGGGATAGGCCAATGATGCCCTTCCCACCCAGAGGCCAACTGAGGCCGTAAGTGGCCTATTAATGACCAATTAAGGGCCTCTTCCCGCCACCGCTGGGACCTTACCAGCGGTGGGTGGGGGGGGCGGGGGTTACCTCCACTGCGCATAGAGGACACCTTCTAACATGACACGCCTTCCGTGCAGGCTTGGGAGGACTCCCTCCTCTGTGGCCCACGGAGAACCCTTGCCAGGAACCAGCTTACCTCCCAGGACCCCACCCTTGGACACGACCACCCCCCCCAAATTCAACTCCAGAGCCTTCCAGACAGGCCCTGGTGACTCTGCCTCACTCACCTTGTGTCTGGGGTTCCCGTGCTGAGCCAGGGTCCGAGGCCTCTGCAGTACTGACAGTGGCCACCGCTCCCAGTGGCGCTGCCGATACTGCTGAGCTGCCGGCCCTGTGATTCGCCGGCAGCTCTTGGAGGTGTGATCCCCGTCTTTAAAGGGACAGGGATCCCAGCTCCTGAAACTTAGATTTAAAATGATTGGAGGATTGCTCGGGGTGGGGGGCACAAAGGGCGGAGACAGGCCGTCCTTTTGGCCCAGTGCCAGGAGCCTCACCTTCAACACAAAATCCAGCCCACTTTGTGCATTTTTGGTCTCCATAATTAAGGAAGAATATACTTGCATTGGAGGCAGTGAAGCAAAGGTTTACTAGATTGAAGTTTAGAAGAATGAGAGGTGATCTCATTAAATTACAAAATTCTGAAGGGGTTTGACAGGGTTGAGACTGAAAAGTTGTTTCTGCTGGCTGAGGATTCTAAAACACAGGGGCACAGTCTCCGGGATAAGGGGACGATCATTTATTACTGAGATGAGGAGAAATTTCTTCTCTTAAAGGGATGTGAATCTTTAAAATTCCATACCTCAGAGGGTTGTGAATGCTCCATCGTTGAATACATTTAAGGCTGGGATGACAGATTTTTGGTCTCTCAATAATCAAGGGATATGATGACTCTAATGACCGAATGTGATTATTCTGACAGTGTGGTTCTTGTAAGGTCGAGGTGTTCTTCTGAGGTTCAAGTGGAGGGAAAAGGTGATTACGAGCGTTTGTGTGTGTGTGTGTGCGCGCGCATACTTTCATTCTGCGGAAAGATGCAAAGACATCTTTCAGCAATGTAATAAATACAGTATTGTGAAACTATCTGTCAGAAGCTTTGCACGTAAACTTGTTGAGATATTACTCAAAACACCAGTTGGATAATACAGTAGCCAGGTCTAATCTGTCATTAGCATTACCAGCTTCCGCTAAATAGGCATTGGGTATGCCAACAATTTATCAAATCTTGCTTCTTTCTAATTGCTGATGTTTTCCTCATGGGTTGTTAAAACACACAGATTTATTTTCTAGTGTAATTCTGTAATGACATGAATAAAAACATGTACTGTGCTAATGCAGAACAGAACATGCTGTACCACTTAATTTAAACACAAATGTGTGAAGAAAGGATTATATTCTGTTCCAAGTAAGTTCTACATTGCCATCTTTTAATTTCCTTTTCTCCATAGGGAGTGTGCATGCGTCTCAGTGCACAACAATTTTATGAGATTTTAATGGAAGGCATGGAGCTGGAAATTGGATTACACTGTTGTTACCTGGGCAGAAAGTGTGTGCAAACAGGTCCAACTTAAGGGGCCAACCTCCCAGTGTCCAGAGTGTTGGAGACATTTCTGACACCATATGTGATCAGGTGCTGTGGGTGTGTCCCTGGGGTTGGGGGATATCCACTTGCCAAATTATTTAACTATAAATTATTCATATCAAACCAAAAATAAATTTGATGAAAATAATGATGGAATGCATGACTTTAATATGGGGACTGAATTACATTTGTACGCTCTGGTATAATTATCCTTATTCTCTAAATCCGCTTCATTTGAAAACCACACTGGTTAGATCTTGACATTGTGTGACAATGATAATGTGTTGGTAGCCTGTGTTTCATCTCTCTCCATTTTTATGTCCATTGACTCCAATAAAAATAAACTCTGTAAAGATGTAAAGTGGGGTATCAACTTGCCATCATTCCTTTCACTCTATCACTTGTCTTAACTCCTCATGTGCTCTGCCACCGGAGATTGACTAGTCAAAAATTAAATAAGCCATGTGGTAAAACTAGAATGGGAAGAATCTGGTTGGGTTAGAAATAGTAAAATAAAAGCAAAATACTGCGGATGCTGGAAATCTGAAACAAAAACAAGAAATGCTGGATTCACTCAGCAGGTCTGGCAGCATCTGTGGAAAGAGAAGCAGAGTTAACGTTTCGGGTCAGTGACCCTTCTTCGGAACTGACAAATATTAGAAAAGTCACAGATTATAAACAAGTGAGGTGGGGGTTGGGCAAGAGATAACAAAGGAGAAGGTGCAGATTGGACCAGGCCACATAGCTGACCAAAAGGTCACGGAGCAAAGGCAAACAAGATGTTAATGGTGTGTTGAAAGACAAAGCATTAGTACAGATTAGGTGTGAATATACTGAATATTGAACATCAGCAAGTGCAAACCTGAAGAAAAACAACCTGAAAAAAACAGTGGGTGAGCAAACTGAACAAACTAAGATGAACTGAAATAAATACAAAAAAAATTGTAAAAAATGTAAAAAGGAATGCCAAAAAAAAAAGGAAGAAAAAATAACTAAAAATGAAAGTAAAGTGGGGGGCTGTCATGCTCTGAAATTATTGAACTCAATGTTCAGACCGGCAGGCTGTAGTGTGCCTAATCGGTAGATGAGATGCTGTTCCTCGAGCTTGCGTTGATGTTGCATTCCGAAGGGATCGTTCCCTCCGCGACACCCTGGTCCACTCCTCCATTACCCCCACCACCTCGTCCCCGTCCCAGGGCACCTTCCCTTGCAATCGCAGGAGGTGTAATACCTGCCCATTTACCTCCTCTCTCCTCACTATCCCAGGCCCCAAACACTCCTTTCAGGTGAAGCAGCGATTTACTTGTACTTCTTTCAATGTAGTATACTGTATTCGCTGCTCACAGTGTGGTCTCCTCTACATTGGGGAGACCAAGCGCAGACTGGGTGACCGCTTTGCGGAACATCTCCGCTCAGTCCGCAAGCAGGACCCTGAGCTTCCGGTTGCTTGCCATTTCAACACTCCCCCCTGCTCTCATGCTCACATCTCTGTCCTGGGATTGCTGCAGTGTTCCAGTGAACATCAACGCAAGCTCGAGGAACAGCATCTCATCTACCGATTAGGCACACTACAGCCTGCCGGTCTGAACATTGAGTTCAATAATTTCAGAGCATGACAGCCCCCCACTTTACTTTCATTTTTAGTTATTTTTTCTTCCTTTTTTTTTTGGCATTCCTTTTTACATTTTTTACAATTTTTTTTGTATTTATTTCAGTTCATCTTAGTTTGTTCAGTTTGCTCACCCACTGTTTTTTTCAGGTTGTTTTTCTTCAGGTTTGCACTTGCTGATGTTCAATATTCAGTATATTCACACCTAATCTGTACTAATGCTTTGTCTTTCAACACACCATTAACATCTTGTTTGCCTTTGCTCCGTGACCTTTTGGTCAGCTATGTGGCCTGGTCCAATCTGCACCTTCTCCTTTGTTATCTCTTGCCCAACCCCCACCTCACTTGTTTATAATCTGTGACTTTTCTAATATTTGTCAGTTCCGAAGAAGGGTCACTGACCCGAAACGTTAACTCTGCTTCTCTTTCCACAGATGCTGCCAGACCTGCTGAGTGAATCCAGCATTTCTTGTTTGTGTGGGTTAGAAATAGTCATTGTTGTGGATGTCCATTCTATAGGATCATGTTTTTTGATTGGGTGCTTTGTCAGTGTAATGACCAGAAAATGATGCAGTACATATTTTGGCAAGTGAGGTAAATAAGGTCCTACTATCACTAATGTGAGCACAAGCTGTTGTGTTGGGGAATTCTATCACCATTGATGACTGATGCCAAAAAAAAACTGCAGCTGCCACAACAACTATTTGATATGTTTAAAGCAGCTAAAGAGCTACCAAAATGATGGAAACAGTGAAAAGGCAACTATTCCAACTGGTTCTGCTCAAAGTTAACCTAGGGTCTAGACAAAAGGTTCTGTGTTTCAATGGTCCTTGCCTCATTTCTATAGAATAATGATGTATTGAATCACATGACTTTGTGTGAAGCTTCACTCACAAGAGTTCACCTTGCCCATAAAAAATATTAACAAGACGCAGCCTGCTGAAGAAGGCATCTTAAAAGGAGATAACAGTTTGAATTGCTGGTAAAAGTCTTTGTTTTTGTTACAAATTACATTTGGTGCAACTTTCTCCATGAAAATCAATACTACAGAAAGCCAAGAGTAGTATAGAAAGTGGAGGGGAGAAATTAAGAAGGAAATTAGGAAAGCAAAGAGAGGACATGAAAGAATATTAGCAAGTAAAATCAAGGAGAACCCAAAGATGTTTAATCAATACATTAAGGCTGGAATTTTACCCACCCCTCGCCACCACCCCCCCCCCCCCCCCCCAGCCACTGCAGGAGCGGGCTGGTGGCAGAGGGGGTCGTAAGATTGAGTGGGAGGCAGTGAGTACTGCTCCCGATGCCTGCCTGCCCCTCAGCAAATTTACGAGGGGCAGCA
Source organism: Heterodontus francisci (assembly GCF_036365525.1). Lineage (NCBI taxonomy): Eukaryota > Metazoa > Chordata > Chondrichthyes > Heterodontiformes > Heterodontidae > Heterodontus > Heterodontus francisci. The sequence goes on along the minus strand of NC_090383.1, from coordinate 99,478,958 downwards.
GCAGCGAGAAATGGCCTGTCTGCCCCAGGCCAATCAAGGCCCTTAAGTAGCCCATTAACTGCCACTTAAGGGCCTCCTCCTGCTGCTGCTGGTATTTTACTAGAAGTCGACGGGCAGCTGAGGTCCCCCAGGAGCCACCAAGTAAAACCTGGCAGCCTCCTTACGGGCTGGTGAGGGCCCTCCTGATTGGGCACCCTGTGTCTCACAGAGGACCCCCCCCCCCCCCCCACCCCACAACACTCATTCGCCCCCCGCAACCAACACCCCCCCTTTGCCTCGATGGGGCCCAGCCAATTGCCCCTGGCGAGGCCTCAGAAACTTACCTTTTTTCCGGGGCCGGCATCCCTCTTGTTGCTGAGGTTGGGTGCAGTCCCAGCAGTGGCCGCCGCTCCCGGTGGCGCTGCTGGGACTGAGAGCTGCCGGCCCGCTGATTGACTGGCCGCTCTTGGAGGCGGGACCTCCTGCCTCAGAGGTGCAGAAGTCCCGCCCGAGGCCGATTAAGGGCCTGGGGCACGTAAGATCCTGGTGTGGCTCCCAGGCCCAGTGGATGATGCAGACATTGTAGTTAAAGAGGAGTAAAGGCCGGCTGGGGTCTGCAAATGAAACCCGACCCGAGCCTGACAGCGCCTTATTCAACCCGGTCCGGGTCCTTTCATTTTTTTCCCTCGCCCAACCCGACCCAACCATCAGTTAACCTAGATTCCGTTTTTCACTATGTTTCTTATCTGCTTAAAAAAACTGTAACTAAACAACCTTTCAAGTCCAAAAAATACATTAACATTGGAGCCCCGTACCGACCTGGTCTGACCCGAGCCCAAATGCCAGACCCGGAAGAACAACCCGACCCGACCCAAACCTGACACATGTCATCGGATCCTGTCGGGGAGCAATGCTCTAAGGAGGAGTGTGAAATATTGGCTGTGATAAACATAGGGAGGGAGGAAGTATAAAGGAGATTAGCATCCTTGAAAGTGGATAAATCACCAGGGACGGATGAAATATGCCCCAGGCTGTTAAAAGAAGCCAGAGAGGAAATAGCGGAAGGTCTGACCATCATTTACCAGTCCTCACTAGACAGAGGTGTGGCGCTGGAAGATTGGAGCTCTGCTAACATTGTACCTTTGTTTAAAAAGGGAGCAATGGGGAAACCGCATAATTACAGACCAGTCAGTCCAACCTCAGTAGTGGGCGAATTATTGGAATCAATTCTGAGAGACAGGGTAAATTCATAGTCATAGAGTTATACAGCACTGAAACAGGCCCTTCGGCCCATCATGTCTGTGCTGGCCATCAAGCACCTAACTATTCCAATCCCATTTTCCAGCACTTGGCCCATAGCCTTCTATGCTATGGCATTTCAAGTGTTCATCTAAATACTTGGGTTAATGTTATGAGGGATCCTACCTCTACCACCTCTCCAGGCAGTGCATTCCAGATTCCATCCACCCTCTGAGTGAAAACATTTTTCCTCAAATCCCCTCTAAACTTCCTGCACCTTATCTTAAATCTATGCCCCCTGGTTATTGACCCCTCCACTAAGGGAAAATGTTTCTTCCTATCTAACCTATCAATGCCCCTCATAATTTTGTATACTTCAATCATATCTCCCCTCAGCCTACTCTGCTCTAAGGAAAACAACCCTAGCCTTTTCAGTCTCTCTTCATAGCTGAGATGCTCCAGCCCAGGCAACATCCTGGTGAATCTCCTCTGCACCCTCTCCAGTGCAATCACATCCTTCCTATAGTGTGGTGCCCAGAATTGTACACAGTACTCCAGCTGTGGTCTAACTAGCATTTTATACAGCTCCACCATAAGGGTAAACTGTCACTTAGAAGGGCACGGATTAATCAAGCATTAGTCAGCATGGATTTTGTTAAGGAAAGGTCATGTCTGATTAATTTGATTGAATTTTTTGAGGAATTAACAAGGAGGATTGATGAGGGTAGTGCAGTTGATGTGGTCTACATTGATTGGACAGGTTAAGTGGGTAAAAAAATGGCAAATGGAATTTAACCCAGAGAAATGTGAGGTAAGTGAGAGACCTTGGAGTGAAGGTCCACAGATCCATGAAGATAGCAGGACAGGTCGATAAGGTGGTTAAGAAGGCATATGGAATCCTTTCTTTTATTAGCTGAGGCATAGAATATAAGAGTAGGGAGGTTTTGCTGGAGCTATATAAAACATTAGTTAGACCACAATGTGAGTGTGCTCATTGTGTGCAGTTCTGGTCACCTCTTGTCAGAAAGGATGTAATTGGAGAGGGTACAGAGGAAATTTACGAGGATGTTGCCAGGAGTGGAAAATTGCAGCTATGAGGAAATATTGGATAGGCTGAGATTGTTCTCCTTGGAACAGAGGAAGCTGAGGGGAGATTTGATTGAAATGTACAAAATTGTGAGGGGCCCGGATAGAGTGGATGTGAAGGGCCTATTTACCTTAGCAGAGAGGTCAGTGACTAGGGGGCATAGATTTAAAGTGATTGGTAGAAGGATTAGAGGGGAAATGAGGAAAAAAACTTTCACCCAGAGGGTTGTGGGGTCTGGAACTCACTGCCTGAAAGGGTAGTAGAGGCAAAAAGCCTCATCTCATTGAAAAGGTGTCTGGATATGCACTTCAAGTGCAATAATCTGCAGGGCTACGGATCAAATACTGGAAAGTGGGATTAGGCTGGGTGGCTCTTTTTTTTTCTGGCTGGCACAGACACGATGGGCCAAGTGACCTCTTTCTGTGCCATAAGCTTTCTATGATTCTATGAATATGCCAGTTGCATTTCCTTTTCCTTCTTTCATTATTTTACTGTGGTCCGACTGAACCATTTGCCATTTTAGCAAATCAGGACCATAATCTTTATTCTGTATCCCTAGAGAATATAATAATAAGTGTACGGCAAAGGATGTGATGACATTTCCTCTCAGACATACAATATTAAATATTGCTACAACAGTGTGCAAATGCTTTATTTTCGGGCTGTGGAACCTCGCTATAATGCAATCCCATTTGTCTGAATTGTTCCTACTTTACTTGCCAACTGCACTGTGATTTTGTCAGGAAGTCTCCTCAGCCTTTCCTCCCTATAGCTGCCCAGCTGGTTAAAGTGCAGTGAGCAAGTTGCTGGTACCAACACACCCAACAGCATTTTAAAAGGCTGAGCAGCACATTGAGGAGGAAGGGTTGAGCAGAAGACATTGCAAGTAGAGTCTGTTAATATGCTAGGAATAAGTCATGACCATAAGGAGCTCTGAAATGTGCAGGATTATAAATGGAACTGCACTATTGGAGCCCTGATATAGTGAAGCTTCCCTGCAATATTAATAAGTAACATATCTCCTAGCTTTTGCAATATTTAACACTCTAAGTCTAAAAGGAAATATTAATAAGGCTCGTGATCTTTTGAAACAATCATTTTTTTCTGTTACGAAAGGCCCAGATAAAGAACTTATTTGCTCCTTTAAAATTCTTTGGTAATAAAATGATGGGTTGTTTCTTCAACTGCAGTAAATATCTGACCCTATTCACTATCAGCATCACCATCTTTAAAATGTTCTTGATGTTAGTAGTGATAAACTTCAAGAGGTGACCAAATACACATTGGTACAGCCACAGCCCTTGGAAAAATGAAAAAGAAAAGGAGGAAAAGAAAAGCTGAAAGATAAAGAAGGGAACTAAATAGCAAAAGAAGAATTGGAAAAAGAAAAGTATGAGAAGAGTGAAAGGAAACAAGCTGGAATGAAAAGAAGAAATGTGAAGAAAAACACAAAGAAATCAAAATGAACAGCTAGTAAATAATACTAAGACCAACAGTTCCCAGCAGCAGAACAAATCATTCTATTATTAGAACCGAGGCTGTGAGTTTATGGTGCCTAGATTGCTGAGCCCAGGCAGCATGCTTTGCTTTGCAACCTTCCCATATTTTCAGGGGCTTTTGGTACCTGGGTCTTGGACTGTACTATTATAAGGATGACAAAGAATTACCATCATCTGTAGCATTGAACTTATAATTGGTACGTGTCAGTGAATGTTGGAGACAGTTCCTCCTTCTCCAACCGCTGTAGTCATATTTAGAGAGCTCATGTGGATCTGAAACCTCTTCCCCCGCCCCCACACACCTCCCACCATACAGGGGCCTTTTCGAAACTGTGGACCTGTGAATTGCTCTGCAATATACATCTGTAATTGCAGAGATGATGAACACTCGCACTTCAAAGTCAATAGTCGTGATTGATCTCAGCTGGAGTAAAGTTGCTGTCACCACTGATTAAATTGCTGAGAAAAATTCAACATTATGTCTTAATGGGCCCCAACAAGCAGCAAAGTGGCTCAACACTTTCTTTAAAGAATATTTTCACTATGCTGAAAACATTTTTCTTTCTACTGACCAGATGTAAAAACATTCCCATAAAGAGGTTGGAGGGCAGATGTGAATGATGAATTGTCTATCAATAATAAATGTTTTCTTAGAAGAATGCAAGAGTCACTCGTGCGTGCATTCGAAGATGTAGGTTTTGTATTCGGGTCAGGTGAAGATTCAGGCTTCCTAGCGACTTGAAAATTGCTGAAGAGAAAGGAGTATTGGCACAAAAAAAATTAAAGGAAAATTTTTGGAGACAGCTTTTACGACGGCTGAAATGTGATAGTTCCATTTGAAATCACAATTGATTGTATGGCTGAAAATGTCAGCTGATGAAGCAAAGCTAACAATAAAGTCATCAAGGCTAAGAGCTGGTAGTTGTTGGTTCAATCTGTGAGAGACAATAATGTGCTGAAAGAAAAATTCAATACTTTGACTTTGCATTGTTGACTATGATTGAGGCTTTGGAATACCTGCCTTAAATCACTCTTGAAGATGATTATTACTGATAGGATTACTGTATTTCATACAGTTATAATTTATTTCTAATGTAAAGTACATCGGCTGCAATCCTATGGCCCCCTAACGAGTGGGCTGGTGGTGGGGGTGGGGGCGTAAAATTGAGTGTGAGGCGGGGGGGGGGGGACCCATTCCCAACCCCAACCCCCTCCTGACCCTGCTGCAATTTTACGCAGGGCGGCGGCAGCGAGAAATAGTCCACCCACCCCAGGCCAATCAAAGCCCTTAAGTAGCCAATTATCTGCCACTTAAGGGCCTCCTCCAGCAGTCGTGGGTATTATACCCTCGGTGGGCAGATGGCAAAGGCCCCAAGAACACCACCAGGTAAAAGCTGGCAGCCTTCTTGCGGGCTGGGGGGCCCTCCTGATCGGGCACCCTGTGTCCTACGGTGGGCTGCCCCCGAAACCCCAATCACCCCCACTGCACAACACTTCCCCCCTCTGCCCCAACCGACTCCCTTGCCTCGCCGAGACCCAGCCGATTATCCCCGATGTGGCCCCAAAACTTACTTTCACCTTGCTTGCGATGGCTGGGTGTAGTCCCAGCAGTGGTCCCTGCTCCCAGTGGCGCTGCTGGGACTAAGAGCTGCCAGCCGCTGATTGGCTGGCAACTCCAGTAGGCGGGACTTCCTGTCACAAGGAGGTGAAAGTCCCACCCAAAGCCAATTAAGGGCCTGGGGAGCAAAAAATCCCGGTGTGGCTCCCCAGGTCTGGCGGATGTGGGCTCACCCCCAACCTTTTGACCAGTGGTTAAATTCCGGCCGTCCAATGTGATTTAAAAAAAGTCATGTTTTCTTTGACTATAAAACACAAAAGAAATTCATTGCAATGAGACTGAACAGTATGTGACACATCTCAGATGCTGTGCTTATTATGCGCCCATTAAGGTATATTTTCTACTTGGATTTTCCTGCTAAACAGACATAAACTTAGCTGTGGCCTCAAACCTGCCTCCACTTCCTTCCAGGCATGGTACAATGCCAAATTATGGGGATTGTGACCTGGAGTGGCTAATTCGGTCAGCTCTCGAGGGGCCACTGATCGTAAGAGCTTACTGCTCCAGCTTGGAAAGGATCATGATGCCAGGTATTCCTCCTAGTCCTATGTGCTAAGAGCTATTTTCTCCTGCAGAAAGAGAGGGTGAGTGTTAATGAGTGGCTACTGAAAAGGAAAGTGTACATGTGCAGTGCTTCTGCTTGTGCCTAGGCTGAGAGGACGAAGAAGCAAGGTGGATTGTTGACTGGGAGCGAAGTTGCTGGAGTGTGAAGTGAGGAAGAAGTCATCAGAGGAGATCCCTGTTCTGCAATTGCTACCATATAAGAATTTGCTTTAGATTCCTGTTGTAGAGACAATAAATAAGAAATGAGTGTGTGTTTAGACTGAAAATGAGAGATGATATAGTGTGCTCACATGATGGATGGTGAAGGATGTGATGCAGGGGAGTATATTGTTCAGAGTGCTGGAGGAAGTGGAGGAAGAGCTGTTGCCAGGTGTTATTGAGAGAGATAGTGAAATAAAGAGCTGTTTTCATTCTTGATGCGCTTGTCAGGATGTTAAGAGATTTTCTGTAGTAAATCCAATTCCTGGAGCTGACGATCTCAGCCACCTCTCTCCAGGCCTGGCGAACATCCACTTCTGGAATCTCCCTGCCATTGGGGGGAAGGAGAGCTTCCATTCTCACCCTTATCTCTTCGACCAGGTCCTCCAGGGAGGCATCAGAGAATCTAGAGACTTGCTTCTGACTTATTTCTGCAGAAAATTTTCTTGCCGCAATCTCACAGAGCAATCTGCCAGAAGGGAATGCAGCCTCTCTTTAAGAGGTGCGTTCCAGCATTAAATACGTTTCCGGAGAATAGGCAAAAATTGCACATTGAAAATGGAAGGGCTTCCCGTTCCCAACAAATTTGGATATAAATCTTCCGCCTAATTTACATGAGGCTCAGGAGTTATAATTGGCCTGAAATTTAGTCCAGTGAGTGTGTTTTGCACTCACCCCAGTCCCTGTTTACTTGAAACCTGCTCCAGATTAAAATCAACCTCCCATCTCCACCACTGCTTTCCAGGTTCACACATTAAAAGTAAGCTGGTGAAAGTCGGATCCACGAAATGTGTTGATTTTGGCAATCATTTGGATGTTATGTTTTCTTAAGAAAGCAGAGATATGATCCTCCTTATGCTAATTTTGTTTTACCAGTTTCTTCAAACGGTATGCTGTTAATCATTCTGATCAAAAAGAGGGTTCATAATATGAGCACCATGGTTGACTAATATTAATTGGCCTCGAGGCTTACAGTGGATTAGAAAAAGTTAACAATTATTTGGACAGTGTTCAACAGTGGTTGGTAGGCAGAGCTGGGCTCACTTGGCTAGACAAAATTGCTTAATCTGCTGATGAGCCTCAAAAATCACAGAATAGGTTGAAAAAGCAGAACAATTTGGAGAAATGACAAGTGTGTTGCTTAAATAACATCATGCTTGCTAAAACAGTCATTGGAAGCAAGCCATGTTTGACTTTAGAGAGGAATGTTATAGTGCAAACAGATAGGTGCCAAAGCATCCTTTCTACTTTCTCTGCACAATGGCTCATTGCTGAACTGCACAAACCCATTTGTAAACGTTAATCAAGAGATCAGCTCAGGTATATTTGTTTCTATGAGAAATGGGTTCAGTGCAACATACTGTGCTATTACATGCATTCATTTATGGTGTAATGAATTGTATTAACATATTTAAATATTTCAGTATTTCCCAGATTTATACATAACCCTTTGGTAGTTTGCATAAGCATGCTAAAAACAAAAGAAAATTAATCCTAAAATTAGGGTGCATACAAGTCCTGACTTTCCAATGTTGGTCAAGTAGTATTAGTACCATCAATGTTAACACTCCTAACATTAACAAAGTCAATATTATAAAGCTAGTGATAGTTTGGCAGTGTTAATGCTGGATTTATTAGCATTGATGGTATTAATGCTGGTGACCTGGGTTTGTGACAGCATTCGTGCTGCCAGTATTAGTTTTAATAGTACTCGCTGGTGGTGTTAGTCCTGGCAATTTTAACTTTGATGATATTGGTACTGAAGAAATTACTATTAGTGCTAGTAAACCTTGTGTTGGTGATATTAGTCACAACGGTGTGAGCAGCATGAGTGTTGGTAATGCGAATGTTAATGTTATTAGTTCCAAAAATGTTCATGCTAATGATATTAATGCAATTGCTGGCTGTGCGATTGCTAATACTGTTAATATTGATGGTATCTGTGTTGCAGGTGTTCATACTCATAGGGGTAAATTTCTGTCTTCACCACCTAGGCCTTAATCTAACTGAGTGAATCAGCCAACCGTTGCAGAAACTGTGCAATGTTCATTCAAGAGTTCCACTTTGCCAAATTATCGACTAGGTAGTGAAGACAAAAATTTACACTGTTGTATTGTTGCAGGCTATATTAGTATCTGATGATCCTATTTGCTCCCCACCCCAAGTTGCCTCTTTCAGGATGACTGATTGCCACCAGCAGGCAATTCCTTACTTCCGAGAGTAAATTTTAACTGAATGTTTCCGGTTATTCCTGAACTCACATTAGGTTGTTTCAGAGTAGTAGAATTTTCTGAAGCTACTCTATGAAATATATCTGCATTCACAATGCAATCTGAAATCAATCAGCATTACTCTGATGGAGCAGTTTTGCTGCAGCCTACCGTCATGCCAAGAATGTGGCATATTACTTTTGTCTTATGAACATTGATTTTAAACTGTTGCTGGAGTGAAGAAAGGACTTGTTAAAAAAAAATCACCAGACACCTAGCCGGAAAAACATTTTCATACTAACAGACCATGCTTGGAGAGACAAAAGACTATTCCCGGTCCACTTAACCCAAAATGGACTGTGATCACCAGATACTGAAGGTGAGGGATTTTAATAACCCCATGCTCCCTGATGGCAGAATCCACAAACAGAAGTAGTCAAACCAGCTAGTCACATGACTAACCTGCTGGGCAACCTGAGGGTTTTTTGAATTGTGCCACAGAGAAAGGAAGGCAGTTTGGAACTGGAACCTGGAGCAAGGAAGCCCCCCTCTCTCTCTCTCTCTCTTGCTTTCTCCCAAGCCACCGGACCCACGGAAGACACAGAAACCTCAAGAGAGAAAAGACTCCGACCTCGAAACAAGTTAAAGCCTACAATGGGCCCCAACGAATTGCAAGTCTGACCCTGAACTGCAAACTCAAAGGACAGTAAAATAGAAACCCATCTATTACCTCAAACTTTTCCCCTTTATTTTTTTCTACTTTTCTGTCTCTACATGTGTGTTTATAGCGTGCTAACGTGGTCGCATCACACATTTGTAGTCGGTAACCGGATTAGAGTTTAAGATTAATAAACTTCTACCTTTCTTGTTTAAAATCTAAGAAAACTTGCCCGAATTGATTTATTTGCCTTACAATTGAAAAGCGGTGAACAATGATTCACTAAGGGGGAGCTAAAACACGATGTTTTTCTAAAAATTAAACCCTGTTACGGGTAAACCAGGCAAAGGCTGAGAGGGACCCCCTAGACCCCTTCTCACCTGGTCATAACACTACAAATGAATCGTTCTCATTTTTGAATCCATAATTTCCTGGTTTTTGTTCTTCACATATACTACAGCAGCAAATAAACTAGAGTCTTGAACAAAAACAAGAAATGCTGGAGTCACTCAGCAGGTCTGGCAGCATCTGTGGAAAGAGAAGCAGAGTTAACGTTTCGGGTCAGTGACCCTTCTTTGGTTCGATTTCCAGCATCCGCAGTATTTTGCTTTTATTTTAGAGTCTTGAACATCCTGTTTTGAGGCTGAATGTGAACACCGTTTATACAGTCATCCCATTTAAAAAGATGGTGACAGATTTTCTGAGGACCAGGGTAGCAGTGGGACCCTCAAACGCAGCCGGACCCTCGCATACAGTGCGTCACGTACAGCAGGACCTCCTACTCAGTTGGACCTCTCACACAATGTGATGCTCGCACAAAGAGCAGAACCCTCGCACGCAGCCAGAGCGTTGCACACTGAAACAAAGCTTCACGACCCCAGTTCTCAAACCCGCTTCTGCCCTTATATTTTTTTTTTATTCATTCATGGGAAGTGGGCGTCACTGGCTAGGCCAGCATTTACTGCCCATCCAGAAGGTGGTGGTGAGCTGCCTTCTTGAATCGCTGCAGTCCATGTGAGGTAGGTACACCCACAGTGCTGTTAGGAAGGGAGTTCCAGGGTTTTGACCCAGTGACAGTGAATGAACGGCAATATAGTTCCAAGTGAGGATGGTGTGTGACTTGGACGGGAACTTGCAGGTGGTGATGTTCCCATGCATTTGTTGCTCTTGTCCTTCGAGGTGGTAGAGGTCGCGGATTTGGAAGGTGCTGTCGAAGGAGCCTTGGTGTGTTGCTGCATTGCATCTTGTAGAGGTTACACACTGCTGCCACTGTGCGTCTGTGGAGGGAGTGAATGTTTGTAGATGGTGTGCCAATCAAGCAGGCTGCTTTGTCCTGGATGGTGTCAAGCTTCATGAGTGTTGTTTGAGCTGCAACCATCCAGGCAAGTGGAGAGTATTCCATCACACTCCTGATTTGTGCCTTGTAGATGGTGGACAGGCTTTGGGGAGTCAGGAGGTGAGTTACTCACCGCAGGATTCCTAGCCTCTGACCTGTTCTTGCAGCCACGATATTTATATGGTTACTCCAGTTCAGTTTCTAGTCAATGGTAACCCCTAGGGATGCTGATAGTGGGGGATTCAGTGATGGTAATGCCATTGAATGTCATGGGGAGATGGTTAGATTCTCTCTTGTTGGAGATGGTCATTGCCTGGCACTTGTGTAGCGCAAATGTTATTTGCCACTTATCAGCCCAAGCCTGGATATTGTCCAGGTCTTGCTGCATTTCTACACGGACTGCTTCAGTATATGAGGAGTCGCGAATGGTGCTGAACATTGTGCAATCATCAGCGAACATCCCCACTTCTGGCCTTATGACTGAAGGAAGGTCATTGATGAAGCAGCTGAAGATGGTTGGGCCGAGGAAACTACCCTGAGGAACTCCTGCAGTGATGTCCTGGAGCTCAGATGATTGACCTCCAACAACAAGTAAGTTTACGGATGACACAAAGGTTGGTGGAGTTGCGGATAGTGATGAGGATTGTCAGAGGATACAGCAGGATATAGATCAATTGGAGACTTGGGCGGAGAAATGGAAGAAGGAGTTTAATCAGGACAAATGTGAGGTAATGCATTTTGGAAGATCTAATATAGGTGGGAAGTATACAGTAAATGGCAGAACCCTTAGGAGTATTGACAGGCAGAGAGATCTGGGCGTACAGGTCCACAGGTCACTGAAAGTGGCAACGCAGGTGGATATGGTAGTCAGGAAGGCATATGGCATGCTTACTTTCATCGGTCGGGGCATAGAGTATAAAAATTGGCAAGTTATGCTGCAGCTGTACAGAACTTTAGTTAGGCCACACTTAGAATATTGCGTGCAATTCTGGTCGCCACACTACCAGAAGGACGTGGAGGCTTTGGAGAGGGTACAGAAGAGGTTCACCAGGATGTTGCCTGGTCTGGAGGGCATTAGCTATGAGGAGAGGTTGGATAAACTCGGATTGTTTTCACTGGAACGACGGAGTTGGAGGGGCGACATGATAGAGGTTTACAAAGTTATGAGCGGCATGGACAGAGTGGATAGTCAAAAAGTTTTTCTCAGGGTGGAAGAGTCAGTTACTAGGGGACATAGGTTTAAGGTGCAAAGGGCAAAGTTTAGAGGGGTTGTGCGAGGCAAGTCTTTACACAGAGGGTGGTGAGTGCCTGGAGCTTGCTGCCGGAGGAGGTGGTGGAAGCAGGTACGATAATGACGCTGAAGAGGCATCTTAACCACAGCCAACTTCCTTTGCGCTAGGTATGACTCTAACCAGCAGAGAGTTTTCCCCCTGATTCCCATTGGCTCCAGTTTTGCTTGGGCTCCTTGATGCCATACTCTGCCAAATGTTGTCTTGATGTCAAGGGCAATCACTCTCACCTCACCTCTTGAGTTCAGCTCTTTAGTCCATGTTTGAACCACAGCTGTATTGAGGTCAGGAGCTGAGTGGCCCTGGCGGAACCCAAACTGGGTATCACTGAGCAGGTTATTGTTAAGCAAGTGCTGCTTGTTGGCACTGTTTTTTTTTTGATGACACCTTCCATCACTTTGCTGATGATTGCGAGTACACTGATGGGGCGGTAATTGGCTGGGCTGGATTTGTCCTGCTTTTTGTGTACAGGACATACCTGGGCAATTTTCCACATTGCCGGGTAGATGCCAGTGTTTTAGCCATACTGGAATAGCTTGGCTTGGGGTGCGGCAAGTTCTGGAGCACAGGTCTTCAGTACTATTGCCGGAATATTGTCAGGGCCCATAGCCTTTGCAGTATCCAGTGCCTTCAGTCGTTTCTTGATATCACGCGGAGTGAATCGAATTGGCTGAAGTCTGGCATCTGTAATGCTGGGGACTTCAGGAGGAGGCCGAAATGGATCATCAACTCAGCACTTCTGGCTGAAGATTGTTGCAAATACTTCAGCCTTATCTTTCGCACTGATGTGCTGGGCTCCCCCATCATTGAGGATGGGGATATTTGTGGAGCCACCTCCTCCAGTTAGTTTTTTAATTGTCCACCACCATTCACGGCTGGATGTGGCAGGACTGTAGAGCTTAGATCTGATCCGTTGTTTATGGGATCGCCTAGCTCTGCCTATTGCATGCTGCTTATGCAGTTTGGTATGCAAGTAGTCCTGGGTTGTAGCTTCACCAGGTTGACACCTCATTTTGAGGTATGCCTGGTGTTGCTCCTGGCATGCCCTCCTGCACTCTTCATTGAACCAGGGTCGGTCTCCTGGCTTGATGGTAATGGTAGAGTGGGGGATATGCCGTGCCATGAGGTTACAGATTGTGGATGAGTACAATTCTGCTGCTGCTGATGGCCCACAGCGCCTCATGGATGCCCAGTTTTGCATTGCTAGATCTGTTCGAAATCTATCCCATTTAGCACGGTGATAGTGCCACACAACACGATGGACGGTATCCTCAATGTGAAGGCGGGACTTCGTCTCCACAAGGACTGTGCAGTGGTCACTCCTACCAATACAGTCATGGACAGAAGCATCTGCGGCAGGCAGATTGGTGAGAACAAGGTGAAGTATGTTTTTTTTTCCCTCTTATTGGTTCCCTCACCACCTGCCGCTGTCCCAGTCTAGCAGCTATGTCCTTTAGGACTCGGCCAGCTCGTTCAATAGTGGTGTGCTACCGAGCCACTCTTGGTAATGGACATTGAAGACCCAGAGTACATTTTGTGCCCTTGCCACCCTCAGTGTTTCCTCCAAGTGGTGTTCAACATTGAGGAGTACTGAGTCATCAGTTGAGGGAGGGCAGTAGGTGGTAATCAGCAGGAGGTTTCTTTGTCCATGTTTGACCTATATCTCCTGACTCAAGTCTTCACCAGCTGGACTTTCATAACCCCATGCTCTCTGATGTTCTACATTCTAAATTCTTTCATTTTGTTGGATAATAGAGTTAAGGATATACCTTACAAGGAGTGAACTAAAGAATGTTAATTTCCCTTTTCTCTGTAATCTCTTCAGGTACCAAAGCCCTAAAGCTCTGGAATTTCCTCACTAAACTTCTCCACCTCTCCAGCTCTCTCCTCCTTTAAGATGGTCCCTAAAATTTACCTGTTTAACCAAGCTTTTGGTCATCTCTCCTCAAATCTCCTATTGTGGCTTTGTGTCAAATTTTGTTTGATAATCCTCTTGGAATGTTTTACTGCATTAGAGGCACTATATAAATGCAAGTTGTTGTTTGGTGTTGTTGTGATCCTGTGAGGGAGCGTTAACTTTGAAAGAGAGAAAGTCGAATTCCCAGTTATTACTGAAAGAATTACACCACAGGATTTCATGTTTTAAACTAAAGAACTTGACAAGAATTAACCAAAACAAAACAGTACTAACTTAACACTACAACTTGAGACATTTATATTTTAAACTTAAAATTTTAACGGAACATGAAGACGTATACTTTAAACTCTAAATTCTAACAGAATACTCCTATTTGACTGTTACTTCCACCCCAAAAATTTCCCCGTATTTTACAGGAACTTGGTGGTTTGTTCACTTCTCCTCGGATCAATCCAAAGTGTACCCCAGCTCTTAGCAATTCACTTTGATTTCCTTAATTTCTCAGCAGGTTTGAAATCACCTCCCGAATCTGAACTTCCCAGCTTGCGCACAGGCCTGCCTCAAAACAGAAACACCCCTTGTTCCCTATGGCCTCTTTGCTCCTGAGCCCAGCTGATTTCAAACTAACAGCTTTCCAAAAGCCAACTGCTTGTCCAAAAATCAAAGGTTTGTCTGATGCCAACAGCTCAACAGCTTACCAAAAGCCAACCAACTGACTGAGTCAGCAAGCATACAGATCAAAAACCAACTGACACTCCTGCATCATCTACCTCCATTGCAATGCAGTAAACATGGGATGTCCCAGATAGCAATTTAATCTAATTATTTCCAGCTCCAAATCTTCTCATTGATTCCTAATATCCACATGAATAATTGATATTGCTAACAATGGCAGAACAAACTCTTCTAAACTTTCTGGTGTCAACTGCCCAGCTAAACGAGGCTCCCTGCAGTGTTATGGCTCTCACTTCTCTAACTCTGTCTCTGTAAGCACTCAAGGAGGGATTTTTTTGAACTTTTAAATCTTCTCTTTTGTTCTGGGAAATCCTATGAATAATTTAAACCCCTGACTGAGGTAGCTGCAGACACACCATCTCCATCAACAAGTTAAGAGGGGTTCCCATTGTGTAGGGTCTTTACAATTCCCTATATGACCTAACTAAATAATCATGGGCCACACTTTAATTTGTAACTACCCTAGGCTTGTTTGCCAGCTTCTTGAACCAGGTGTTTTCATTTGTCTTGCATTAAAAAAATCAATTCCCAAATGAAAAGTTACCTCAAGAAAATTAATACAAACCATTAACCAGGTGATCGCAACAATGTTGAATAGCTGAATACGTCAATTGATTAGCTCCATAACTAAAGAGAAACTCTTGCTTTTCTGTGACTATTGGCTGCTGAAATTTAATACAGGTGCTGTTGCCTTTTCTGCTGTAATAAGTGCTGCAAACACTTGAGTATGTCTTGGTTATGGCTAGACTGGGAGGAATAGGAGCTGACATAGGAGAAGGAGTGGGCAATTTTCTACAGTTTTCTCATTAAATGCACATTCAGCATTGTGTTGTGGAGAGTATGTGGATATCACAGTGAATGAATATCCACTTTTTGAAATGTCATGAATGTTTTCAAGTGAATGCAGATATGTCAGTTGCCCAGTTGTTAATAGTTAAAAATATATTTCAGGATTTTGTTTTGTTGTTAAAATAATAACTATGGCCTGCATGAAGGATGACAACGAGATGATTACATTGGTTAATAACTTTTTAATGGCTTACAGTTTGTTGACTGAACTTTTTAATAGGTTATTAGATTATCCTTAATGATCGCAAACATGTACGCTTGCATCTCCAAAATATATTGAACTGATGATTTAGAAGTAGATTTACTGGATTGTGGCTTATTGTAGATTCTGAAAGACAGGTTTCTGGAGTAGTTCATATCCTTTCTTTCCATGGAAACAGAAAAGTTCTTCACTTAGAGAAACAAATATGCAAATCACTCATCTCCGGCCATGTATTTGGTCTGTTTGATTGTGGCGAGGCCTTTTGCCAAAAAGTCTGGAGGGTCCAGTAACAGTATGGGAAAATAAGTACAATGCTGACTCTGCTGCTTTCTGCTCGTGACCCTAGCTATGGTACTCATTTTACATCCTTCAGAAAGAGACAGGCTGTGTGCACCTTGCCCGGATTTAATTTCTAATTCTTCTGGTCTTCAGTCTGATGCTCAGCTGACTGCGCTACCCAGCTACAAAAGACAAAGATAATATACTAGCTATGTTTTGTTTATTGTATTGAACTAAAGCATGCTGTCGAACATCAGTAGCATGAGTGGTAAATACTTCCTCACTATTTATTCATCTACTTCATTGCTGATTTATTGATGTTTGCCATTTTCTCTCTTCTGAAGGCACTGATTCATGTCGAAATACAATTCCATGCGGAAGATTTTCCGCAGGAGTTCTCCTTGTCCACTGTACGTTGAGCAGTACAAGGCTTGCTACATGCTAAGTCTTTGAGGGTGAGGTAAAGCATATGCATTTTAGAGTTGAGTCCTGATTGATAGAGACTGCTGGTAGGTGAGTAATAGGGGTGTAGTAAATGGAATGAGGCTAGTGGTACAGTTGGTAGGATATGTCATTTGAAGATGACCCGACTCACCTTGACAATTCATGTGAAATAGTTAAACTGCTTTCTGCGCTGCATCTGTGTTCTTGGAGCAACGCTACTGGCATTGACCTCCGCAAATATTTGTTCCCACTGCCTCCTGAGCATCTGTCTGGAGAGCCTCCTGCGTGACACTGCCACCCGACCCTGCAGATAGATGATGTGTCTCCTTCTCTCCACGTCTTCCACCAAGACTTCCACTGCATTGTCTGAAATCCTTGATGCTTGCTCACTTGCATGTTCAGCCATTCCTCAAAGTATCACAGTCTAGACTCACTTTTCAAATGATCCCCACCACTCTTGCAGTCACAATACATCTCATCTTTAAGAGGTGCAGGCTGTCTTTAAGTAGTGCTAGCCACCCCTGCTGATATGTGGAGCCAGTGAACAGCACGAGTAGTGCTGGCTTCACACAGCAATCATGTAAAACCGCAGGCAGCACAAATTTAGCATGCAGCCTGCTATAGAATGAATGGGAGTGGGTTAACCGCATACCACGACCCCACTCCTGTTTTCAGAGGTTCGCCCATTTCTCCCCCTTCTTTAAAAAAAAACACAGCCTATATTTTTATTTTAAAAAGTACTCAGTATAAATTTTACCTGCAAAAAGATTCTAAAATTTGTCCCATACTTCATCTAATTTTGAAAAACCTTTGAGCAGTTACTGCTAAAATATTCCACCAGTACAACTGAGTGAACAGTGCTAATTACATCCTGGGACATTAGAGTCATTTCACATACTCAAATGCACAATGCAAATTCAATTCCGAGACACAGCTCTGGGCAAAAATATCATCCAATCTCAGAATGAGGCTGAGGCTTTGAATTAAAAACTATATTGAAGATATTGAAAGACAGAAAAGACATTTCAACTGATAAATGTAATCATATTGTAAACTGTGAATTTTTTGAATTTTGTGCTTTGTTTGAACCCTTATTTTGAATGTTAGAAATTTCAGTTTTTGAGACAAAAATAATGGCAGTTGAGAAAGAAAATCAGAAAGCATTTTGAACAAATTGTGGAAAACCAGTGTCAGATTGGGTTTTGAGTTATGAGTTGACTTAAGCAGAACCTATAATAAGTGAAGACATAGGAAAAACATGATACAAAAAGTGTAACAAAAACATGACAATTTAGATGAGCACTTGAAATGCCATCGCATATAAGGCTACGGGCCAAGTGCTGGAAAATGGGTATAGAATAGTTAGGTGCTTGATGGTCGGCACAGACACGATGGGCCAAAGGGCCTGTTTCTGTGCTGTATAACTCTATGACTAATGGGAATTCAAGATATGAACAGATAAAGGGTGGAATCTCAACTGAAAAGGTTGGTAGCAGCCCAGGAACACGATTGTCACTGAAGTAGGCTTTGCTGTGGCTCTTTAACTCAGCCACGGCATTAGCATCCTGCTTCAGGGTTTCCCAGCCAATTGGAGCTGACAGGCAGGACGACGCACTGAATCTGTCAAAGGAAGGATTTCAAGTTAAAGGGACCCTGGCAGGGCTTAGAATGGCTGAACTGGATATTGATTCCTGAGGCTTCAGCAACCACAGGAATGGAAAGGAGACCTGGGAATGCTGCCTTCCAGGTCTTGGATTCTTACCTGAGGGGCTGAAGTAAGGTGATGTTTGCCATGGATGGAGGAAGAGGCCAGCCTCTCCAACCAAGCAGGTATGCAGGAATGTGGCTGAGGAAATGAGCAGCAGGAGTGTTTCCCTCAAACCTGGATACAATGCCCCAAGAAGTTCAAGGACCTCAGGAGGGCAGGAAAAGTGAGTGGCATAACACTTCCAAGTATCTAGCCCCACACTCTGACTTTCCCAGCATTTTCCTGCACGGCATGCCTCAGACCAACACACCTTGCAGCCCCACTCATTCCTCTCTCTCCAAGCACCTCCTCAGATCCCCATCTGAACAGCCGACATTCATACTCACCCTCATCATTGTGCCATCTCTCATCCTTACTTCACAATCACCCTCCACAAATGTGGTCTTTCCCTCCTCATCAAACAGTCCGTTTCCCACACTCACAACTCTCTGCTTTCTCTCCTTGCAGGAGAAGATAGTGCAGAACTCCAGGCAGAATCAGAGAACTGGGGTGGGGTGGCCTCCAGTGACAGACATCTTGACCACTGGCAATATGTGCCCTCCTGGTCCACTGAGAAGAGGTTCTTGTTCCAGGAGGTGGCAGATAACCTGGCATGAAAGCCTGAACCTCATGAGTCATAGAGTTATACAGCACAGAAACAGGCCCTTCGGCCCATCATGTCTGTGCCGGCCATCCAGCACCCAACTATTCTAATCCCATATTCCTGCACTTAACCCATAGCCTTGTATGCTATGGCATTTCAAGTGCTCAACTAAATACTTCTTAAATGTTGTGAGGGTTCCTGCCTCCACCACCTCTTCAGGCAGTGCGTTCCAGATTCCAACCACCCTCTGGGTGAAAACTTTTTTCCTCAAATCCCCTCTAAACCTCCTACCCCTTACCCTGGTGTTCTCACATGTCAAGAGAGCTGATCATCTGCCTGTAGACCCTGTGTTGGGGGTCTTGCCTTCTTCAAGCTAGATCTCTGTGTCCGTCCCCTCTGTGCTGTGAAGTAGCATGTGGCTGAGGGGAAGGCAGCTGATGCTACTGTTGCTGTTGCTCCTGGTGCTGTTGGTTTTGGTGTTGCTGTTCCTCTTGTTCCTCATCAGAGGTGCAAGGTAGAGTTGCAGCGGCTGCTCCCATGCCATAGAGAAGGCTGACAGCAGCGAAATGCAGATCAAGGTGAGTGAACAAGTACAAGTCAAGCAATAGGAGCACATTCTGAGAAGAAGTTCTGTGAGCAGCAGCCAGGCTGCAGTCAGCTTCACTAAAGAAGCCCTCCCCGCTGTGTTCCCGCCTGATTGACCCTGGCGAGATGCAGAGATTGCAGGAAACCCTTGCGCTAGCTGATAAACAAAATGCAGGGTTAAATTCAAAGTGCATATTGTAATGACTTTCCTGACAGCTGCACGGGCATTCCCCACTAACCTGCAAACCCGCCTGGGTTAAACGGGAAAGTGGACAGCATGTTTCCAACCTACCTTTTCGTGACCTAATCCCGCCTTCCCTTAGCAGTTAAAATTCTGCCCAAAGAGGTATCTTTTCCCTCTGTGTGTTTTTCGGGTGATTGGCTGCAGGCAGAAAACGAGCACACTCGGGCAGGCCAGCAGCTGCAGACCACACAATGTTATGCTGCCTGGTTGTCCACCGGATCCAGAAATGTGTATATCCAGAGTAAGCGAGGGGTCGAGAGGGACCAGGGTGGAGGCGTTAGTCCTCAGGGGAGTTAAAGAGTTTGGCAGTGATCTAGTTTGTTGTCCTGGAACCCAGAGGAGTACTGCTGCTCCGCCCAGCCTCACAAAGATACATAGAAACCTATCTTCTGAACTGCTCTTTGGCGAGTTGAAACTGTGCGGGACGTGTGCAGCACACACTCCATCCAGTTAAGTCCAAAGCTAGCAATTAGGGACATGTGTACATCATAAGATCATAATTTTCATATTGAAAAGACCTGTTTGAGGTGAGCACTCCAGCTGCTCATTGGTAAACATGTGGAAACCTGGCATTAACTGGACTTTCAGTGAAGTGTGGTAGTGAGTCTCACTATTTCGAGGGCACTACTGCCCTGCTTCTGCAGGGTGGAGGCTTCAATATCACCCCCAAAGATTTTTAATATAGTTCATTATTGTTTAAATAATTAATTCAATTCACAAAACCTAAGCTGTCAAATAGTTCAGACTTTGGCAGGAAGACTGCCATGAATGCCCCTTGAATAGACTGCACCAATAATTTTAGAATATTCTTTCAATTCTTTCACGCATCTCATTAATAATTCACATGCACAATCTGTCATCAACTATAGATGACGTTGTATTTTGTCGGTGGACTACTTGGAGAAAATTCATATTTTGGTGATTTTTCCACTCCTTTTTCTTTTCATTCTTTCAAAAATTCTTTAATAAGCATATTTCTATTGCTCTCATTCTGACTCACTTCAGTCATACACCATGGGGGGAAGAAAAGCAATGCATGAAGATCAGGGTAATCTTTTTCACTCTTAATGCTTCAGTTGTTGAGACGATTGCACAATTACAGCTAATCCTTGCTGAGTTCAGTTTCTCCTGTGGTGCACATGTGCACTGTGTGGGACATCGTTTTTTCCAGATCAGCTTCAACTGCTCTCCTTGTGAACTCCTCAAGAACCAGGGCAATGTCAGGGCCAGGATATGGATACCCTGCTTCTTCAGGAACTGTGTTTCCCTCGGCAGAGTAAGTGAAGAAGCAAGTTGTTCGGAGGCTGTGGCTTTGAAGCAATGGGGAGAGTTTAGCCGATAATAGGGGCAAGCACTTAGCTCCATCCGGTCCCTGGGCCATTTCCCCAGTGGTCGGATTGGGGAGGGTGGTGTAATGTGTGGCAGGGCTACCTGCCCACAAGCAGCCAATAGCCCATTCAAATAGTTAAGGCCTATTGTTGGAGCCCTACTGGAATTTTCCAGTCAACTTCCAGGTCGCCAGAGGGATCGGGGAACAGTGTATCTGCCTGGAGGCGACCTCCTAGCAGCAGATTGGGGAGACCAGAATTCCAGGCAGGCTTAGAGGCCTTCCCTGCCTGGCTGGCTTCTGCTACAACGACAGGCTCTGCCCTGTGGAGAGGCTCCCACCACCCCCCCCCCCCGCCAACAACTGCGATGACAATGGTGGCCTGGCTGCTGAGGCCATTTTTTATTTTAAATTTGAAAAAGTTGGAGCGAGGTCACCTCAATCTTGGGGTGCCTCCACCTGACTTAACTGGAAAGGCGGCCTGCAGTTGCTTCAGTGCTGGAGGGCCTCCTAAAGGCCTTTCAGCTTCGAGCGCCTGCCTGTTGTCCTTAATTGGATGGCAGCCCGCCCTCTGGTCACAAATTGGCCAATTCGGGGAGAGTCAATCATGTGACTGTTCCCCATACAGTGTGGGCTTCTGATCCCCATTTGAGCCTGAAGCTCATGGGAAAAATCCTGCCCATTTTGTTAAAAGGCAAGATAAATGAATTCTGTTGTGAGGAAAATTCAACCAATTGCTTATAAACCTACTTGGCGTGCATATGTTTGGATGTCAGTGTGTCGGCTGTGGCTCAGTTGTTAGTAAACATGCTCGGCTCTGAGTCAAAAGGCTCTGGGTTCACGTGCACTGCAGGGACTTGAGCAGACAATCTATGTTGAAACTTCAGTGTAATATGGGGGGAGTGCTGCACAATTGGTGGTGCTGTTTTTCAGAGGAGACATTAAACTGAGGCCCCATCTGCCCTCTCTGGTGGGCATATTTGAAGAAGAGCAAGGGAGTTCTGCCTGATATCCTGGCCTTGTGCTGAATGGATGTTTTAAAGACAGGAGGGAGGGATACAATGTTGGTCCCCCAGGTTAAGTACTAGGACCACTGCTGAATTTGATATACATTAATGACTTGAACTTGGAGGTACAAGAGACAATTTAGAAATATGCCAATAACACAAAACCTGGAAGTGTAGTAAACACTCGGAGATAGTAATAGACTTAAAAAGGATATAGGCAGGCTCGTGGAATGGGCAGACGGACAGGTGGTAGATGAAATTTAACACAGAAAAGTGCGAGGGGATGCAATTTGGTAAGAAGAATGAGGAGAGGCAATACAAGCTAAGCAGTACACTTTAAAGAAGAGAGATCTGGAGGCGTTTGTGCACAAATCTTAGAAGGTGGCAGGACGCATTAACAAAGCAGTTAAATGGGATCCTGAGCTTTATAAATAGAGGCACAGAGTACAAAAGCCAGGAAGTTATGTTTTTAACCCATATAAAACATTATTTTGACCCCAGCTGAAGTCTTATGTCCAATTATAGGTACCATACTTTATGATGAATCTGAAGGCTTTGGAGAGGGTACAGAAGAGATTTACGAGAATGGTTCCTGGGATGAGGGATTACCGTTACGTGAATAGACTGGAGAAGTTAAGGTTGTTCTCCTTAGAGCAAAGAGTGCTAAGAGAAGATTTGATAGAGGTTTTCAAAATCATAAAGGGTTTAGATAGAGTAAATAAAGAGAAACTGTTTCCAATGGCTGAAGGGTTGATAACCAAAGGGCACACATTTAAGGCAATTGGCAAAAGAACCAGAGATAACATGAGGAAAACATTTTTTATGCAATGAATGGTTAGGGTTTAGAATGCATTGCTTGATAGGGCAGTGGAAACAGATTGAATAGTCACCTTCAAATGGGAATTGGATAAATATGTGAAGGAGAAAAAAAATTGCAGAGATCTGGGGAAAGAGTGGTGGGGTGAGACTAACTGGATTGCTCTTTGAACGAGCCGGCACAGACTCAATGGGCCACAGAGTACAAAAGCAAGGAAGTTATGTTAAACTAGTATAAAACACTGGGGGTTCGGCCTCAACTGGAGTATTGTGTCCAGTTCTGAGCGCCACGCTTTAGGAAAGATGTGAAGGCAATAGAACGCAGAAAAGGTTCATGAGAATGGTTCCAGGGATGAGGAATTTCAGTTATTTATTTACTTATTTAGTGAAAGGTTACAGGCAGGTGAGGAGGGGGGGGTCTCAGGCTCCCCTTTCGCCCCTTCTCCGGTTTGACCGCAACAGGGTTTATCCATTTTAACACATTTTAACTTACCACCTCAGTAACTGACTGCTCCTGTTCCTCTAATGTAATTGCAGAAGAATCAATCAGACAGGTTTTCTTGAGCTTAAACAAGGAAGATGTAAGTTTATTATTCTTAACACTCTAAACCGGTTAAAATTACTAAAATACGTTACGCATTCACGCCTATATTCACACGAGAGTCACACACACAAACACACAAATAGATTACAGAGGCAAAAAAGATTTGATGGTCGGATTGGAGACTGGAATAAATGGAATTTAAATACAGTACATCAGTCCCAGAGTTCTCAATTGAAAGTGTAGTCCTAAAGTCCTCACTGGATCACATGCGCGGTTGCAGGCTTGCTTTTCAGGTTCCGGTGGTGGTGGTCTGTAAGCTGGAGGTTTTACTAGTTGCAGCCGGGACTTCTCTGGATCTTTACTGGAGAGAGAGAGAGCTGCTCTGTGGATGGCTTCTCAGTTACTGTTCTCTGTTTTCTGAGTGACAAAGCTTAGTCTCTCCAGAGCTACACAAGCAGTCACATGACATTCCCAAACCTCTTTTTGTTTTAATGTGGTCCTTCTGGTAGCTTCTCTGATATTCAAGGCTTTACCCCTCAAGCTGTCCAGTCACACTTGGTGGGGGTTGGCTCTTTCAAAGTCAATGGGTGTTGATGGCCCTTGATGACTGTATTAATAAGGCCATTTCAGGTAACTTAATCAAAGAGCACCCCATTGTTCTGGCTAGTTTGAGTCAGTCGTGTTGTCTCCAGAATGGTTTTATGGTGTTTCAAATGTAAATTGCAGTGGTCATCTTGGCAGCCAGTTTACTTTTTCAAAGAAGTTATTTGTAAGAATTTCCAGCAAAGGTCTACAGTAAGGTTCCAACCGATGATACTAATATTTCCCATTTGGCATGTAGGGTTTTCATGACAGAATGCAAATCCCCAGAGCACAATGATAGCCTCCTCATTTGCTGAGTTTAAGGTGATTCGTTCACCAATTAGTCTAGAGGGGACACCCCTTGGTAATATGTAGCATTGTTTGTGTCACTCCACAAATGCATAGAGGTTTGTACTGAGGCCGCAGCGGTGGAAGTTGGCTGCGCTGGGGCCCTGGCCTGTCCTGAACCTGTTTAGCCAGGACCACTCTCGCTGTGGTAGTTCAAAGCCTGACATTCGACAGATGGGGATTGTCATAAGGAACTTGTTAGTGGCTTCCCATGTTACTCATTCCTTGATCCAAAGGATGTCTGTTAGTAGATCTTGCTCAGGAAGGTTTTTCCATATGGGGCACTGAAATGGAAGGCGGGCAGTAGGTGAATTGAACATGTCATTAGGGAATGATAAGTGAGGTGCAGCACGGAATGTTTCAACCAGCTTGTGGGTTCTCGTCAGTCAGCAGATGTGTAGGGGAGTGACGTTTGCGAGGAATTGAATTTGCATTCAATTGAGTATCAACAAGCTGTTTGTGTGTAATGATCTATGCCAGACAGATGCACAGTATCTGCTGCTGAGTATGATCTAGGGCAAGTGCTGAGGTCCAGACTGTTGTGGCAGCAGCCCCCCAAGTAGATCCAGCAAGTTTGGTTAATAGGTTGTTTCAATGGATCAGCGTTCATGCCACGCCCCCACCCCTGCCCCCCCTCCCCCTGTCGGTACTCAAGCGCCCCTGGGGAAGCAAATGATCCTACCAGAAGACTGAATTCCAAGAGGAAATTGAAGGACTCTGTAAGAACCTCCTTGTGGAATCCCAGTCACCCCAGAACTACCAGTCTCAACATTGTGCAACTCTCTGGCTCTATGGCAACAGGGCACGCTCTCCGAATCTTACAACTAGCTAACTAACTAAATGTTGAGGGCCTATCAGTCACCAAACAAAACCTCATGAGGAATTTCAGTTACATGGATAGATTGGAGAAGTTGGGCCTGTTTTCTTTGGAGAGGAGAATGTTGAGAGGAGATGTGATAGAGGTGTTCAAAATCGTGAGGGGTCTGGACAGGTTAGAAAGAGAAAAACTGCTCCCATTGGAGGAGGGATCGAGAACAAGAGGACACATATTTACAGAATTGGTAAAGAAGCAATGACGACATGAGGAATAACTTTTTCACGCAGTGAGTGGTTAAGGTCTGGAATGCACTGCCTGAGAGTGTGGTGGAGGCAGGTTCAATTGAGGCATTCAAGAGGGAATTGGATTGTTATTTAAAAGGGAATAATGTGCAGGGCTACGGGGAGTGGCACTAGCTAAATTACTCTTTTGGAGAGCCGGCGCAGACGTGACAGGCTGAATGGCCTTCTGTGCTTCAACAGTTTTGTGATTCTGTGGCCTCCTTCTGTGCTGTACTATTCTATGATGCAATATTTGTCCCTCAAACATTCCTGAAAAGACAGATTATCTCATTGCTGTTTTTGGTATCTTGTTTTGCGCAAATTGGTTGCCATGTTTCTGACATTATACCAGTGACTGTATTTCAAAACGGACTTGAATAGGTGTAAAGCACTTTGGAGTATCCTGAAGTTATGAAAGTTGCTACACAAGTGCAAGTCTTTCTTTCAGATGCTGCCAGAATTGATCACAGCTGTGATACACTGAGGTCAAGTACACTTCTGACAGTTATTTTCAAGGGTCACAAGTGGTCACTTCGGTAAGGTAATGGTAGACAGAACCTGAAGGAAATTCAGAGATCTGCTTACAAATAAAGTGAACCTAAAGCAAAAAATACTAAAGAAGTAATGTCTTCACACAGCTACTAACTTATGACAGTTGAGCTTCCAATTACTGAAATTACTGCAACGCACCAGGGCTCCTTCGACAGCACCTTCCAAACCTGCAACCTCTACCACCTAGAAGGACGAGGGCAGCAGATGCATGGGAACACCACCACCTGCAAGTTCCCCTCCAAGTCACACACCATCCTGACTTGGAACTATATCACTGTCACTGGATCAAAATCCTGGAATTCCTTTCCTATCAGCACTGTGGGTGTACCTACCCCACATGGACTGCAGCAGTTCAAGAAGGCAGCTCACCACCACTTTCTCAAGGGCAATGAGGGATGGGCAATAAATGCTGGCCTTGTCAGCGACTTCCACTCCCGTGAACGAATACAAAAAATTAATGTACGAATGCTTAACATACTCATACTATATTCCTGTGTGCACAAGTAAGTAATAAATAGAGCACAGGAATGAAGTATGAGCATGTTAAGCATTTGAATGTGAATGTTACCAATCAAAAGTTGTACTCTATGGAGCAAATTGCCACCCAGTACAGTCAATGTGGATTTGATTAAAGAATAGAATATATAAAATAGAAATGGGCAGATTTCTGATTTAGCAGAGAATACAGGAGCACGAGTTGGTGCCAAGACAGCAGGGAGATGACAATCATCTGTAAATCTTGAAGTAGTTCATTAATTTTCTTTTTTTGGCAACAAAAGAAAAAATTGTGGACTTTGTTTCCTCTCAATGACGTCTTTTCCAAAGTTATAACTCTAATTACAGAGTATAATAGATCTTGCTACTGCTGCTGCAGTATAAATCACAGGCTGTTCAGGTTTATTTGCAAATTACTGACGGAACTCTGAAAAATTCTGCATTATATTGATTAACACCTTTAACAATTGATGGGTGATATCTGGTGCAGATAGAGATCAAAAGTTATGTGGATCATTACAGACAATATAATTGAATGCCATATGGAACATTATGGTTCTTGAGTTTAAAAAATCATACAAAAGAAAACAGCCTATGTTTCGTACTGTAAGACACAAGATTAGACAAGTATTCTGGTGTTTGTTTGACTTATCTTCAGGGAGCAGTCAGCGTGAATCTTTGAAGAACCTCATTAGGTTCAATAAATTTAAATTTACAGTAGATATTGGCTGTAGAAGGAGGAGGTTTGATGGGGTGAATCTACCTTTTTACATTCCATGCTTTCTTCTATTATCAAATTAGAGCAGATCTTTCCAGCTTGCCTCTCTGTAGGTTTCTCATTGTGAACTGTTATAATCGAGAACGCTAGTTGGTGAAGGATTTCAACGGAGCCAGTTTTTATGCACTTTTCTAAGCATTTATTTGTACATTTACAGATTATAAGTGAGCACCTCCTAACCCCACTACCACAGTTGCAATCTGTGGGCTGGATTTTATGCTCTATCCTGTAGTGAGTTTGAAGGTGGGGAGAGCATATAATCGGGCAGGATGGTGGCGGTTAGGGACTCCAATACCTTCCCACTTCCACCCTAATTAAGTCCATTGATCCGGATGAAACTGACGAGAACAGCTGCCGATACTTTAATCTCCGATCCTGCTGTCTTCACAGTCCAGAGTGTCTGCAGCCACGGCATGCGGTAAGTCCATTGAGGTGAAGAAGGAGCTGCGGGACCCGAGAGAAGTCCTGTGAAAAGGTGCCCCGAACACCCAAAACATCCACGAACGGCCTCCCCGGCCGCAACTTCAAAGCGCCCGCGGGAGATGGCTCGGAGAGCATCTGCAGCGCACTGTCGGCAATGCTGCATGCCTTTATTTAAACCACTGCAAAAAAAAAAACCCTTAGCAAATGTAATCACCTCTAAGTCTGCCAAATGATGCTTCACCTCCCGAAGGACGTGGATGAGCTTTCCGGACGTCGATGGTGGGCACTGAGGAAATGGCTTATTACCTGCACCAGATTCCACCCCCCCTCCCCCCCCCCTTTACCCCCCTTCCACCCCCCCCACCCCCGTCCCCTTCCCTGCTCCACCCTCTCAGCTCACCCCCTCACAACCCCGTCCCAGCCCGCCCCCCCTCGCACCATCTTCACCCCGCACCCCCTTCCCCTGCCCCTTGCATCCCCTCCTCCCACCGGCACCATCCTACACCTGTGTAGGGGCCCCAACAACCCCACTGCCTTGTGGGCGTCTCGGGAGAGACCAAGGCTAAGGGAGTAAACCCTAACAGAAAATCCGGAGCGGAACCCCGTAGGCGGTCATGTGTCACCTTTGGCATGTTTCCGGCAGTTCCTGCAGCCATACTGGTGCCAAACGTCGTGTCCTGCACTCCTTTGGACCCCACCAGAAAGGCCGAGAGGGGGGTTTTGACGACTGGGCAACTCTCAACCTCCATAAATTTGCCCAGGCATGCGCCATGGAGAGGTCACTCCATAGTTGCCTCACAGCGACTGAAACAACACGGAAGGCAGCAGTTACGGGTTATAAGTCCAGATTGGCCTTTATAGCCACTCCAGGCGCTGCTTCACAAACCACTGACCACCTCCAGGCGCGTATCCATTGTCTCTCGAGATAAGGAGGCCCAAAAGAAGAAAAAGAAAGAAAGTCCATGGCAGGAAGGCCTGTGGATGGTCTTCCCACTCCACGGCCAATTGAGGCCCTTAAGTGGGCAACTTAACAAAATGCCCAGTTAAGGGCCTCTTCCCACTGCTGCCGGTTTTAGCCTGGTGGCAGGTGGGCCTGTTGCCATGTGGGGAGCACAACAAACAAACCTGCGCCAGTTGCTTTAGGCTCCCGGGGGCAGGGTGGGGTGGTGATCCCTCCTGCAAAAGCACAGTGCCTGATGAAGGGACCCAGCATCAGTTAGGGAGGGGGGGCAGTGAGAGCCACCCCCTGCTGACCCCCAACAACGCCCTCCACCCCCCGCCCCCCAAAACCCCATCCGTCATCACTCACCTGTGGCTTTGCCCCATCGACGATCCTGGGTCTCGGGTGGGTGCATTACCGGCAGCAGCCACCACCACTAAGTTGCTGAGTAAAAGAGCTGCCGGCCAATCACAGTGGTTGGGACTTCCGTCCCTGAGTTCTTAATCCTCGGAAGGCCAGCTGCTACCCAGTTAACTGCCACATTGGCACGTGATGTGGTAGGCTTTCCCCCAAAAGAGGTGATGGCAGGTCTTTAGCTGGCAGGCAAGACCCCCATTGTCTCCATTAAATACTGCCCTGTGTCTATTTATAGGGGCATTGGTGGATCCCCAGTTAATGCCCACCACCTGCCTACAATTAAACACATTTAATATACAATTAACATGAGATGCCCAAGCCTAAATTCCATTATGTGCTATGACCATAATGTCAAATTAGAAACCTAGTTGACCAATAGCTGTAAGAAAGCTATTCCAACCCCGAAAAGCTGATGATGAAGACAATCCCACCTGAGTATTACACTGAATTGTCAGCTTAGATTAAATGCTTAAATCTCTGGAGTGAGACTCGAACCCAAGTCCCTGCGACTCAGATATCAGAATGCTATCTCTGAGCCAAGGCTGACAAGGCTGCAGTGTCTTGCATACAGCCTTATTTGGGCAGGGCGTATGGAATCAGGCGTTAGGATGCAGTGTTTTTAGCAGGAACTAAGCAAAATGATTTTGGTTTTGTTACTAGTATCATAGAATCTTACAGCACAGAAGGAGGCCATTTGGCCCCTTGTGCCTGTGTTGGCTCTTTGAAAGAGCTATCCAATTAGTCCCACTCTCCTGCTCGTTCCCCAGTCGCTCTGCAGTTCTCACCCCTTCAAGCATTTATCCAATTCCTTATGAAAGTTCCCTTATGAATCTGCTTCCTCCATCCTTTCGGGCACTGCATCATAACTCACTGCGTAATTGTGTTTAATTAAACCTTGAAGAAGTTGAAGAAAGTTTTTGATCATTTATGGCTTGATATTGAATTATGCCTAATGTTATTGCCATGGTGTATGCCATTTTGACTAAAACCAAGCAAGGAAGGATCCCAACGTGCAATATGCTATACATTGCAAGACAGTTCTTTGGCAGCAAGTACGGTGAAAATATTTCTTGTTTGTTCAGTGGTGATGCAAGTGAGTTGTTAATTCAGAATATCAGAGCAGAGCATTAATTCAGGTTGATGAGAACATAGAATTAACAAGGAATCATCCTTTATGTTTCTTTCTGTGTGTGCAGTAAGAGCTTCACTTGAGACCTGCAGAGCATCTCTCTTCATTAGTGCTGGACTACTGGTTCTGAGCAGTCTCTGTAGTGTGCTCGCTGACAGTGCTGACAGGTTCATGTTAGAAGGTATTCAAGCATCAATATATTGTGTAGTATCTTTTAATTAACTAAACAGTTCATCATGCTAGCATTGTGGGGGTAAATTTCCAAGGGGTTCTTCTGCCTGTCCACCCAAACATTGGCAGAACAGCTGCAGAAACCCTGGACAAACAACAATGTTACAGTGAATAAGCTGGAGAAATCCCATAGAAATTCACCCCCTCCGTTTTTATTTGAAAACTATTCAGATTCATTTAATAAAAAGATTGTTTTCTTTAATCAAACTCCATGTAACCATAGAACATTCAAATCAGCGGGCTGCATTACAAATAATATGGCCACAAAATTTCGTTGTTTTTTTGGCTCTATGCGTGTCTTCATGGCTTCAAAATGGCGCCCCTGCCACACATGCACACTTGTGCTTGCGCCAGGCTGAATGCCATTTTGGTGAGAGCAGTAGCAAGCATTCAAGGAGCATCTACAAGAAGTATGCACAATTAGCAGATTGTGATCTTTATGCACTGATTTAATGCAAGTGCTGCCATTTTGGAGCTTCTGCGCTGGTGAACATGGTTTTTTTTATTAATTCATGGGATGTGGGCATCACTGGCTAGGCCAGCATTTATTGCCATCCCTAATTGCCCTTGAGAAAGTAGTGGTGAGCTGCCTTCTTGAATTGCTGCGGTCCATGTGGGGTAGGTACACCCACAGTGCTGTCAGGAAGGGAGTTCCAGGATTTTGACCCAACGACAGTGAAGGAACGGCGATATCGTTCCAAGACTGGATGGAATGTGACTTGGAGGAGAACTTGCAGGTTGTGGTGTTCCCATGCACTTGCTGCCCTTGCCCTTCTAGTTGGTAGAGGTCATGGGTTTGGAAGGTGCTGTCTAAGGAGCCTTGGTGCGTTGCTACAGTGCATCTTGTAAATGGTACACACTGCTGCTACTGTGTGTCAGTGATGGCGGGAGTGAATGTTTGTGGATGGGGTGCCAATCAAGTGGGCTGCTTTGTCCTGGATGGTGTCAAGCTTCTTGAGTGTTGTTGGAGTTGCACCCATCCAGGCAAGTGGAGAGTATTCCATCACACTCCTGACTTGTGCCTTGTAGATGGTGGACAGGCTTTGGGGAGTCAGGAGGTGAGTTACTCGTTGCAGGATTCCTAGCCTCTGACCTGCTCTTGTAGCCACGGTATTTATATAGCTACTCTAGTTCAGTTTCTGGTCAATGGTAGCCCCTAGGATGTTGATAGTGGGGGATTCAGTGATGGTAATGCCATTAAATGTCAAGGGGAGATGGTTAGATTCTCTCTTGTTGGAGATGGTCATTGCCTGGCACTTGTATGTGGCACGAATGTTACTTGCCACTGATCAGCCCAAGCCTGGATATTGTCCAAGTCTTGCTGCATTCCTACACGGACTGCTTCAGAATCTGAGGAGTTGCAAATGGTGCTGAACAATGTGCAATCATCAGCAAACATCCCTACTTCTGACCTTATGATTGAAGGAAGGTCATTGATAAAGCAGCTGAAGATGGTTGGGCCTAGGACACTACCCTGAGGAACGCCTGCAGTGAAGTCCTGGAGCTCAGATGATTGACCTACAACAACCACAACCATCTTGCTTTGCGCTAGGTATGACTCCAACCAGCAGAGAGTTTTCCCCCTGATTTTCATTGACTTCAGTTTTACTAGGGTTCATTGATGCCATACTTGGTCAAATGCTGCCTTGGTGTCAAGGGCAGTCACTTTCACCTCACCTCTTGAGTTCAGCTCTTTTGTCCATGTTTGAACCAAGGCTGTAATGAGGTCAGGAGCTGAGTGGCCCTGGCAGAACCCAAACTGAGCATCACTGAGCAGGTTATTGCTAAGCAAGTGCCGCTTGATGGCATTGTTGCTGACACCTTGCATCACTTTACTGATGATTGAGAGTAGACTGATGGGGCGGTAATTCGCCGGGTTGGACTTGTCCTGCTTTTTGTGTTCAGGATGTACCTGGGCAATTTTCCACATTGCAGGGTAGATGCCAGTATTGTAGCTGTACTAGAACAACTTTGCTGGGGGCACGGCATGTTCTAGAGCACAGGTCTTCAGAACTATTGCCGGAATATTGTCAGGGTTCTTAAACATGCACAGCTGAACACACATTCAGCAGCAGAAAGGACACCCCATAAGTGCTATTTAAAGGGATCATAACTACCTGCAGCTTCGTTGGTGATTGTTTTCTACTGGCTGTTGCTACAATTGTGGAAGTATTTGGTGGCTTCTAGAGTCCTCTAGAGTTGCTGAAGTCTAAAGGGAGTGGTGTGGCATGTTCTGAAGGATTTTGTCCCGACTTCAACGATTCTGCACAAACCAGACATGGGTGCAGTAGTTTCCATTTTGTTATAGATAGGTGGTAGGGGCGTAGGTGGTTCTCAGTGTTCACCTCTAAACTAAGAACTATCGTGTTCTGTTTAAAATGATGAGTTAGCCCCTGAATGTTTTACTTGCTAAATAAAACAAGAGTGACAGATTTTCTTGGAGGTTTAAAACAGAAGATTACCTATTTATTGAACAATATTCATTCCTTGAAATATTCATAACAGCACTCATTCACACATTCACTCTCACATGCACTCTCAAGAGAAGATAGATAGAAGGCAAAGGGTAAGGGGTCAAGGTGTGGTAGATATTCGTAGTTTACGGTAAACCTGTTGAATCTTCTAAGTAGAACAGTCCCTTTTAAAGAAGCAGGCCTGGGTTTTTTGTAGTCTTGAGCTTGTCGAGGTGTTGTAGATTTCTGATGGTTAAGATTTCAGACTGCAGGTGGTGGTCACTCTCAGTTCTCTGCTGCACTAGGTCTAAATGTAGAATTAGCAGCAGGGCTCCTTCCTTGCCTGGCTGGACTTCTTTCCACAGCCACTGGCTGGACTGCTTTTCTGTGATGTTCATGTGATTCCTCTCTCCCCAGAGGGTTACCTTTTAAGATCACAATTCATTATTAGCATTTCTGGTACCTGACACATGGGCTGGGATTTTGTGTGGCCCCCTGAGGCGGGGTCAGAGGCAGGGGGACATGGAGTATCGCTATGGGTGGCGGGATGTGGAGGGCCTGTCGCTTCCCCGTCACCAAGCAATCTTCCCAGGGTGGAATAGGCTGACAATAGCCTTCCCGCCCAGAGGCCAATTGAGGCCCTTAAGTGGTCTATTAATGGCCAATAAAGGACCTCACCAGCGGTGGGGTGGGGGTTGTGGCCCCCGGCAGGCAGGGAGGTCGCATTGTAACATGAAGCGCCCTCCTTGCGGGCTTTGGGGAGGTTCCTCCTCAGTGGGCAATTTGTGGCCCATGGAGGACCCCCACTGGGAACAAGTTTACCTTGCGGAACCCTCCTCCCTCAGGAATGCACAACCAACCCCCACCTCGCTGGACTGGGCCTGGTGACCCTGCCTTACCAACCTCTGGTGTGGGGTTCCAGTGCCGGGCTTGGGTCTGAGGCCTCTGCAGGACCAGCAGTGGTCACCTCTCCCAGTGCCGCTGCCAGTACTGCTGAGCTGCCGGCCCTCTGATTGGCTGGCACCTCTCTACTTAGTGTCATCTCCCTCTGCCTCCTCTTCCTCCTCCTCTCTCACCTCCTGCTCCTGCCTCTCCCCAGATGATCTGTCACCTTCCAGGTCTTCGCCGTCCTCAAGGTCCACATCTCTTTGTAGGGCCATTTGATAGAGAGTGTAGCAGAACACCACAATGACCGAGATCCTTGCAGGAGGATATTGGAGGGCAGCACACAACTGGTCCAGGCACCAGAATCACATCTTCAGAAGCTCACTGGCCTGCTCCTCCACCTCTCCCAATTTAAAATAAGCCATGAAGAAGTGGAGAAAGGATTTTCAGGATGATTTTTGGTATTTTTCCCCCCTCCTTGCAGGAAAATGTCTTGTCTCCACCTGGAACCTTTCCATAACGGCACAGCTAAGACCAGGAACTGAGCTTGGTGCAAATCATACAATGACTTACATGGTACAGTTGGGCACTAGTGCATTCTACTAATTTGCCTTACCGACCAATAATGTACAATTGTTTTCAGGTCGGGCGGTTCAGGGAGGTCAATGGTTTTTCGGATTGACTCGCAGCGTGGGAACTAGAACTAGTGCCTAGTCAAGTTGTCCCGGTATTTGGGCAATAAATCCGAATTTCAGTTACCTGCATATCAAATGGAATATTTTCAAAAATGTCTGGTTTTCGGACAGTTCCGGTTTTGAGACAGCCAGATTTTGGACGTCCATCCTGTATTATGAACTGTGAGGAGGACTGAGATTGAGGTCAAGAGGACATAGACAGGCTGGTGGAATGGGAATGGGCAGACACCTGGCAGACCAAAATTAATGCAGGGAAGTGTAAAGTGTAACATTTTGGGAGGAAGAATGAGGAGAGGCAATATAAAATAAAGGATACAATTCTGAAGGGGACGCAGGAGCAGAGGGACCTGGGGGCGTATGTGCACAAATCATTGAAGGTGGTAGTGCAGGTTGAGAACTTGGTTAATAAGGCATAGGGGATTCTGGGCTTTATAAATAGAGGCACAGAGTACAAAAGCAATGAGGTTATGGTGAACCTTTATAAAACACTGGTTCGGCATCAACTGGAGTATTGTGTCCAATTCTGGGCACCACATTTTAGGAAAGATGTGAAAGGATTAGAGAGGGTGCAGGAATGGTTCCAGGAATGAGGAACTTCAGTTATGAGGATAGATTAGAGAAGCTGGGGTGTTCTCCTTACAGAAAGAGAAGGTTGAGGAAGATTTGATAGAAGTGTTCAACATCGTGCATGGTCTGGACAGAGCAGATAGGGAGGAACTGGTCCATTGGCTGGAGGATCGAGAACCAGAAGGCACTAATTTCAGTTGAATGGCAAAAGAACTAATAGTGACATGAGGGAAAACTTTTTTATGCAGCGAGTAGTCAGGGTCTGGAATGCACTGCCTGAGAGGGTGGTGGAGGCAGATTCAATCGTGACTTTCAAAAGGGAATTGGATAAGCACCTGAAGAGAAAAAATTTGTAGCGCTACAAGGAAAAGGTGGGTGAGTAGGACTAGCTGAGTTGCTCTTTCAGAAATCCAGCACGGACATGATGGGCTGAATGGCCTCCTTCTGTGCTGTAACCATTCTATGATTCTGCTACCTGCACTGCTCTGGAGGAGCCTGCAGTATGCGGTAAAGATCGTGTCAAGATTCATGGTGGTCTGCTGCATGTCACACATCCTCACCATTGTAAGAACACAACCCTTACCACCAGCTGTGCAGCAAGTAGCAGAGGAGGAAGAGGAGAAAGAGGAAGCGAGGAGGCAACCAACATTGTTCCTTTCTCACCAGGCTATCCGTGATCGACTGATCCGACTGTGATACCAGTAAATGCAATCTCAACTCCCCATTCACCAACAGTTCCACACTTTATCTTCCCTCTGTTACTGACCATTTCAGCATCTGCTTGGCCACAATGTTAAAATAAAAGCCAACACAAAATAAGTGTTCCAAACTACATTTATAAATGAAACCATGCCACAAACTCTGTTCCTGAGCCAACAACTCCATCCTCTCCCAGGAAACTGTCTGAGGTTGAACCAGACAGTTCACAACCTTGTTGTTATACTTGACCTTGAGATGAGCTTCTGACCATCTATCCACAAAATCGCTAAGACCACCTATTTCCATGTCCATAACATTGCCCGACTCCTCCCTTGCCTCTGCTCATGTGCTGCTAAATACTTCCTTAATGCCATTGTTACCTTTAGTCTTGACTCTTCCAACACAATGCTGCCCGTCTCCCACTTTCTACATTTTGTATACTTGAGATCATCCAACACTCAGCTGCCGTTGTCCTTACTCGCACCAAGTCCTGTTTACCCATCACTTCTCTACTTACTGACCTACATTGGCTCCCGGTTAAGCAATGCCTCAATTTTAAAATTCCACCCTTGTTTTCAAGTCCCTCCATTGCCCCTTTCTGTCTCTGTAATCTCCTCCAGCCTACAACCCTCCAAGGTATCTGCGCTTCTCCAATTCTGGCCCATTGAGCATCTTTGATTTTAATCATTCTACCTTTGGCAGCCATGCCTTCAGTTGCCAAGGTCCTAAGGTCTGGAATTTCCTCCCTAAATCTCCCTGCCTCTGTCCATCTTTTTCTCTCTTTAAGACCCTTCTTTGACCAGGTCATCTATCCTAATATTTTCTTATGTGGCTCAGTTGTCAAATTTTGTTTGATAACCCTCCTGTGAAATGCCTTGGGATGTTTTACTACCTTAAAGGCAATATATAAATATACGTTGTTGTTTTTATTATTGTTGCAAAGTATCTCCTGGTATTTAATTGGAAGGTGAAATAGGTTATTTCAGCCTGTTGCAACTTGCTGGTGAGACCATATTGGCTTCGGTGTCAAGCATCCTAATTTCAAAGGCTGCAGATATATTGGGAAACATTTTGATAAGACAAGTGTAGATGTTGCCATTTCTCAAATGCTAAGTTCTAAGAACATACAGACAGATTTGCTGTCACTGGAGAAAAAGATCAAGAGAGTATGTAATAACTTTAAACTGCTGACAGGTATGGTTATTGTGAATTTGAACTGCGAACACAGAACCAAAGGACTGAAGCAGAACATTAGCACACCGCAAGCAAGTGATGCATAGTTGTAGATACATCTAAAAAGTTAAATTGCAATACAATACTGAACATAGTAATGTCATGTATAGAGTATGGCAGGTCAAATTGTTTTTGCTAATCTGCTGTCAGGATCAGAAGGTCAAGACATTGGGAGAAGGGAATCCCACCACTTCTTCACGTTCTAAATAGTTGCCTGTAGTTCTTCACTTTCCTCATAAAGTTAATGAAATAGTTTAAGATGCTTTGAATTTGACACAATTCATTGGAAGGAATGGAGTCAATAGGCCTGAAAATCTCGTGTTGGAGTTTGCAAGGTCATTTTGGAGGGTGACACATTTGAATTGAGCAGTTGGATGCTTGCTTTAGTGCCTGCCTGCCCCATGCTCCTGGAAACCTGATACCCTCCCTCAAAGTATTTTTTTTTTCTTTAACTGTTCCTTTTTGTGGGTTCAGGCAGCTTGCTTGGGATAGCCCCTACACCAGTGATGCCCACATCCACCCTAGTATAGGCTGGTATGCCTCATCTTACTCAGTTTATCCTGAAAAACCCACCCTCTACAAATTACATACCAGAAACAGAGGGCAACCAAAGGGCTAATAAGAGTGAGGAAATTAAGGTAATTAATGTCAACAGAGAAAAAGTATTGGAGAAACTTAAGGGACTAAAATCCAAAATTCCCAAGGATCTAATGGCCCACCTCCTAGGCATTTAAAAGAGGTAGCTGCAGAGATAGTGGATGCACTGGTTATGATTTTCCAAAGTTCTCTAGATTCCTGAACGGTCCCGGCGGATTGGAAGTTAGCAGATGTGACACTGCTATTCAAGAGAGGAAGGAGGAGAAAACAAGGAACTGAAGCCAGTTAGCCTAAAATCAAGCATTGGGAAAATGCTGGAATCTATTATTGAGAAAGTCTGGAAACTATTATTGAGGAAGTCTTAACAATGCACTTAGAAAGTCATAATATAATCAGACAGAGTCAACATGGTTTTATGAAAGGGACACTGTGTTCGAAAAATGTTAGTTTCTTTGTGGAGGTAATTAGTAGGGTAGATAAAGGAGAGCCAGTAGATGTAGTATACTTAGATTTCTAAAAGGCTTTCAATAAGGTGCCATATAAAAGGGTAATATGGAAGATAACGGCTCATGAAGTTGGGATAATATATTAGCATGGATGGAGAATTGGTTAATGTACAGGAAGCAGAGAGTAGGGATAAACGGCATTTTCAAGTTGGCAAGCTGTAACCTGTGGAGTGCTGCAAGGGTCAGTGCTGGGGCCTCAGCCAGTTATTGCAATCCATTCACGGAGTTTGGTGGAGTGGAGTGAAGTCTGCACTGCTGTAGGATGAAGGAATCATGGCAGCTGCCAGGAAAATGAGCACACACATGGAGGAAGCTCTTGTTGTGGTCGCAGATCAGTTGAACGTTGAAGCCCTTCCGGTTGATGAATATGATTGGCCGGTCACTGTGTGTCTTGATGGCCACATGGGTGCAATCAATGGCACCCTGCATCTGGGGGAATCCAGCGATGGATATGAAACACACTGCTGTCTGAGCCTGTGAGGCCCCATCTGTCTGGAACTGAATGTAAAGTCCAGCTCTCACAAATAGGGGTTCAGTGACCCGCGAGATGCAGTGGTTTGCAGCCGTTTGTGAGATGCCACCAAGGTCCCCAGCTGACCCTTGGAAGGAGTCAAAAGCGAAGAAGTCTAAGGCCACAGTGACTTTAACGGCTACTGGCAGGGCAAGGTGTGAGGTCTTTGGTGATGAGGGCACAGATCTCTGTTATCATCTGCCTGCAGAGTCGCAGTCTCCTGAGGTAGCTCAAGGTAGCTGTGTCTTCGGCAGTAGATCCTATGCTGAGGGTATGGTCTCTGTAGACTTCCTGCCCCTTGTCTCTCTCTTATGTTCTCTTGATGCCTGGGGCTCTGCCTTTCCTAAGGAGGATGTTGCTCCTCATTGCCATTGGACCCAAATCTGAGAGTTGTGCCCTCGTTCCCATCTGCTACCTTCTTTGTGTTCAGATGGTTCCCCCAATTGTGTTTGGCAGCCTTTCCCCTTCCTCTATAGCCCCACAATGCCAGCAGGATGACCCCTTACACTGCCCGAGCTATTACTGAGCACTCTCCCCACAACCTGCCCTGACTCGATGACACTTGTATGCCAATGGCTGAGTCCCCCTCTGCACCATTTGCCCTTTCATGGAACCCATCTAATTTCCTGGGGCAGCCATGACTGGCTCCCCCCTGTGTATCTACCTCCCTGCAGGGAGTCTGCTCTGACACAGGCGGCAACCCATGTGCCCCCATCAAAATCTGAACATGCCCCTCAACAAGCTCTTAATGAG
Organism: Heterodontus francisci; assembly: GCF_036365525.1. NCBI lineage: Eukaryota > Metazoa > Chordata > Chondrichthyes > Heterodontiformes > Heterodontidae > Heterodontus > Heterodontus francisci. Next base: position 99,440,088 of record NC_090383.1, on the reverse strand, counting down.
CTCTTTAACAATCTTATTCACCATGGTTAATCAATTGAGTGGAACCTCAGGCCTGCCATCATACCACCCTGGTTAAACTCACAGCACAGGGAACAGCTTTGGGGCACTGGCACGCCGGCCGACACCAGCATTCTCCCTCACCTGTCTCCATTCCGGCCCCTGGCAGGAACTGAAAATTCAGCCCTCTGTGCCTACTCTCATCAAACCATTTCATAATTTTAAAGATTACCCCGAGCCTTCTCTTTTCAAGAGAAAAGAGATACAGTCTGTTCATCCCCTCCACATAGGTATACCCCTGCATTTCTGTGATCATCCTTGTAAATCTTTTTTACACCCTCTCCTGTGCCTCCATATCTTCTTTGTAATATGGTGACCAGAATTACACGCAGTGCTTCAGGTGTGGTTTGACCTAGGAGCAATACAACTTTAGCATAATTTCTTTACTTCTCAATTCTATTTCATCAGGAATAAACCCTCATGCTTGGTTTGCCTTTTTATGACCTTGTTAACCTATGTCATGACTTTTAGTGATTTGTGCAGTTGTACTCCCAGATTCCTTTGCTCCTCTACCACATTTAGATTCTTATTTTCTAAGTAATATGGAACCTCCTTAATTTTCTTGCCTCACATTTGAGAGGGGAAGTGAAGAGGAAAGTAAGACTAGCAAAGAGAGAATATGAGAATAGAATGGCATTTAACATAAAAAGCAACCCAAAAATCTTCGACCTGCAAGTAAATAGTAAGCGGGTAATACGAGTTGGTATTTGGGACAAAGAGCGTAATATATGCTTAGGAGGGGTAGGGCAAGGCTAGAATACATAATGGGTACTTTGTATCGGTGTTTATGAAGGAAGAGGATGCTAACAAAATATCGGTGGAGATGGTAGAGTTAATGGATGGGGCGGAAATTCATAGGAAGGATGTACTTGAAAGGCTGGCTGTGCTTGGAGTGGATAAGACTCCTAGTCCGGATGGCTTGCGTCCCAGGTTGCTAAAAGAAGTAGGGGTGGAGGTAGAGGAAGGGCTTACCATAATCTTTCAATCTTCCCTAGATATGAGGGAGATGCTAGAGGATTGGAGATTGGCAAACGTGACCCCCTTATTCAAGAAAGGACATAATGGCATTCTTAGTAATTACAGGCCAGTCGGTTTAGCATTTGTGGAGGGTAAGATTTTAGAAGCAATAATCAGGGGAAAAAATCAATAGGCACTTGCAAAGGTTTGAGTTAATTAAGGTGGGACAGCACAGTTTTGTAAAAGGCAGATCATGCTTGACTAAACAAATTGAATTTTTTGATGAAGTAACAGAGAAGGTTGATGAAGGGAATGCAGTGGATGTTGTCTATATGGATTTTAAGAAAGCGTTTGATAAAGTACCACATAAAAGGCTGGTTAACAAAATTGAGGCTCATGGGATAGGCAGGTCAGTGTCCAATTGGATAAAAAAAATTGGCTTAAGGACAGAAAACAGCGAGTCATGGTAAATGGTTGTTTTGCAAACTGGAGGATGGTAGAGAGTGGTGTTCCCTGAGGTTCAGTTCGAGGACCACTGCATTTTTTGATATATGTAAATGACTTGGATATTGGAATACAGAGAAAAATGTCAAAATTTTCTGATTATACCAAACTTGGAGGCGTGGCAGACAGTGAAGATGATACTAATTGACTGCAACAAGACATGGGCTAGCGGAAGAACAGACAAATGGCAGATGGAATTTAACACAGAGAAATGTGAGGTAATACATTTTGGCAAAATGGATACAGAGAGGCAATATATACTTAATGTTAAAGTTCGAAAGAATGTACAGGGACAGAGGGATCTGGGGGTGCATGTGCATAGATCTTTGAAGGTGGCAGGATATAATGAGAGAGTGATTAGCAAAGCATATGGGATTTTGGCTTTCTTCTTCTTTGGCCTCCTTATCTCGAGAGAGAATGAGTAAGTGCCTGGAGGTGGTCAGTGGTGTGTGGAGCAGCGCCTGGAGGGCTATAAAGGCCAATTTTAGAGTGACAGCCTCTTCCACAGGTGCGGCAGAAAAATTTGTTTGTCGGGGCTGTTACACAGTTAGCTCTCCCCTTGCGCTTCTGTCTTTTTTCCTGCCAACTGCTAAGTCTCTTCGACTCGCCATACTTCAGCCCCGCCTTTATGGTTGCCCGCCAGCTCTGGCGAACGCTGGCAACTGACTCCCACGACTTGTGATCGATGTCACAGGACTTCATGTTGCGTTTGCAGACGTCTTTAAAGCGGAGACATGGACGGCCGGTGGGTCTGATACCAGTGGCGAGCTCGCTGTACAATGTGTCTTTGGGGATCCTGCCATCTTCCATGCGGCTCACATGGCCAAGCCATCTCAAGCGCCGCTGACTCAGTAGTGTGTATAAGCTGAGGATGTTGGCTGCCTCGAGGACTTCTGTGTTGGAGATACAGTCCTGCCACCTGATGCCAAGGATTCTCCGGAGGCAGCGAAGATGGAATGAATTGAGACGTCGCTCTTGGCTGACATACGTTGTCCAGGCCTCGCTGCTATAGAGCAAGGTACAGAGGACACAGGCTTGATACACTCGGACCTTTGTGTTCCGTGTCAGTGCGCCATTTTCCCACACTCTCTTGGCCAGTCTGGACATAGCAGTGGAAGCCTTTCCCATGCGCTTGTTGATTTCTGCATCTAGAGACAGGTTACTGGTGATAGTTAAGCCTAGGTAGGTGAACTCTTGAACCACTTCCAGAGCGTGGTCGCCAATATTGATGGATGGAGCATTTCTGACGTCCTGTCCCATGATGTTCGTTTTCTTGAGGCTGATGGTTAGGCCAAATTTGTTGCAGGCAGCCGCAAACCTGTCGATGAGACTCTGCAGACACTCTTCAGTGTGAGATGTTAAAGCAGCATCGTCAGCAAAGAGGAGTTCCCTGATGAGGACTTTCCGTACTTTGGACTTCGCTCTTAGGCGGGCAAGGTTGAACAACCTGCCCCCTGATCTTGTGTGGAGGAAAATTCCTTCTTCTGAAGACTTGAACGCATGTGAGAGCAGCAGGGAGAAGAAAATCCCAAAAAGTGTGGGTGCGAGAACACAGCCCTGTTTCACGCCACTCAGGATAGGAAAGGGGTCTGATGAGGTGCTGCTATGTTGAATTGTGCCTTTCATATTGTCATGGAATGAAGTGATGATACTTAGTAGCTTTGGTGGACATCCAATCTTTTCTAGTAGTCTGAAGAGACCACATCTGCTGACGAGGTCAAAGGCTTTGGTGAGATCAATGAAAGCAATGTAGAGGGGCATCTGTTGTTCGCGGCATTTCTCCTGTATCTGACGAAGGGAGAACAGCATGTCAATGGTCGCTCTCTCTGCTCGAAAGCCACACTGTGCCTCAGGGTAGACGTGCTCGGCCAGCTTCTGGAGCCCGTTTAGAGCGACTCGAGCGAAGACTTTCCCCACTATGCTGAGCAGGGAGATTCCACGGTAGTTGTTGCAGTCACCGCGGTCACCTTTGTTTTTATAGAGGGTGATGATATTGGCATCGCGCATGTCCTGAGGTACTGCTCCCTCGTCCCAACACAGGCATAGCAGTTCATGTAGTGCTGAGAGTATAGCAGGCTTGGCACTCTTGATTATTTCAGGGGTAATGCTGTCCTTCCCAGGGGCCTTTCCGCTGGCTAGAGAATCAATGGCATCACTGAGTTCCGATTTTGTTGGCTGTACGTCCAGCTCATCCATGACTGGTAGAGGCTGAGCTGCATTGAGGGCAGTCTCAGTGACAACATTCTCCCTGGAGTACAGCTCTAGGTAGTGCTCAACCCAGCGGTCCATTTGCTTGCGTTGGTCAGTGATTATGTCCTCTGATTTAGATTTGAGGGGGTTGATCTTCTTGATGGTTGTCCCAAAAGCTCTCTTAATGCCATCATACATTCCTCTGATGTTTCCGGTGTCTGAGGCCAGCTGAATATGACTGCATAGGTGTTGCCAGTAGTCATTTGCGCAGTGCCTGGCTGTTCTTTGTGCAGTGCTTCTGGCTGCTTTAAGTGATACGGATGTTAACTCGCTGGGGGCTTTCTTGTAGTTCAACAGTGCAGTGTGCTTAGCGGCTGTGACAGGTTCCAGCTCTTCAGTATGAGATTGAAACCAGTCTGCATTCCTCTTCGAACGTTTGCCGTAGGTGGTCAAAGCTGACTCATAGATGGCGTCTCTGATGTGGGCCCACTTGGTCTCAGCATCTCCTGTGGTAATGTTTTGAAGGGCTGTTACAAGTGAATTTAGAAATTTTTGTAACAGCTGTGGATGAGGAATTCTGCTCGTGTTGATGTGCGGGTGGCCCTTCTGCTTGGAATGATGCAACTTCTTTGGTCTGAGTCTAACCTTGCTGCACACCAGGGAGTGGTCGGTGTCGCAGTCTGCACTGTGGAAGCTGCGTGTGATTTGAACACTGTTTAAGGAGGCTCGCCTTGTGACGATGAGATCTATCTGATGCCAATGACGTGATCTTGGGTGCCTCCATGAAACCTGGTGACAGGGTTTAGTGTGAAATAATGAGTTGGTGATGCAGAGGTTATGATAGGTACACAACTCAAGCAGTCTCAGCCCATTCTCATTCATCCTTCCAACGCCATAGCGCCCAAGGCAGGAGGGCCATGAGTCATGGTCGGCCCCAACCCTGGCATTAAAGTCCCCCAGCAGGAACAGGTGTTCGGTGTTGGGGATGCAACTAATGATATTATGGAGTTCCTCGTAGAACTCATAAATAGAGATATTGAGTACAGAAGCAGGGAAGTTATACTAAACCTTTATAAAGCTCTGGTTAGGCCACAGCTAGAGTATTGCATCCATTCCTGGTCACCACACTTTCAGAAGGATGTGAGGGTCCTTGAGAGGGTGCAGAGGAGATTTACAAGAATGGTTCCAAGGATGAGGAATTGGAGAAACTGGGGTTTCTCCTTGGAGCAATGCAAGATTGAGGGGTGATTTGATAGAGGTGGAAGAGTCAGTTACTAGGGGACATAGGTTTAAGGTGCGAGGGGCAAAGTTTAGAGGGGATGTGTGAGGAAAGTTTTTTACACAGAGGGTGGTGAGTGCCTGGAACTTGCTGCCAGGGGAGGTGGTGGAAGCAGATATGATAGCGACGTTTAAGAGACATCTTGACAAATACATGAATAGGAAGGGAATAGAGGGATATGGGCCCCGGAAGTGAAGAAGGTGTTAGTTTAGGCAGGCATCAAGATCGGTGCAGGCTTGGAGGGCCGAATGGCCTGTTCCTGTGCTGTACTGTTCTTTGTTCTGTAAAAAGAAAGATTCAGAATCATAGAATAGAATCATCGACTAGTACAGCACAGAAGGAGGCCATTTTGGCCCATCAAGTCTGTGCTGGCTCTCTCAAAGAGCAATCCAGTTTGTCCCGCTCCCCCACTCTTTCCCCATATTGCTGTAATTTTCTTCTCCTTCAAACATTTATCCAATTTCCTTTTGAAAGCCACTATTGAATCTGTATCCACCACCCTATCAGGCAGTGCATTCCAAACCCTAACTACTCATTGTGTAAAAAGGTTTTCCTCATGTCACTTTTGTTCTTTTACCAATCGCCTGAAATTTGTACCCTCTGGTTACCAACCCTTCAGCCATTGGAAACAGCTTCTCCTTATTTATTCTATCTAAACCCTTCATGATTTTAAACACCTCGATCATATTTCCTCTTGGCCTCTGTGCTTTAAGGAGAACAACTCCAGTTTTTACAGTCTATCCACATAACTGTAATCCCTCATTCCTGGACCTCTAACTTCTTCCAGTTCTAATGAAAGATAATCAAATTTGCATTTATGTAGTGCCTCTCATAACCATCACGTGCCTCAAAGTGCTTTACAGCCAATGAAGTACTTTTTGAAGAATAGTTATTGTTGTAATGTAGGAAACAGGGCAGCTGTTATGTGCACAGCAAACTCCCACAAGCAGCAATGTGCTAATGACCACATAATCTGTTTTTGTGATATTGATTGAGGGATAAATATTGTCCAGGATACTGGGGATAACTCCTCTGCTCTTTTTCAAAATAGCACCATGGGATCTTTTATATCCACTCAAGTAGGCACATAGGGCCTTGGTTTAACATCTCATCCATAAGACGGCACTTCCAACAGGCCAGCACTCCCTCAGTACTGCACTGGAGTGTCAGCCTTGATTTTAATGCTCAAGCCTTGGAGTGGGACTTGAATGTGAAACCTTGTGATTTAAAGATAAGAGTTCTACCAACTGAGCCACAGCTGACACACACAGTTATGACAGGTTTAGATATGGTAGACAAGGAAAAGCTGTTCCCATTAGCTGATGGTACAAGGATTAGGGGACGCAGCTTAAAGATTTTGGACAAGAGATGCAAAGGGATGTGAGGACGAATTTTTTTTTTGCAGAGAGTGGTAATGACCTGGAACCCGCTGCTTACCAGGGTGGTGGAAGCGGAGATGATGATTTCAAAAGGAAATTAGATGGGCACTTGAGGGAAATAAACTTGCAGGACTACAGGGATAAAGCGGGGTAATGGGACTGATTAGATTGCTCCACAGAGAGCTGGCATGGACTCAATGGGCCAAATATCCACCTTCTGTACCGTGATGACTCTATGATATTTATCAATGTTGATATTCATTTTCCAATTATATGCCCATTCCGCAAGTTTGTTAATATCTTCTTATAATTTGTTGAAGCCCTCCTCAATATTGCCTATATCCCCCACTGCAGACCAATTTGATGTCATCTGCAAATTTAGAAATTGTGCTAAGTCAAACCATTAATATAAATTGTGAACAACAGTGGTATCAACACTGATCCTTCTGGAACACCCCTTTCCACCTTTTGCCATTCTGAATAACTACCCTTACCCCTACTCTCTGCTTTATGTCTTGAAGCCAGCTAGGTATCCATTCTTCTACTTGTCTTCTGACTCTGCATTCACTGACCTTATTCATTAGTCTATTATGTGGTACCATATCAAAGGCTTTTTGAAAGTCTGGATAAATTACATCTGCTGCAATACTCTTACCTACTATCTCTGTTCCCTCTTCAAAAATTCAACAAGGTTGGCCAAGCTAGACTTTCCTTTTTGAACTCTATGATGACTATTGATTATTATATTTTTGGATTCTAGACATTCTTCTATTCTCTCCTTTAGTAGGGATTCCATTATTTTTCCTACCACCAATGCTAAGTTAACTGGTCTATAGTTCCCTGAACATTTTCTATCTCCCTTATTAAACATAGGTATGTTAGCTATCTGCAAGTCTTCTAGCACTACACCTTTCTCTAACAAATTATTTAAAATGTCTAGTAATGCCTCTGCTAGCACTTCCCTAGATTCTTTTAAAATGAGTGGATGTAATCCGTCTGGATAAAGGGTTTTATCCTCTTTGATTAGCTTATTTAATAGTTCACCTCTTTTTATTAAAATAATTATCTAATTTCTAATCTCATCATCCAATGTCATGTCCACCTGTCCAGTTTTCCTGGAGCAAAGTAATCATTTAATGATTCTACCATTTCTCTAGCGTTGCCTGTGATATTATCTCTTGCATCATTAAGTGGCCCTATTCCCATCATGACTTTATTTATGTGCCTGTAAAATATTTTACTATTTTGCATTATGTTCCTTGATCATTTAATCATCTCAGAAACAAACCAAAATAATATTCAGCAACATTTGAACACTCCGATGTTTAACTGACTGAAATCATCCATTTCTTTGTGCTCAGACATGCTGCATACATTAAATATTTTAAAGTATTGAATCCAATTAGAGACTACATAGATTTCTCTGTGATGCGGTTTTGCTACTGGTGATCCTGAGGGGTATTGACAGGGTGGATGAGGAAAGGATGTTTCCCCTTGTGGGAGAATCTAGAACTAGGGATCACTGTTTAAAAATTAGGGGTTGCCCATTTAAGACAGAGATGAGGAGAAATTTTTTCTCTCAGAGGATCGTGAGTCTTTGGAATTCTCTTCCTCAAAAGGTGGTGGAAGAAGAGTCTTTGAATATTTTTAAGGCAGAGGTAGATAGTTTCTTGATAAAGCAAGGGGGTGAAAGGTTATTGGGGGTAAGTGGAAATGTGGAGTAATCAGTTCAGCCATGAACTTGTTGAATGGCAGAGCAGGCTCGAAGGGCCGAGTGGCCTACTCCTGCTCCTAATTCGTATGTTCAAATGTTGGTGGTGGGTTGGAATGGGACTTCTGCCATTGCCTCAACTCCACTGTAACCTGTCCCATTTTCCTGGATCAGTGATCATTCAACATGCAAGGTAGGCTTCTAATAGTATTTACACCACATGAAGGGAATCCAACATGGGCAGGGCGAAAAATGTGGCAGTACTATAATGGGTGCCACAAGGAGGAGCTGCTTTTAAATGGGATGGAAGTACCTCAAGGATTTCTGTTACAATTTTTTAAAAGGTTTGAATGAGCTGCTGCCTCTTCTGGTTCAGGTATGGTCAGAAGGTACGTAGGCTTGACTATTATCAGGCCCTTTTCATCCATCAGGACAATTGATGGTTTTCCTGCATTGCCCCAGCTGGAACCATAATCTGTTTTGCGATGTTACCTGCAGTCAGCAGTACCTCAGTAGGGAGGTGGGGAAATCAGCGACCATTTGGGCGGCACAGTGGCGCAGTGGTTAGCACTGCAGCCTCACAGCTCCAGCGACCCGGGTTCAATTCTGGGTACTGCCTGTGTGGAGTTTGCAAGTTCTCCCTGTGTCTGCGTGTGTTTCCTCCGGGTGCTCCTGTTTCCTCCCACATGCCAAAGACTTGCAGGTTGATAGGTTAATTGGCCATTATAAATTGCCCCTAGAATAGGTAGGTGGTAGGGAAATATAGGGACAGGTGGGGATGTGGTAGGAATGTGGGATTAGTGTAGGATTAGTATAAATGGGTGGTTGATGGTCGGCACAGACTCGGTGGGCCGAAGGGCCTGTTTCAGTGCTGTATCTCTAAACTAAATTTAGTGGGGCAGTGAGGGGTCAAGTGGCTGAGATGTCTGCAAGTGGGCGGGAAGGAAACTTCTCAACCCATTTTTCCTTTATGCCACCAATTTGAGGCCGTGTATCAGAGGAAAATTCCTACTGATGTGTTTTGTTGTATTATATTATGGGGTCTAATACAAAATGTAGTTTTAAAGACCTGTTCATGGACTAATGCCAAAATACCACCATCCCTATGTGAATTCTGTCTCTTTTATCAGTGACTGTGCAGAGTCAATACTGGAATGAGGTGAAAGGTACTTTGATATAAATCCATGCAACTCAGCCTTGAATTAAAAGTATGTTGTGGCTGTGCTGGTCTGATTCAGTGTTTTTTCTCACTCTCTCTTTCTCTATGATACATATTTATGACTGGAACAGATGGACACTGCTTCAGGGGAGAGTAGGACGCTTGGAAGAGTCTTTCCGGATCTCTTTGGAATATAGAGGAAACAGCAGAAGAAGCTGGGAGCTGGCAGCTGTAGACTCAATTATCCTGAAAAGCTGCAATGAAGGTAAATGCTCAGGTTTGCTCAACAGCAAAGTGCTAAAGAGATGAGTTTCTAATACTGTCAGCAGCAAATGGAATACTTAAAATCCGTTAATAATGAACATTTACATGGCACTTTTTGTTTTCTTTTTGCAAGTAATTTTTCTTTTTTAATCAATTACCTTGATTACCTTCCACTGGAAGTAGTGAGCCTTCAGAGTCCATTAATGGAGGAAAGGAAGGAGAAAGGACTAATTACTAATGCACATTCCCCATTCAGACATTTCTCTGTTCAAAAGACCAAAATCTTAATTGAAAATCCACATATTAAGGCTATTTGCTAGCATCGCTAAAATTAATACAGATTATTTACTAAAATTTAGATTCTTCACTAGTTTTAAATTATACAGCATTTGCAACATTCTTTATAAATGCTACAGCATACCTTGTTATTGCATCAACATACTTCAAGAATATCAGAACATAATTCACTAATTGTACTTTATTATTGCTTCAATGTAATTCAGTGTTTCAACCATATCATTACTTTTACTTTATTACTAACTTCACCATAATTTAATATTTGAACATATCCACCAATAATACAATATCATTCAGAATACTTTATGAATACTATTTCAGACCTCATTAGTATTGAATATGCCTACGTTATACCTTATTAATATTCCAACATGTATCACTAAAACTACAGTGTAAATCAACATGTTTAATTGATATCATGTATTTTCCTAATGCTTCAACATACTTGACTAATACTATAGTGCAATATATTCATATTTAGAACCAGTTATTAAGACTTCATCCTATCTCTTTAGTGCTTCAGCATGTTCACTAATTCTTCATTATGCATTAATACTCAACATGCTTCACTGCTGTTTGAAATTGCTTTATTGGTACGTAAAATACATCATGAGTGCTTCAATATACTTCAGTATGCTTCACCATTACTAAATATTCTTCATTGATGCTATAATATATTTCACTAATACTGTGACATATTTAATTAATAAAAATACATCACTCATACAACAACGCACTAATGCATAATACTTCAACAGGTTTCTCTAATATTGTGATATGCTTCACTAAGACAAGGTGCTTTATTAATGCTCCAATGCATACTCAAGTTACCGTGTACCTCATCAGTACTACAGCATAGTTCATCAGTATTACATGTTTCACTAATGCTTCAACATATTTGCTTGTACAATAGACTGGCTTCATTAATACTGAAACACCATACTGAACTAACACACAGTTTTTACTAGTTTTACAGTCTGTTTTACCAATGCTACAACCTAATGCACCAACACTACAACGTGCTTCACTAATACAGCATCATAGATGTCAACTATATATATTTTACTGTAATAGTCAGTATTTCCCCAGCCCTGTCAATGTGTCATGTTTGTTAATTGAAATTAGCACTTATAATGGCTGAAGGCACTTTCTGTTAAAATCAACCAGACTGCCCTAAATTTTCCTTGCATGAATACACAAAGCTTTTGTGCATGCACAATAGTTAACTGTGAATCCTTGGTGCTCTGCACAAATGGCAAATATTTGTACAAAGATTGGGTGGCATATTTGGGTCTCACTAATAGTAGATAGATAGTTAAGCAGATTATGCATCTTGGTCTTTCTTTTGAATTTGTGACCTCTGTACTCTATTACAAGAAGAGAGGGTTTATCGTTTGAGCACTATGTTCTGTGTTAATTAGCACGAACTGTTGTTGTGAACACAGTTCACTTGAAAGTGCTGGAAAATGCACCAGAAGAGGGCCAATAAGTAACATTTGCTGAGGAGGTGTGTTGCTCGCCTACTAGAAAATAAATCATGCATCTTCGGAGCTCAAATTCCCTTCAAAAACATCTAAATCACCCATTGCAGAAATGCCTTTGTGTGTACTTTAGTTTTTCTTTACAATATAAGTACATGCATTCGTTCAGTATTCCTGCAGCTTAAGTTACAACCAGTTTAGATCCCACTGCACTCTCAGCATAACCACTTGTTTTCAAGTCATAGGAAAGGCCATTACATTTACTTTTTTGAAGGAAAGGGGTTGAATTATGAAATGTGTTCATGAAAAGCCAGTGAAAATCCTGGAAGCTCATGTGAGGAACGTAATTTTACTCATTCCATCACTGTAAAGCAGTGGCTCTGCTCACAGCATTATGTACAGGCCTGTTTTGCTGTTATTTGAATTATCAGCTTTTGTAGGTTATTACAACTATTTGGAACTGTTCATTAACATTTGTCAATTTTCTAACTTGTCATGTATGCGACATACTTCCCTGATACTGCAGCATACTTCATTAATGCAACAATACCATCATTATTGCAATAAATTCACTGATACTGTACTATGACATATTTCATGAATATTACAACATGATTCATTAATATAACGTAATTCTCCACTACTTCAACGCTGCACTAATACTTAAACACTGATGAGATTTCAATCTCAGTCATGAAGTCAAAGTTAAAGTTGTGTCCTCTCTCCTATGAATAACCCTTTGGGTGGCCTAAAAAGGTGAAATTGTTGTACTCTTATACCCATTTATTTGAACCTCACTTAATTGCAATTCCTATTTTAACACATTTCTGGAGTCCTGTTTTTTCTTTTCTACTTCCTATTGTAAAAAGTTTGTTGCAAGGTCAACCTGCCTGCTCTCTCAAGTGAATGTAAGAGATCCCATGGCATTATTTCGATGAAGAGTAGTTCCCAATATTTAGTCCTCAACCAATATCACAAAACAGATTATCACATTATCACATTGCTGTTTGTGGGTCCTTGCTGTGCACATATTGGGCTGAATTTAGTGAGCTGGTTTGGAGCGGGAATGGAAGCGTGGGGGGTGCGGAGAATAGTGTTGGATGAGTCCGCCCAGAAATCTGACTTGAGGTCGGTTCTAGATTTAGTCAGCGATGGGAAAGCACCAATGTTGTGTCGCTGCCCAGAAACGATGGGAGTGAAATTTAAATTGTAGAACAGTTAGTTTTAATACATTAGCATATAATTGATCACAATTCAGTGGGGGGCTTGGAATTAAGTGGATGACGGGTGGATGACGGGTGGCCCTCATGTGCCTTTAGATCCCTGGCCATTGAAAGCTGGCAGCACCGAGGCGAGGCCTCAGTGCCACGATGGGTAAGCAGCCATGTCCAGCACTGGATAGGGGAAGAGGGGGAGCGGAGGCCATTGTTGGACTGCAGTGCTGTGCGCTTTGCTTGGATGAGCTTGGTCTCAGATGGCAGTACCGCGTGAGCTTGTTATTGGGTGGTCTGCAAGGGGGTGCTTGGTGTTGGTTGGTCTGTCAGAGTGGGGGGCTTTGTTTTGGCTGAAAAGGGCCGACCTGCGCCAGAGAGTATACCAGACTTGATTCAGCTACCTCCAAATGTCTGAGCGTCGTTGTCAGCGAAGGTAACGGCTCTCCAGGGAGGCCGTCACCAACTAATGCAACCTATGGGATTTGGTGGTCACTCTATGCCAGTAGCCTTGAAGATCACTGTGGCATTCAACTTTTACATGTCATGATCATTCCAAGGATCCACTGGAGACATGTGTGGAGTCTCCCAGGCTGCAGCCCACTGCTGCATCAAGGAAGTGATCAATGCCCTGCTCAAGAGGGCCGGTGACTATGTGCACTACCGGACCAACTCTGACAGTCAGGCTGAGAGGGCCATTGGATTCGAGCCCATCGCTAGATTTCCCCAGGTGCAAAGTGTGATAGATTGCATGCATATGGCCATCAAAGCCCCAACGGACCAACCAGCTGCCTTCATCAACAGGAAGGGCTTCCATTCCATCAACATTCAGTTGGTCTGCAACAACTGACAGCGCTTCCTGCAGGTGTGTGCCCACTTCCCGGGAAACAACCACGTCACCTACATACTTCGACTGTCCCAGGTGCCACAGTTTCTCCGCCCCCCGCTCGCCTTCAGGGATATATTCTCGAGACAAGGTTTACCCATTGAAGACATAGCTCCTCAGGCCTGTGAGGAACCTTCTCACTACAGCAGAGTAGAGGTATAACATTTGCCACGGCTCCACCCAAGAACCATTGAGCAGGCCATTGGTCTATTGAAGATGAGATTCCGGTGCCTGGATCGATCCTGTGGAGCCCTGAAGAATGTCCCAGTGAGGATCTCGCGTATCGTGATGATCTGGTGTACTCTGCACAATCTAGCATTGCAGAGGCGGGGAGGTCTTGCATGTAGAGGACATGTAACTAGTAGGGTAGATAAAGGGGAACCACTAGATATAGTATAGCTGGATTTCCAAAAGGCATTCGATAAGATTAATTGGCAAGATAAGGGCTCATGGAGATGGGGGTAATATATTAGCACATATAGCTGATTGGTTAACAGACAGGAAGCAATGAGTGGGCATAAACGGGGCATTTTCAAGTTGGAAGGCAGTAAATAGTGGAGTGCCGCAAGAATCAGTGCTGGGGCCTCAGCCATTTACAATCTATATTAATGACTTAGATGAAGAGACAAAGAGTAATGTATGTAAGTTTGCTAATGATACAAAGGTAGGTGGAAAGGTAAGCTGTGGAGAGGACACAGAGAGGCTGCAAAGAGATATAGACAGGTTAAGTGAGTGGGCAACAAGACAGCAGATGGAGTGTCATGTAGGGAAGTGTGAAGTTATGCACTTTGGTGGTAAGAATGGAAAAGCAGAATATTTTCTAAAAGGTGTGAAGCTTGTAAGTGTAGATGTTCGAAGAGTCTTGGGGGTGCTTGTACAAGGAAAGCAGTAAGTTAACTTGCAGGTGCTGCAAGCAATTAGGAAGGCAAATGGCATGTTGGCCTTTATTCCAAGGGGATTGGAATACAGGAATAAGGAAGTATTGTTACAATTGTACAGGGTTTTGGTGAGACCACACCTGGAATACTGTGTGCAGTTTTGGTCTCCACATTTAAGAAAGGATATACTTGCACTGGAGGCAGTACAATGAAGGTTCACTAGATTGGTCCCTGGGATGAGAGGGTTGACCTATGATGAGAGGCTGAGTAAATTGGGCCTGTATTCTCTAGCGTTTAGAAGATTGAAAGGTAATCTCATTGAAACATACAAGATTCTAAAGGGGCTGGATAGGGTAGACACTGAGAGATTGTTTCCGCTGGTCGGGGAATCTAAAACACGAGAGCACAGTCTCAGGATAAGGGGCCGATCATTTAGGACTGAGATGAGGAGAAATTACTTCACTCAAAGGGTTCTGAATCTTTGGAATTCTCTACCCCAGAGGGTTGTGAATGCTCCATCGTTGAATACATTTAAGGCTGGGAGAAATAGATTTTTGGTCTCTCAGGGAATCAAGGGAAATAGGGAGTGGACGGGAAAATGGAGTTAAATCCTAATATCAGCCATGGTCGTTTTGAATGGCAGAGCAGGCTCGCTGGGCCATATGGTCTACAGCTGCTCCTATTTCTTGTGTTCTTGTACGAATGAATGCCACTCTTCCACAGACGAGGAGGACATGGAGGAGAGTGATGAGCAGGTAGCACTGGACGTTGAACCACTTGCACTGGAGGCCAGGCACATTGAGCGATGGGCCCGGGAAGCAAGAGACAATCTCATTCTGACCGGCATCCAGCCACCATGATGGCCTCTCAGATTAAAATCAATAAAGACTGACCTCAGTGCATTCATTCTGTCACCTTCTTTCCACTTGTCTTCGGTGCCTAGCGCTCAGCTGAACCACGCGCTATGGCCCATAGGAGACGCTAATCAAATGAGGGCTGAACCAACATTGACAGTTACTAATGCGAAAGAGTGAAGTCAGCAGCTCACAATTAAGGCATGATAGAATAATAATTTTTCCACAGTGAAAGTCAATTTCAAAAACAAAAAAAATTTGTAAGACAAAACAAATGGCAAATTTCAAACACTTGTGAAAGCCAAAGTGTGATTAGGTGATTTGTTTATATGTTTTCGTGTGCTTCTGCAAGGTGTGACTCCAGCGTTAGCAGCTGGGCTGGAGGCAGGGTGCTGATCAAGCCCTTTGGCCTGTGATGACTTCGGCAGTTGTCCTCTGGCTGCCTGATGCCTGGAGGACCCTGTCTGCCTGAGGGTTTCCTGCACTGGTGCAGGACGCTCCTCAGGCATCGTGGCTACTGGAACTGGGCTGAAGAGCCGCTGTCCACACTCAGAGCACCTTGAGAGGAGCCCCCAGATGGGGAGATGAGCCTCTCGTCCTCCCTTTCAAAGCTCACTTGAACCTCCCTGCTGACCAGAGAAAGACGAGGAACTGGAGAGGGCTCCAGGAGCCTCGTCCTTCTCTTGTCTTGCCACTGCTGCATTGAGCTCGTGGCCAAGGCAATGGTGTGCAGGTCTATGCACATTTTGGGATCTGGTTCTCCATGAGATTCACCAACCTCTCGATGGAGGAAGCCATGTGCTTACATGCCTGAGACATGGCAGCACCCATGGCATGGATGGACACCTTCATACATCCGCTCATGGCTGCGCAAGTCCTCTGGCATCTGTGCCTGACGTTGCTTTACCTCTCTCTGCAACTCCAGCGTGCACTGTGCTGACGACAACAGATGCTCGTCATCAGCCTGGGGCTCAGCTTAGGCCTGGCCACCCAAAGTCCTCTGACTGTCAGAGGCTTCAACTGTCTCAGCCTCAGCCAGCTGCTCAGGCACATGTGCGGTGCTCTCAACAGCTTGTGACCCCGACTCTACAGCCAAACACAAACCCATTGAGGTGAAAGTATCCGCATTGGTGGAAGGTGCAGGAGAGTCATGTGATGGTTCAACCTCTGACTCCTGATCCTCCTCAGAGGTGGAATTACATCCCTTTGTAATAGAGTCTCCAGTCTCACCATCCACTATTGAGCAGCCGCCCTGGGTCCCCGTTAATTCAAGTGCCTTCTCAGCTGTGGAGAGAGGCCTGATGTCTGGGATGCCTCTGCCAGTCCGGGCTTTCTTCCTCCTGTTTTGGGCCCTCTTGTCCTACAAGTGGAAAATGGGAGATAGTCATACTTCGCAGAGTGATCAACGTGACAGTTCTGTTAGTGGCAGCCCCTCGTCCCCTACTGGGGTCTACTATATAGCTCATCCTCCTGTCAGCTCTCAGGGGAGTTAATGGAGGTGAGCTGTGAAAGAAGATGGCCTGTGGTCAAGATGCAGCCATGCATCTGTCTTCTCTTCCCATTCCCCATCCCTCTGCCAGCGCCTTTGAAGTGCCTCCCTCCCCATGTCCCACTTCCTCCTGCATAGCCACATGCAATCCCTAAAAAGGAGAGAGGTATGACACCGTATTCAGCGCCTCAAATCCCACACCTGTCACGAAATTGGCCGGCCCTGCGCCTTCATTATTACAATTGGCTGCCTGTCACATGATCGCAGTGGGATGGCCGCACATGTGATGAGCGGGGACGGTATCTGGACCACTGACAGGCTCACTAAATCCAGCCCATGAACTGCCATGTTTCCTACATTACAACAGTATCTACACATCAGAAGTATTTCATTGGCTGGAAAGCACTTTGGGCTGTCCTGAGGTTGTGAAAGGTGCTATGTAAATGCAAGTCCTTTTTTTTCTTATATATGAAGTTAAGAATCCCCTGAACACTCTGTTTGAGATCCTCAAATGAGGAGGGATGTCCGACTGTGTATAGGCCTTTTATCTTCTGTACCCATTCCTGCTAAACACCTGACCATTCAAATTCCCTTCCTGCTTCCCATCTTAGCTGATATTGCAAATGGTAGCCTCTTCTCTGGCACCGTTGCTCTCTATTTAAAAATCACCATCATCACTTCTTCATCTTCAAAATCTTCACCTTCAAAAAATATCCTGAAACTCTCTGCAGCCACTAACTGTCCCTCCTCCAACTTTACAATCTTTTTTCTAAATCCTTGTGTATCTTGTTACTGCTTAGATTCATGCCTTTCTCTCTTACAATTCAATCAGGTTACTGCCTGTTCCACATCATTGAAATGGCTCGAAGTAAAGTCACAAACTGTGGCAAATTTCTTTGTCCTCCTCGACCTCTCTGCAGCATTCAACAAGTTCAATTATACCATCCTCCTTCAGTGCCTCTCTTCCACTGTCCAGCTCAGTGGGGCTGCCTTCATGTAGTTCCATTTTTATCTGTCTGATCATAACTAGAGCATCTCTAATATCTTCTTCCCATTCCCCACCCCTAAAGGATCCATTCTTGGCCCCCTCCTCTTCCTCATCTGCATGCTTCTCCTTGGCTACTTCAGCCACAGACATAAGCTGATGACATCCAGCTCCATCTCCCCACAAGCTCTACTGCTCCGATGTTATCAAACTATTTGTCCAACATCCATTTTTGGATAGTTGATAATTTCCTCTAGCTAAACCTTCAGAAGACTGAAGCTATCATCTTCAGTCAATAGCACAAACTATTCACTTTCCTGGTCTCTGTCCCAGATTGTTTACAACCTTGGCATCCTGGTTGACCCCAAACTCAGTTTCTGCCCTCATATCCTCTCCATTACAAATACTGCTTAATTCAACTTCCGTAATGTGATCCAGCCCTGCCCCACCTCATCTCATCAGTTACTGAAACCTTCATTCATCACTTTGTCATCTCTAGATTCAATTACTCCAACACTCTCCTGGCTAGCCTCCCATCTTCTACCCTACATAACCTTTTGATCATCCAAAACTCTGCTGTCTTTATTCTAATACGCTCCAAGTCCCGCTTGCCTGTTGTTGTTATCTTTGCTGACTTATCTTGTTTACAATACCTTAAATTAAGATACTCTTCCTTGAGTTTAAATCTCTCCATGGCCTCACCCCTTTCAATCTCTATAACTTCGAGCTTTGCAACACCTCCTTCCATACATTTTGTTCCTGTGACTTCTGCCTCTTGTCCATTACCCTTTGTCCAGCATTGACGCTATGTTTTCAGCTGCCGGGTCACATGCTCTGGAATATCCTCCCTTAAACCCCTCCATCTCCCTCTGTTCCTTTATGACCTCCTTTAAAATTTACCTCCTTCACCAATCCTAATTTTTTATTTTTTGGCACAACACCTGTTTCTCTTTAAGTCTTTGTGAAGCGCCTGGGGGAAATTTTCTGTGTTTAGGATTGTAAATAGATGTAAGTTGTTATTCTTGTTACCCACCTGCTTTTCCACTATTTATAATTCATGTGATTTCCACCTGTTTGGATCAGTAGTTCAGATGCTGTTATCTTATTTTGAGGCCTTCTTAAAATTAACCACTGTTCTTCACTCATATAGTCTATGCAATCTGTTTCCCTCTTCTTCTGGTCTTCCTAGATACACATAATCAGTAATACTATATGTTGTGAGAAGCTGTGTTTTTTCTGTCCTCTCAAAGGCAACCCTGTAACAGTCATCTTATTCCACAGAAGCTGTACAATAAAGACCTATCAATCACTCATGTTATGATACAGAATAAAATGCATTTTATGTACTATTCCATTTGTGGTTATATTTTAGGTCCTTTGACAGGCTCTAGGACAACACTCGAGGGATCATTCATCTGTCAGAATGGGGTATCTATTAAACTGAGGCAGCTCTGTGATTTCAGCATCGACTGCAGCAAAGCTGATGATGAAGGAGCGGTGTGCAGTGAGTTCATTCATCTTTATTTCACATGCATGCTAAGGTCACTGTTGATGCTGTGTGTTGGATGTTTAAACAGTTCCAGTCCTGCCATTTTGTTACAGTAGCAGAATTTTTTTGATTTAAATTTATATTGGTCGCTCTTCTTGAAAGTAAAATTACATCTATCTGTATAAAAATTTGGAGAGAGCATGTCACACTTCAAAGTATCAAAGTATTAACATGCAGTGAAAAAGGACAGCTATTTCATGCTGGTGTATCTGAATCACATATTTCTAAGCACTTTTAAATCTGAAAACTTCCCTCACTAAACAACAATGGAACTCTCACTGACCTCAGGCTGTGTTTACTGCCAGCAATTATATTTTGAAATCTTGAAGGAACAGATGACACGAAAATTGGTGGTGTCGTAAATAGTGAGGAGGAAAGCCCTAGATTACAGGACGATATAGATGGGCTGGTAAGATGGGCGGAGCAGTGGCAAATGGAATTTAATCCTGAGAAGTGTGAGGTCAGGCATTTTGGGAGGACTAACAAGGCAAGGGAATATACAATGGATGGTAGGACCCTAGGAAGTACAGAGGGTCAGAGGGACCTTGGTGAACTTGTCCATAGATCACTGAAGGCAGCAGCACAGGTAGATAAGGTGGTTAGGAAGGCATATGGGATACTTGCCTTTATTAGCTGAGGCATAGAATATAAGAGCAGGGAGGTTATGATGGAGCTGTATAAAACGCTAGTTAGGCCGCAGCTGGAATACTGTGTACTGTTCTGGGCACCATACTGTAGGAAGGATGTGATTGCACTGGAGATGGTGCAGAGGAGATTCACCAGGATGTTGTCTGGGCTGGAGCATTTCAGCTGTGAAGAGAGACTGGATAGGCTAGGGTTGTTTTCCTTAGAGCAGAGAAGGCTAAGGGGGGTCCTGATTGAAGTATACAAAATTATGAGGGGCATTGATAGGATAGATAGGAAGAAACTTTTTCCCTTAGCGGAGGGGTCAGTAACCGGGGAGCATAGATTTAAGGTAAGGGGCAGGAGGTTGCGAGGGGATTTGAGGAAAAGTTTTTTCACCCAGAGGGTGGTTGGAATCTGGAATGCACTGCCTGAAGGGGTGGTAGAGACAGGAACCCTCACAACATTTAAGAAGTATTTAGATGAGCCTTGAAACGCCATGGTATACAAGGCTACAGGCCTACAGGCTGGAAAATGGGATTAGAATAGATAGGTGCTTGATGGCCAGCACAGACAAGATGGGCCGAAGGCCCTGTTTCAGTGCTTTATAATTCTATGACTCTATGAACAGACCACTTCAACACATCTCCACCTGAGCAGCAGAATAATATAAGAGTAAAATACCGTGGATGCTGGAAATCTGAAATAAAAACAGAAAATGCTGGAAATATTCAGGAGGTCAGGCAGCATCTGTGGAGAGCAAAACAGAATTAACTTTTCAGGTCAATGACCTTTCATCAGAACGAGGAGCTAGGTTCTGATGAAAGGTCATTGACCTGAAACATTCACTGTTTCTTCACAGATGGTGTCAGACCTCCTGAGAATTTCCAGCATTTTCTGTTTTTATTACAGCAAAATAATATATTGTGTATTCTATGGTTTGAGGTTTCTGTCATTATAAAATAGCACTCCATCCAATTTACCATAAGTAACAGCACAGGAGATCTGCTATGGACACTGGCACGACACAACAGATCACAACCCAAATTATTTGCCATCTTTCACTTTCAGACACTGAATTATTGTGCATTTCCAGGAATCTCTATTTTCATTACTGATTTCCTGCATTGATGGTTTTCCTTTGAATCAATACAATTATGCATTCCTCGTATCTTCAGCAAACTGCTACTTTCCCACTCCACAGGACTTTTTTCAGGCAGTGGATTATTCTTTTGCCCACTCAATTTTGTGAGTTATTTTGCTTTTTCTTTTCCTCATTAAGCCGACCTGGCTAACACCCAGCTGAGAAGCAGGCAGGCAGAATTCTCCTGGGGCTTTGCCCATGCTGCTGAGGAGGCAGGTTAAAGCACTCTCTGACTTTCTCCCTCTATTCTTGGTAGAAATCACCTGATCTATGTTCATTTCTTCTCATGATGCGATGACCAGGTAGACTGACTAATTAGGTAGGAATTAGTGAGGTAATCAAGTGCATAAATTAAAATGCAAATTTATAAACATAAGTTTGCAGAAACTTCTATTACTCTTAAGTTTTGTAATTAACATAACTAGCCTCATGAAAAGACATAATGGTAACATATATGTTGGTGCAGTCAGTAATCTGGAGATAAATCCACTTAAAATGGCTGTGACTATGCTTGCATAAGGTACCTTACACTGTAAGGCTACTGAAGGTAATCTGGATCCATAGCAGCTAAAGAGAAACTTATGGAATGATGCACAATATCAGTCTTGATTATAGGTGATCAGCCAGGCGCTGTGCAAATGACTACTGGCAACACCTATGCAGTCGTATTCAGCTGGCCTCCGACACTGTTTCAGTGCTTTATAGCTCTATGACTCTCTGAACAGACCAGAGGAATGTATGATGGCATTAAGAGAGCTTTTGGGCCAACCACCAAGAAGATCACCCCCCTCAAGTCTACTTCAGGGGAAATGATCATTGACCAACGCACGCAAATGGACCGCTGGGTGGAGCACTAGCTAGAACTGTACTCCAGGAAAAATGTTGTCACTGATACCGTCCTCAATGCAGCCCAATCTCTGCCAGTCATGGATGAGCTGGACAAACAGCCCACAAAATCGGAACTCAGTGATGCCATTGATTCTGTTGCCAGTGGAAAAGCCCTGGAAAGGACGGTATTACCCCTGAAATAATCAAGAGTGCCAAGCCTGCTATACTTACAGCACTTCATGAACTGCTTTGCCTGTACTGGGATGAGGGAGCAGTACCACAGGACATGCGCGATGCCAATATCATCACCCTCTATAAGAACAAGGGTGACCGCGCTGACTGCAACAACTACCGTGGAACCTCCCTGCTCAGCATAGTGGGGAAAGTCTTCGCTCGAATCATTTTAAACAGACTCCTGAAGCCGGCTGAGCGTGTCTACCCTGAGGCACAGTGCGGCTTTCGAGCAGAGCGATCCACCATTGGCGTGCTGTTCTCCCTTTACCAGCTATAGGAGAAATGCCGTGAACAGCAGATGCCCCTGTACGTTGCTTTCATTGATCTCACCAAAGCCTTTGACCTTGTCAGCAGACGTGGTCTCTTCAGACTACGAGCAAAGATCGGATGTCAACCAAAGCTACAAGTATCATCACCTCATTCCATGACAATATGAAAGGCACAATTCAGCATAGCAGTGCCTCATCAGACCCCTTTGCTATCCTGAGTGGTGTGAAACAGGGCTGTGTTCTCGCAACTACATTATTTGGGATCTTCTTTTCACTGCTGCTCTCACATGCATTCAAGTCTTCAGAAGAAAGAATTTTCCTCCGCACAAGATCAGGTGGCAGGTTGTTCAACCTTGTCCGTCTTAGAGTGAAGACCAAAGTACGGAAAGTCCTCATCAGGGAGCTCCTCTTTGCTGACGATGCTGCATTAATATCCCACACAGAAGAGTGTCTGCAGAGACTCATTGACAGGATTGTGGCTGCCTGCAATGAATTTGGCCTAACCATCAGCCTCAAGAAAATGAACATCATGGGACAGGACGTCAGAAATGCTCCATCCATCAATATTGGCGACCATGCTTTGGAAATGGTTCACGAGTTCACCTACCTAGGCTCAACTATTACCAGTAACCTGTCTCTCAATGCAGAAATCAACAAGCGCATGGGAAAGGCGTCCGCTGCTAAGTCCAGACTGGCCAAGAGAGTGTGAGAAAATGGCGCACTGACACGGAACACAGAAGTCCGAGTGTTTCAAACCTGTGTCCTCAGTACCTTGCTCCACAGCAGCGAGACCTGGACAACGTATGTCAGCCAAGAGCAATGTTTCAACACATTTCATCTTTGCTGCCTCCGGAGAATCCTTGGCATCAGGTGGCAGGACCGTATCTCCAACACAGAAGTCCTCTAGGTGGCTAACGTCCCCAGCATATACACCCTACTGAGCCAGTGGCGCATGAGATGGCTTGGCCATGTGAGCCGCATTGAAGATGGCAGGATCCCCAAGGACGCATTGTACAGTGAGCTCATCACTGGTATCAGACCCACCGGTCGTCCATGTCTCCACTAAGAAGACGTCTGCAAACGCGACATGAAGTCCTGTGACATTGACCACAAGTTGTGGGAGTCAGTTGCCAGTGATCGCCAGAGCTGGCGGACAACCATAAAGGTGGGGCTAAAGAGTGGCGAGTGGAAGAGACTTAGCAGTTGGCAGGAAAAAAGACAGAAGTGCAAGGAGAGAGTCAACTGTGTAACAGCCCCGACAACCAATTTTATCTGCAGCGTCTGTGGAAGAGGCTGTCACTCTCGAATTGGCCTTTATAGCCACTCCAGGCGCTGCTCCACAAACCACTGACCTCCTCCAGCTGCTTACCCATTGTCTCTCGAGACAAGGAGGCCAAAGAAGAAGAGGAATGCTGCTGGAGGACCATCAACTAGGTGAAGGACACAATTTGTTCTGCCCGAAACTTGCTGGTCTTCCAGAGCAAAGAACAACCGAGTGTTGCAGACTGGTACTTTCCAAAGTCCAGGACTTTGTGCTGAGGGACGCACTAAAGCTTGGGGCAGCCACAGCAAAGGCTTAATGGGGAAAAGCCACTGTGTAAGGTCCTCCCGCCAAAGTGAACTGAGGGGTTGGAACCTGTGTAAAACCCCTCAGGCTGTACGCACCAAAGTATGGTTTTGCTGTGTACTGCAAGTGTACATTACATGTAAAATGGAATGGCAAGGGTTGTGAGGCAACTCACTTTCTGTATCAAAGGAAACTGATTTCCTTTGCACATTCTAGAATGTCAAATTGGAACTGATTTGTAATGTTTTTTTTTACAGATTTTTATGAATGCAGTATATTTTTGGAAAAAAATCATTGACTCCTCCAATGGATAAAACACTTCGCTAGGAAGGGTCATTAATCTTTGGAATTCTCTTCCCCAGAGAGCAGTGGAGGTTGGGTCATTGAATATATTCAAGGCTGAGTTAGGCAGATCTTCGATTGCCAAGGGAGTGAAGGGTTATCGGGGGGTGCTGGCAGGAAAGTGGAATTAAGGCCACAATCAGATCAACCAGGATCGTATTGAGTGGCGGAGTAGGCTTAAGGGGCCGAATGGCCTACTGCTGCTTCTATTTCTTATGATCTTATTAAGCGATAGGACACAGGATGCACTTCTTTTTTCCCATTACAGAGAATATTGTCAAGATTAGGCATTGTGCTCCTAGTCCTCCAGGAGAGGAGAAAACAATGAAGCCTTTCAGCTACTGAAAGCTCAAGGAGTGGAAATTACTACAGATTTTGAATATATTTTGTCATTCTCTACAAAGCATGGCTCACATTTTAATTTTATGGTGGACCCTTTGGTTAAAAGTCACAATAATGTACAATTTATACATATATTTTGTCGATGTAATGCATAGAGGCAGGTGTGACTATTACATCTAACCTGACAGTTATAACCTGAGTAATGTTTATATTGAACATGGCGGTCTCGCCCCGATAACAGCCCTTTCCTCCTACTCCCCACCCACACAGGCTTGATGGAACACATCCAGCTTCACCATCCTCGTATAACTCTATTGTTTGTAATGTAGCTGTTTACGTTCACAATGAAAAGCCTTTATCTAGGATAATCCTCAAGATGATCCTCATCAAGAGGAAAGTAAAGGAGACTGAGTAAACTGTTAAAAATTGAATCTGTTTCAAAAGTAAATTCATTTATGAATTTTATTGTTGCCTTAAGTTGCATCAATTGAAGCAAATATATCTGATCAGCCCCTTACAGCAATCTCAGTAATTTTATTTTCCTGTAATTCCATTGAGCTTGCCTATTTAGTTCAGCAATGAAAACATTTTGGAAACAGTCATGCAGAAATCAATTTCTGTTCATATCTCTGGTACAAAAATTCATAATAAAATTATATGCAAACTAATTCCTAATGGAATCTTACACACTTTCAAAAAATCATTTTCATACTGATGTCTCTTGTTGCTTTTTCCTGCCTTTTTATTACCGTTTACTTTGTTACCTTTTTATTGCCTCCAGTTTGTCATGTCTCTATATTGATAATGAGAAGTGTATTGCTTTCTGTTCAACTTACAGAAATACATTTTCTGTATGGGGATAGACATTGCCAGTGTCTCTGAAAGGATGTGATGTTGCACTTACTAGTTTTCCTGGTTACTAGTCAAATTTATCCTTCAGCCAACACTGTCAGAACCAATTAAACTGATCATTTATCTCATTGCTGTTTGTGAACCCAGCTGAACACAAATTGTCTGCCATGTTTCCCTGCAAACCGACAATGATTGCACTTGAAAAGCAATTCATTGGCTTTTCAAAAATTCATTCTTGGGATATGGGCTTGCTAGCCAGGCCAGCTTTTATTGCTTATCCCAAGTTGCACTTGAGATGGTGGTGGTGAGCCATCTTATTGGACTGCTGCAGTCCATGTAGTGAAGATACTCCCACAGTAAGGAGTTACAGGATTTTGACCCAGCAACAATGAAGGAGGGCAATATATGTCTAAATCAGGATGGTGTGTGACTTTAAGGGCAATATGGAGGTGATGGTGTTCCCAAGCAGCCTCTATCCTTGTCCATCTAGGTGGTGGAGATTGCAGGTCCGGCAGGTGTAGAAGCAGTCATGAGTTGCTGCCTTGCATCCTGCGATAGAATACACTGCAGCTGCAGTGTAGTACCCATGGTGGAGGGAGTAAATGTTTAAGGTAGTGGATGGGCTTCTGATCAAGCAGATTTCTTTGTCTTGAATAATTTGAGCTTCGTGAATGCCATTGCAGTTGCACTTATCCAGGCACGTAGAGACCATTCCATCACACTCCCAATTTGTGCCTTGTAGTGGTGAAGAGGCTTTGAGGAGTCAGGAGTTGAGCCAAATGCCTAATACCCAGCTTCTGACCTGTTGTAGTAGCCATGGCATCTATGTAGCTGGTCCAGTTAAGTTTCTGGTCGATGGCACACACACAATATTGATGGCATGTGATTCAGCAATGGGAATGCAATTGAATGTCAAGTGGAGGTGGTTTGACTCTCTCTTGTTGGAGTTGTTGTTGCACGCGTATGGTTTAAATGTTACTTGTCATTTATCAGCCCAAGCCTAGATGTTGTCCACGTCTTGCTACGTGAGTGTGGACTACTTCATTGTCCGATGAATAGCAAACAGCCCCACTTCTGACCTTATGATGGAAGGAAAGTCATTCATGAAGCAGCTGAAGATGATTGGGCTTTGGACACTGCCCTGAGGAACTCCTGTAGTGTTGTTGCGGGGCTGAGAAAATTGGCCTACGATGACCACAACCATCTACCTTTGTGCTAGGTATGACTCTAGCCAGTGGAGAACTTCCCCTCCCTCCCCCCGCACCACTGCAACCCCCTCCGGTCCCCCCCGACCCGATCCCCACTGACTTCATTTTTATTAAGGCTCCTCAGTGCCATACTTGGTCAAATGCTTGGTATAAAGGGCAGTCGCCCTTATCTGAGGTTGTGAAAGGTTGTTCTTTCTTTCCATCTGGTTTGATCTTTTAAAATAGACAGTACAGAGTCCACCATTCTCTACACGCCAACTTCAACCCATCACATGAACTCAAACTTTGACTATAGACTTTCCCATATTGTCTACTACCTGTTGTCTGTTTAAGACTGGGACATACTTCTTCCAATCTACAACATGCCTCTTCTGTCTCTATTCATGTATGCATTTTGGCTGCCACTCCAGACTTGAGCCAAAACTTCTATCTCCCTTTTTCTGTTGGCTTCTCTTGTGCCCCTTTCTCCTGTCTCCTCCCTGACCTGTCACCCAGACGTAGCAGCTATTATTTCTCCCCTCTTTGACCACCACCCCCAAGCGCCACATTAACTTTCTCCCTGGGATATCCTCCCACCTTTCTTCCCTCAATGTCTGCACTGATTAAATTCTCAACCGAAATAATATCAATCTCCATCTCAATTTACCTTGCCATCTCTGCCCTGAGTTCACTGCCCTCCCTTGACCTTTCCCTTCATATAAACTGTCCAAACTGTATGCTCAGCCAAACACTTGACCTTACCAACTCATGTGGTCTCTCTACTCCCATGGTCTCGATCACAGCCAAGGCCATCTCCATCCATTTTCCTGTATCACTTCCCCCTTATAATCCCACTTCATTTTGTGCCCCCACAACCCCACCCAACCCTGGAACAATCACTGCCCCAAGTCAATTTTAATTGCAATTTCAAGCTGGCAATTTTCTAGCCTTTACCCCTCCATTCATCACAGTGGACTGAATTTTATCAGCAGGTAAGAAGTTCCACCGCCAGAACCAAGAACAGGGATGTACCCTGCGCCGGTGGGCAGCGGGACCATGGGATGGCATTTTACCAGTGGCAGCCAATTAAGAGGCCACCACCAGGATCACCGTCCAATCGAGGATGGCGGCCTGGCTGCCAGGCTGCCGGCCATTGCTGAAGCTGCAGGACAAGGAAGAGGGGCCTGCATGCTGCGATACCGTTGAAGAAGAGATATGTATTTTTTACTGACCATGTCGAGGCCAGACAGGCGATGGGGGGAGGGAGCATATACCTGCGGCAGCACTTTAGCCACGGGGGTAGTCACTACCACCAGCGGGCCCTTCCATGGGCCATAGAGTGGCCATTAAGGAGTGCCCTCGCACCAGGAACCTGCTGGAAAGCTTCCAGGATTTAGCTGGCGGTCTCCCCATGCAGTGACAACACCTCCTGATGCTGGTAAAATGCCGGCACTTAATTGTTACAATCGGCCGCCTGGTGGGTGGCCGTGCGCTAAGGTTCTTGCCACCAGTTATATGCCATGGTAGCAGGGAGACGTCAGGCTCCCCTCCTGACACCGTCCCCTGCCATATTACCAGTCCTCTCACCTCCCAGCCTGTATCTAAATGGCTGGTAAAATCCAGCCCAATATTTCTGCAGCTGTTAGTCTGCTCAACCTCTCTTTCTAATCAGTGAAAACTGATAAGGTTTCAGCTGCTGGTATATGATGGTCTGGATTTTGCCAGCTGTTCATTGCACTTACCCATGTCCACAGACTTTCTATGAGTTTTTGCACTGGAACCTGTGGTAATTAGAAATTGAAATGATGTGGTGCCCTGTACAGGAGATCTGAGACATGCAAGAACAGGGGAAGCAACTGTGTATCTCCCTATCCAATCAATTGAAGCATTGTTAATGAACAGCACAAAGTCTGAACTCGGAAGTGCCAGAATATTTAATTGAATGCCAAATCATGTACAGAAAACAAAATAAAAAGAGGAAAGGAAAAGTGGGATTAAGAGAGAGAGATAAGACATAGAAATAAAAAGTTAAAAGACTTGCTTTTTAAAAAAATCTCCATCAATAATTAAAATCTAAAGGAATGAGACTCCACACTTGGAAAAGTTAATTTTCAGTACTAGAGAGGTTGTTTTGCCATAATAAGGTCATAAGGTCATAAGAACTAGGAGCAGGAATAGGCAATTTAGCCCCTCGAGCCTGCTTCACCATTCAGTACGATCATGGCTGATCTCATCTCAGCCTCAACTCCACTTTCCTACTGTTCTCCAGAACCCTTCAACCCTTTACTAATTAAAAATCTGTCTATCTCCTCCTTAAATGTACTCAATGTCCTATAATTCACTGCACTCTGGGGTAGTGAATGCCACAGACTCACAACCATTTGAGAGAAGTAATTTCTCCTCATCTCTGTTTTAAATCTGCTACCCCTTATCCTAAAACTATGACCTCTCGTTCTAGATTTCCCCACAAGAGGAAACATCCTCTCTACGTCTACTTTGTCAATCCCCTTAATCATCTTATATACCTCAATTAGATCTCCACTCATTCTTCTAAACTCTAGAGAGTAAAGGCCTAAAGTGCTCAATCTCTCTTCCCTCATCCCTGGAATCAATCCAGTGAACCTCATCTGAACTGCCACCAATGCAACTACATCCCTCCTCAAGTAAGGAGACCAAAACTTTACGCAATACTCCAGGTGCAGTCTCACTAATGCCTTGTACAGTTGCAGCAACACTTCCCTACTTTTATATTCTATTCCTTTAGCAATAAATGCCAAAATTCCATTCGCCTTCCTTCTTACATGCTTTTTTAAAAATTCATTCATGGGATGTGGACGTTGCTGGCTAGGCCAGCATTTATTGCCCATCCCTAATTGCCCTTGAGAAGGTGGTGGTGAGCTGCCTTCTTGAATCACTGCAGTGCATGTGAGCTAGGTACAGCCACAGTGCTGTTAGGAAGGGAGTTCCAGGATTTTGACCCAGTGACAGTGAAGGAACGGCGATATAGTTCCAAGTCAGGATGGTGTGTGACTGGAGGGGAACTTGCAGGTGGTGGTGTTCCCATGTATTTACTGCCCTTGCCCTTCTAGTTGGTAGAGGTCGTGGGTTTGGAAGGTGCTGTCTAAGGAGCCTTGGTGCATTGCTGCAGTGCATCTTGTAAATGGTACACACTGCTGCCACTGTGCATCGGTGGTGGAGGGAGTGAACATTTGTAGATGGGGTTCCAATCAAGCGAGCTGCTTTGTCCTGGATGGTGTTGAACTTCTTGAGTGTTGTTGGAGCTGCACCCATCCAGGCAAGTGGAGAGTATTCCATCACACTCCTGACTTGTGCCTTGTAGATGGTGGATAGGCTTTGGGGAGTCATGAGATGAGTTACTCGCCGCAGGATTCCTCGCCTCTGACCTGCTCTTGTAGCCACGATATTTATATGGCTACTCCAGTTCAGTTTCTGGTCAGTAGTAGCCCCTAGGATGTTGATAGTGGGGGATTCAGCGATGGTAATGCCATTGAATGTCAAGAGGAGATGGTTAGATTCTCTCTTGTTGGAGATGGTCATTGCCTGGCACTTGTGTGGCATGAATGTTACTTGCCACTAATCAGCCTAAGCCTGGACCTGCATACTAACTTTCTGCAATTCATGCACGAGGACACCCAGATCCCTCTGCACCGAAGCATTCTGAAGTTTCTCTCCATTTAGATAATAATTTTCCTTTCCATTCTTCCGACCAAAGTGGATAACCTCATACAAAAACAAGAAATGCTGGATTCACTCAGCAGGTCTGGCAGCATCTGTGGAAAGAGAAGCAGAGTTAACGTTTCGGGTCAGTGACCCTTCTTCGGAACCTGGATAACCTCATACCTATCCACGTTACACTCCATCTGCCAAACTTTGGCCCATTCGCCTAACCTATCCATATCCATTAGTAAATTTCTTATTTCTTTATTGCAACTTACTATCCCACCTATTTTAGTGTCACCTGCAAATTTGGCTATTGTACCTTCTATCCCTGCATTCAAGTTATTCATATATATTGTAAATAGTTGGGGCCCAAGGACCGAACGCCATGGCACCCCACAAGTTATATCTTGCCAACCAGAAAAAGACCCATTTATCCCGACTCTCTGTTTTCTGTTGGTTAGCCAATCCTCTATCCAAGCTAATAAATTGCCCCTAACCCCATGTGATCTTACCTTGTGTATTAACCTTTTGTGTGGCACCTTATCAAATGCCTTCTGAAAGTCCAGATATACTACATCTACAGGATCCCCATTATCCACTTTGCTTGTTACAGCTTCGAGGAACTCTGGCAAATTAGTCAAACACGATTTACCCTTCATAAAACCATGCTGACTCTGATGGATTGCATTTTGACTTTCAATTGTCCTGTTATTACTTCCTTAATAATGGATTCTAACAATTTCCCAATGACAGATTTTAAACTAACTGGTCTGCAGTTTCCTACTTTCTGCCTCCCTCCCTTTTTGAATAAGCCCATTATATTAGCTTTTTTCCAATCCACTGGAACCTTTCCCGTATCCAGAGAATTTTGGAATATTATAACCATTACCACTTCCTTTAAGACCCTAGGATGTAGACCATCAGGCCCTGGGGACTTGTCTCCCTTCAATCCCAATAGTTTGCTCAGTACTTTTTCCCTAGTGATGATGATTTTTCTAAGTTCCTCTCTTTCTATAACCTCTGCATTTCCTGTTACTATTGGGATGGTACTCGTGTCCTCCACTGTGAAAACTGAGGCAAAATACTGATTTAGTGTCTCAGCCATTTCTGTGTTCCCCTCTATTAACTCCCCAGTCTCATCCTGCAAGGGACCAACATTCACTTTAGCTACTGTCTTCCCTTTTATATACTTCTCGAAACTTTTGCTATCCGTTTTTATATTTTGCACTAGTTTTCTTTCATAATTTACCTTTGCTCTTTTTATTACTTTTTTAGTAACCCTTTGTTGGTCTTTAAAAGTTTCCCAATCTTTCAGCCTGCCAGTGGCCTTCACAATATGGTATGCCTTAGTTTTTGTCTTTATGTTATCCTTAACTTCCTTGCTTAGCCATGGATGTTTTTTTCCCCCTCTTAGAATCTTCCTCTCTGGAATATATTTTGGGTGGGAGGAATTGAATATCTCCTTAAAGATCTGGCACTGCTCATCAACTGTCCTACTTTTTAGTTTTCCTGCCCAGTCCACTAGGGCCAAATCTGTCCTCATGCCTATGTAATTACCTTTGTTTAACTCCAGAACGCTAGTGTGGGACTCTAGTTTTTCGCCCTCAAACTGAATTTGAAATTCTAACATGCTATGATCACTCTTCCCTGGAGGATCCTTAACTATGAGATCATTAATTAATCCCACCTCATTATACAATACCAAATCTAGAATAGCCTGCTCCCTGGTTGGTTCCACAACATATTGCTCCTAAAAACAATCTCTAATACCTTCAATGAACTCTCTCTTGAGGTTACCCTTGCCAGTGGCGCAGTGGTTAGCACTGCAGCCTCACAGCTCCAGGGACCCAGGTTTGATTCTGGGTACTGCCTGTGCGGAGTTTGCAAGTTCTCCCTGTGACCGCGTGGGTTTTCGCCGGGTGCTCCGGTTTCCTCCCACAGTCAAAGACTTGCAGGCTGATAGGTAAATTGACCATTGTAAATTGCCGCTAGTGTAAGTAGGTCATATGGGATGACTGCAGGGATAGTATAAGTGGGTGGTTGTTGGTCGGCACAGACTCGGTGGGCCGAAGGGCCTGTTTCAGTGCTGTATCTCTAAAGAAAAAAAAAATTTGATTAATCCAGTCAATATACATATTAAAATCACCCATGATTATTGCAGTACCTTTCTTACAAGCCCCCAGTATTTCCTGGTTTATACTGTGTCCCACTGCAGAACTACTGTTTGCAGGGACTTCTTTCCCTTGCTATTTCTTATTTCTACCCAGACTGATTCTACACCTTGATCTCCAGTGCCTATATTGTTTCTCACTACAGCACTGATCTCTTCCTTTACTAACAAAAGCTGCACCTCCTCCTTTTCCTTCCTGCCTATCCTTCTGAAATACTGAGTACCCTTTGATAATTAAGTCTCATCATCCCATTAAGGATGTACTTACACTAGAATGGGTAATCCCTAACTTTTCGTGCTGTATTTAGTGGATATCTATCACGAAATACAGCAACTTCATGCCGTTCCATGTATTTCAATGCTGAATCTCTCAGTGAGATGTTGGTACAGCGCAGCTTCTAGAGGAGAAGGGCAACTTGCACAGCAACTTCCTGATTTCCATGTTTAACTACACACGTATGGTCGCCAGAAGTTAGTGGCCAATTTACATGTCCCCTTTAACATAGTAAAATGGTCCAAGCTGCTTCACAGGAGAGTTATCAAACAGAATTTGACACCATGCCACATAATGGGATATATTAGGTTGGTTGATCAAAAGCTTTGTCAAAGTGGGAGATTTTAAGAAGGGTCTTAAAGAAGGATAGAGAGGTGGAGTGGTTTAGAAAGGGAATTTCAGAGTTTAAGGCCTTGGCAGCTGAAGGCATGGCCACCAGTGGTGGAGTGATTATAATCAGGGATGTACAAGAGGCCACAATTGGAACAGCAAAGATGTGTCAGAAGGTTGAAAAAGGTTACAGAGATAGGGAGGGGCAAGACCATGGAAGGATTTGAAAACACGGATGAAAATTTTAAAATCGAGGCGTTGCTGAACCGGAAGCCAATGTAGGTCAGCAAGCACAGGGATGATAGGTCAATAGCATTTGGTGAAAGTTAGGATATGGGTAGCAGAGCTTTGGATGAACTTATGGAGTTTATTGAGGGTAGCCGGCCAGGATTGTGTGAGAATAATGAGGTCTCGAAGTAGCAAAGGCATGGTTCATGAGGGTTTCAGTAGCACAAGAGCTGAGGCAGGGACGGAGATAGGGAGGTGGAAATTGAGAAGCAAAAATGGTATGATCACGCTACTAGGGGTATTCTATAGGCCTCCAAATAGTGAGAGGGAGATAGAGGAGCAAATCTGCAGGGTAATCACAGAGATGTGGAAGAACTATAGAGAGGTGATATTGGGGGACTTTAATTACCTAAATATCAATTAGAATAATTTTAGAGGAAAGGGGAAGGATAAATGTGTTCAGGAGAACTTCCTTGATCAATATGTTCTTGGCCCGGCAAGAAAGGAGGCATTGCTGGACCAGGTGCTGGGAAATTAGGAAGGCAAGTGTCTGTCAGGGAGCACTTGGGTAAGAGCGATCATCATCTCATAAGATTCAAACTAGTAATGCAGAAAAGCAAGGAACAAAATAAGGTAGAATGTCTAGATTGGAAGAGAGCTAATTTCAATGTGATGAGAAGGGATCTAGCTAGGGTAAAATGGAACTCAAGACTGACAGTAACAGCTGTATCAGAACAAGGAAAAGATGCTTCAGGTACTGGCAAGGTACAATCCAACAAGGGCAAAAGGTAAGGGCACCAAAAATAGGGCTCCTTGGATGATGAGGGAGATAGAGATTATGATGAAACAAAAAAAGAGGGTGTATGATGCATGTCAGGTGAATTCTTCAAGTGAGAACCAGGCCATATACATTAAGTTGAGAGGAGAGGTGAAGAGGAAAATAACACTGGCAAAAAGAGAATATGAGAATGGTATGGCAGTCAACATAAAAGGGAACCCAAAAATCTTCTATCAGCATGTAAATAGTAAATAGATGAGGCCATGCGTGGAAATGAGAGGGAAATGGCAGCATTCATGGCTTGGATGGATTCCTCCACTGTCCAAGCCAGGGCACGCATAGCCTCTGGAATTCCACCAGATTTTCAGGCACCTCACGCTGATTTTCCATCATCTTCTGCCTTATGGACAATTCCAAAGGCACTTCATCAGCCTGGGGTTTAGCATGGCCTGGCTTCCCACACTCCTCCAAGTGTCAGTGACCTCAGCTGTTACAGCCTCTGCCAGCTGGTCAGGTGTGTTTGAGCCTGAATCTAAGCGCAAACGTGACATGAAAATATCTGCACTGATAGAGGGTGTGGGGGAGTGATGCAACGCTGCACCCTCTGAAGTCCCCTCCTCCTCAATAGAGGTGGATGAACATTGGGCATCACTAGACAGAGCTATAGCCATTCCTTTCCAAGGGGATGCTGTAGTCTCACCCCATTGCCACCGTCATGGTGGACTCTCCCTCCGCAGCAGCCGCACCCTCACACTTATCCAGTTGGTAACTCCAAAGAAAACCGAGCTGTGCTACTCAACCTTGTGGAGCAGAGAAGGTCATTGATACAAAGAACAAAGAACAAAGAAAATTACAGCACAGGAACAGGCCCTTCGGCCCTCCAAGCCTGCGCCGATCCAGATCCTCTATCTAAACATGTCGCCTATTTTCTAAGGGTCTGTATCTCTTTTCTTCCTGCCCATTCATGTATCTGTCTAGATACATCTTAAAAGACGCCATCGTGCCCGCATCTACCACCTCCGCTGGCAACGTGTTCTAGGCACCCACCACCCTCTGCGTAAAGAACTTTCCACGCATTTCCCCCCTAAACTTTTCCCCTTTCACTTTGAACTCGTGTCCTCTAGTAATTGAATCCCCCACTCTGGGAAAAAGCCTCTTGCTATCCACCCTGTCTATACCTCTCATGATTTTGTACACCTCAATCAGGTCCCCCCTCAACCTCTGTCTTTCTAATGAAAATAATCCTAATCTACTCAACCTCTCTTCATAGCTAGCGCCCTCCATACCAGGCAACATCCTGGTGAACCTCCTCTGCACCCTCTCCAAAGCATCCACATCCTTTTGGTAATGTGGCGACCAGAACTGCATGCAGTATTCCAAATGTGGCCGAACCAAAGTCCTATACAACTGTAACATGACCTGCCAACTCTTGTACTCAATACCCCGTCCGATGAAGGAAAGCATGCCGTATGCCTTCTTGACCACTCTATTTACCTGCGTTGCCACCTTCAGGGAACAGTGGACCTGAACACCCAAATCTCTCTGGACATCAATTTTCCCCAGGACTTTTCCATTTACTGTATAATTCACTCTTGAATTGGATCTTCCAAAATGCATCACCTCGCATTTGCCCTGATTGAACTCCATCTGCCATTTCTCTGCCCAACTCTCCAGTCTATCTATATTCTGCTGTATTCTCTGACAGTCCCCTTCACTATCTGCTACTCCACCAATCTTAGTGTCGTCTGCAAACTTGCTAATCACTCCACCTATACTTTCCTCCAAATCATTAATGTATATCACAAACAACAGTGGTCCCAGCACGGATCCCTGTGGAACACCACTGGTCACACGTCTCCATTTTGAGAAACTCCCTTCCACTGCTACTCTCTGTCTCCTGTTGCCCAGCCAGTTCTTTATCCATCTAGCTAGTACACCTTGGACCCCATGCGCCTTCACTTTCTCCATCAGCCTGCCATGGGGAACCTTATCAAACGCCTTACTGAAGTCCATGTATATGACATCGACAGCCCTTCCCTCATCAATCAACTTTGTCACTTCCTCAAAGAATTCTATTAAGTTGGTAAGACATGACCTTCCCTGCACAAAACCATGTTGCCTATCACTGATAAGCCCATTTTCTTCCAAATGGGAATAGATCCTATCCCTCAGTATCTTCTCCAGCAGCTTCCCTACCACTGACGTCAGGCTCACCGGTCTATAATTACCTGGATTATCCCTGCTACCCTTCTTAAACAAGGGGACAACATTAGCAATTTTCCAGTCCTCCGGGACCTCACCCGTGTTTAAGGATGCTGCAAAGATATCTGTTAAGGCCCCAGCTATTTCCTCTCTCGCTTCCCTCAGTAACCTGGGATAGATCCCATCCGGACCTGGGGACTTGTCCACCTTAATGCCCTTTAGAATACCCAACACTTCCTCCCTCCTTATGCCGACTTGACCTAGAGTAATCAAACATCTGTTCCTAACCTCAA
Organism: Heterodontus francisci; assembly: GCF_036365525.1. Lineage (NCBI taxonomy): Eukaryota > Metazoa > Chordata > Chondrichthyes > Heterodontiformes > Heterodontidae > Heterodontus > Heterodontus francisci. The sequence continues at coordinate 99,403,613 of NC_090383.1, read as the reverse complement.
CATCCGTCATGTCCCTCTCCTCGGTGAATACCGATGCAACGTACTCGTTTAGAATCTCACCCATTTTCTCTGACTCCAAGCATAACATTCCTCCTTTGTCCTTTAGTGGGCCAATCCTTTCTCTAGTTACCCTCTTTCTCCTTATATATGAATAAAAGGCTTTGGGATTTTCTTTAACCCTGTTTGCTAAAGATATTTCATGACCCCTTTTAGCCCTCTTAATTCCTCGTTTCAGATTGGTCCTACATTCCCGATATTCTTTCAAAGCTTTGTCTTTCATCAGCCGCCTAGACCTTATGTATGCTTCCTTTTTCCTCTTAGCTAGTCTCACAATTTCACCTGTCATCCATGGTTCCCTAATCTTGCCATTTCTATCCCTCATTTTCACAGGAACATGTCTCTCCTGCACGCTAATCAATCTCTCTTTAAAAGCCTCCCACATATCACATGTGGATTTACCTTCAAACAGCTGCTCCCAATCTACATTCCCCAGCTCCTGCCGATACGCACGACAGCCAAGTTCTCCAGATGACGCCATGGCTGTTGACCTCCACAACCTCCATCCAGGCTTGCTTGCTTAGGCGGGGAGGTCTCCTCCTTCCACCCCTGGCGAGGAGGACCTCCCGTCTTGCCTGAGTAGCCTGGAGGAGAACATGCAGGGAGTCATCACTGAACCGTGGGGCCACCTGGAATCTTCCTGCTGCCATGCCGACAAGCACATCTTTCCTCAGGCCTCGCTATGCCTACCTTGGTGACCACTTTGCCCTCTTTGCCCACTCCTAATGACAGATCCAAGCTGCCAGCTGGATGTTTTCTGAGGCTGCTGCACAGTTGGTCACAGGATGCTGGGCAGGATAGTCTGAGGCAGTGTTCCAGTGTTGGTGGCCCTTTATAGATGGCGCCAGCACATCCGACTGTGTCAGCTGGTCAATGGACAGTCACCCCACCTGCTGGCCGTTAATTGGTCAGTCGGCACAAAATTGCTCGAGAATGTGGATGGGAGCAGGAGTGCCAGCGTCACCCATTTCC